>NW_022987547.1:13492226-14239726 GCF_902827165.1 Trematomus bernacchii
GAGCAGCAATGTCTTGTATGACGTTGAACATAGGTAAAAAGGTTCATATCAGTATTTTGTGTCTATCTACTGACATGTCTCCATGCTTTAATGTTCAAAAAGCTCTTTATTTTTCTCATACTGCCTGTGCTGCAGCACCTCTTTTCACCCTCTGTCTGAAACCAGAGCCCAGTCTGCTCTGATTGGTTAGCTGGCTGGCTCTGTTGTGGGATAAGTCAACCGCTTAGAGATGTCCCGCCTCTTAGCCTATCAAGTACAATGTGTTGGAGCGCTAGCCAATAGAAGAGCGAGTGTTCCATAGTGATGTCACTCTGTTACTTTAGTAAACAAAGGAGCCCAAGGCGTTTCAGGCAGGGGGGGGAGTGTGTGGGAGAGATTTTTGCAGACCTTTGCAGATCATTTACATGCACGAAAACCTCTATACAGGAAAGGAAAAACCTCCAAAAACATAATAAGGCCTATTTAACAGACAGAAACTGGTCCACTCAACATATTTTAAGCCCACTACCAAGCATCTTTCTTCTCTTTTATAACCCATACCCATTGTTTTGTATCTAACTCAGAGAGGAGACCTTTTCAAAACTTCTGCAGTGCAGTCCAATTGCTGAGTCCATCCATGCATCAGCCTCTTACTGTCCGGCCATGTGGAGAACAGCCCCGTGCTGTCAGGGTTGATGTTGCCACTTTGCCGATCGTTTCTGTCTAACAGCTCGGAGGCTGAGAGCCTCTCCACAGAGAGAATCCCTAATCAAATTCCCTTTTATTCCTGCCTCCCCGAGCTCCTCACCCAGAATCACACTGCATTACAACTCACTAACATATGCCCACATCCTCCTTCTCCACCATTTCTCTCCCTGTCTCGCTTCCTTCAATCCCTCCGCAGCACTGTCTTTTAGTCTAAATAAGAAAGAGCAGAGCTGTGGAAGAGTTCCTCCTGCAGGTTGGTGTGATGTGCTGTGATGAAAGGACATGGCGACAGAGAGGCCTATTAATAATGAAGCAGAGAGGAGACGCAGGGAGAGAGAAGGGACTGACGAGAGCCAGCTGAACATCACAGGGGAGAGCGAGGGTTTAGCAGACGTACAGAGAGCAGGGTTAAAAATGACATTTCAAATGCAACAAAAAGGGGGAGAGACAATACAGGAAGCAACAGAGAGTGGAAGACCACCCCCTCTTATTTTGCTTTGCATTATTACTTACTAGAACCGGAGGGGGAACCAGCAATTGTACCTGAAAGAGAATAAGAAAAAGGGAGAGGAGATGAGAACTTGTTTATTTATGCATTCAATTTGCCTAAAGACTTGACTCTGCCTCATTCATCAGACTCAGGAGGCGGGGAGGGCTTAAGAGCCGCTCTGCTAAATAAGGGTTGTTGTAGTCGACCTCTTGCTGTCTTCAAGTAATTACTGGGTGTCCACCGCCTGCTCCTTTAGTCCCCGATTTAACCTTTTATTCTTCTAGAAAATCAGAGGCCCCTCATCATATATGTATGTTTTAAGAGAGCGCTGCCACTTTGCTTCAATTGAGTCCAAACCTTGTGCCTTTTTTGCATGTTTTTCCGAGATTGTATTTATAGTTAGCCTAGCTTGGCATGCATAATGCACTCTGTAGAGACCAAACTGTTTCGTGAGAATTCTTTGTAGCATTTCAACAGAGCAAGCTGCAAATATTTGAATTTTTTAATTCTGCTAATGGGATTCAGTGGTTTGAAAGCACGGTGATGAAGCTCTGAAGGCTTGTGTCGGTATAGAACTGGGTTAGAAATAATTTTAAAAAGCTGACAATAGAGCCATTCTCTGCAGTGTGTGTAGAGGTACAGGTGTGTCTGACTGGGTTTCTTTCTGCGCATGTGAATGTGTCTATGTTGGTTTGAAGGGAGAAAACTAGGGAGGGGCTGCCCTAGATTATTATTTTATCATAGCTTTCTACTGTAGCTGGCTCCACTCTCAGAGAGGATTTCCCCCCACGCACTCTGCACTGTTACAGCGCTCTGATCTGCTCTCTGCAGCGAGGTGACGACAACTCGCCCAACTCAGTCCCTCCGTCATCTTCTCTCAACTGTGTTCCTTTGAACTCGTTCCTTTCATTCTGCTTCTCATTCAGGATCTCACAGTGATTATAAACCTATACGCCCATCAAGCAAGGAAAATGCAGAAAACTGCATGTGCATTAGATTTGAAAAAATATGTCATCATGAATTCTGATTAAAAACAATCAAATGAATTGTGTTAATGCTTCAGGAGAAGCTGGGATTGTTACAAGAGCAAAATGGTATAGAATAAATAAATAAAATAATAAAATATAACTAAATAAGTACTATTGTCCCTGTCAGGATAAAGTCTCTATTTTGCAGACTTCATCTTGTCACTAAATACTTATTGTATGTGTTAAATGACATCAGATACCAGGATACAAAGCATTAGCTTACATGATCAAAAAGACTAGAAAAAGATTGTAAAAATCTAGCCTCGCTGTGCACAACGGTGACAAAATCTTCCTACTAAAACATTTTGAGCAAAAAAATTATTACAATAGGTTTATCTGATTTATTTCACCTATACAAAAAAAAGTGTAAAGGTGACAATTAGCCTTTTTATACGGGGTGATGTGCTGGACTTCTTCCAGGGATATATTAGATATAATATCTTAATTATTTAGCAAGGACTTTATTGTCTTTAAAGCACCAGGCTAGCTGTTTCCCTCCAGTCTTTGTGTTGAACTAAGCTAATCAGCTGCTAGCTTTACATGTAGCTGTCCTTTACTGTACAAACCTTTCATTATTTTAAAGGCAGAACAAACTATCCTAAATGCAGCAGTGTCCAGGCCTTTATAGGAAACTTTCCCTGTCTGCAGTATAGCATTGCAACATATTTAAGAAGTGCAATTTAGATCAATCAATAGTCGTTTCCTGTAAAGCGGTAAAGCCAGCTGACATACATTTAGCTAGTCAGCACTATGTAACAGTCAGAATGATGAGTTGGATCACCACAGAATGAACGGATGAAGTTGTTTGAGGTACGTACAGGAGTTGGGGGTCCCGTTGGGGGTCGGCAGGTAGGACCCTGCCTTCCAGGACTTGGCTTTGAAGCCCTTCTTGCAGCGCTGGCAGTCCTGGCCCGTGGTGTTGTGTTCACACTGGCACTGGAGGTTCCCGTCCTGCAGCAGGCACTGGGAGGAGTGGAGGTTACACTTACACCTTTTAAAAGAGAGGAGAACACACAGATGGCAAAGGTGAGATGTGATGACATAAGGCAGAAAGTGGACCTGCAATCACACACTGATAAGTGTTAATGATGCTAGGTATTACGGGGTTTTCACAATAAGAGGAGAAAAAAGTGGTGCGTGTTAAAGGTCTGAGCAGAGACGGACAACAGATCTATTGTGGGTGAATTGCATTATGGTAATTATTGTAAAACAAGATTAAACAAGATTAGGAGCGTAGGATTAAGCTAAACACGGTTGCTCGTAATTTGTTGTTGACCAAGCAGTCACTGTAAATCACCATGTACAAGTGATGACATGGCCATTTCTACTGATCATATTTCCATTGTTGAGGTCTACTAGAATAGATTTACACTGTTCAATGTTCCAAACTCACATTGGTTTCTCAGACAGCATCTCTGTATAGTATGTGTATTCACTCTCTGTCCTAAACGGCTTGTTGGAGCTCCTGCCCCCCCCTCCCTATGAGCACAACAAGCCCACTGTGCTCTGATTGGTCAGCTCGCCCACTCTGTTCTGATGAGTCCACCACCGTTACAGCTGGACATCAGTACAATGGTGTTTGTTAGCAACCAGAAAATGACAACAGTAATGACAAACAGATGAGAATGCTGCGTGGGGTCTGGGTGCCGTGTTGGCGGGAAGTTGCGGGGCTCGCTGCTCCGCCCTTTGAGGCTCGAGGAGCGGACAGTGTGAGCTGGATTACTGGTGTTGTTTCCTGGTTGCTGCGTGGGGTCTGCGAGACAGCGAGACACCGCGGAACTCAGCCTGAGCACACACTCAGGTGTGTGCGGAGATCTGCGGAGCCGCGGCTGAGAAAAGATAAGGCTGAGTGAGTGTGTGTGTGTGTGAGGAGCCGTTATGTCACTATGAACGTTACGTCACTATGACCGTTACGACACTATGAACGTTACGTCACTATGAACGTTACGTCACTATGACCGTTACGTCACTATGAACGTTACGTCACTATGAACGTTATGTCACTGTGACCAGGAAGAAAAAAATGGAAAAAGACAAATCTCCAACAAGGCGTTCTGGGGCAGCAGAGACAGGTATTTTCTGTGTTAGAGTTTTACTCGCTACAGGGTGTACTTTGAGGGTTTGTGACTCTGCAGACCGTTTACATGCAGAAAAACCTTCATAACACACAAGGGGACGGGTAATAACCGGAAAAGCATGTCATGGGACCTTTAATATAAAGAGTAATATCTTTGGTTTTGTATGTGTGGGTTGTGTTAAGGGTGTGTGCACCTTTGCATGCATTGTAAAATGTAACCCAGAAATTAGTTAAACACACTATTAATATGCAAAGGCATCAAGAGTATTGCAAAAAGGTGTACTTTTATATTAAAGAAAGGTCGTTTAAATGTTATTATGTTGATCTCATTTCAGTATTCTACCACAACACACTGGCAAATAACCCATTTCTATTTGTTGTTTGTTAGTGCCGTTTGTACAATCTGAGTTGATTTCCACAGCAGCTTTATTAACACCCTGAATAAAGCGTTAACAAGGAATCAAACTCTTCGACAAAATATGGATCAATATCAAAAGTCAAGGATCCTGATTCACTGAACATAGATTTGAAACCTTTAATTGCTTCATGAAATAGTTGAAAAAAACAATATATTTTTCCTAAAGCGGAATGCAAAGTACTGTAGGTCCAAGATTGTTGGTAATCTATTTACCCACTCTCTATCCCAGACCGCCCTTTTGGAGCAGATTGTTGTTTTCAATTACTGCCCGGAAATTCAAGTATCTTGAGTGTGTGTGCTCAAGTGTGCGTAAGTGCATAAACATATTGTGTATGTGTGCACGGTGCAACCTCGGAGGGCAGGGCCCAGCTGGCTGAAGGTTGAAGTTCTTCTTGAAAGGAAATGAGGATCTTAAGGACATTCGGCGGCTACGACTTTAAATTACAGCCTTTTCCAGATGAGCGACTGGACTCCAATCCAGTTTGTTCCACTGGAGTGAACAGCTATCCGTCTGCATCAAATATTCAAAGAATGGCCGCTGTATTCTGGCGAGATGACTACTTCAATCTTCCTTCCTCACAACTAATCAGCTTTTTCTCATCACTTTCTTTTTGGTGGTTGATGCTAGCAACCTCAACCCAACATTACTTTCCATACAGAATGACTTCAAGTTAGAAAGACACAGTAAGCCTCACAGGGGAAACAAATGGAGACAGTCGATCATGGGGAGTTGTGTCTCACATCAAGGGGCCGTCCTATAAATTACCCACGTTTCCCTCTGATCACCTGGACAAGCTGACAGAATGCGCCAGGGAGAATCCATTCTCCGACAAGGCCTTGTTTCCTGCATGCTTTCTGAAGGACACGAGCTGTCCACTTAGCGGGGAGGGAAATTGAACATCTCTTTTTCATAGAGAGAATAGAGACTGAAGCGAATGTGTGTGAAATGAGACAGGTGTGTGTGTGTGTGTGTGTGTGTGTGTGTGTGTGTGTGTGTGTGTGTGTGTGTGTGTGTGTGTGTGTGTGTGTGTGTGTGTGTGTGTGTGTGTGTGTGTGTGTGTGTGTGTGTGTGTGTGATGCATTTATCTGAGAGCGACGAAGCCAGACAACAGATCAGAGAAGCAGAGGCCTGGATTGAGTGACTGACAGCGCCGGAACATATCACTGCTTCTCATCTCCTGCGTCTGCGCTGATAAATCTCATCCGTCTCATCTGAAAAGTGGAAGCACACCTGAGTGCAGGATCTAGAAGATGTGGTTTAAAATCAATACTGAAGAATTGTGATTGTCTACGTGTGATGCCGTGCAGTTTTAGGTCTTGCAGGCTTAATTGCTAGAGCGGAAATGTGTGTCAATTATCCAGACAGGTGACATACTGGGGTAATAATTGGGGTAAAGCGTGCATTCATTTGTATCCATGAATATACCGTGATTAAATATGTAATTAAATGGTTATAAAAGGCCCTATTCTGTTTCATGTAGTAGGTTTTTGTGCATGTAAATGGTCTGCAAAGGCTAACATCCTTTTGTTCTCTCCTACACACTGACTTGCCCCCACCCACATCTCTGCCCCTCCCAACCCTACTTGAAACGCCTCCATTGGACTCCTTTGTTTACTTCAGGAACATAGTGACATCACTATGGAATCCAACACATTGTACCTGATAGGCTAAGGGGCGGGACATCTCTAAGCGGTTGACCAATCACAACAGAGCCGGCCAGCTAACCAATCAGAGCAGACTGGGCTCTGGTTTCAGACAGAGGGTGAAAAGAGGTGCTGCAGCACAGGCAGTATGAGACAAATAAAGAGCTTTTTCAACATTAAAACATGGAGACATTAGTAGAGACACTACACACTGATATGAAGCTGAAAATGCTGAAAATGAGCAGAATAGCTTCCCTTTAAAGCAAGCTGACGCTCTCAGGTTGAAACTTGGAGGACAATCCATCCCCTTGACCTGCTTTCTCTGACTCCTGTCACACAGTACAGCACCAGGAAGACCTAAAGTACTTCTTGCCTTGCACTCCTTCCGCATGAATGATGTGACACTCCGACTTCTCAAGTGCCATGTCTCTTAAGCTCCCTCTCTTTCGGATGACAGCTTGCACTGGGATTTCTCCCGATCCCCCTTCTTCGGTCCCTCCACACACAAATAATACATGGGCACAATCATATGTTAATGTGCAAGATGTCTGCCTTCACTGCAAAGTCTTCAAAGTGGGGAGTAGCAGCTCTGAGCTGAAGGAAGTTAAGACGGGACAGCTGGATCCATCATAACCCTGTCTATTTACTCAGAGAGCAAGAGGGAGGAAATGAGAGAAGGTGAGGGGAGGAAAAGACAAAGAAGGGCAAGAGCTGGGGAGAAAGAAAGAGAGAGAGAGGGAAGTAAGTGATTCAAATGTATTCCAGTCTACATTCGAAACCACACACACAAGGTGGTGTTTTAATTAGGTGGTGTAATTATGGGTCAATACTTCTGTTTATCCGTCTGTTGGGGACCCAGGAACAATAAGAGTATCGTTGGTCTCAGCAAATGGGCAAAAACCACACGTATTTACACTAAAGCGACAAAAGCTCTCTGCATTCATAAGAACTATGACTCTTGTTTGTTGGGAACAAAGCAGGAAGTCATGAACGTTATTATAGAGACACAAAGTGCAGGGAAGAAGGATGGGTCAACAAACTTTAATACTGCTGTTTGTTTCCAGTTTCCTATCGAGCATTATCACACAACATATAACAACATTTTTTTTTTTTTTAAACATCCCACCATGGGATCAATAATTGCTTCTGTATTCCGCTGTAAGGTATGTTGTCCTGTTGTTCAGGAATATTCATCAGTAATCAGAAAGTCATTTGATCCTTGTCACCTTTAGTCTATAAATTGAAGTGATTTTGGGGACTAATTATATCCCTGTATTCTTTTGTGTGTGGGAATACTAGTTTTAGGTTGTGCAAATAAACATGCATTCCTAATACTTTTTGATTTAAAGGACTGGTTTGACTGTTAGCTTGAAGTTAAAAACGTGAGGCGTTCAATCCTGGTTGGTTGGGTTGCAGCTTGTATTGCTGGTGAAAACACATGTGAATACTGAAATAAATCCAAGATAGACTTCTTAATACAAATAAGCAACGATATGTTGTGCTTACCAAGTCCTTAATGAATAATGTCAGCTGCTAAATGGCATCTTGTCGTTTTTTCTGTATGATTTTAAGTTACTATTTGTATGTCCCTTCAGGTTACCTTCCTCCAACCTAGTATTTCTCAACTTTTGCTTCAGTTTTGCATCCATATAGAATACAATCATATATCGCCAATTTGCACTAATATGTGTGTTCTTTAAGAAATATGATACTGGATTTTAGTAAGAGTTTTATTCAACATATATCTCTAAAGTTTCTAAAATGTTAAGACTTAATGTCACTGCAGAACTTCATCTTACTTCCTATCTCAGTTGCTCTTTTGCTCTTGTAAAACAATATTCATTTGTGGTATATAGTTAACATTTTAATGGTTGTGTTAAAGCAACACAAAGCACTTTAAAGTAAACGTCACAGAAACGGTGTGGTAAAATCAATGCCAACTTAAGACAGGATATGTGTACTTTCCAAATATTTGACCCGACCATGATTGATCATTATCAGAGTGTTTTTGTAACCTAAACCCACCCATGCAGGATGTGAATGCCTCTGTGGGGTCTACTAGAGTTTGTATCCCGATCACGTCCCTGGGACGATACAAGAAATCACACTTTGTTGAAAAAATATTGCATATGAACTTTATCCGTCCGGCAATTATGTATCCTCCAAAACATACAAGATACTGTAAAACCCTTTAGTAGGATGAAAACACAAATCTTTGTAGTAATGATTACTATATGTATTTCCTGCATATCTGCATGAACTCAATGATCTGTAATAATGATCTAATAGCCATGTAGTACACATCAGTTTCCAGCCTTTGTGTGTTTCTCTGTCCGTTCTCCTCTCAGTCTGTCTCTGTGAAGTCATGTCGGCCCTGTGTATTTAATGATGTGAGCGCTGCCTGTTTTAGACGGCAGAGACGCAGCAATTAGGGGAATAAATAATAAGAAAGATAAACAAACATCAAGGGGGAGTCATGTGGTGGCGGAGCCTGAGAAAGCAGCTGGAAGCAGCAGTTAATGGGGCTTTATCTGTCTCTTTACTGTATCTATTCCTCCATTCCTCTCCGGGGACGCAGCTATCACTCCTACTCCCTTATTTCCTTTCTACTCCTACTGTATTTTTCAACTTTTGCTCCCTAATTCAATTCGCTGTGACCGCTCGTTCCAGTCTTTTCCTTTTGCTCTTTGTTTTTTGATCTCACATTTGATCCTCCAACTCTTTTCGTCTGTTAGCCCTTTGAGCTCTTTTGCTTCTGCGCGTTGCACCATGCGATTCACACAAATGTGATGTGAAACCATCAGTGTACACACTTAGACAGGACATTACAGTGAGCCTGAAACCTATAGATTGTCACTCTAATATGAAATAAAACCGAGAAGGCCGGAAATGTACATATTTTAGATGTTAAAAACAAAAGATGTTGCATAAAAAATGACTTGAATGGTGAATATATTGATCTCTCTCTTTACTCTAGTCCACCTATTCTTGTATCTGCTGTATTTTTCCACTATTCTGCTGCGACCACTCGTTCCAGTCTTTCTTTTTTGATCTCACATTTGATCCTCCATCTCTTTCCGATTTTTACCCCTTTAGCTTTTGTTACTGCCCGTTGCACCAGAGCTCACTGAGGAGGGTTGTGTTTGAGAGGAGTTTGTGTGGAGAGAACAGAGGGGTGTAGGCTTATTTTGTCAGTCCAAAACTCTAATTGATTCAGGAAATCTCTATATTTCAGAAGCTGAAACAGTGTAAAAAATCACTTGAATGATAAATTGGTTAACAAAATATTGATCTCTATCGATAAGTCGACCTATCATTCTCAGAAAGAGAAAACTGTCACTACATCCCAGTTTCTTAAAGTTCAGTTATGTCTTTAAAGGTCTTGTTTTGTCAGTCCCAAACACAAAGTTAAATGATATAACACAGAGAATAGCAGGAAATCTCATTATTTTAATTGTTGTAAAGGATCAGATGTTATCTCTTCTCTGTAAGCTGTACTGTTCTCTAGGATAATACTTTAAGTGTGAATCTATACGCCTACTGCCTGAATCTGCTTTATGGTTTTCACTTTCTTTGGTTCATTTATTCTGTTTTTAATTCAGAAGGTGAACCTATATGTTCATGAAACAGTGTGTGTGAGCTTAACTGTATTTATTAAACTTTTTGTTCCGTCGTCTCAACCGTGAAGTGCAGCGCAAACGAAAAGTGAGGTTTGATTTATTTTCTGTCCTCCCGTTATGCAGAAAGTTGAAGACCTTAAAGTAACACGAGTAACAAGCTTATTAAGTGTTGTTATTACTGCTGTTACATGTAAGTGTTACATTACAAATGTAATCTGATTACTGTAATGCATTTCCCCCTAACACTGGGTGTAGGCGGTGCGGGGGGGGGGTGAGCAGTCGGTTCAGCAGGGAGCAGGGCAGCTGTGTCAAAGCTGACAGTCTGCCTGACCACGTGGTACAGCTGTGAAACTCAGAGGAGGAAGAGGAGGTGACGCATTGACGTGCTCTGACCTGCGATGACAGACCGCATCGATGCAGCTCTGACCCAGCAGGAGATCTCCCTCCTCTTCCTCTTCTTTTTCTTCTTCTTCTTCTTCTTCTTCTTCTTCTTCTTCTTCTTCTTCTTCTTCTTCTTCTTCTTCTTCTTCTTCTTCTTCTTCTTCTTCTTCTTCTTCTCTGTGTTCGATCAGCCGTCACTGAGAAGGCCCACTCTCTATTTGTAACAGCTCCCCATCCAGTGGCGTAACAAGGTTGTGATTGGCCCCGGTGCAAATATTGTTTTGGGGCCCCCCCCCCCATCGCCCCAAACATAAGCGCACGCTGATGCGCTCACACACACACGGACATACACAACCACTCAGAAGCGCCACATGTATAGGCTATCAACAACAGCCTGCCCTGGCCTCAGACCACCACAGCCTGACAACGGCACAGCGAACTAAGAAGAGGATTAAACCTGTTTCCTTGATGTTTGTCTCTGGGTAATGGGCCGGTAGGCCTACATAGACCGGTTGCTATAATATAGCTTTTGATCTTGGCGTCGGGGGTCTCAATAGCGCCATAGAGTCCCCTATCGGTTGGGGCCCTTGGGGGAACTGTTGGACCACTGCCGGGCACAGCCAAATCCAGCCTCTCCTCCTGGCTGGCTGGAGAAGAAGGTTGCACAGCCACTGCCACGGATACAGCTTCACTTGTGGAGCTAGATGGCAATGAAGGTGGTGAGGCAGGTAAGCTATCGTTAGCCTCCGGCTCCGGCTGCACGTCAACATTTTCTAACGTTAGCGCTCGATTTCGAGGACGATGTATGACAAAAAACTGTCTAATTTTGTCAGTTTAGCTGTTACATCTCCTTGTTCTCTCTTGTCCTTTCTCTTTTGAGCGCTGCTCTTGTGCTTTGGTTTGCTGTACATTATAAATGCAAGCTATTACATTTTTTATAATGCTACCGAACTTGCTGCTGCTAGCTACAGTACAGTACAGGTTGATTAAACGGTTCGCTCGTCACGCAAGGTATCACATGACATGAAAGGGAGCAAGGTCATTGGACAGACAAATTACAAATTAATGTAGGTTGCTTGGTTACTTTGAAGACTGCGTGAACCGGTCAATGCCATTGGGGCCCCAAAAAAAAAAGTTTTAAAAAGAATATTAAAAATATATATAAAAACCATTTAAAAAAAAAAATGTTGCATGGGCCCCTGGCCGGCTCTGGGCCCCGGTGCGTTGCACCGGCTGCACCGTCGATAGTTACGCCACTGTCCCCATCCCCTGACGCCACAAAATACACAACCGGCAGCTACACACACACACAACCTGATGGAGTAATAGTGGAGTGAGAGCCTAAGTGAACAGAAACAATGCAGAGCTTTACAGTAAGCTTTACACTTTGTGAAGTGCAATCAAAACTAGAGAATGCAATTCCTGAAGAAATTGCTAGTGGGAATGCTTTATGCTGAAAAGCTGACGCTAAACTGCTATGCTGAAATGTAATGTGTAAGAAGAAAGTGGAGAATTTAGATTGAAATGATACATGAACACTGGGGGCTTGAATGTGTGATGAGAGAAGAAAATAAAGTAAAAAGGCTTGGAAAAGCAGCAGAATATTTGAACTGCAAACTTTTGAACTAACTTGATGGCGAATGATCTGTCGCCATGCCAACGGCATTTGATGACATCCCATAATACGCTTAGATGCGTTGATGGCTGCATGGTTACCAAACCTGTGAAGTTTTGGGCCGTTTGGAGCATTTTCACTGAAGTAATGAGAAAACCGTGTTTCATGGCGAGCATTGTGTTGCCATGGCAACGGCATTTGAAGAAATCTCAAAACTGTCCCGTAGATGTCTTCACGGCTGGACTGTTAGCACACATGTGAAGTTTGAGCACATTTTTTCATAGGAGTTAATGTATAGCTTAATGTAAAGCTAGTTTCCATGGAAACGGGATATGATGACACCCCATAATTGACGTAGAGCTGTTGAGGGCAGGACCATTAACCATTATCTGAAGTCTGCTGCTCTGAGCATGTCAGTTGGAGTTATGACATCATCGAGTTCCATGACACAGGTGTTTATATTTGAGCTAATGACGTGTCCAGAGATCAAAGGTTTCCATGGTGATCAGTGAGAGGAGAGCATTTTCATTACATTACATGTTACTTGTTAGACGCTTTTATCCAAAGCGACTTACATACTCAATACTGTGGGCAATTCCCACAGGAGCAATTTGGGGTGAAGTGTCTTGCCCAGGGACACACCGACATGCTGACTGCTGTGGGGTTTGAACCTGTGACCATCTGATCCCCAGACCAAGGCTCTATCCACTGCGCCACACGCCTCTGACCTTCATTGTTCTGAATGAGAGATAAACCTGTTACATGTGAACGTTTTGTTGAAGAACCGTAACAGATATCGGTGAAATTTCAAAGCGTGAAGCATGTCAAGGAACTTGAGCATCTGAAGTGTACTTTTTGTGTACTTTCGGGTTAATAATGTGGCCTTTTTGGCAGATTAACTAAAGGTGTGCGACTGCTGTGGTGGGGATCGATGAGGCTGAACTTACAATGGGCTGAAGATCGGAAGGTTGTGAGTTCAAATCCCGCCAGGAACACCACCACTAGTCTGCCCTTGAGTAAGGCACTTAGCCCTTAGTTACTCCAGGGTGAATGTCCCTGTAATTGTAAGTCGCTTTGGATAAAAGCTTCAGCTAAATTAAATGTAATGTAAAAGAGGCATTTTGTTTAATTATTTTTGCTTAATTTTTTATTATTTTTCAAGCTACGAGATGTTTTCCTACGTTTCTCATGAAAAATTATGTCTCAGGAATGTAGGGTTTGGGAATTATGGCAGGTTTAAAAGAAAATATGAAGGCACAATTAAATCTGTCCTCCACTCTAGCTGTGACATCACGCACTCTAAAATCTGAAGAAAGCCTCTTTACCAAGGTCTGAACAATGTTTAATATCTCTAAAAGCATGATTTAGATTTAAAAGTTGTGTTACACGAATAATGTCAGACAGGTGTGCAACATTTCAAAGTTGGAATGAGGTTTCTGAGTGAAAGTATGAAGGAGCAGTTAGCAGTTGAAGTTGCATGAAGATTGTTCAAGTCTGAAGAGTTTCTCCATTGACTTCCATGTTAAAAATGTGATGAATTATGGGATGTATCTCTGGAATTATGAAAGTTATGAATAAGAAAAGTAATAGCCATCGATTCCTGACCGAGCTGAACGTTTTGATGTTTGAATGGAGTTTCTGCGATGTGGAATGTGGGAGAAGAAGAGGTGCAAAATAACCCGGCGGAATAATAAAGAATTTCGTGCGTAGCATAACAGATAGTTGGAATGCTGTATCAGCATTCCCACTAAATGATGTTTGTTCCACCGAGGACTTCATTTCACTTAGTTCTGTGGGTGACACTTTTGTATCTAAAGATTGAGATCCTCCCTCTTCTAATAAATGTGTTTTTGCTTATTCTTACTTCTCTTGGATGTTTGACCTTCACTGTGCAGGATGATGTATGTGCACAGTTTTACACCAGAAGGCTTTTCACACATTAATCTGCTGAAGGGGGGAATGTATCTGTCCTCGCCTTGAATCTGAATTTAAGATGTGGACATACAAGCGGGATTTTGTGACATCACACCTAGTTTGACAGCAAGTTGTGGTCAAGTATTTGATCGGTAAAACAAATAGTAGGAAATTGGCCATCACAGTTTCTCAGAGCCCAAGCTGAGTATTTAAATGTCTTCCTTTGTCAGTAGAAACCCCAAATCATATTGACTTTAATATGATATAAAAACAGAAAGGTCTGGTACAGAAAAGCTTTATATTTTAGAAGGTGAAAATCAATTGAATGATGATTTTTTTAAATATTTATCTTTGTATGCCTTAGTTGACTTATATTGCAGCTAGATGAATCATTTTATTTATAAAATGTCAGAAAGTAGTGAAACATATCCATCCCAGTTTCTAAAAGTCTGAGGTGTTGACCCTAAATGTCTCGTTTTCTCAGTCCTAAACCCAAAGCAATTCAGTTTAATATGATATAAAACGGGGGGTTACGTATTGTAACCCTAGTTATATAAACACAGGCGGAGCCCTCTACTGGACTCTATGGGTACTACTCTCTATCATGCTGTGCATGCTTTCACCTACTGAATTTACGTAAACGTAGCCGGCCAATCGGGGCGAGCCTACCTGAATGCGCGCGCAGGCCCACAGTATATAAGGCGGCTCCAGCCGCCGCCCCACTATCGTATACACTCTTCAGCGAGCGGACTAGGAAAGACAGGGCCTCCAGGTAGAGGGCTCCGCCTGTGTTTATATAACTAGGGTTACAATACGTAACCCCCCGTTATATCTCTCACAGGCTCCGCCCTCTACTGGACTCTATGGGTACAGTGGGCGGAGCCCCGATGTATAAACGCCCTGTCGTCCAACAACATCGACCCACCACACCGTCCCTGACCGGCTTTTGGCTAATATCCACTGCATCCCCACTTCCTCCCATCCGGTTGTAACCGTGGAGAAGTCGGGGCCGCAACTTGGATAAGGCACACTCACACACGCTTACCTCGTGTAGAGTGTGCATGGAAAAAAATTGTGCGGAGACTCCGTCTGGAGCCTACCGCGCACCATGTTCCCCAGGTCCTCAGGAGCATGGGAAAACATAAGTGCACCACATCCCCCACACTCACACACGCTCCGTGTAGAGTGGGCATGGACAATAGTGAGGAAGGCTCTCCCCGCCTGCCCATGGGCAGGCGGGGAGAGTCCTCCAGCCCTGTATGGGGCTGATTGTACACCATGTCTCCCGAGTCCCTCAGGAGCATGGGAAAACACAAGTGTTTTATGTCCAGGGGGGGGTCAGATACCTGCTGACCCACAGCCACCCCCCTCTCACCAGTCATGCGTTGCCTCGGCAAGCACCGACGACGAGAAGGAGCCAGACATGTCCAGGGGATAACATTTTATGAAGGGGCCTGGCGTAGACCAAGACGCCGCCGTGCATATATCTTCTACACTCACGCCGCTGAATAAGGCTGTTGACACAGCCACAGCCCGTGTAGAATGTGCACGGACTCCAGTGGGGAGGGCTCTCCCCGCCCGTCCATAGGCATGTGTAATGCACCTGCATAGCCATCCTGTTAGGCGCTTCTTTGAGAGGGCTTTTCCAGCCACACCATCCCCAAAGCACACAAACAGTTGTTCAGTGCGCCTAATGGCAGCCGTGCGCTCTACATAGCATGCTAGCGCACGCACTGGGCAGAGGAGGTGCAATTTAGCCTCCCTGGCCCCAATATGGGGTGGAAGATTAAAGCCACCTAACTGAATAGCCCTTGCTCTGAATGAACTTCTGATACTCTTAGGAGTAAAGGAGTGGTTCGGCCTGAGTGTCGCCCCGCTACGGTCACCCCGGATCAAAAGACAACTTGGGTGTACCGACAGAGCGGTCAGCTTGGACACTCTTTTAGCCGAAGTCAAGGCAAGTAGCAATGCTGTCTTCCATGACAGTGCTACTAGGGAGGAAAGCTCCAGAGGCTCAAATGGTTCTGTGACCAGAGCCTCGAGCACCAACGGCAGGTCCCACTGCGGGGCGGAGGCGTGCACTACCGGGCGCTGCCTCCTGACCCCCTGCAAAAACCGCGTCATAAGCGGCTGACTGAAGGCTGACCTGCCTCCAAATCCCTCATGGCAGGACGAAATGGCTGCTGCATACACCTTACAGTAATTGTGGAATGAGCCAGCCCCCTGTCCACCAGTATCTGTAAGTAGGTAAGAATAGAGCCCAGCGTGCACGACAGAGGCTCTAGACTCCTTCCTTCACACCATCGCCGGAATCCCGCCCACTTTGGCCTGTAACAAGCTGTGGTGGATTCTGCTCTTGCTGCTTGGATAGTCTGAATAACGTTATCAAACAGCCCCACCTGTCTCAGCCTGTCCCTCTCAGGAGCCAAGCCTGGAGAGGTTGGCCCAGAGTGGGTAACGCCCCTATTGCACCTGCTTCCTGAGACAGCGCTCCCCAGACCTGAGGAATCGCTCAGGGCTGGCCCACCATCATCTGTGTTACCCCCGCGTTACCACGGCGCCAGGCGGCGATCTGGGGCCACCAGGATGATTGACAGCTGTTCCCGCCTCACCCTCTCCAGGAGGGGGGGGGATAAGGTGCAGCGGTGGAAAGGCGTAAAGCAGCTTTCTTGGCCATGGCTCGTGTGCAAACGTGTCGACCCCCAAGGGCGGGTTGTCCCACCGAGCCAGGGAGAACCACAGGGCACAGTGGCTGTTGCGCCAATTGGCGAACAGGTCCACCTCTGCTCTACCGAACTGAGTCCAGACCTGCTTCACCACCTCCGGGTGAAGCCTCCACTCGTCTGGCAGGGGTCCGCCTCTTGACATGAGGTCGGCCCCCCTGTTCTCCCGTCCCGGGATGTGAAGAGCCCTTAGAGACAACACAATCTGTGAAACCCACAGTCACAGGTTCTCTGCTGCGGTCAACCAGGCTATTGAGCGGACTCCGCCCTGCCTGTTGATGTACGCCACTGTGGTGCGGTTGTCGCTCCTTACTAGCACCTGTTTGCCCTGTATTAAGGGTTTGCAGTGCTGTAGGACCAACATCACTGCTTGCAGCTCCAGGAGGTTGCTGTGCCGCCAGAGGCCAGCAACCACCCATAGCCCTTTCTAGACACGTCCCCCCCCCATCCTGTCACTTTCTTTTTCTTTGAAGCGTCTGTGAAGACTGTGATATAGGAGGTTACCTGCCCCAGTGGAGCTCCCCTCTGCAGATTCTCTGGAGACCCCCAGAATCGGAGGTTGCTCTCTACTGAGGGGGGGGATGGCCACCAGACGTCGTTTGTGTCTTAAGATCTAAACGAAGGCCGGTAAACCACATCTGCATGCGACGTGCATGCAGCAGTCCGAGTGGCACTACGGAGTGAGCAGCCGTCATGAGACCCAAAGTCTGCATGATAATCAAAGCTGTCACCGTCGCCCCCTGACGCAGCCTGCAGACTGCCCGCAGCAGGGATGCCTGTCTGCTTTCTGTCAGGGTGACACGTAGTCTGCCTGCATCGAGCATCACCCCCAGATATTCTACCTGCTGGTGAGGTATGGGGGAGCTCTTCTTCCAATTGACCGCAACTTCTTTTTCAACCCAACTTGGTTAGGTGTAGGATCAATTGGGCTGTGTGCAGTATTGCCCATTCCCTGGACCTGGCCATAACTATGAGGTCGTCCCTCATGCCATGGTCCCGCAGCGGTTGCAGCGTCATGGCTGAACGTGCATGGGGATAGGGAGTAGCCGAACGGCAGTCTGTTGTACTCGTAGGCTACCCCCTGGAAGGCAAAACGCGAATACTTTCTGTGCTCTTGGAGCAATTTCGCCATGAAAGTAAGCGTTCTTCAGGTCGATGGTTGTGAACCAATCGCCTGGCTGCACCAGTCTCAGTAACTGTTTCATAGTTAACATATGGAACTTCTTGCATGCAATGTGCTGGTTCAGGCATTGAAGATCCAGAATGGGCCTGAACTCTCCTGTCTTCTTGGGAACCAGGAAGTACAGGGAATAATGCCCCTTCTCTCTGACTTGAGAGTGCACATGCTGAGAGGAAACCTCCTCCTGGGATGACAGATGTGCTTCTCTCCTGCCTCTGAACGGAGGAGGGATGCTGCAAAACTGGAGTGAATAACCCAGTCTCAGTGTCCTGTCCATGCGCTCTGTTAATACACCACTGATTTTCCATTCCCCATAACATTGTGTTAGGGGATGTGCAATCAGCTGCGGCGCCGCAGCTATGAAGCTGTGGTACTCTCTGGTGGCCCACTCCGCCGTCAAACCCTCCATAAAAGGAAGTTTGACCCATGGGGGGCTGACACAGAAAGGGCCGTTTTTCTATAATGTAGTTTCCACTCAGAGAAAAAAACAGCCGATTTTTAACTGAGGTCCCTGAACGCACCACGGCATGCTCCCGTGAGAGCGCGCGCTCCACCATAATGCTGTTTTCTCTTAGAGAGAAATAAGCATTAATCGGAGCTTCTTCTGTCCATGAACGCGCCGCGGCCCGCTCTCAGGGGGGGGCCGCGCGTCGTCATAATGCCGTCTCTTGAAACGGACATTATGGGGAAATGTGGAAAATGTGGAATGTGGAGAGAGATGACTCTTACTCTGGGATAAATGCAATCGTTTTTACCGAATGCATTTTACACACACATATCACTCAAGAACTAGAGTTACACTACGTAACCCACTGTTCTTCTGCGGAGGTCCCTGAACGCACCGCGGCCACTCTCACGGGGGGGGGGGGGGGCGCGCGTCGTCATAATGCCGTCTCCTTGAAACGGACATTATGGGGAAATGTGGAATGTGGAGAGAGATGACTCTTACTCTGGGATAAATGCAATCGTTTTTACCGAATGCATTTTACACACACATATCACTTTAGAACTAGAGTTTACACTACGTAACGCACTGTTCTTCTGCGGAGGTCCCTGAACGCACCGCGGCCACTCTCACGGGGGCCGCGCCTCATAATGGGTGTCCAATTAACATCGTATGAAAGCGGCCTTGCCGATCTCAACGAGACATTATGGGAAAATGCGGAATTGTGGAGAGATATGACTCTTACTCTGGGATAAATGCAATTGGTTTTACTAAATGCATTTTTCACACACAAATCACTCGACTTTGGAGCCACAGCTAAGAAGCTGTAGTGTTCTCTGGTGGCCTACTCCGCTGCCAAAACCTTCCATAAAAGGTTGTTTTGGCATGGGGCCTGACACAGAAAAAGGGGCCGATTTTCTAATGAGGTTCTTGAACGCACCGCGGCAGCTCCCGTGGGGCCGCGGCTCTGTCAACTGCCATCTCTCTGAAACGGACATTATGGTGAAAAATGGAAATGTGGAGAGAGATGACTCTTACTCTGGGATAAATGCAATCGTTTTCACTGAATGCATTTCTCACACACACATCACTCTTTTGACCCCGCACAGTGCTTTGACAGCACTACGGTTTATTCCACTCATGTGCACGCGCCCACCTGCTGGCTCCTATACTGGAGTTTACAGAGGGGGCGGGGAGTGTGGGACAGTGTTCTTTCCGATCCAAAGAGCCCTTCCGTAAACACGGGGGCTCCCAGGAGATCAACACGGTCCTTTTTGAAAAGTGTCATGCGGCGTGATCCCTCACCGGGATACCACACGGCGGCCACGATCAAGCTACAAATAATCGCGCTGATCTGGCGAGGTGGGGGCATCTCCAGCAATGAGCGAGATGCCCAACACACCCGTGTTTATCTGCAGTCGCCCTGTCACGCGGTAGCGTAGCAGAGCTCTTTTCAGCTCCCTGCCCAGCCTGCTGCCCGCTGGGAGCAGCTGCGCTCCGCCGCCATGGTCATCACCTAGGGCGGTGGACCTCCATGGACCGAACCCGGAAGTGCCTGACAACGGCAACCGGAGCCATCCGCCCCGCTGGAATGGCGAACGTGAATGGCACCGCCTCGGCCATATCCTGGTCCCCCAAACACTCTACAGAGGTGGTGGAGATCGGTGCCCGCGATCAAACCAAGGCAGGTGGGGCATGGCCGAGATTCCAGTAATGGTGAGTCCATTTTTCGTTTCTTCTAATCTTCGTACGTTTATTTAACTCTTCGGTTGTCAGCTCGTCTGAAGAGAAAAATGATAGTGGGGCGGCGGCTGGAGCCGCCTTATATACTGTGGGCCTGCGCGCGCATTCAGGTAGGCTCGCCCCGATTGGCCGGCTACGTTTACGTAAATTCAGTAGGTGAAAGCACGCACAGCATGATAGAGAGTAGTACCCATAGAGTCCAGTAGAGGGCGGAGCCTGTGAGAGATATAACAGATCTCCATATTTGAGAGGCTGAAAACAGCTTTGTCTTCCATGAAAAATGACTTAAATGATTGATAAATTATCAAAATAGTTGGGAAATAGTTTATTATTTATACTAATTATTGCAGCGATTAACACAAATGTAATGTGAAAAGTTGAAACCATCAGTGGACACACTAGAAATGGACATTACAGTGGAGTAAATGTCTTAAAATGTCTTGTGATGTCAGTCCAAAACCTCAAGATACTAATTTGAATATAAAATAAAACAGAGAAGGCCGGAAAAATGCATATTTAAGAGGTTGAAGCCTACAAATATGACGAGGAAACTTTAAACGATTACCAAACACTGAGAATTGGATATAAAGGGAATAGATGAGACATCTTGTGCCCAGTATTAAAACAGAAAGGACATTTTATTTGTTCTGGATTCCTCAAAGAGGGAGTAGGAGTAGATGTCATTTTAACAAGCCAGTTTAATTTTTTGTGGGAGAACCATATCAGTCATAAAACATGTCTGGAGGTGATATTTAAGTACGTCCATTAATTCTAATCTGATTGGCGGAGGGCGGCCTGCAGGAGTGTGTGTGCCAAGCGCAGTGGGAAGCGACGTAGCGAGGAGTGTGTATGTGTGTAGCGTGAAGCCGGATCATTGATCAGCAGCACGCCTTATTGGCTTCTGCTGAAGTCTTTATCACCGCGTCCCCTCCCACTTCCTCCCTCGCCTCGCCTCGTAAATTCACAGCGGCTAATTGGACATGACTGCGTTTATGTTCCAGCTTCATACATTTCTTTCTCTGAAGGGAGAGGATCGATTTTCCTGGAGTGCAGCCTCCCGTATAGCGTGAGTCTCTTCAAACGTTGGACCCTTCCCCTCACCTTGTTTTTCCTCCCTCCCCTCAATCCATCCCTTTCTCCCACATGTGTTTGTTCCTTCTCCTCCCTCCAGACTAAACGAGTAATCTATAAATGACCTCCCCTGAAATCATGGATTACACGGCGCCTCCTCTCATAACCACAGAGGTGTGTACACACATCACATACACATTTTTTAAACTAATCCCTCCACTCAAGCTTATTATGTCATTATCTGATAAAAGTTGAAGTGATTATCTAAAGACTCATGTTGACACTAGTTTTCCATTTTCATTCTCGAGTCATTTTGTATCCAAAGATTGAATTCCCTCCAACACTACTTTATTTGAGCTTATTCTTACTTCTCTTGAACAGGACCCAATGCAGAGCTTTACAGTAAGCTTTACACTTTGTGAAGTGCAATCAAAGTGATGTTTGTTCCACAGAGGACTTCATTTCACTTAGTTCTGTGGGTGACACTTTTGTATCTAAAGATTGAGATCCTCCCTCTTCTAATAAATGTGTTTTTGCTTATTTTTACTTCTCTTGGATGTTTGACCTTCACTGTGCAGGATGATGTATGTGCACAGTTTCACACCAGAAGGCTTTTCACACATTAATCTGCTGAAGGGGGGAATGTATCTGTCCTCGCATTAAATCTAAATTTAAGATGTGGACGTACAAGCGGGATTTTGTGACATCACACCTAGTTTGACAGCAAGTTGTGGTCGAGTATGCAACTATAGGACTGCACCTTGCTTTTTTCATCATCGTTTAGTTAGAGAAGGAACTTTGGGATTGTATCCTTTGCAGACAATGTACATGCACAAACACCTATATTACACACTGCAGGAAAGGGAAAACCCTTAAAAGCACAATAGGCCTATTTAAATGTGAGGGTTTTCAGTCTAAAACCCAAAGATATTCAGTGTTATATGATTTATATGAAAACAAAAACATCAGGAAATCTGACTGTTGACTTCAAAATACAATTTTAAATACATTTTTTAAGATTTCATGTTGTTTAGCTCTCCTATCTTTTTATAGTTTTTCAATTTTCTATCTTTTTTTCGGGGGCTTATCAAAAACGCCATCTGAAAGACGGGAAATACTTTCAACTGGAGATCCAAGGCCCCCAAAGGGACTGTGTGTTGGGGGTCTCCACGACACACACACACATTCATTCACTCATTATATATGCTCAATATTGAGAGGTAGCTGAATGCAAAGTGGGTTTCCCGACTTTGTTCGTGAGCTTTAAGTCGTAATTTGTATATTCAACATGGACTCTACAAAGAGCTGTGTTGTAGTTGCGTATAGCATTAAAACTAAATGTTGATTGCTGTTTCCGACTAGAAGGGATGTTCCAGTGGATTTTCCCTGTTGAAAACTTATTTTCCAGTTTTTTTTACACACAACATGAATTCAGCATCAATAGCCTATTTTGTTTCTTCTGTTTCTTAAACTACACCATAATGCTAACTTCCTCAAAAATGTGGCTTGTAGTTATCCGTAATTCTGCTAACAGACAGACGTAAAGGCAACAGTGAAAAACAAACACACACGTGCACTCACTAAACATGTTCAATGTTGAGAGTTCACTGGATGTTTTTGTTTTTTTAGAAAAAATTAAATTGTCCAGAAAAATACATCTTAAATTATTCAAAGCTTAGCAATGACCTTGATTGTCATTGCAATCTACACCCTGTGTGTTTCTTCTGTGTGTGTGTGTGTGTGTGTGTGTGTGTGTGTGTGTGTGTGTGTGTGTGTGTGTGTGTGTGTGTGTGTGTGTGTGTGTGTGTGTATGTGTGTGTGTGTGTGTGTGTGTGTGTGTGTTTGTGTGTGTGTCTTCTATGCAGTGTAAGGGGATGTGTGACCTCCCTAGTGTGTATGTGGGCTGATTCATTATATTAGCACAATTTGCGCTGAGTTTAAACGTGTGGATGGAGATAGAGACAGATACTGTGTGTGAATAAGCGTACGAGTAAATTATTTAAACAGGATACAGTAAATGACTGTTGCGTGCAGTCCTGAGAGCTTCTCTCTGATTGGACGGTTTCATCTTGTAAAGAGCAGCAGCAGACAGAGTTAGGCCCACTTTAATACTAATTAATACGCAGCTTTCGGAGGATTTTGTCACCCTCCCTGTTTTCTGTGATTCTCTACATGAGAAATGGAAACAAATTGTAGATGACTTTCTCTCTCACTGAAACAGAGGGTGTCACTTTATTGTATACTGTAGGTCCTATATTGTTGAAAGTAAGTGCTTATAAAATGCTGTTAAAGTATCTAAATGCTTGATCCGTGTCCAAATGCTCACAGCTAGTATCTACAAAATATGCCTTTTTAAATGAATCGTCAAAACAATATATTTATTATTACACAGTGTTAAACATCAACTAAAACATCCCAGTTTATTTCTGGTTGCTGTGAATGACCTCAGCTGACAGGAAGTAAACATGGAGCATATTAACGTACTATTTAATTGAACCGTTTTAAAACGGAGCATAAGTTTGTATACAGAGATTTGAAACAGCATACATTTTTTTTTTCTACATTAAAGCATTTAAACATGTTATTTAAGAAACCCAAGGTATAAACTGATATGAACCTGGGATTGAGTTTAATATGTGACCTTTTAAGAAGTGGCTCTATAATTTCGTTTCCGGAGTTTAGTTGGAGAATATTAGATAGTTGTGTGTATCTAAAGCATATATTTTCAACTGTTTTTGGCTCTTTTGACTGTCACTTTTTATTTGTTATTTCTGATTGGGCAAAAACTATTTCTGTTGATTAGAAGCTCAAAATTAAATGCTTTACTTTTTCATTCCGCTTCAGAAAAAAAAAACTGTGTGAATAGAAACAGTGCTTTCAAAAAGTTCATACATTTTCTAGTTTTCTATGCTTGTAGCTACATTACACTTAAAGGTCCCATGTCATGGCCATTACTACTGATCATAATTCCATTGTTGAGGTCTACTAGAATAGATTTACATTGTTCAATGTTCCAAAATCACATTGGTTTCTCATACAGCATCTCTGTATAGTATGTGTATTCACTCTCTGTCCTAAACGCCTTGTTGGAGCTCCTGCCCCCCCCCCCCCCCCTCCCTATGAGCCCACTGTGCTCTGATTGGTCAGCTCGCCCACTCTGTTGTGATTAGTCAACCACCGTTACAGCTGGACATCAGTGTTTATGTGTTACAATGGCGTTTGTTAGCAACCAGAAAATGACACCAGTAATGACAAACAGATGAGAATGCTGCGTGGGGTCTGGGTGCCGTGTTGGCGCGGACAGTGTGAGGTGGATTACTGGTGTCGTTTCCTGGTTGCTGCGTGGCGTCTGCGTGCCATGTTAGAGGACACCGCGGAGCTCAGGCTAAGCTCCGCGGTGTCCGCTAACATGGCACTTGGTCTATATCCAGCATCCAGGGAAACACAGCGGGAAATCCACCTCACACTGTCCGCTCCGGGGGCCTCACGGGGCGGACTCGTGAGCTCCGTAATGTCCCGCTAACATATCCAGCATCCAGGGAAACACAGCGGGAAATCCACCTCACACTGTCCGCTCCGGGAGCCTCGCGGGGCGGACTCCTGAGCTGCTCGGGAGTCCACCCTGGCAGAGGGTGTTCCTATTGTTCTATAGCTGTGTGCCAATTGGTCCATTTGGACTTAGTGACGTCAATAGGCCCCGGAAGAGAAAAATGGAAAAAGACAAATCTCCAACGAGGCGTTCTGGGGCAGCATAGACAGGTATTTTCTGTGTTAGAGTTTTACTCGCTACAAGGTGTACTTTGAGGGTTTGTGACTTTGCAGACCGTTTACATGCAGAAAAAGCTACATAACACACAAGGGGACGGGTAATAACCAGAAAAGCATATGATGGGACCTTGAACAAATCCAATAGATATCCTATAATGAATGTTATCAAATATAAATCCATCCACTTTTAATTAAACATTACATTACTGACCACTGTTGTGTGTGAACCTTATTAATTTGTCCACATAGGACATTCTAATGGCATTTGGCACCTCATGGGTGGTAATTAAAAACTGTTCACACCACTTGTAGAATCTTGGAGAAAGATGGATTCGTATTTAGGTGCTGCTTGTCATATTGAAAATGTATTAAATGGATATGTTAAACTTTGAAAGTAGCTTGGACAACTAAAACAACAAAAAAATACCTTGATATCAATCCATTTGCTTTAATTTATGCATGGACAGAAAATATGAAATGTTTTAGCAGTATTGTGACGCATAAACAAGAAGCAGCCATGTCATTTTATCTGAGTTCTTGCACTAAAGAGACCTTCTTCACCTGGCCTGAGATCAGTGTGTTACAGAGCTGGATATTAGACTGTACCCTCCCTGCAGAGCTCTTACTGCAGCTCGTTGCGTTTTAATGAACACTACAGCAAGGAGTAAAACCTGGGGAGGGGGAGAGGGGGGGTCATTATTATACATCCTTCTATATTTAAGATATGACCACAAGGAGAAGTAAAAGAGAGTTGGGAGAAATGTAAAAGTGATGAAGAGACAGAAACTCTGCGGCGACAGGGGGTTTATGGGAGGTTCTTCCTGTTGTGCAGACCCCCACAGAGTGCTCGGACCCCCAGGGGCGATACGGATATCTTTGTAGGATCTTTGTCTTTCGTGTGTGTGTGCGTGTGTTTATATCAAAATGAAAAACTTTGGAAGTGGGGAAACAGAATACATTCAGGGGACAATATGCCCGCCACAAGAACTTTAGAGACACACTTTTGAACCTTTAAAGTGTGAAGCCTTATTATAAACTGTAAAGGTACCTTGGAGAGCGCTTACTTCCCACAAGGACAATGCTGCATTCACATGCTCGTCAAAAGGTCCCACTTCTTGGTGTGTTCATGAACTTTAAAGAGGCCCTATTATGCTTTTGGGGGTTTCCCTTTCCTGTAGAGTGTTAGGTTTGTGTGCATATAAAAGGCTAAAGGCTAAAATCCCCTCCAGAGGGAGTTTCTCTCCCACACACTCCCCCCCCCCTGCCTGAAATGCCTACATTGGACTCCTTTGTTTACTTCTGGAACATAGTGACATCACTACGTAAAATATGGGCTTCTATTGGCTAGTGCTCCAATACATTGTACGTGATAGGCTAAGGGGTGGGACATGTCTTGTCCTCTCATAACAGACCTGACCAGCTAACCAATCAGAGCAGACTGGGCTCTGGTTTCAGACAGAGGGTGAAAAGAGGTGCTGCAGCACAGGCAGTATGAGACATGTCACAGTAGAGACACTAGATACTGATATACACCTGAACATGAGCATATCAGGGCCCCTTTAATCATCGTTTTTACATAATGTTCAACTTCATACAAGATGTTGTATCCTGATCTGCTTCATCATGTTATGGGTTCTTCCTTTATATGCTACACCCTAACAACAACTTCCGTACAAATTGGGCCAGCAGTTTCCATATAGTCTTACAATCCAACAGACAAACCAAACAGAAACATCATTTCCTTCTTGCCAGAGGTATTTAGCACATCAACACACACACGCATTCCTTCATCCATGGACCCTGTTTTTCACACAAACACAACATTACATACTTTTGCTCTTAGCTGCATGTCCTCTCATTTGAAATATAACCTAATTTGTAGATAGTCTCCCCAAATTCAAGCTCATACACACTTCCATTATGTGTGTTTCCTGCACTATGGTGTGTGTATTAGTGTCTGATTCCAGTGAGACTCAGTGGAAGGGCGAGATGCCCGGGGAAGAGGAGCCGAGCTGGGATCAACCAGAGGACAGGGGTTAATATAATTATCCTGCAAAAACCTTGAGACTGAAAGAACATCATTAGTCATAAAGAGGGGAGAATTGCCCGAGCCGCCGGCTAGAGGACGAGAAGGAGAGCTTCAAAAACACACCAGTGCAGTTAGCAAGACAATTAGTACAAGAACTCAAACTTGGGGGTCTTTGTGTGAAAAAACCCAGAGAGGACAGTGTTTACCCATGCCCTGAGCTGCAGCAGAAAACACGCCTCGCGTGCTCACAAATTATGATATTTTACTCAATATAAGTGAATTACTTGTGGTGAAACTGTTTAGAGATTACATTAATATATGAACTGAACACATAATGATACTCTTGTGTAGCTAGGGCCCCACATTATTTAGTAATTAATGAAATGACATCTGGTTTGTGCAGATTTAATATGACGCTGTAGCGAATGAAGGACTTCATATCTTTTTGTGAATGGTCTTGGTGGAAAGCAATTGAACGGATGGGTACAGTAATAAAGCAGGTTTTTCAGACGTGTGCCATTTAGGGCCAAGAGTAGAGTTATTCCCAAGAGCAATTCAATGATCAGCTATAAAGTTCAATCTGTCGATGCAGATCTTCAGCAGGTGTTGAATCTCACTCAATTGTCCTGTCTGGTCCAAGATAATGTATCACACTGATGAGATGTGCTGCACCTATGTGGGAATGATTGGAAATTACTTGGGAAAATGGGAAACATGCTAGGCTAAAAACAAGCCTCAACTGTTCGGCTTTTGATGTAGCTCAAAAACTGACATCCTGGGAAAAATGTGATCCAATTTTGAACAAGAGAAGCTGCAGAAATAATTAAATAGAATATATGCTAGGATCCACCAAAGTGAGCAATGATATAAGATTAGGAAATCCTGCAAGATGTCAGTTTTTGAGCTACGCTAAGGGCCAAAACCGTAAGGCTAGTTTTTAGCATAGCATATTACCAGAAATGCCCCTTTCCTGTAGTGTGTTTTTATAGGTTTTTACGCATGTAAATGGGCTCGATTCCCTGTGTTCCCTCCAGGGGGAGTTTCTCTCCAACACACTTCCCCCCATGCCTGATACTCCTCCATTGGACTCTATTTGTTTACTTCTGGAACATAGTGACATCACTCACGCTTCTATTGGCTAGCGCTCCAACACATTGTACGTGATAGGCTAAGAGGCGGGACATCTCTAAGTGGTTGACCAATCACAACAGAGCCAGCCAGCTAACCAATTAGAGCAGACTGGGCTCTGGTTTCAGACAGAGGGTGAAAAGAGGTGCTGCAGCACAGGCAGTATGAGAAAAATAAAGAGATTTTTGAACATTAAATACACTAAATACTAAATACAAAAATACAAATGAACATGAAAACTAGCACAATATGTCCTCTTTAACCAATGACTCAACTTGCCAAGGAGAAATGTACTTCAGACTTTAACCAAATGACCCATGTCTGCTTTGAAGATTTCATTAATTTGCTCCGTATTTCGTGTTTTGTTCCTCACTCATTATTACAAAAATGTTATGTTTTCATTTCAAAGTGTTTCCAAACTTTACGACGCCCAACACGACATCACCTGCTGTCTTGATTAGTTGGACTAACAACTTTCTCCTCCTCGGCCCACTGTGGGACACTGTGGTAAAAGTGAAAATCTCTGACATCAAAAACTGACTGATCACAGACGCAGTTTGTTTCTTGTTCTCACACATGGACTGATTTTCCGTGTGTCACACAGATGAGTTGTTTATCTGCTTCCATCCATGCCTCTAATGACAGCGGCAGTAGAGTCTCTCGGTGTGTTTTTGAACACACCATGCCTGTAATAATGCTATACTAATTAATGTGGCAGACTGAGAACAAACCATCTTTCCAAGGACACCCTCCCTCTACCTCATGTTCTCCCACTTACAATTCCCAGCATGCTTTTCAGCTTTAAAGCACGCTTGCGGTATCAAGAGATTCCCCTCTCACCAGATGCTGGGTAAGGTACAGAGCAGATTTCTTCATTGTATTTGTGAATTTAAAAGGATATTTATGGGATGAGTAAGAGGAGGGGTGGGAAGGTGGAGGAAGAAATCTATTGAAGACGCAGGGGATGAAAACAGAGACGTTCATCTGTGAAACAAAAGACAGGGAATGAAAGGAAAACAGGCAAAATCGCTGACTTTAGCTTTCTTTCCCTTCTGAGGGGAAATAAACTGTGATTATCAAATCAGTTACAACCATTGTGTCATAAATCATCTCATATGAGCGGAACAATGACACTTTCCTCATTGCGGTCCCTCAGCTTTCTGCATGCCTTTCTTTTCTGGGGAGTGCTCATGAATGATTTAAAAAGTGATCTGTTTCCGAACCTCCGAGGAAGAGGAGCTCGGAGAGGAGGAGTCTGAACTGTGTGTGTGTGTGGGGGGGGGGGGGGGGGGGGGGGGGGGGAGCACGCATGACGGTTTTCCTGCGAGAACACACACTTTATCACACATCAAGCATGGATAGTATATTTCATTCATGAGGGAAAAGGGGGCAGCATTCAAGTGCATAGCGGTTTTCTCATGAAACAGAATAGACCGGGGTGAAAATGCAGAGCTTATGTGGGGAGACTGTTCCTCTGCTCTGTGGTGGCCGTGTGATCCTGAGAATAATATTTACAGAGCAACACACCTCACATCATTCATCACAAAATCACAAACCCCGGCTAGTCCCATGAAACTTGGAGTTAATCCATCATCTGCCTCCCTCTTTTCTTTCTCTCCCTCTCCCCCTGATCCAGGCTTACACCTAGCATCCTCTCACCTTCACTCTGCGAAGGACACAAAAGAAAACTTTGGTGTAATTCAAAAAATAGTGGTGACAGTCTCCAAAGTCACTAAGACACAAAAAGACTGGAGGCTCCAAAAATGGAGCAGAGATTAAACATGTGTTCTCCGGTGAAGATGATGGACAAGCCTGGAGGCCACAGAGCGTCCTCACTATCTGCCCTCACCCTCACTCAGGCTTCCAGTAAAACAATAATCCTTTGTAACAGGTCACCATTCAGTCTAATTAGTCCATCCTTCAGGAAACAGAATGGCTGCTGAAGCACATATCAGGGTTACTCAAGGTTTCTGATTTGCAAGTTTAATTGAGAATTTCCTCTTACAATTTAAATGATAGTTTGTGTTTGTTTCTAGTTAGACCGACACCACATAGAAAAAGCCCTATTTCAAGGAGTCAGCAGGCAATGACAGAATCAAACAGTCAATAAAGGTTTATGTTATTGGAGTTGGACCTTGACTTGAGACATAATATGCTCATTTTCAGGTTCATATTTGTATTTGGTGTCTCTACTGTGAAAATTGCAATTGTTTTACTTTTGCTGCTCTGGCTGTCATGATATAACCACACAGACATAAACAGTATAAGACCACCTACAGAAAGAATATAGAAGTCATAAAAACAGCTTTGACTGTTTTCTCTGTGCAACATGTAAATCAGCAGCAGTAAAGTTTTGCTGCCAGTCTGTTTCAGTGTGTGAGGAGATGGAAAGCTTAAAGCTCTCAGCAGCACATTAGCTGTGTCAGCGGGGGGGGCAGGATGGCACAGAGAGAACCAGACACACGACGGATAAATGAGTCAAGCAGGCATGAAACAACATGACCATGTAAAAACACACTGAATATCATTAGCATTCATACGGCTTGTTTTTCTGCCTGATCTGCCTCTAATGAATTTTCAGTACTGGAAAAGAATAAGGTGTTGATAAAAGATTTAGAAAAGACTGGGCCCATATCTGGGACAAATGTCGTCAGGGGTTAAAGCACACAGAACAAAATCCCTTTATTGTTTCTTAAAGTTAATGTTGTATTAATATATGTACTAATGTGTCCTCATATTTAGCCAGGCTGTCTGCTGTAGGGGTGAACATGTTGATATTTTAGTTAGTAGGATTACCACTTTTGTATAGACTGAAATATCTTGGAGATGGAGTGGCACACAATGTAGTTTCAGACATTCATGTTTTTTCAGATGATGAATCAAAATGACGTTGGTGATCCTGAGCAAAAGCATGAAGCTGACATTCGTAGGTTTGTGTATGTCCTAAAAGTAATTAGATGCATTGTAATAACTTTGGTTACTCATGTTTCTGATACTCTGGCCAGTACTGACAGTTTTGACAGATTTGCATGTTAGCCTTTAGCTTAAAGCACCACTGTACAAACAGCTCACAGCCTATTCAGAGCTGCTACCATCACCGTAGACACTTAATTGTGTTACAATTTACAATAGAAGTTGTAAAAAGTGGAAATTACATTTGTTAATTCCTAAACTATAAAGAAATAGGACTATAATCATTAAAGTAGTCAAATAAATTCACTCCAGTTTGCTCAGAATTAATACTAGCTAATGTTTTTTTTTCTAGTTGTGGCTTGGCTGGAAAAGAACATTTCATTTTTCATGGTTTGCTCTGCAGTTTTACAGTCAATTAGGAAAACTAATACAAATGTACTGCCTTTTTTTATAAACTATTAATAAGATTAAATACAAATGTACATTTCTTGTTCATACGTTCAAATGTGAATTTCAATGAGTCATTCTGAAAAAAGAATCAGTGCTGTAATGTTGCCCATGTGCCGGGCGTTTCTTCCCTCAGCAGACTGATGTCGGGGGAGTAAGACTCACTCATACTTGGCTTCTCTTAAATGTCATTCTTCCCCCGTCAGCCAATCAAATCAAACAGAGAGGTCGGGGAGAAGAAGACCTGATGCTGCAGCGATTACCAGCCGGGAGAGGAAAACTTCCCTCATGCTGCTCCGTCTCCTGCTCTCGTCTTGGCCCTAATCCACTTAGTTGGCTCTTCCTGAGCTTACAGCCTTTCCTTTATTCCATTATAAAGACCCACCGTACGACCTGCTGCTTATTCCATTAAAAAGGGCCCAATCCATGACCCCACGTCTAATCCATAATGCAGACTACAGGCCGGCCTGCAGTCCAGCCACAGTCCGGCTGACAGATGGGACAGAGGGGACAGAAATGGAGGTCCAATGAATGACGGGGAATTTGAGAGCTGCGCTTATGAGTTAAGCTTCCCGGTGAATATGATTTCCCTGATGTAAATGATGATAGAGTTGAGGCTTTGCCACTCTATCTTTGATGGCTGGAGATGGCTTTCACAAGGCCCATCAGTGATATGGAAATGTCCACATCTAAAGGGTTTGAATAGAGCCTGTAAAATGAGCATGGAGCCCGAGGCTTTTCAAAACCCAGAACACCTTGGCTCGGAGTTTGCATTGTAGTCAGTAATGTAGCTCATTACAGTTCACCTTGGCAGAACTTTGCAACACAGTGAGCGATGCTGAATCATACAATAATCGAATAAATCGAATCCAGTTTTACTTTGCCTCTGTTTGACCTTCTCCTCTTTAAAATCTGTGCTGCCCCTCTGGCTGCCCTCTACCTTAAACGCCCTCTCACAAGTGTTTTCATCATGTCCACAAATCTAAATTTGCAACCTCCCTGCGTTTGCACTTAATGGGCTCTCAGGTTACGTATTTATTGATAAAGCAGCACTATTTATCCCTGAGTACCTGGATTACTGCGCACCTGCAGCAGCTCTTGAGAGATTCTGACAATGCAGATAAAAGAGACACGTCCCATAGCAGTAACATCTTACACCGGCTGATGATAAAAAAGGGTCTTTTTTTGGCGTATCCATCCAGGCTCAACTCAGGTCGTTAAGGAGACTTAGCTAATAATAATTACTTTCTCTGGGTTCAGCCAGAGAGCCACAGCTTGAGGCCCGGGGACACACAATACGGCCAGGAAGTGACTACAACCCTCTCTCCATCGATAACACCAGCATATCTCATTACTGCCGCGACCTTAGGTACACTGCCATTCGGTCTTGATCATATAAAACCCATTTCAGCGCCGTGTCCCCGCCGGAGCAGCAGCAGAGAGGAATATTCATTATTCAAATTTTAAGCATTGGAAATCCCAATATGTTACTAAGGCCAGATGAGATGAGATGAAATAGCTTAGCCTTTTGTCCAGGGAACATTGACTAATCGTCTCGCTCCCCCAAAATCAATTTCCCAGCCGTAAGCATCAGACACTCTTGATTGTACTGTACTGTTGAAGACCCCCCACCCACTATCACCTAATACTCCTGCTGGCCGCCCAGAATAACTCATTGATTAGTGATTATGTTACGGGAGGTGTGGGTGGCCGGGGGCGGAAGACGGACTGGCCTCGGTCATCTCCACAGGAGCTAAATCTGGGTCCTCTGTCACCAGATCCAGCACACTGACACTATCTGCAGCCGCCACTAACCACCAGCCTCAGTGAAGAGAGTGAGGAGACACTTTTTTGAGGAGTCGTGGAGTGTTTCAAGCAAAGCGGCACAGCAGGGAATCTGAGACGGATGATAACATCTTAGATATGGTGCACTTGTGGACTGCTAAATAAATGAAATAAGCACAAATATTTCAAAACAGGTTTGCTTGATGATTAAATTAGCTGCTAGTAGTGAAGGTGGAGGTGGAGGGTCTGGCAATGGACTGTTTCACCCCCAAGGTATCGCTGCCTCTCTCTGATTTATGCGTGATGAATTGTAGTGCTATGATGTACATAGAAATAAAAGCCCCCCATTTTTTTTTAAGCAGTTTCCACATTTCCACACTTAATAGTCTCCATTGTTTCAATTTTGTCTGTGTGTGTTTTTTTATAATGATTTGCCAGCTGGTGTACTTCGCATCATTTGATGTTGTATTGTGATTGTTTTGTTTGTAGATGTTGGTTATAACGGCATTCCCGTTGTGAGATTTTGCTCTTTCAGTCCTTGTATCTGATTTTGCCACCAGTGACTTTGGTTGCCAAACCTTTAAAGCCGCAACCAGATCAGCACACACTGACACCAACCACCAGCCCTGTCTCTGGGTGAGGAGAGGAAATTAGGAAAATGAGGAGAGATTTTTTGGGAGTGTTTCAAGCAAAGCGGCACAGCAGGGAATCTGAGACGGATGATCAAATCTTAGATCTGGTGCACTCGTGGACTGCTAAATAAATAAAATAAGCACAAATATTTCAAAACAGGTTTGGTTGATGATTAAATTGGCGTGGCGATGGACTGTTTCACCCCCGGGGTATCGCTGCCTCGCTCTCTGATTCTGTGCTGAGCCTGAAGAGTGGCTGTGATCAATACCTGCAGGCCCTTTCCACAGTGCCAGAGGGCTGTGTGTGTGGTGTGTGTGTGTGTGTGTGTGTGTGTGTGTGTGTGTGTGTGTGTGTGTGTGTGTGTGTGTGTGTGTGTGTGTGTGTGTGTGTGTGTGTGTGTGTGTGTGTGTGTGTGTGTGTGTGTGTGTGTGCTGTGTCAGCATCCACTCAGGACTTCATCAAACAACCCCCCATACTTTGACTCTACACACACATACACACCCACAGTCGCTCATTTTCACTTTCCCTCCTTCTCACACACACCATACCTTACACACACACACACACACACACACACACACACACACACACACACACACACGCTTTCCCGGCCATCCCAACACGGATGTTAAATACCATTCAAATGTCAGCCTCCCGTATTGATTGGAATGATAATTCTGAAAGGTAGGAGAGATGGCTTGTTGATGCTAAGCAGGCGCGTGACGGCCCTGAACATCCTTCACTGTCACAAAGTTGCCCTGTAAGGGTTCCCGGCCCCCCTGGCAGGGAGCGCATCGCGGTGTACGTTAGACCACCGAGGCCGTGCGTTTCTGTCATTAATCATTGTCCTCACGGGCCGAGACACAGGACGGGCAGGATTCATGTTCAGAGAGAGGGGGAGGGTCACTTTAACGCCCCAAGATCAGAGACAGGGAGTGTTTGTGAGCGTGTGTGTGTGTGTGTGTGTGTGTGTGTGTGTGTGTGTGTGTGTGTGTGTGTGTGTGTGTGTGTGTGTGTGTGTGTGTGTGTGTGTGTGTGTGTGTGTGTGTGTGTGTGTGTGTGTGTGTGTTTGATTGTGTTTGCGCCCGTTGGGTTTACCTTTGCATGTTATGTTTGAGAATACATTCTACAACATATAGGCTGCTTTTATTTAGAGTCTGCTAAATGTTTTGTTTAATACTGATTAGTGTTGGCTGGTGTCATTTACATTGACTGATTTTGGCTGATTTTGGTAACTTGAACTGTTTTTTGTCTTAAATGTGACAATAGGCATTGTTTTAAGGGATATTTTTAAAGGATTAGTCCAATTAATCAGTAAACAGACATATATTTTCCACTAGCACCTACTACTGTAGCCATAAAGACAGTTCATCTATTCATATTTTAATCTGTGAGATATTTGCTGCTATCTTTGTTTGTGTCTCTAAAATCTTTAAAACAACAAAACTTGGAAACAATGAATTGTTTTAGCTGTATGTACTTCCTTCTGAATAAATAGTCCTTGTAAAATCCATTTAACTTTAACACCAAAAAAATCCTTAAAATGGGGAATGGTTTACTTTGTTTAGGTTATTGTATGTCACAATATGCGCGATGGGTATAAAAAGATATTGGTTGCAATCTGTGTCAGATTGTAGGAAATCAATCCTAGGCATGTTAAAGTGTGATGAATGCGTGGTGAATCGTAGCTCCATTATGTAATTGGAATAATAGTAAACGAGCGTAGAGCAGCATCATGGTCTCATATAAACCCACAGATTGTTCAGTTTCCATTGTTGCACTTATTCTGTGTGTGCTTTTCGTGGACTTTAATTAAAAAAGGGTGCCTGCATAATGATTTGCCAGCTAGTGTATTTTGCATCATATAAAATCGTATTTTGATTGATTTGTTTGTAGACTTTGGTTATACTGGCATTCCCATTGTGATAATTTGCTACTGAAGTTCTTGTATCTGAATTTTGTGACCAGCGACTTTGGTTGCCAAACATTTTAAAGCTGCAACCGGAATTTCACACAACATTATTATAATCTCACAAAATTATTTAGCCCTCATTTCCTCTTTCTGTACATTCTTGGTATACCTTATTCCAACATGTAACCAAAAACTTTAGATTATATTGCGGCGTTCAAATTTGCTCCAAGTGAAGATAACTGAGGTAGAACTAGTGAACATTCAGCATGCATCTCTTAGCAGTTTGACCCTCACCTGGCAGGTACCTCGATGTTGGAGATGGCGTAGAAGTACTTGAGCAGGTTGTCTCTCTGGACGTAGGTGCCTCCGAGGGCGGGCCTGAGCAGCCTCATCCTCAGGTTGGTGAAGGTGAAGAAGTCCCTCAATCCCTTCATACTTTCCATGCGGGTGTACAGGCTGTCCATGTTCTGCAGCCGCGGCCCCGCGAACACGGAGAAACGCGCCCGCACCTCAAACTTCACGTTCTTGTCGTTCTTGGAGCCGACCCAGCGCGAGTACTGCTCGGTGCAGATGACCCGTGTGATGTTAGCGGGCGAGAGGTCGGCCACAAGTTTGGGCTGCATGTTGAAGGCGTCCATGCAGTCGTCGGCGTAGTACTGGTAGGGCTGCCAGGAGCGCCCGTGGTCCATGGACTTATCCAGAACCATGATGGTGGGGCGGCCGTACTCGAAGGTGACCTGGAAGTCGTCGGAGAGCTCCAGGCTCTTGTTCCAGGACATGCTGATGTTGGCCAGCAGGGGCTCGGGGTGGCTTCTCCAAGTCACCGTCTGCCAGTATGTGAGCAGGCCGGTGCGCTCTTTGTCCTGCATCAGCTGGGGGGGGTGGGCCAGGTCCGGGTTAGAGGCATCGCACTCGTCACTGCACAGATAAGGGTTCTCCTACAAGAGAAAGGGGAAAACAGAGCAATATTGCATCAGTAAGGCTGCTTAGAGATAATACATGTTTTTAAATCATTGAGTCTATTTCTCAGTGTGGTTACTGTACTTACAAAAATGAGACTTATACACTTATACTGTTCAAAAGTTGGGCTCAGAATATTTTTGCGGAGATTTTTTTCTTTGGACCCTCTGCAGTTTACTCACTGGTTAGATTGTAGAGATTTAAACTGTGATTTGTTAGTCCGTAGCATTTCCAGCTAATACTCTCTATCCAATACACTAAAATGACCTGTTTTATTGTGGAGTTTGAAGAAAAGGCGTCCTTTACTCCAAACTGTATAATTTGATGCATATCTTCCACTTTCTCTTGCCAAATCTAGGAGATTTCTTCTTGTTGAACTGGTGCTAAAAGGTATCTTTGTCTCTTTCATCCCTTCACATTGACAGCCTTTTTGAACCCTTGAACATAGTTTTTTTCTCAATGTACAAAACATATAACCAGAGTTGGGTGTAACGCGTTACTGTAATAATATTACTTTTGTCGGTAACGGAGTAGTGTAACGCGTTACTTTTATAATTCAGTAATCACACTACAGTTACTAACATTGCCCCGACACGCGTTACTTCGTTACTTTTATAAAATCAGTCATAATCACACTGACAGACAAGAGGGGTTTCCGCCGCAGGTTTATATGTACGTAATCTGCGCGACTTGCGCGTCCACATCTCCACGTGCAGTGCTGCATAAACATGGCTGAGTCAGCGATAACTTTCGAGGGGTGGAGGTATGCCCATTATTTTGAGTTCGTCCGAAGAATAGACAGGAATGTGACGGTGAGGTGCAAACTGTGTCCAGGCCAGAAGCTGTTATCCACAGCTGCAAACACCACGTCAAACCTCAACAAACACCTGCAAAGAACACATGCTAAGGTGAAGCTAATAGCTAAGGACCCCCGAACCCAGAGTGAGGATGTTGTGAGTGCGCCGCCGCCGACTCCGAAGCGGCACAAATTAGAATTTGGAGGACCGGTAACCAAAGCAGAGATGGACAGGCTTGTAGCATCCTTCATAGTAGAGGTAATGTTGCCCAGTGGAATCACCATCGCATCGTTCAGAGATATACTGCGCAAAATACAGATAGCAGGAGACAGAGGACAGCCATAGTCAGAGCTATCTGGATCAGTCTTATGCGACAATGGAAACTGAACTAAAGAGGACATTTGAAACTTTAGCAGTCTGCGTGACCTGCCTGTAGGGAGGGGCGGCCCGGCCCTGCGAGTAAAGTAACGAGTAAAGTAACGAGTAAAGTAACGAGTAAAGTAACGAGTTACTTTATGTAGAGAGTAACGAAGTAGTGTAATATATTACTTTTTAAAAAAGTAATATGTAATATGTAATATATTACTTTTAAAAAAAGTAATATGTAATATGTAATATATTACTTTTTTTTAGTAACGACCCCATCTCTGCATATAACCAAGTCCTCTCAGCAGATTGACTGTACATAACAAAGCCACAATAGTTGTTGAATGCTAGTAAGTGTTGCTAACTTACTAAGTAACTAAACAAGCTGCAAACTCAAAGACAGATGAACCTGCCAAGGGGACAAAATAAATCTATACCCAGCTTCCAACACTCTTTGTGCATTGTGTTGGTCACATTTCCTGTAAGTACCCACCAGAGCACACAGCAGACCACACAGGGCACTTTCATTATATTTTGCACAAAACACTACAAACCAACAACTGATGCAGTTTTTTGTTGTGAGTTTTTGGTATGTTTGGCAAACAATATATAAGCGTCATATGAACTGATATAATGAAGGTCAGGGTTCATATTTGAGTGTATACAATCTTTTGAGCGTGCATATTTCCCAGAAAAATGGCAATTAATCAAATGACTACAAAGTAATTGCCAGTGAACATGGGTCCCTGCGGCAGTTACCTGCTTTACACATTTGATAATCCAGCCTCACACAGCTCACTTTGTCTAAATGTAATTAAAATGTCTCAATTCCTGGGAGAACCAAATGTCTCGCAGCAAAACGTTTAGCGCTAGAGTGGATTTGTAGATGCAGTCTCTGATAAGGGAAGTAAAAGCTATCTTAAGCAGAGGAATCCCAATTTCTCCTCCTAATCTTTTATGTAAAGTGTGGCTGTACATCTTCATTTCACCATGTCATTTAATAAACCCACAGAGGAAGTCATGTATCTAAATGAGGAGAGCCTTCCTCTCGCCACCAATGCACCAAGGGACAGAGAGCTTAAAAGTAAACTTGCCAAACAGCACAACAGGAAGTGTGAAGGTCAAGAGGATTGTGCATCATCACTGTCTTTGCATAGACAGCAGAGAGCTGCTGCACTTTTAACTCCAGAGAATTGATCCGCCTCTCATAGTGATGCCAAGACTTTCAACCCCCTCTACAGATCTCTGAAGTCAACAGGATTATTCACACACACACACACACACACACACACACACACACACACACACACACACACACACACACACACACACACACACACACACACACACACACACACACACACACACACACACACACACACACACATCCTCTTTCCACCTGCACTAAGAAATGCCTCTTAGCTGATCTCCTTTTCCTAACAAGGAGATTAATTCATTATCAGCTCATACAGATTGCCACGCACCTTCCATGACTTTTTATGGAGAGTTTTCTAACTTTAAAATAAAATCCTTCCCCTCCTTAATTCTGGCTCGTCATATTGAGACATTTGCAGACATTTCAGTCAATTTGATGGAGCTTACTGGTGTAAGCTAGTTGTCTGACATCTTCATCACACACAGAAGTTCAATATTTACAGAATGAAATCCCTGAGATCCTCGCAGCCATCTCTCCTGGTGCTTCATTTGCAAAAAAGCAGCCCTGACGCTGTTTAGATTGTATCACATTCAGAAGTCTCGTTGCGCCCTCAGGATATACTAATTAGACTGATAAGGAGTTATTATTTTGTCTGATAATCAGTGAGTCATTGATTGTACCAAAGGGGTTATTGTTTGTATAAATTGCCAAACTGTACACTTTGTCGAGTAAAGCCACTGGCTTATTTCATTTGCAGCAAACAAACCAAAACTAGTTAGCAAGCAGTTTTCTACTCTAAATACAATTGATCAATTCAATGTAGGTTACTTATTAGCAGCTGATGCCTGTGAAGTTCCTTTTTGTTTAGTTTTTTTACACCAAACTGATGAAATGTTATAGCTGATGTTATCCTTCTTCTTTTCTTTATTGGGAATCCAATAGTCTTTCTAAATGTTACTGCATTCTTAACAAGCTCCTGATGCAGTGCAGAGTGTGTCTTAAAATATCCTCCTTTCTTCCTGCACCTCCACCTCCTTCTTCCTCCCCTTTCTTCTCTGTTTTGTTCCTTTTATTGTTTTGATGTTCGTGATATTACGGCTTCTATTTGTAATGTTTAAGACTGCGACCAGCTCATCTGGAAACACTGTTTGGTAAAGTAATGGAAATAACATAGAAATATCTACACACAATTTTTTTTTACCTGATTAAATAATAACAATTAACAATATAATGTTTTTCCGAAATAGAAAATGGAGAGAAATTATTAAATATGATTAAAATAATGGGTTATTTGCTTAAATTGAAGCTAATGGTAGAAAACTTGGTTTATCACATTGTCAGGTACATACAGTTAAGATGCATGAAAAAGGGAATCTTAAATTTCACAGAAAGCCAACTACCATCACTTTAAATAAGGCCAATACTGTATATCAGTTCTGATCTCTTTTTAAGCCACCAGACTCTATTTACCAAAACGCTCATTTGACCTATAGCAGGACATGTGGATGGTGAATCTTAAATAACCATTTAAAACTGCAAAGTCACACAATAACACCAAACAACTAACCAATCGGTGCAGAGGTAGGCATGTGACCCCTGTGTTCTGCATGTTAAATTGCTGGTTTTGTCAATGGAGTCTGGTGGTGTTGTAGGACGCTTAAGTAGGCTTTAGCTCCCAATTGCAAAAGGCTGTCTGAGGACAAGGTCAAGTGCTTAAAATATCAAAAATAGAGCTAAAACTAACAATTATTTTGATTGTGAGGTAAGCCTTTCTTTAAATTGTACAAAATACGTGTGGCTGTTGCAGTAAGTGCTGTATTGAGCACCTTTGGAATATAACAGCATTTTGAATCCCTAACAAATTTAATGAATGGCTTTCATTTAAAAAGTTAATGAAATGTATTTTATATTCCTCTGAATGATCAAGTTTGATATTAAGCAGTTGAAGATAAATGCAGGCCCTGATGATGATACACTTGATTAATGTGCTTTTTCCCTGATAATGTCTAGAGATTTCTTAACAATATCTAACATTAAACTCAAGGAAGATTTACAAAAATGAAGTCTTAATGGGCGAAGAATCTGGAAATATATAATTGCTATGACTAGGGATACTGACGTTCCACTGAGAATATGAATTACACAAATTGAAGTAACGGATGATATATTATAATGCTTTAAGTTCAGCACAGCAGAATGATATTGCATAATGACTGTTTAAGTGATATTCTCAAAGAAATATATATTTCTGGTACCTCAAAATCATCCATTAAGGCTTTAAAGTTATTTTAAAGTAAGTTGGTATTTGGAAAGGGTTGACAGTGATTGTGAGGATGAGACGTTGAGTGGATATTTTGAGAAGTTTCTATGGATTTTTTCATACTTTCCTATTGTTGCTAACATGAATTCAGGCTTCTACAGTAACCTCCAAAGGCTGTTTGTCCAATACTCAAAGATGCTGGATGCAGTATCACTGTAAACAGCAGTTTCCCCTGTATGATGTAAGCTCTAACGTGAAAGCAATACTGCATAATATCGATGTACAGAGCAAGCACAGATCATATGTCACCGCCCTTTTCAGACGCTCACTTTTCTCACGTCTTATTGCCAGGAAGTGGCAGACAAGCTCTGTATAAAGCCATTGGACTGTACCGGGGGGGGGTCAGTCAAACGCACTCTAGCGGTCTAATAACAAAAGCAAAAGTTACAATCTTTCGAGGCCGAGATTATAAATCATCTGATTTATGGTGACAACGCCGGGTGGGGAAAGTCCAAACAAGCAAACACTGAGCCGGGGCTGAGGGAAGCTGTTCACAAGACGCTGTGATGCTCGGGAAGTAGTGAAGTACTAATACTTCCTTCCTGTACTCACGTAGATTTTTCTGGTATCAGTAGTTTACTCCACTACTTATTTTTCTGACAACTTTTTACATTTGTAATACAAATACCTGTGCTTTCTACTTCTTACATTTTCCAAACAGGCTGGTTACTTTAGTTGTAATCTGTGTTTGGTGGCGTGATTCAACCTAATGTCATGCAGAAAGCACGGCCGGTGTATGTATGACAATGACAGTGACTTTGACTTGAGTAAAGACGTAGAGTTAGTACTTATAAACAAGAGTATCTGTACTTCTATTTGAGTGAAGGATATGTGTACTTTTGCCAACTCTTTGTGAAGAAAAGACTTAAACTACAGTATCCCTGCACTGAAGACTGCAGATAATCTGTCTCCCTCCTTGCTGGAACAACATAGCGTTGTCCTCTATCTGCTAACCCAATTATCTCCCTCCGATAGAGATCACTGTCTGCGCAAACTCATTTAGGATGATAATCTACAACGCTCATAAACAACTGCAGCCGGAAAAGCTAATAAAGATTAGATGAAGGGTACTTTTACTACACTTAGTGGAGAGTTGACAGTAAAGTAGTACCCCCCTGCTGCTTTGGTTCCCTCCATTAGTGCATCCCCCCGACCTTAGTCCAGACACACGTTCACACACAAGGGACAGGATTAGTAGGCTGTTGTTCTGGGGATGACCCTTGACCTACAAATCCTATTGAAAATGATCGCGCTGTCACACTGTCCCAGATACAACACACACTCCGTACAGGTCAGTGTGTTTGCGACAGTGTTTACAGAGGAAGTGTGTGTTTGTGTGCATGTGAATCCACAAACTGCCTTTTTTATTTTGTCGTCCATCAAGCATTGGAATATGCTTTTAGCTGAACTTTTTGCACAAAAGTTTCTTGCACTGCAGAATTTTTTTTATTCTATAATCAGTCTTGTCAACAATAACTTGAACTTAATTTAATTTAAAGTTAAAATGGCTTGTAATATTAAAGTTGTACTGATAAATCTGCTGTATTTATATTTGAGTTGATTGTTATGAGTGTACCTGCAGGCACTGCAGATGGAAATGAGCTAAAAGCCACATCTTCCGTAAATGATCTCATTTCTTTTTGAGATGAATGTATTTCTATGCATGTTCTTTGTTTAATATGACTTAATAACAGTGGTGTAATGTATTGACATTTTACATTTACATTGACCCATACTGCACTTACTCTAAGTACCATTTAGGGTTACTCTATACTCCTACACTACATTTTGGTAGCCAATACTTTACTTTTTACTCTACTACATTTATTTAACACTTTACTAGTTACTTTACATATTCAGATTATAAGCTAATACAAATATAAATCAATTAACACATAAACTATGATTTATTATCTTAGGTCAGGATATAACGCAATAGTATATGAAGTAATACAATTAGTTCCACCTTTACAAGCTTTGATAAACACATTCACGCATCAATAATTGAAATCCAGTAATGCAGTATAAAATATTTTAAAAACAAAGGTCAATGCAATGAATATGTTTTGCCCCTTTTTTTCTCTTTAGGTCAAGAAGCTGCATGTTCATCAGTCTCCTCTGACCTGCAGAGCCCGTAAGGATTATCTACAGCAGAGGTGATACGTATATGCTGTAATATACAATAGGCTGGAAGATTTTCATTATTTTTAATCCCCCATGAGAGATTTATGCTCAGGGTTATGTTTAAGCCCTTTGTGCCCTGTCTTCCTTATATCACTCCACTCTGTCCACTATATATATAAATAAATATATATATATATATGCCATGATGCATCCACAAACACACTCTCACACAAACACACATGCTTAAATACACACAAACAGATCCTGGCCAACTGCTGCGGCAGGTGGCCCGCACCGCTAAGCCCCGCTAGCAATTATCCTCGGTGGGATCCTGTCTCCACGACGACAACAGCCGCCATGATGCGTCTGCGATTAAAGTGACTTCTTTGTTTTCACTGGTGGGATAACACTGTGCTTTAAACAGACATTACAAACTCCTAAAGTGAAGAAGTTTGCCCTTACTGCTATAGTTAAGGCTGGGCAATATGTCAGTATGTGCACGATGTGGAATAAAATAACTAATTGCGATTGTTTTTGACTAATATTGCAATTGAATATGGTAGACGGTATTGGATGGAATGATCGTTTTTGAATCATAATTCTCATTGTCATTGAAAAGCATACTAAAGGGGCCCTAGTATGCTCATTTTCAGGATCATACAAATAATGCATTAAGAAAATAGTGCTCTGCTTCCCCTTCCTTGTCTCTTTCATTGCTTTTATGAGCCCCCCTAAAAAAAATATTTTCTGTCAGCTTCTTGCCCTCTCTCCTTTTTATTTCCTCCTCCGCTTATAGAAGTTTCTAAGTTATATTGCCAGCAAGGGGAATAAGGGAAGAGACACACTCAGAGAATACAATTTATTTTGTTTTGGTGAAACATCGAATGAAATGACCCTCCCCATTAAAAGAGCCACAGAGGGGACGAGAGAGGGATATTGCTTTTTCACTTATAACCTTAATCTTTTATTTTGTTGGAGGATTTTCCATCATACAGGAGATTATTGTTACCCTGAGTGAAGGGGGGATGTCTGTGTGTGTAATCTCAAGAAAAGTGTACATACATGAGTGTGTGTGTGTATATGCAAGGGAGTAACATTGTGTTAAAAATGTATAGGGACATATAATAATAATAATAATAATAATAATAATAATAATAATAATAATAATAATAACTTTAATTTATATAGCGCCTTTCATTAACCCAAGGTCGCTTTTTGCATGGTCTTTAACATGGTCTTTTATGGTCTGCTCATCTGCAGGTTCATATCAGTATGTAGTGCCTCTACTGGGACATGTCTCCATGCTCTAATGTTCAAAAAGCTCTTTATTGTTCTCATACTGCCTGTGCTGCAGAACCTCTTTTCACCCTCTGTCTGAAACCAGAGCCCTGCTCTGATTGGTTAGCTGGCCGGCTCTGTTGTGATTGGTCAGCCGTTTAGAGATGTCCCGCCCCTTAGCCAATCACATACAATGTGTTGGAGCGCTAGCAAATCGAAGTACGAGTGTTACATAGTGATGTCACTATGTTCCGGAAGTAAACAAAGGAGTCCAATGGAGGAGTGGTGGGGAGTGTGTGGGAGAGAAACTCCCTCTGGAGGGTACACAGAGATTTTAGCGTTGATTTTAGACCATTTACATGCATACAAAACGATATAACACAAGGGAAAACTCCAAACAGCATAATAGGGCTCTTTAATGACCTGAAAAAGTGATTAAAAGCTGGCTTTAAAAAAGGTGGTCTACATGTGTAAGTTTGTTTTAGGTGTGTGTGTGTGTGTGTGTGGTTTTGTGTGTGTGCATGCGGAGGTAAATGTTTACTGTGTGAGTGTGTGTAAGAAGGACAGAGAGCAGGCTGATCACCACATAAGACCAGGACGAGTTATATTAATATATTATTTTATAATTCAGGTTACGCTTACAGAAGATAGAGTGCAGTGAAATAATAAAATATCAAGTAGAGCTGCTTTTTTTTTTTTTTTGTGGCCTGATGAGGTGAATTCAGGTAAAAGCTATTATCCTTTATTGATGTCTGCTATTTCATCTAAACCAATCACAGAGGAGGAGATGTAGATAAAGAGAGGCAGACTGGCTGGAAAAATGAATTTACTGTAAGCTTTGAGAGAAATGACGTGGGTTGTGCGACATAGATCTTACTATATCATTTTTGTGTTCCTTGAAGAGTACTCCATTGATTTAGCATTGCACTTCTATTAGATTTGTGAACTCATTATTTCTTAAAAAGGATCAAAATCGAGTAGCAAAGCCAGAGCTAGTTGACTATTTTAAGCGTCACTATCCTTGTCACAACTGGCGCCTACATTACCCACAATGCAACTCAACAATCAACAGTTCAATGCTGAGATGCAGGTGAGTTATGCTAATGTAGCCTTAAGCTAATTGCCTCAGAAAGTGCGAAACAGACCATAGATGTCTAAAAAGCTAACTTTTTCCTCCATATGCCACATTTGTACGCCTTGTAGTCTTCAGTCCCAATCATCACAAACTTGTGGGACATTGCGTAAAGGAAATCTATCAGACTTCCCACAGCTCCTTTTGCACGAACAATAGGTTTTAATGCAACTACTTCACATGCATTTGTACTTCTAAAGCTGGCTACACACCAACCCGATGTTGGGAGTCAGAGGCCGTCAGAGGCCGTCAGAGGCCGTCAGAGGCCGTCAGAGGCCGTCAGAGGCAGTCGGGCATTCGCGGCGCCCTACTCAGGTTGGTGTGTCCCGCACCGTCGTCTCTTTACGGCACCTTTTCACACCTCCCGATGCCTCTGACCTCCCGCGGCCGATTCAACATGTTGAATCGGCCGCGGGAGGTCAGAGAAAGTCGGCCCAAGCAATCACTCTGATTGGCTGTTCACACTACCGCTGCCTGCTGGTAAGGACAGTTATTGCCACTCGTCGACTGAAGTATTTGCGGTGTGTTCGTAGGCGGGCGGCGTAGCGGGCGGCGTAGCGGGCGGCGTAGCGGGCGGCGTAGCCGACGCAGGCGACGAAGCTGACGTAAAAGTCGGGATGCCTTCGGTACGCGTTCTTTGGTCTCAGGTGGGTGTGTAGCGGCCTTAAGACCTGTAAGCACAGCTTTTTTCATCTTTAATTGAGGAGCTGTTTTTTGGATTGAAAAGGGAAATTCTGCTATTTGTCAACCTGGATTTTATCATATTTCTTTTTTATTATAACATTTTACTTACAACTTCTACTGTGCAGAGTTTAGGAGACTCAAGAAAGAACGTCAAACAGGGCAGTGAGCGTATTTGTCTCATAGATTTCCTGCAGGTTTTAAATCAACAGAAATCATATGAATGTCTTCAGGCATTTCCAGGGGACTTCTCTCTGTCTGTATTTTTTAGATTCTGTTACACTGAAGTTTGTTGGAAAGCGAAGAGGCTTCTTTACACTTTCCCAAAAACCTCTATTGAGGAGGAAGCTTCACCAAGTACAAATAATGGACACACAATGTAACAAGCAGGGACACATTTCTCTTTAAAATATCACGGAAATATTCAATGCATGATGACACATACGAACACTGTGTCTGTAGCTCCTGTACTTTTGTTCTCTCCTCTCAGGCCGTTTGTTAAATTCACCTCAGGCTGTCTTAAGCCTGTGCGGCCAATCCCTCTTAGTATCACCTCAGCCAGGGATAAATCTCACTTATAACTATCCTCCCGTTCTGCCAACACATCTAAACACTCTCTGATCACTTTCAACTGTGTCCTAATGGGGAAGCAAGCCATGCCATTACATCACTGCACCCTCCCCCACCTCCCTCCGTCCGTACAGTCACTATCTCAGTTCCCTGCTTTAATTATGCCCTGCATTGTCCACCCTGCTGAGCCCCAAATCCCCCTCTGAGGGTGTTTTATTAGGAAACTGGCCACCTGGGCTAGCTTTAACCCCAGGGAGGTGCATCAAGGAAGGGATGCTGGGTGTGTGTGTGGCCCCTTTTTGCCCGGCCTTGATGACCCACTGCTGGGGAGGGCAGGCAGGCCGACGCTGGGCAGGGAGGATGAAGAGTGGCCATAGGCCCAGTCTGGGAAGCAGTGACCTACCAGCTGCCATCTTCCTCCCTTCCTGCTCGCTCCTCTTCCGCTGCTGCGCGGCTCCTCTCTCTTCATGTCTATTTTTAGAGCTGGCTGATTTCTACCTTCTAAAATGGGCATATGTGTTGTGGAACAGGAAGGTGTGTGTGTGTTTTTTGTGTGTTTGTGTTAGATATACAATTGCCGCTGTTGGCCAACTCGTGCAAAATGTTTCAAACACACACACACCCCTGCTGGTCCGCTCTATAACGTCAAAGTACTGTACATTCCCATACACATGCAACGCGTCACATTTGCATTCGGCTGCTCTCTGTACTCGGAACCCAGGGGAGACGGTTGATTGAAGGTTTCGTTTCAAAACCAAAAAGCGAAAATAACAAACAGCACGACGAGACCTTTTTGAATTCAGCATTTTATATATCGACACACTGTTTGTACTTTTGTGGGAACTGTGGTGTGATTTTCATCTTTTTGCTTAGCTAAGCTTGGATCTTCCTCACCTCTCCCTCATCATTAGCTATCCCCCTCTGCACCGCACCGCCTCACCCCCCTCACACCTCCATACACCATCATCCTCAACTGCAAGCCGAGACTAGTATCATACTGAGAAACTACAAAGATGCCACTGAAGCTCCTAACTCGACGCTAGTTACAGTAGCATCTTTGTCAGAGAGCCGGGAGCCGTCATGTTGAAAGAAGCCAACATGCTGGCCTTTTTGGCTGAGGAGGAAGGAAGCTGCATTCCCAGGGAACAGGAGAGAAAATAGAGTGGGAAAAAAGGATCCCCGTGGAGATGGAGGGACCAAAAACGACTGTACACCTGCAAGCAGGAACGCTACAGTACGCCTCAACATCAAAACCAGCAAAGAGTGAATACTTTTTTGAAAACACACTGGAAGAAAGGATGGGGGGAATATTTTGCATCTTCTGCAGTATGTCTCAAGTCTTATTAAGGATGAGCAGCTCTGCGCATTGGGTGATGCAGTTTCTCTTTCTTTCTATTTTTTATTCCAGTGCCCCGACTTTCCCTTGACTTGTGGGATTGCTGAATGAGTGAATGTAAATGTCCACCAATTAGAAAAGAAACAGGCTTTCCTGTAAAGCTGCCAAATCCGGGGGCAAGAAGAAGAGGAGATAAAATGCTGCTTGCCTGAAAATAAATGATCTGTATACCAATAACTCTCCACTAATACTCCGTCTGCGGGTCCAAAGAAAGGCGGAGGAGATGTAGTTCATTCCCTGCTGAAGTGTCTTCTGTTAGCAGGGGATAATATGTAGTGATTTAAAGTGGTGGAAGATACTAAGTTAATATATTCAAGTACTGACTCAAGTACCTTTGTTTTACTTGATTATTTCCATTTTCTGCTACCTTGTCCTTCTACTGCATATGTTGTACTTTTAACCCATTTACATTTATTTGACATAATTAGTTACTTTGGACTTTCATATTTTTCATAAAACCCAGATAATGAAATACCATTTACTGTAATGGATAAAGATACCTGGCATTATAACAAGTAATTAAAGTGAGCTACACATTTAACAGCCGCAAAATCCAAATGATGAAAACATGAATAGATGACTAATTATATCAAGTGATATCAAATATATATAAATATGACCATTCCACATTTCAAGTACTTTTAGATTTTGGTACTTCAAGTATATAATGTATGAGCATGCTTATACTTTTGTACTTTAGTAAAAACATTGATATAGTACTTCTACTTCTAACAGAGTATTTCTACACAGGTTTCGACTTTTACTTAAGTAAAACATCTGAGTACTTCTTCCACATCTGGCGATTATTAACCTAAAATAAGATTTGTATTTAGATATATGCTAAAATCTGGATTATAACCTGCCTGAAAAGCAGTTTTTTGCTCAATAGGACCTTAAATAGCAGAATAATAGTCAAATAATGATCTAGTGACAGTATTAAACCTGCACATCTCTCTCATTATGTAGGAATTTGAGTTTGACACCCCTCCCTTCTTAAGTAAACTTCCATCTTGCAGCTTCTTTACTCTCTAAATCCCCTGCTGGCGCACTAGGGGGCCTGCTGCAATCCCCAGAGCCACGGATGACCTGAGAAGAACCAGAACTTTCCACTGTATAGACCCCGTCCAATTTAAAAGTGCTGACTAAGACCAGCCTCTTTCCTGTCTCACCTCTCTCCCATCAGCCCACTCTGGATCCTTGGTATGGACCTGGCCAACCCTTGTAAGGAAGCCCATTAAGGAATCCATCAATATTTCATCATTGCTCACTCAGAAACATAGTTATAGAAGTTTCCAGGCCGGGGCCATTAGGGGGCAGACGTCAATACGTTATGGCAGCGAGCATCTCTCTTCTCCCCACTTTTACTCCCTCCTTGTTCGTCTCCCGTCCCGTCTCAAGACAAAGTCACCGGAGAGCTCTCTCAAGACGTCAGTGGTTTCCGCTAGCTCTACATTAAACAAATCATTAACTATTAGGTAACCAAGAGCACAATATCCCTTCCTGCTGCTGTCAAACGACAAACACCAGTCTCAGGGAGAGGAAGGGGGAGTGTGTAAAGCTGATTTAAGGTAACAAAACCCCAGTCACACAGAATACAAACAGCTAATTAACAGCATGACACGGTGTGTATAATGTGAGGCTTTAAACACTCTGCACAAACACTTGTGAGATGTGAGATCTTGAGTCATGGCTGTTGGTCTGACACCTCAAACACTGTCCAACTGAGAGAGTGGACAGTCGGCGATTATCATGAGGAGAAACTTGCTGTCCCAAACACACACACACACACACACACACACACACACACACACACACACACACACACACACACACACACACACACACACACACACACACACACACACACACACACACACACACACACACACACACACACACACACACACACACACACACACACACACACACACACACAGACATTGTGAATCAAACCTCAGATATAAAACGTTTCCTCTGGAGAGGCAGGGGGATGTTTAACTGCAGTCTTCTTAGGATTATAATGATTTTATAACCCTTGTTTCAAATTATTACACTTACATTATCCGGGATGGAACTACCCCCCAGGCTAAAGTGTGTTAAATATTGCTATAGCAGACATTTTAATGAGTTTTCCTCCAGCTCACCCTTCACTGTCCTTGGAACTAAAAAGGTCCCGCTATATATGCATTTTACCAGAGGAAATGGTGGGTCCTCTAGAAGCCCAAACAAACCGGATCCCAGGTCCATACTAATGTAAACAACACCTCGGCACCTCCTGCCGAGTCATTGCACTTATGTCATCCCTTTTAACTCCCTATAGCTTTCATAGTGTGAATCCTGCTCTGACTTTTATTAGACTCTTTTTTTTGTCGTTACTTTTAACAGTGCAGCTTTATTGCATAAGCCTGTGTGACCTTGTAAAATTATATTTATTTTACTTTAAAACTCTTATATTTCTAATGCACACCAGCCATTGTTTTCTGAAAGTAAAGAGCACTTCACATATACATCTCTTTACATTTTTGTCATTTATAAAGTTGTTTTTGCTTTTTACTCTCAGATTGTAATTGAAGACCAATCAGTGTTTGTCTGAAAGTGTTAAGCCCCTTTTCACACTTTCAAATATGTATTTATATCAATTTTAGTCATTATTAAAGTTGATACTTATTGACTTTTTACTCTTAGATCTTTAATAAAGACCAACAAATTCCATTCAATTCAAATTCATTTTACAGTTATAAATAAAGTTGTTGGATTTGCAAGCCTGATTTTTAACTCATCAGAGTGCAGAACCTTAATTAAAGTGATAGTTTTTATATTTTTTCTCTGAGATTTTACTACGAGACCTTGTTGACTCCCATGATTATAGTTTTTAACTTTAAAACTCTTATATTTTTAATGAAGACCAACCAATGTTTATCTGAAAGTGTGGAGCCCCTTTATAAACTTTCAAATATGTATTTTAGTCATTAATAAAGTAAGTTACATTAAGATTTTTGATGAAGAGCAACCAATGTTTCTCTGGAAATATGAAGCAACTCTTTACACTTTTAAATCTCTATTTCTCTACACTACCGTTATCAACAAGTTGTTAAATGCAGTAAAAATCCAGATTTTGAACTCACCAGAGTGCAGAACCTCTCGGGTGGGTTTCCACAAGTTATTCCTGGCGGATCCACTTTGATCCGCATGTGGTCTTTCATGGACGCGGTTTTCGGCTGGCACGCGTACTGCTCCCACACCGGGCCCTCATCCGTGCTCACCAGGGACTTGCACAGTTCGTACTGGCCCAGCGTGGAGGCTAAGCAGTGCAGCAGCAGCAGAAACACGGCCTGGAGGAGCATGGCAGGTCAAGGGGGGTGGTGATTGGAGCCGGGTCCGGCGCAGGGTGAGGGGGCCACGGAGCTCAGAGGAGGGGTGACGCGCATGGAGCGGAGATCATAAGGAAATAATGGACATCCCCACCGCCATGCTGCTGTACTGAGAGTGAAACGCTGGATGTAAATGCACACAACTCTCCTCCAGGGTTTTAGATTCCCCTAAATGTCAGGAGGACACTGGATCTGTGACTGTAACTCAGTGTCTTCTCAGATATTGACGGTCCCCAAACTGCCGAGGGAGGGACGCTTCCTTGTTTCTGATGGGTGGAGAGGCGGATAATGTTACAGAGCTTAATCTCGGCATACACTTTAACCATAGTGTTGCAGGGGAGTTGGGTGGGAGTTGTTAACGCGGGTCCATGCCCTCAGAGAGCGGAGTCCCGCGGGGAAACAGTGGCGCTGCTCCGGGTGGATGATGCTGCGTCTTCAGGTATATCCATTGAAGGTTTTGCACCGGCCGTGCTCCTCTGATTGTCCTGGGGCAAAATGAGGACAAATGTGAGAAGAAGTTAGTCTGAGGGGTGTAGCTTCATCAATTCAGCACTTCCGGAGTCCTGCTGTAAATGCAAGGATATATTTTTCAAAGCTCAGCTGAAGATTAAATGTATCATGCATGGCTTTTTCTCTTTTGCATGAATAAAAGTTTAATGACATGTATTTGAAATATATATGCGGATGGGTGGGATGCGATCTAATTTAGTAGCATAATTAATTCCTTGAGTATAATCTAGAAATGTGTGGTATTTAGCTTGACAGTGAAAGAAAAACAGATTATAAAAGGAGAACTTTTAAGTGAATGTGTGGTACAACAAGTTGGGCAAGTTTGGTTTAGCCTGCCTCCTGACTGCGGTGCATTGGCATATTAAAAATAAAGATTTGCACAGACACTAAAAGGCTCCGTATCTTGAGGATAACCTTGTGCGTAAAAACACGTGCTGCTGCCGGGTGCCGCCTGCGCGTGCCACAGTTGTAATTGTTCACACCTCCACAATGCTGGAGATGGACTGTCAACTGTTTGTTTTTTAAAGCAATATCAACCTGAAAGAGATGCTTACAAGGCAATGTACTTAAAATGTGTGAACATATGCAAAAAGGAGGGACAATTATACAAACAACTTTTTTTTCTTGGATCAGGTGCTATTTTCTTGGGAAAATGTATTTTAGATCCTAGTCAGTATTCTGTATCACTTAAATCTACAGTTTTTAAAGTAATAATTAACTGTCAGATAAATAAACTGCACCAGAAGTAAATATTGCCGAATTTGGCCACTTTATCTTATTCAATAGCTACATATGGTTGACATATTTTGCAGCGTGCCCTCGTTGATAATAGATAATCTAACGGTCACTATCCCAACAACGCTGTGCATCCTCACTTAGTTCAGTTGTCAAGTGAAGTCGCCAAAGCTATTTCCCGGCACTGTGTTGTAGGGGTGTGTCAGATCCTCCAGGAGTGCAGCATCCCCTCACACTACGCATCTATTGTATACCCCACATTAAAGCGTGTAATCCGTGTGAGGGAAAGAGTGTAAATTGAGATTAAAGTCCCCTCACCACTCCGGTTATCCTGGAGTGGCCCGGATATAACTCAGAGCAGCTCCTCGGTGCACACTTCAAAGAGCTTTATCAAAATGCATCGACGTTTTTTATTTTTTTATCATAACAGATAATGCACTTACTTCTAAAATGCATCCGCGAAACAGGTCAGCACTTTGTACGTGCACGTCCCCATTCTTTGGGTAAAAAAAAGAGATGCCCCGATGGTCCAGTGTTCGGTCCCCGCCGCGGTGCTCACTGTGCTCCGGGTTTCCTCCTGCCCCGGCTCGCTGTTTGTTTGCCGGATACTTTTTATCGCACCGTGGAAGGCTGCGCCCGGTAGATCGGTGTCTTAGATCTAGGAACGTCTGCGAAAAGGAGGACTGGAATCCAGCGTGAAGGAGTACCAAAAGTATAAAATATTGACTTTGAGGAAAGGCTTGTGCCCGCCCTTCTTCCCCCCTCTCCTCCTCCTCTTCCCACTTTACAAGCTCGGGTTTACCCGGGATGCTCAAGGGCAGAAAGAGAGGAGAAAAAAAGGCTTTATGGAAAATATCACCCTCCCTTCTCCTCCTCCTCCTCCTCCTCCCTCCTCTCTCTCTCTCCCCTCCCTTTTCCTCTCTATCTCTCTATCTCTCTCACTCTTTGTTAATGCCCAGGCTAAATCCTTTTACCATCACTTTCAATCACTATCTGAGCTTATATCTGCTCCAGTCCTGCTGCCTGAACCGGGCGGTGCAACTTCCCCTCTCCGCTCCAAACTGTTCCCCAGGTCCGGTGCACATTATTTTGCTTAAAGCACCAGCGGTTAATGTAGGCCTACTCCAGGTGTGTACAAAAAAAGTACTGTGTACACACTGTTTTCTTGGAGGGTGAACTCACAGATGTCCCTGCCCTAAAAATGGCATTTCTCTGGCACTCCTTACGGGACTTGTCCTCAGTGACCTTATCTTTTGTATTATTTATCTCCTGTAATACTGCCACTAAAACTCCAACATAACATCTTACAGATATTAAAATGCGCTTTGGTTTCTTCCTCCTGCAGCACATGTAATATTAATTATCTATAGGGTTATTATAGCCTATAATAGTTAAGGTGTAGTGCAGAAAAGGGGCCTTTAGCGCTCAAACAGAGAACGCCTCGTACAATAACACACATTAATCCCACACATTAATCCCCCCCCCCCACACACACACACAGACACAGAGCTGACACTGACCAGATCAGTTCCAGTTGTTTGTTGTTGTTCTCCATGTTAATTCAGTGATTTCTATCCCAGCAGTGCAGCTCAGATGGTTATGTGTGTCTTGATGTTCCTTTAAAGGGAAACTTCGCTGATTTTACGCATGTAGTTCAGTAAATATTAAGGGACCTTTGAAAAAGTTAGAAAAATGACCCTGATGTTGCTTACCAGAAACCCTTTCTTACAAACTGACAACAAATGATGACATACAGATGCTTAGACAGGTACGCTTTTGTGTAATTTAACACACATGATATACCTTAAGGGTAATATAAATATATAATAAATATAAAGTGTTATATCAGTCTTGGACCTATATAAGTAACCTGTTATTGAATTACAGTTTCCAGAGTAAAGAGGCCCATCGTCTCTTTGCTAATTATTATCAGATGTATTCACGTTAAGTGAACTGACGCCAAGGTCAGAGGAAGGGCAAAGAGGCCCTGCTCAGATGTAAATGCAGTTCTATTTCGTCCCTACTGATCGCCAGAGGCGGTGCTTTAGCACTGGATATGTCCATCGCGCGCATGCGCAGCTCGAGTACCAATAACAACAAAGTCACCTGTGACCCACGTGACACCGGCTATATCTACCGGTGTCGTCAGAGGATCTGTTCCTTTCATCTTCTCGCTACGCGAGAGTACCGTGGCTACATTCTTGTAGCCTACAGCGTTCAAGTTTGAACGTTTGATCTGAGAGATTTCTCTGCATGCAGCTGGCCGCGTGCAGCTTCGCGACTGATTCAGTCGGAGCCGCGGGTCGTTGACTCGTCTTCCAGGAGCTGTGGCCGGCTGTGCAGAGCCTCGACGGACAGGTTTGTGTCAACTTTGTTGGTGATGGCTGATGGCCCCGCACCCTCTCCCAGCTAAGTTGTCCTGATTGCTGTCTTGTTCATCGTTTGGCTTAGACTTTCTGGTGACGACAGTGTTCCCGCTTCCTCTCCCATAAAGTTGCCCTAATTGTGCTCTTTTGAACTTTCTGCTTGTGGCGTTGTGCCCGATCTATCATTAGCATTTTGAGTTCCCAGCTTTAGCTGCGTTTCTCATTTTATTTAGTTAGCAGTCGCGTGGCTCAGACTAACTATATCGTTTTTATTTACCGCTCCTAGTACTAGACTCCTAGCACTAGGATGGGTTAGATGCAGAGAACAATCTTCACTGTGTGTGCTGTGTGCTCTGCATGTGTGGCCATTAAAGAGGGTTTCATCCCTCCCAATATTATATTATTGCTAGTGTGCAGCCGTTTGGCTGACACTTTTAAGCACTGGCCATGGTTACTACTGTAACTACAGTTCTATGCCGCGTAGGCACTGGCCACGGTTACTGTAACTACGGTTCTATGCCGTGTAAGCACTGTCCATGGTTACTACTGTAACTACGGTTCTATGCTGTGCTGTTCTCTTCTTTAGAAGCTAATTATCTGGTCTTAACATTTGTGTTAGTTGACTTGGACTTGCTTGATTGTTAGCAGCAGCCGCTTGGCTAACACCTTGCATGTACTGTTAAGCTTCATTATTTAACTCAGCTGGTGAAGGCAGCGCGCTCGCTCCCGCTCCCGGTAACGTATTGTTTTGATTGTTAGCAGCAGCCGCTTGGCTAACATCTTGCAGGTTCTGTTAAGGCGAGACACGGCAGGCAAAAACATCGTTTTTCATGCACTGGTCAATTTTGAGATTTTGTGCTATTTTGATTCCATAACATGTTTTCTTTCAGGCTTTTGGAAGGAAAACGTACAAAATACACATTTAGGTGTTTATTTTATTATAGTTTGTCTATTTGCGTCTGTAGATTTCTCCTAAATTCACCAAAAGTTAGCATTCTAACGTAACATAAAGTACCGCGACCGCTGTTTGCACCATGTCATCAGAGATATCGTTGGAAAGCTCCGTCTCTCCTGCACAATCTCATCGGATCGAAATACGGTAATTTCCTTTGTATCAGCAACCCATCGTGAAAGTACAAAGGGGTCTTAAACCAAGAAACGTGATTCGTTCAGATGCGTCACGTGGTGTGCTAAAACACTTCCTGGTTAGCTTTCCGCTGGACATTAAAATCTCAAAATGGCAAAAGAACAGCGAAAAAAACGTTCACAGAGAAGACGACAACAATTGTCACTTGCAAGAAGCAAGGTTATCCAAAAAACAAATGACCCTGAACATGAAATACCTTCACGGAGTGCGTCGATGCGCAAGCTGTCATCCAAAGAACAGGAGGGTTTAGGTAGCGCCACAGAGCAATCTTTAAAGGTCGTTTTCTCAAAATGAGTTTTTTCTCATATTCTGAGTCAGAAATGTCCACTTCAGTAGCATTTACATACACCAAACTTTCCAGTTATATTCCTATCAATATTCCGAAGGCTTTTACGGAAGGGTTTGTTCATATATCATTCATAGCCTGAATTATATAACATTTTATACCTAAAAACATGGCGAAAATGATATTTTAGGGCTGTTGACAGTATTTTCTGATTTATGAAGTGATAAAAAGAGATATCCAAAATCCCTTCTGTAAAAGCCTTAGATTCTAATATGACTACAAAATGAAACAAGAATTTTGAACCGGCTTTATCCAATGTTCCTGAAATGTGTTAAAATATGCGCATATTTAATGAGATAATGGATCATTTGCATATTTTAGTGGGAATGCTGATACAGCAAAAGAAATTAAGCAAAATAATTCAACAAAATGCCTCTTGAGGGCATGAAGTGACAAAAACTTTCAACATGTCTCCATTAAACCCCATTGTAAGTTCAGCCTCATCTTTCCCCACCACAGCAGCCGCACACCTTTAGTTAATCTGCCAAAAAGGCCACATTATTAACCCGAAAGTACACAAAAAGTACACTTCAGATGCTCAAGTTCCTTGACATGCTTCACGCTTTGAAATTTCACCGATATCTGTTACGGTTCTTCAACAAAACGTTCACATGTAAGAGGTTTATCTCTCATTCAGAACAATGAAAATGCTCTCCTCTCACTGATTACTGCACATCACCATGTTACCATATTTGATCTCTGGACACGTCGTTAGCTCAAATATAAACACCTGTGTCATGGAACACGATGATGTCATCACTCCAACTGACATGCTCAGAGCAGCAGACTTCAGATAATGGTTAATGGTCCTGCCTTCAACAGCTCTACGTCAATTATGGGGTGTCATCATATGCCGTTTCCATGGAAACGCATCCCTCGCCATAAAACACGATGTTGCTGTAACTCCAATGGACACGATCCGATCGTCCCCCAAACTTCGCTTGTATATCACCTGTCCATGCCTCAACAGCTTTACGCCAAATCTGAGATCTCACCATAGGCTGTTGCCATGGAAACGCATCCCTCGCCATAAAACACGATGTCGCTGTAGCTCCAATGGACACAGTCCGGTCGTCCCACAATCTTCACCTGTATATCACCTCTCCATGCCTCACCAGCTCTACGTCAAATCTGACATCTCACTATATGCCGTTTCCATGGAAACGCATCCCTCGCCATAAAACACGATGTTGTCGTAACACCTATGAAAAGGGTCAAAACAGCACCACACTTCAGATAATGGTTAACGGTCCAGCCCTCAACAGCTCTACGTCAATTATGGGGTTTCATCATATGCCGTTTCCATGGAAACGCATCCCTCGCCATAAAAGACGATGTCGCTATAACTCCTATGAAAATGTTCAAAAAGTGCTCAAACTTCACATGTGTGCTAACAGTCCAGCAGTGAAGACATCTACGGGACAGTTTTGAGATTTCATCAAATGCCGTTGCCATGGCAACACAATGCTCACCATGAAACACGGTTTTCTCATAACTTCAGTGAAAATGCTCCAAACGGCCCAAAACTTCACAGGTTTGGTAACGATGCAGCCATCAACGCATCTAAGCGTATTATGGGATGTCATCAAATGCCGTTGGCATGGCGACAGATCATTCGCCATCAAGTTAGTTCAAAAGTTTGCAGTTCAAATATTCTGCTGCTTTTCCAAGCCTTTTTACTTTCTTTTCTTCTCTTATCAGACATTAAAGCCCCCAGTGTTCATGTATCATTTCAATCTAAATTCTTCACTTTCTTCTTACACATTACATTTCAGCATAGCAGTTTAGCGTCAGCTTTTCAGCATAAAGCATTCCCACTAGCAATTTCTTCAGGAATTGCATTCTCTAGTTAAACATGCTATTTCAGTCTTAATGTAAGTAATTAACTGGGGACATTTCTAGCTGATATCTTTAAGTCAACAAAATTACCCTATTCACCTGTAGTGTCTCGCCTTAAGTTGGCTAACATCTTGCATGTTCTGTTGAGCTTCATTGTTTAACTCAGCTGGTGAAGGCAGTGCTCTCGCTCCCGCTCCCGGTAGAGTATTGCTTTGATTGTTAGCAGCAGCCGCTTGTCTAACATCTTGCATGTTCTATTGAGGTTAATTATTTACCTCAGCTGGTGAAGGCAGTGCTCTCGCTCCCGCTCCCTCTGCTGGTAACGTGGGTGTAGGACATTTACATCCCTCTTTGTGTTCGGTGAGTAGGAGCATTGGTCTACTCTTTCCGTTCAGCAGGTAGCTGGTGAAGGCTGTGTTCTCGCACCCGCTCCCTCTCCTGGTAATGTGGGTGTAGGACATTTACATCCTGCGAGGGTGGGGCTGGGTCGCTTGCCATCCATTGAGCCTGCCATCGCCTTCCCGATTCTGGCTCCTGATGAGGCTCCCAGGCCTGATGCCAGGTGCCCTCGGCCTCAGTGCAGGGTCACAGACGAACTGCTCTGTGAGGCCTACAACACAGCGGCACGCATGGGTCGTAATGGGAACTCCCTCTCCCATCTGATGCTGGCTGTCTCTACCTCTCTGCAGCAGGCTCCGGCCGAGCCTTCTTTGCTGGGCCTCAGTGATGCATCACTGCAAGCCTTTGCCCTAATGTCTAGGGAATTGGGACGAGTTATGTCCTTATTGGTGCAGACTCGTCACCAGGTTTGGCTTGCTCAGTCACCACTGTCGGAGACATGTCCTCCGTAGTGTGCCAGTCGAGCCAGGGGAGCTGTTTGGGGCAGCTGCCCTGGAGGCACTGGAGCATGCTGCCCAAGCTAGGCGGACCAGGCAGCAGCTCTCGGGTCTTCATAGGCCTGTGCCCACTCCCAGCAGGCCAAGGGGCCCCTCTAGCAGCCGCACTCAGCCACCAGCTTACAGTGGTGGTCTGCGGAGGTCCCAGCGGCCCACTCAACCGCCTCCCGGTGGCTTTCGTGCCCCCGGTCGCCGGCCTTCTAGGCAGCCTCGTGCCTCAGAGCCTTACCGGCGCCCCCCAAGGGGCACCGGAGGCCGGGGGGCTAGGCCCCGAAGTCTCGGGGCCGGTCGTCGGCTGCTCTCCCAGCAGCAACTCAGTTACTGGGCTGCCTGTACTTCCGACCCTTGGGTGGTTCCACCTTAACCCAGGGGTACGAACTGCAGTTCCGGCCCCTAGCCTTCGGCCGGGTCAAAATGACAGTTGTCAGCGATCTGGCGAAGGCCTTAGCTCTGGCCCAAAAGTTGCCCTTCCTCTTGTCTAAGGGCGCAATCGAGCCAGTAGACCCTCTGCTCAGCCTGGGGGGTTCTACTCGGCGTACATTCTCGTGAGCAAGAAAGTCTGCGGATTTCGTCTGATCTTGGACATCAGAGGAATCAACAGATTCCTGAAGGTGCTGCCAGTCCATATGCTGACCACAGCACATGCAAAGGGGGAGTGGTTCACAACCGTGGACTTGAGGGATGCCTACTTCCACGTGCCGCTTGCATCTCACCACCGGATGTTCTTGAGGTTTGATCTTGGGCTACCCTGAGAGGGGTGCCACTGGAGACCATCAGCGCCGCGGCGTCGTGGGCGTCTTCTGGCACATTCTCCAGGTTTTATCGGGTTAATGTCGCCACTCCCCATCCTTTGGGCGTGGTCATTTTGCCGAGCTCCGCTGCTTCCAGTAGTGAGCAAGGCTTGGATTCTTCAAGTGAAACTTGATTTATTTTATTATTATTCAATTTCCTTGTTTATTTGTGAGATGCAGTGGCACAAAGAAAATGCCTACTTTGTTTGGTAGTACTAGTACACAGTAAATTTCTCTGAGTAAAATTGACTCAAATTGAAGAAAATTTTACTCTAAAAATATAACATTTGGTCCCAACCTATATAGAGTAAAATGTACTCTTTGTTCAGAGTTGAATTTTTAGAGTTCATTTTACTCTATTATGTGCTTAGATTTGACTCTGCTTAATGGTTATTTACTCTATGTAGTGTATATTAAAAACAACTCTACTGCCATTTTAGGTATGGCAGAAGGTAATTTTACTCCCAATAGAAGGTAATTTTACTCCCAATAGAAGGTAATTGTACTCCCAATAGAAGGTAATTTTACTCCCAACAGAAGGTAATTTTACTCAGAATAGAATAAATGAACCATAATGATCTTTACAATAAAAAAGGTCAATAAACCAAAGTGCTTAAGGAACATGAGTGGGAGTGTGTGAAGCTGACCATTGAGCGGCCCAACCAAGCAAGGAGGCAGAGGCAGAGAGTTCAAATACAACCCGGTGTGGGCATTTATTCCTCTTTGTGGTACAGGATACACAGCCTCAATATGACTGTCTCACGTGAACACAGTCACCAGCACCAAGGATCTCACACACACACACTAACAGGAAAACAGAACCTAAATACACACAGGACTAATCAAACCAACAAGACACAGGTGAGGAGGGAGGAGAAACACAGGGCACCAGGTGAACGCAATCACCAGCAACAGACAAGACGGGAGGGGGAACACTTTTCAAACTAAAACAGGAAACAGAGACAGACAAACTAAAACATAGACAGATTGTGACAAATATATGCATAAATGACATATAATCACATGCTTCCTGTGCAATGTTTTAGCATGGAACAAATGAATATACTTCGCCAATAATGAAGCTATATAATCCGTAACGGAGACCGAGATCAATGGCCCCAGAGATCACCTCCGTTACAGCGTGGTCATGGTTTAACTCCAATAGAATTGACTCTGCATTTTTGATCGCACTCTAGAAGCTATGAGTAATAAATACACTCCAAAATGATTAAATATCACTATTTCAGAGCAAAATAGTAATTACTCTGGAAAAAATACTCACCAATATTTCCTGTGTAGGTAAAAAAACACTGGTTGTTCTTGTTCCAGTCTGTTACTGTCACTTTGTTTTTGACACTTTAAAATACTACTATCCTACTAAAATGCTGTACAAATCCGATTTATTATTTAATAAAGAAACATTTTTCAAGTAAAAAATAAATAAATTTCAACACAAAAATTCCCCAAAAAATAAATAAATTTTCTTTATTTTTCAATATCGCGATAAATACCGTACCGTGGACTTGTTATCGCGATATTATCGTACCGTGAGTTTTTGGTATCGTTACATCCCTAATTATCAGTAATCATTTCATAGGGACACAGAGACATTGGATTAACCTTCAGCAGCATGTATATGCGTTTTAATGCCCTTGAACACAACTTTTGATCAGAAAACAGCAAATTTGCCATTTTGGCCCCGTAAAGTGAAGTTGTGTGTTGTCTTTCCTGGCTTTCGCTGCCGTGAGTTTTGATCGCACAGTGATGAAACTTCAACCCAGTCTCACGGCATTTTGTGTAATAGTCACAAAATTAATTTAATCTATTGATTCGTGTTCACCAACACGATTTTCGCATTTTTTTCGTGTCACACAGAACGATTTTAAAAGCAATGTATTTCTATTGGTAGTATGTTTCGTGCCTGCACCACGTCTTGTTGTCCGGTCGGGTCTTGGAAGACTGGAAGCTGTGTGGTTCATAAAAACATTTTCTTACTCAATATCTTACCCTAAGCCTAACCCTTTTTATTTTAAATCGTATAATGTCAGAGTTTTTTTGCCGTCCGCGAGGAAAAGAAATGGGGCTCAGAGCCTCAGAATACTGAAATCTGTATTTTTTGTCATCTTTCCTTCTAATTTGTTATTATTTGGTGCAGGCACGAAACATACTACCAATAGAAATACATTGCTTCTAAAATCGTTCTGTGTCAGAATACTGAAATCTGTATTTTTTTCCTTCTAATTTGTTATTATTTACATTGCTTTTAAAATCGTTCTGTGTGACACGAAAAAAATGCGAAAATCGTGTTGGTGAACACGAATCAATAGATGAATTTCGTGACTATAACACAAAATGCCGTGAGACTGTGTTGGAAACTTATACCAATGGAATCTGTGGAATCTCAGCTTCCATATGATATCTAGTTTGTGCAGATAGCATGAAGTATAAAATATCGCTACCGTGAGTTATGTGCTAAGCACGTTAGCATTTTTTCGCTTAGTGCTAATTTAGACGCTTGGTATTATAGTAGAGGAACAAACCCCCAAAAAAGGCTTTAGTTATCGAGATACCCCTACCCGAGGTAGAACAAAGCACAACCATGTTTTTTCATTACTTTAATATCTGTAATATATGAAACGGATTGTTGTATAAAAATATTTTACTGCAAAATAAAAAAATTTGGTTGATGTATGGAACCTTCCCATAACCGAAAATAGTGAAAATGTAGGCTCCTCTGAAGAGGGCCTTGTCAACCTTATCACGTGTATATCTGGAAATAAGGATCAGAATGTCACCAACTTTGGTTTATATGTTCAGGGTGAGGCAAAGCATACACTAAAGCACATTTTGTACCAATACCTTTGTCCATCTTTGTAAAATATACAATCAAACACTGATACAATTTAGGCGGAAATGAAATTTGAAAGGAAAAATCCAAAAGGTATGTTTATACTTTTCTGTCATTATTAAAGTTAGGAGACCAATCCCCAAAAAACCTTATTTATATGTACCAAAGAGTGTTATCTTATGATAAAAGTTGGTTATTTGACTATTAGGGGCTGGTAACCTCTTCTGTCACCAGCCCCTAACAGGTTGCTAGTGCAGCAAGGTCTTCAAACTGACAAATAGAATGGGCCCTATAGGTGTAAATGGATGAACGAAAGGACACAGACCATAGATTAAGGCAAAAAAACAAGATTTAATATAATTATTTTTATATAATATATATAATAATAAACCCATCTTTATCATTCTTAATGCATTTATCTTTATATTTAGTTAATCTTTGAATTAACATGGCGATAGGCCTACTGTGAGCCAACAGGCTTGCATTACAGCATTTTCATATGACATAAATGAACATTTTTGACTGAACAAATCAAACATTAGTTAAAATTAAACCATAAATTCAAAATACATACACAGCATTTAGTCAAATTTGCTTTTTAAAGTCTATTATTGTTCTTACATTTAAACCAGGTATATCAGGGACGACATTTAGCCTATAGGATTTAGACAACTTTTTATCATTCCTAAAATTTGCCTTAACATTAACATACATTAATGTTAAATATATACATAAACATATAAATCCTACAGAAAAGGAGAGATATCATAGAATGAGACAGAAATTACATTACACTAATGCAAGTACATTAAACAGCGTTTAACATTTAAAGTAGAGATTTCGGCTCAATGAATGGAAAAATCTAAAATGAATCATACATTCAAACCTTAATGAATCATCAATTATATACAGTTACAATATGACTCAACATTTTTTATAGTGTGCAACTATGCTGTCATTCACACTTCCGTTAGCGCATTCAAGACAGTCACAGGAACAGAATTCAGTGCATGGCAATCCAGCTGCAAAACAAGGACATTTCTTCTGTTGACTGCATTTTTTGTCCTTGCAGTAGAGATTTGTTAAATCTCGCACTTTTTGCGGTGCTGCCGCTTTTTCATACATCACTGGTTGCATGACTCCCTCCATCAACCTCCAACCTTTCCCCACAGGACTCCAAAGCACTGTTTTTTGTTGGTGACTGTGGCACCAAACAGCAGTTTGGTACATGGCTCTTAGTACGTGTTGCCTAAATGAATCTTCAGTCGGGGGAAGTTGAGAGGCAGGCATGTCTGAGGTGGATGCCAGTACATACCTCAACTCATCCAGGCTTGTACACTGTTGCCCTTTCTGATTCTTCTTCTGGCCATACAAAATGAGTGCATAATGTCGGGCCATAGGTAATGAGTCCGCCAGGTTTCCTGTCAAACCAAAGTGACTTAGACCGTTCAGCTCATCCACATGCTTCTGCATTTTTGTGAAAGCAGTTGATTTTCCAATTTTGAAAAAGCTGCTCGTTGTATCACACCCTGTCAGTGCATGGCAAGCTGGGAGGCACTGGCATAAGGCTTTCCCTAGCTTTTCACAGATCATTTTGATGGGCACAAACCTCTTTGCCTGTTTTGCCTTTGTGCATCAGGACTAAAGCTGAGCCAAACATGCTGCAACTTGCATAATACAACAGTAACACAAGGACATCGGTAAGGCAAGGCAAGGCAATTCAAAGTGCTTTACAAAAATGGAAGACATTAAGAAAATGGCATTTAAAATCAGTCATTAAAAAGAAAAGATAATAAAATAAACATTAAAAGAAAAAATACATGGATAAAAGTTAAAAGTTACAGTGCAGTTTAAGATGTGAATAGTTCAATTAAAAGCAGCGGCAAAAAGAAAAGTCTTCAGCCTGGATTTAAAAGTAGTAAGAGTTGCAGCGGACCTGCAGGTTTCTGGGAGTTTGTTCCAGATATTTGGAGCATAATAACTGAATGCTGCTTCTCCATGTTTAGTTCTGACTCTGGGGACAGAAAGCTGACCAGTCCCTGAAGACCTGAGGGTTCTGGATGGTTCATAATTTAGCAGTAGGTCAGACATGTATTTTGGGCCTAAACCATTCAAAGCTTTATAAACCAGCAACAATATTTTGAAATCTATTCTTTGACACACAGGAAGCCAGTGTAAGGACTTCAGAACAGGAGTGATGTGATCCACTTTCTTAGTGTTAGTGAGGACTCGAGCAGCGGCGTTCTGAATTAGCTGCAGCTTTCTAATAGATTTTTTAGTGAGACCTGTAAAGACACCATTGCAGTAGTCGAGTCTACTGAAGATAAAAGCATGGACAAGTTTTTCCAAATCCTGCTGTGACATTAGTCTTTTAATCCTAGATATGTTCTTTAGGTGATAGTAGGCTGATTTAGTAACTGTTTTAATGTGACTGTTGAAACTCAGGTCAGAGTCCATGACCACACCTAGATTTCTGGCTTTATCTGTTGTTTTGAACATTGCAGACTGAAGCTCAGCGCTAACTTTTATACGTTCTGCCTTGGCTCCAAAAACCATTACCTCAGTTTTATCTTTGTTTAATTGGAGAAAGTTCTGACACATCCAGTCATTGATTTGTTCAATGCACTTACTCAGTGTTTGAATTGGAGCATAATCTCTTGGTGAAATTGTTACGTAAATTTGTGTGTCATCCGCATAGCTATGGTAACTTATTTTGTTGTTTTTCATTATCTGAGCCAGTGGTAGCATGTAGATGTTAAAGAGAAGAGGCCCCAAGATGGAGCCTTGAGGTACCCCACATGTCATATTTGTCAACTCAGATGTGTATTTACCTATAGAAACAAAGTTTTTTCTGTCCTTTAAGTAGGACATCACATTTGATGATAACTCTTTTGTATGTCTTTGCAAGGTGGATGGCATGTAGCACTATTCTGGTGTCTGCCTCTTCTTGGTCGCTCATCAAATCCACTAAGCTCTCCACCCTGTCCTTTAGGATGGTTTTGGTTTCTTCTGTATCTTCAAAACCTCCAGCCAAGATGATCGTCTGATCCTCTGTGAGTCTACATGGACCAGTACGGGTTATGTAATTGGAAACAAAAGCAGAAAGCAAAGCCTTGTTTCCACTGCGACTCAAGTACCTCCTGTAATTTGGCACTTTAGTGTGCCCTGAGATCACATGTGTTGGTCCTGCATCTCCAACTGCTCCACGTCTTTGTCTCTCTTGTTGCTTAATGGAGTTTGGGTGGTCATATCGGTCAAAAACCATGGCAACACAACAGATTTTTCCCTCTCCTGATAGAAATGAAAATATTCTTTTGAGAACACGTTCCGCAAGGTCGTTGAATGTTTGGAAACCTGATTCATTCAGACTCTGAATTAATGCCATACCATCTATGATGTATGCAGATGGTCCTCTTACATCAGGTAAGTGGTATTTACTTGAGACAAATGACTCTAACTTTTTGGCTAGGTCAGCCTTCGAGGTTTTTCTAATTCTGCCATCATCATAGAACAAAGCAGGTGTCTCCTGAAAAGGACCTCTGAGTCCATGTGATTCTGTCCAGACTTCTTTTTGGATAGTGGTGCTTTCATATCTGCAAAAGTGACTGAGCATTTTCTTTTCTCTGGTTCCCAGAAACTCTTTGTTCTTGTGTCCTGTGCAAGGCGCTGCTCTATGAACAGTTGACTTTGTTGTTGAGCATCTTTAAGGAAACAGGACAAACCTTTTGTCATCTTCACAGAGGCAACTTGACCAGTGACAATGTTTACAAGCTCTGCAGGAACACTATCAAGATCAAAGGGGTTTTGGTTTTGTTCGACAATTTCCATGATTTTTCTTATGTCTGTTTCATCTCGATCAGTTCTAGAAGATCCATGCTCTTGGTGGGTTTGTGGGCCTTGGTCAGTTTTGCCACAAAGATCTTTCATTGCATCCACATACTCTGTTGTCACATGCCATGTCATCAACCATCTTGTGAGCCCCTTTCTTTAATGTGAGACCAATAACTCCACCTTCACTCTTGCCCTCACGGTTGATTGTTTGCTCCAGTGCCTGGTCAGTTGCCACACAGTTGAAGCTCCGCTCGTCAGACCGCCGTGCAACAAATCCACCTTCTAGCAAGAACTTGTATGACTCTGGTTGCTGTTGCTGAAGTGTTCTCATTTCCTCAAGATAAATAGGTACATACTTGGAATAGTTGTTTCTTCCAGCAGCCCTAAACCACGTTAAAACTTCCACCATACAGTTCAAGTGAAGTTGAAAGTCTGCATCTCTCTCTGCGCGCAGCATTCTCAACAGCAGGCCAACTCCTTGCATGAATGTGAACCAATAAGCAAAGTTGGGGGACTGCTTACTTCCTGCTGCTGAAAAAATGTGAACTGACTTCATTATTTCATCAATGTGTTGATCTTCTATTTCTTTGACAATTTGTTGTGCTGATGCCGTTTTTGGCATGGAATGAATGTTGTACATCCTTCAGCTGTTCCAACCTGGAGATTAATGACTCCTGTCCTTGTTGTTCTGTCCATGACATGAGGTTGTTGAAATACAATTCTGTGAGGGAACTCAGTGATGTAACGGTCATATCCTGAGATAACAATGTCTGATCAATTTCCTTTATTAGTGCATGGAAGGCCTTTTCATGGGTAGATTCCTTTCCCTCATTAAGGTGCTTCCGTTTGGCTGCCACAACATTTCTTTCTGAGATGTAATGTGCCAGACAGCTTCTATGATACTTGGCATCAAATGCAAAGAGGTCTTGATATGTAAGCATTCGAAGATGAACTTGTTCATCGGCTCTCTCTGCTGCTGCATGTAGCACTTTATCTCTGGTTGTATTGCCAGTGGTGATTGAGGTAAGGATTTCTGGTCTTACACTGTCTTTCCCGCAAATAAAGCAATGTCTTCGGACATTAAATGAAATTGTGTCCTCCCTTCTTAGTTTTCCAGATGAGGTCGGTGGTGTAGATGAAGCTTCACTCTTTCTCTTTTTGATACTTCCTGCAGCTGGGTCTTTGACATTAGTCTTTGTGGTGTGTGAGGCTCTACATGATATATGATAAGAGACCAGGATTTTAGAACCCAATATATCTTCTTTGTGAAGAGAAAGACGTTTTTGGACCTCATCATCTCTCAACTCAGCACACTCTATTACTTGTTTTAGTCCCTCAAATGTTGGATTTTTCACAAAGGGCCTATGTTTTTGCAATAGTGGTTTCAAACAGATGATACAGTTTTTGCTGTTTAGTATGTCCGGCTTAGCAGCTGGTGGTTCCATCTTGTTGCTCCAGATGAAATTTCATAGTCTGCAGATAGAAATATCACATTCAATATTACTACACTGCTTATTTTCCTTCAGTCTTAGAGTCTACATTAATAATAATGTTTGCCATGTCTTTATTGTTAACATATAAAACAGATATAAAACTATCTTAAGTATGATTAATTTCCTCACTTCAGCATTAGGCTATCAAGTTGGTTTCAGCTGTGGAGGGGAGCGCTAGTGCTAACATTGATACAAACAGAATATATTAAAAGGTAAATTGTTCTACAATTTTCTGTTAAATTCATTAAGTTTCCCTGAAAATAAAATATAGGACACAATTCAAAACATTTATATGCAAAGTCTATAATTACTACAATTTAACATTGATTGGCAGTTGGAATAAACTGACGCCTTGCCTTGCCTTGCCTTGCCTCGCCTCGCCTCGCCTCGCCTCGCCTCGCCTCGCCTCGCCTCGCCTCGCCTCGCCTCGCTGAACGGTCTAAGTCACTTTGGTTTGACAGGAAACCTGGCGGACTCATTACCTATGGCCCGACATTATGCACTCATTTTGTATGGCCAGAAGAAGAATCAGAAAGGGCAACAGTGTACAAGCCTGGATGAGTTGAGGTATGTACTGGCATCCACCTCAGACATGCCTGCCTCTCAACTTCCCCCGACTGAAGATTCATTTAGGCAACACGTACTAAGAGCCATGTACCAAACTGCTGTTTGGTGCCACAGTCACCAACAAAAAACAGTGCTTTGGAGTCCTGTGGGGAAAGGTTGGAGGTTGATGGAGGGAGTCATGCAACCAGTGATGTATGAAAAAGCGGCAGCACCGCAAAAAGTGCGAGATTTAACAAATCTCTACTGCAAGGACAAAAAATGCAGTCAACAGAAGAAATGTCCTTGTTTTGCAGCTGGATTGCCATGCACTGAATTCTGTTCCTGTGACTGTCTTGAATGCGCTAACGGAAGTGTGAATGACAGCATAGTTGCACACTAGAAAAAATGTTGAGTCATATTGTAACTGTATATAATTGATGATTCATTAAGGTTTGAATGTATGATTCATTTTAGATTTTTCCATTCATTGAGCCGAAATCTCTACTTTAAATGTTAAACGCTGTTTAATGTGCTTGCATTAGTGTAATGTAATTTCTGTCTCATTCTATGATATCTCTCCTTTTCTGTAGGATTTATATGTTTATGTATATATTTAACATTAATGTATGTTAATGTTAAGGCAAATTTTAGGAATGATAAAAAGTTGTCTAAATCCTATAGGCTAAATGTCGTCCCTGATATACCTGGTTTAAATGTAAGAACAATAATAGACTTTAAAAAGCAAATTTGACTAAATGCTGTGTATGTATTTTGAATTTATGGTTTAATTTTAACTAATGTTTGATTTGTTCAGTCAAAAATGTTCATTTATGTCATATGAAAATGCTGTAATGCAAGCCTGTTGGCTCACAGTAGGCCTATCGCCATGTTAATTCAAAGATTAACTAAATATAAAGATAAATGCATTAAGAATGATAAAGATGGGTTTATTATTATATATATTATATAAAAATAATTATATTAAATCTTGTTTTTTGCCTTAATCTATGGTCTGTGTCCTTTCGTTCATCCATTTACACCTATAGGGCCCATTCTATTTGTCAGTTTGAAGACCTTGCTGCACTAGCAACCTGTTAGGGGCTGGTGACAGAAGAGGTTACCAGCCCCTAATAGTCAAATAACCAACTTTTATCATAAGATAACACTCTTTGGTACATATAAATAAGGTTTTTTGGGGATTGGTCTCCTAACTTTAATAATGACAGAAAAGTATAAACATACCTTTTGGATTTTTCCTTTCAAATTTCATTTCCGCCTAAATTGTATCAGTGTTTGATTGTATATTTTACAAAGATGGACAAAGGTATTGGTACAAAATGTGCTTTAGTGTATGCTTTGCCTCACCCTGAACATATAAACCAAAGTAGGTGACATTCTGATCCTTATTTCCAGATATACACGTGATAAGGTTGACATGGCCCTCTTCAGAGGAGCCTACATTTTCACTATTTTCGGTTATGGGAAGGTTCCATACATCAACCAATTTTTTTTATTTTGCAGTAAAATATTTTTATACAACAATCCGTTTCATATATTACAGATATTAAAGTAATGAAAAAACATGGTTGTGCTTTGTTCTACCTCGGGTAGGGGTATCTCGATAACTAAAGCCTTTTTTGGGGGTTTGTTCCTCTACTATTACCCTTGTGTTTCGTTTAGCTAAAAATGGTTAAAGGTCCCATGACATGGCAATTTCTACTGTTCATAATTCCATTGTTGAGGTCTACTAGAATATATTTACATTGTTCAATGTTCCAAAATCACATTGGTTTCTCATACAGCATCTCTGTATAGTATGTGTATTCACTCTCTGTCCTAAACGGCTTGTTGGAGCTCCTGCCCCCCCCCTCCCTATGAGCCCACTGTGCTCTGATTGGTCAGCTTGCCCACTCTGTTCTGATGAGTCCACCACCGTTACAGCGGAACATCAGTGATTATGTGTTACAATCAGTGTTGGGCAAGTTACTTTTAAAAAGTAACTAGTAATAGTTATAGTTACTGATCTCAAAAAAGTAACTAGTTACTTTATTAGTTACTAAATTATAAAAGTAACTAGTAACAAGTTACTTTACTTTACTTTAAAAATAATAACAATACAAATACAAGTTTTTGTGTTGTTGGAAAAGGTCTTTCTGCACTGTGGCCCTGCTTTCACTGCTTTCACTGGTATTTTGCTGACTTGTTTGTTTGTAGCCTTTATTTAACCAGGTTAAAAAATCCCATTGAGATCAACGATCTCTTTTTCAAGGGAGACCTGCGGTACATTGGTTACCAGAGATGGGGTCGTTACTAAAAAAAAGTAATATATTACATATTACATATTACTTAAAAAAAAAGTAATATATTACACTACTTCGTTACTCTCTACATAAAGTAACTCGTTACTTTACTCGTTACTTTACTCGTTACTTTACTCGCAGGGCCGGCCCGCCCCTCCCTACAGGCAGGTCACGCAGACTGCTAAAGTTTCAAATGTCCTCTTTAGTTCAGTTTCCATTGTCGCATAAGACTGATCCAGATAGCTCTGACTATGGCTGTCCTCTGTCTCCTGCTATCTGTATTTTGCGCAGTATATCTCTGAACGATGCGATGGTGATTCCACTGTGCAAATGGGCAACATTACCTCTACTATGAAGGATGCTACAAGCCTGTCCATCTCTGCTTTGGTTACCGGTCCTCCAAATTCTAATTTGTGCCGCTTCGGAGTCGGCGGCGGCGCACTCACAACATCCTCACTCTGGGTTCGGGGGTCCGGTCCTTAGCTATTAGCTTCACCTTAGCATGTGTTCTTTGCAGGTGTTTGTTGAGGTTTGACGTGGTGTTTGCAGCAGTGTATAACAGCTTCTGGCCTGGACACAGTTTGCACCTTACCGTCACATTCCTGTCTATTCTTCGGACGAACTCAAAATAATGGGCATACCTCCACCCCTCGAAAGTTATCGCTGACTCTGCCATGTTTATGCAGCACTGCACGTGGAGATGTGGACGCGCAAATCGCGCAGATTACGTACATATAAACCTGCGGCGGAAACCCCTCTTGTCTGTCAGTGTGATTATGACTGATTTTATAAAGGTAACAAAGTAACGCGTGTCGGGGCAATGTTAGTAACTGTAGTGTGATTACTGAATTATAAAAGTAACGCGTTACACTACTCCGTTACCGACAAAAGTAATATTATTACAGTAACGCGTTACTTTGTAACGCGTTACACCCAACTCTGTTGGTTACACATAAAAACAACAGAAAACAAAAAGGACATCACAACATAATTACAGGGGTATAAATTAGCAACCTATTCACAGTGACTAGTTCTCTGAAGGCAACAGACTCAACCGTTGCGATGGGCAGCATGTCCTCAACAACATACCTGGCAATCAATCTGTTTAGTTGACTCTGGATGACATGTGGCGATTTTAAAAAATCGTTTTTTGGCTGTTTAGATGGTGTTGCTCCATCTGGGTCACTGCCGGTGGTTGAGACGGTGGGGTCTTTGGCGACTAGTTTTATAGCCCCATGTACATCAGTTAGGTGCTTCGGGAGATTGGCATTGCTGTTATTCGATGTGGACAATGCTTTCTGTCCTGCACACAGTTTACATTTGACCGTAATATTTTTTGCGTCCTTTATCCCCACAAATTGAAAATAGTGGTTATATCTCCAAGTTGTAAATGCGCTGCTGCTCTCGCTGATACTTGCATCTGCCATTGTGTGTGTGTGTGTGTGTGCTGGTGGTGGGCGTTGCCGTGTATGTGTGTGTGTTAGCAAGTGTTTGTGTGTCTGTGTATTTTCCCCATATGGCAAGACCCGCCCAACTCTGTCTCTGATTGGCTTACCCTGAAATGTTACCCCGCGTTAACCAATCATCACTCCTCTCTGGTCACTTTCACTTTTCCATGGTACTGTGAGAGGACATCACTGTATTCGCCTGTAAGTTACATCCGCAGGGAGATTCGGTTCAGTTGGATCACATAATGTAACGCAGTAACGCACCCATTTAAATCACAGTAACTATAACGGGGTTACTGAATGGGAATAGGTAACTAGTAACGTTATTAGTTACCGCAAAAGGTAGTTGCGTTACAGTAACGCGTTAGTTTGTAACGCGTTAGTCCCAACACTGGTTACAATGGTGTTTGTTAGCAACCAGAAAATGACACCAGTAATGACAAACAGATGAGAATGCTGCGTCAGGTCTGGGTGCCGTGTTGGCGGGACGTTGCGGGGCTCGCTGCTCCGCCCTTTGAGGCTCGAGGAGCGGACAGTGTAAGCTGGATTACTGGTGTCGTTTCCTGGTTGCTGCGTGGCGTCTGCGAGACAGCGAGACACCACAGAACTCAGCCTGAGCACACACACACTCACAGCCAGGAGTGAGTTTCAGCGACCTTGGGTCCCGTGAAAGGCGCTTTATAAATTCCATTTATTATTATTATTATTATTATTATTATTATTATTATTATTATTATTATTATTATTATTATTATTAATAGGTTGTTAAATGTTAAAGGGCCCATGTCATGCTTTTCCGGTTATTACCCGTCCCCTTGTGTGTTATGAAGGTTTTTATGCATGTAAACCAGGGCTCAAACTCAAGGCCCGGGGCCCAAATCCGGCCCGGGACTTCATTTTATGTGGCCCCGCAAGAGCTTGCAAAGAATATAATACGTTTATTATATGGTTACATGCTACTTTACAGAAGCAGGTTGCCCATACACTACATGTCCCACAATGCATCTAGTTTTGTGACATGCGCAGTGATGAGACTTGCAATTATTTGCCCTGGACTTCTGCTTTCAGACGTAGTTAATTACTAAGTTATTATCCTATCCGATAATAATCCAATTCAGAGGCAATAATGTAATATAATACATTATTTTATATACTGTATATTATATATTTTTATAGTTACAACCGGCCCTTTGAGTGCAACCTTTATGCGAATGTGGCCCACGATGAAATTGAGTTTGACACCCCTGATGTAAACGGTCTGCAGAGTCAAAAACCCTCAAAGTACACCCTGTAGCGAGTAAAACTCTAACACAGTCTATGCCTCGTTGGAGAATTCTCATTTTCCATTGTTTACTTCCTGGGTACTTTGACGTGTGAATACCCAGAGGCCACACCCTCTGCCAGCATTTCACGAAACAAAGCTTCACAAACCTTTCAGCGATTCATGCCGGATATGTACAGCGTAGGGCACTGAAGAACGATGCTGTTCCTACTTTGTTTGGACCAGCGGGAGATTCGGGTACACAACCTGTAAGTATTTATTGTTGTTTGTGTATTTATGATGTTTAAAACAAACAAGGTATCTACCACGGCTGTTTAAATGGGTAAACGTTTTTCGGGCTGCTAAATTGGGATCGCGGAGAAATGCTCTCCGCAGACCCATTCTCTCCGCAGACCCATTCTCACAGCGTTATAAACCTTTTTCTTACTCAATATCAAGCCACACTTATTGTTTTTACTTCGGCTGTGAGTGTTTGTGTGTGCTCAGGATGAGTTTAGCTTGTTCTCGCTGTATCGCCGACCCGGAAGCCTGTCCGCTCCTCGCAGTATATCGCAGCAACGAGCCTCGCAACTTCCCGACCAATCAGAGCACACTGGGCTCACAGGGAGGGGGGGGCAGGAGCTCCAACAAGCCGTTTAGGACAGAGAGTGAATACTGGTGAATATGCTGTATGAGAAACCAATGTGAGTTTGGAAAATTGCACAGTATAAATCTATTTTAGTATACCTCAACAATGGAATTATGATCAGTAGAAATGGCCATGACATGGGCCCTTTAAGAAGCCCTGAGACACAGTTTCGTGCAATATTGTTGTATTTGCCACCGCCGGCGGGGGCAATCGGGCTTAAGAGGTTAAATTGGGTGGCTCAGGCAGTTGCCATCATGGCAATAAAGACACCGCCTTACTCCTGGCTAATTAAAAAACGGACAAAAAGGTGGATCGTTAGCGCAGACAGCTAGCAGCACCGTCTGTATGCGTCATTATAATTAAAAGGGGGAAAAACGAAGGGGGATGAATGATTTGTGGAAAAAAAGGTTTAATCACAGGCCAACGAAAAACAAGGGGCAACATAAAGCAGTCCAAGAAGAATCAAAATCGACAATATGACTCCCCAGATAAGGCTTCTGAGAACCAGAGCGAGAGAGGGAATCAGCCACGACCATCTGGTTACCCGGCCAGTGGATCACCTTGAATTTGAACAGCTCTACATCAATTGTGGGGTGTCATCATATGCCGTTTCCATGGAAACGCATCCCTCGCCATAAAAGACGATGTCGCTATAACTCCTATGAAAATGTTCAAAAAGTGCTCAAACTTCACATGTGTGCTAACAGTCCAGCCGTGAAGACATCTATGGGACAGTTTTGAGATTTCTTCAATTGTCGTTGCCATGGCAACACAATGCTCACCATGAAACATGGTTTTCTCATTACTTCAGTGCAAATGCTCCAAACGGCCCAAAACTTCACAGGTTTGGTAACGATGCAGCCATCAACGCATCTAAGCGTATTATGGGATGTCATCAAATGCCGTTGGCATGGCGACAGATCATTCGCCATCAAGTTAGTTCAAAAGTTTGCAGTTCAAATATTCTGCTGCTTTTCCAAGCCTTTTTACTTTCTTTTCTTCTCTCATCACACATTCAAGCCCCCAGTGTTCATGTATCATTTCAATCTAAATTCTTCACTTTCTTCTTACACATTACATTTCAGCATAGCAGTTTAGCGTCAGCTTTTCAGCATAAAGCATTCCCACTAGCAATTTCTTCAGGAATTGCATTCTCTAGTTGTCTTTACAGTTATACAGCTTGAAGTCAAAGGGCAATGCTACTCTTAAATTTACTTTTCATTAACTGTTATGATCATATCTGTACATTTAAAGCATTGGTTTGAATACAGTTTTGTTATATAAAGTCGTCACTTGGCATCACTATCACACTGGACAGTATCGCAACAGGTCTGTAAACAGGAGCAAGCGGTCACTTGAAGATCATTTGAATGTGGGTAGCTACGAGTGCCATCTTGAGAGGTTTGTGTGTAACTGGGCAGATGAGGTGCGTGTCAGCAGCAGAGTGAGCGGTGTAAAAGCATCGTAGTTAACCGAAATAAGTTTTGATGTGTTTGTGCACTGCAATAATACCAGGTTCCGGTGCCCATCCCATTTCGGTGCAAGAAATAGTTGCGTTTTCCTCGTCAGATTCCATTGTCATCAGGTGCTGACACTCACGCTAAGCCTTTACTTGGTGGTACAAGTACAATATTCTAACTAGAGAATGCAATTCCTGAAGAAATTGCTAGTGGGAATGCTTTATGCTGAAAAGCTGACGCTAAACTGCTATGCTGAAATGTAATGTGACATTGTGTTTTATGGCGAGGGATTCCATGGAAACGGCATATGAAGACACCCCATAATTGATGTAGAGCTGTTGAGGGCAGGACCATTAACCATTATCTGAAGTCTGCTGCTCTGAGCATGTCAGTTGGAGTTATGACATCATCGTGTTTCATGACACAGGTGTTTATATTTGAGCTAACGACGTGTCCAGAGATCAAAGGTTTCCATGGTGAAAACTATGGCCAGTAATCAGTGAGAGGAGAGCATTTTCATTGTTCTGAAGGAGAGATAAACCTCTTACATGTGAACGTTTTGTTGAAGAACCGTAACAGATATCGGTGAAATTTCAAAGCGTGAAGCATGTCAAGGAACTTGAGCATCTGAAGTGTACTTTTTGTGTACTTTCGGGTTAATAATGTGGCCTTTTTGGCCTGAACTTACAATGGGGTTTAATGGAGACATGTTGAAAGTTGTTGTCACTTCATGCCCTCAAGAGGCATTTTGTTTAATTATTTTGCTTAATTCTTTTTTATTTTTCAAGCTACGAGATGTTTTCCTACGTTTCTCATGAAAAATTATGTCTCAGGAATGTAGGGTTTGGGAATTATGGCAGGTTTAAAAGAAAATATGAAGGCAAAATTAAATCTGTCCTCCACTCTAGCTGTGACATCACGCACTCTAAAATCTGAAGAAGGCCTCTTTACCAAGGTCTGAACAATGTTTAATATCTCTAAAAGTGCGAATTAGATTTAAAAGTTGTGTTACATGAATAATGTTGGAAAGATGTGTAACATTTTAAAGTTGGAATGAGGTTTCTGAGTGAAAGTATGAATGAACAGTTAGCAGTTGAAGTCGCATGAAGATTGTTCAAGTCTGAAGAGTTTCTCCATTGACTTCCATGTTCAAAATGCGATGAATTATGGGCTGTATCTCTGGAATTATGAAAGTTATGAATAAGAAAAGTCATAGCCATCGATTCCCGACCGAGCTGAACGTTTTGATGTTTGAACGGAGTTTCTGCGATGTGGAATGTGGGAGAAGAAGAGGTGCAAAATAACCCGGCGGAATAATAAAGAATTTTGTGCGTAGCATAACAGATAGTTGGAATCCTGTATCAGCATTCCCACTAAATTAATGGCTGTATCATCCACAGAATTTGTAATTAAACACAAGTGTACTTCTGTCTTAACAGGACCCTATTCAAGATCAATCAAGGGGACTAAAGTGGAGAGGAAGGAATAAAAACAAAAACAGCACTCAATAAAGATAAAGGTGCATTGATTAATTACAAACGTCGCTGACTTTGAATGGAGAGAGTAGAAACACACACACATAGTCATGTACACACGCACACACATAACTGGTAGATTTCTTTCGTGTTTATAATTGTTATCTTTTGAACAAAATGTTGGAAAAATGTTGGCTATTGTTAAATGTTGAAATGTTTCATTGCCGGTCTATTCTGCTTTATTATTACTTAAAATATATTTTATTTATTGTTTTCATTTTTGTGATGTATATTATTATTTTCAATAATATATTGTATATATAAATATATATATTTGTGATTTTTTGTAAGTTAATGTAAACTTGGGCTTTTGCAAAATAAAATGACATGTTTTCTTTGTGTTTTACATGTAAATGGTCTTAGATTTCGTGAAGTTTGCTGACGACACGACCGTCATCGGCCTGATCACCGACGGCGACGAGACGGCGTACAAAGAGAAGGTCGAAAACCTGACATCTTGGTGCCAGGATAACAAGAAAGGCGAAATGAATGGACTGTGATTTTAGTTTTTTTTAGCAGAGGTTGAGTTCAATAATTTGTACTGCCCTCGGAGGATGTTGTGAAAATTGAAATGGCCCTTGAGAGGAAAATGGATCCCCACCCCTGCACTACAGGAACGGGAACATCCCACCCAAAACACAATAGGGCCTCTTTAAAACAGGTTCATCATTAATGCTCCTGTGATGCTCAGAGTGGGGGTCGTGTTAAAACATGACTTGTATGAATAAGCTCAAAACCCTGTGCTCTGAACAAAAATCATGCTCACATGTACGCGTTTTCATCATCTATATATGCATTTTTGTCACGATCCTAATGTTTTGTCACGTTTTTAGTTTTGTATGTCTTGTTATGGGTGTTGTGTTGTGGTTCTGTTCTCCCTGTCTTTTGTCTGCCTTCCTGTGTTTTTCCTCCTGTGTTTGATTGTCTAATTGTGTTCACCTGTTGCCCTTGTGTTTCTACTTCCCCTGCCCAGGTGTTTCTTACCCCTCTCTGTATTTAGTCTTTTCCTGTGTTCCGCTGTCGGTTCATTGTTTGTCTCTCCTATCTCCCTCCATGTTGGTCACGGTCAGTTTTGTGTGTTTTTGCTACCTTGTACTATCTATGTTTTTGATTCATGCCATGTTTTGTGTTTATCAGCTTTTAAATAAAGCTCGCTTTTGTGTCTAGACCTTTTACCTTTTTTGTAGTCTGCTTTTGGGTCCTACCTTTTCCGCAATCTGTAACAGTGATCTTAACAGAAACAGTGATTCTAACAGAATGAACCGACCAAATATGGACCCAGCGGATATTGGAGATTTTGAGTTAGATCTGTTTGATCTAGACTTTTCCCTTCAATGTTATTTTGCCGAGTGGAGTGGAACCTCGTCAAGAAGGGACAAAGAGGCTATCCTCAAAAAGGCACAAATGGAGGTGTCTAACATGCCATGGTTGAGAAGCTCGTTGCCTGAATGGCTCAGAGTTTTCTCACGCAGCCCTGAGTGCAAGTCTCCATTTTCTGACCCTTTTTGGGGATCCCGTCTGGCGTTTGGAGGTCCACGGAGCCTCCAAAGACCTCTAAAAAACGTAAGGTCAGGAAGCCAGCTCGTACTCAGGTACCGGTCCCTGCTCCAGAACCGGACCTTACAGCCATGTTTCCGTGCTCCAGTGCCGGCCCACACATTCATGGTACCGTGCTCCAGTACCATCCCACACAGCCATGGTTCCATGTTCCGGTTCCGTGCCCAGCAGCCATGGTCCCTGCTCCAATACCGGCCCACACAGCCATGTTTCCGGCTCCAGAACCGGCCCACACAGCCATGTTTCCGGCTCCAGAACCGGTCCCAGCAGCCATGGTTCCGGCTCCAGTTCCAGCCATGTTTCCGGCTCCAGAACCGGTCCCAGCAGCCATCGTCCCGACTCCTGCTCCTCGTCACCTGTTGGCTCTCCGGCCGACGCCAGCTCCCCGTGTCCTGTCGGCGTACCGGCCGACTCCAGCACCTCGTCTCCTGTTGGCTCTCCGGCCGACGACAGCTCCCTGTGTTCTGTCGGCGTACCGACCCTCTCAAGCCCTCTCTCAAGTTCCTTCTCAAGTTCCCTCTCGAGTCTCTTCTCGAGTCCCCTCTCAAGTCACCTCTCAAGTCTCTTCTCGAGTCCCCTCTCGAGTCTCCTCTCGAGTCCCCTCTCAAGTTCCCTCTCGAGTCCTCTCTCGAGTCCTCTCTCAAGTCCCCTCTCGAGCCTCTTCTCGAGTCCCCTCTCAAGTTCCTTCTCAGGTCCCCTCTCGAGTCTCTTCTCGAGTCCCCTCTCAAGTCACCTCTCAGGTCCCCTCTCAATTTCCTTCTCAGGTTCCCTCTCGAGTCTCCTCTCGAGTTCCTTCTCGAGTCTCCTCTGGAGTTCCCTCTCGAGTCTCCTCTCGTGTTCCCTCTCAAGTCCCCTTTCAAGTCACCTCTCGCGTCCCCTCTCAAGTCCCTACCCAATGTCCTGGTCCGTTGGAGGTTCCGCTGGGGGTCCCGCCAACTACTCTTCTGCCGGGGGTCCTGCCAACCCTATGTCCTGTGTCATTGGAGGTTCCGCTGGGGGTCTTGCCAACTCCATATCCTGTTTCGTTGGGGGTCCCACCAACTACTCTTCTGCCGGGGGTCCTGCCAACCCTATGTCCTGTGCCGTTGGAGGTCCTGCCGACTACTGTTCTGCCGGGGGTCCTGCCAACCCTATGTCCTGTGCCGTTGGAGGTCCCGCCGACTACTGTTCTGCCGGGGGTCCTGCCAACCCTATGTCCTGTCCCGTTGGGGGTTCCACCGGATTTCCTGCCAACACCTGATCCTGTCCTGTTGGGGGTTCCGCTGACACCTGCTCCACCGGATTTCCTACCAACACCATGTCCTGTCATGTTGGAGGTCCCGTCGACACCAGCTCTTGCTCCGTCCGGGGTCCCACTGACACCAGCCCATGTTCCGTCCAGAGTCCCGTCTACACCTGTCCCACCAGGGGTCCCACCAGCTCCTGCTCTTGATCCCAGTGCTCCGGCGATCAAGCTGACACTGGAGGGGTCCCATTGCTGCGTACGTCGTCCTCCGGAGCCATCCCGTCGCCGCCTTCTTGCCCGACCTTGTGCCCGGCCTCCTGAGTTCCCCAGCGGCCTTCGCCCTCGAGCCCGGCCTCCTGAGTTCCCCAGCCGTGGTCTTCGCCCTCATGCCCGGCCCCCTGAGTTTGCCCGCTGTGGCCTTCGCCCCACCATGAACTCTGCCTTGCCCCGGGCCGTCCGCCCGAGACCCCCACCGTGAACTCTGCCTTGCCCCCGGGCCGTCCGCCCGAGACCACCTCCTGTTCCTCTGCCTTGCCTCTGGGCTGTCGACCCGGACCCGTCCTCCGGACCCCCTCCACCCACCCTTTTCGAGGTGTTGGACTTTGTTTACGTGTTTTGGTAGTCTGGAATCCGTCCCTTGGGGGGGGGGGGGGGGGTTCTGTCACGATCCTAATGTTTTGTCACGTTTTTAGTTTTGTATGTCTTGTTATGGGTGTTGTTTTGTGGTTCTGTTTTCCCTATCTTTTGTCTGCCTTCCTGTGTTTTTCCTCCTGTGTTAGATTGTCTAATTGTGTTCACCTGTTGCCCTTGTGTTTCTACCTCCCCTGCCCAGGTGTTTCTTGTCCCGTGATTACCCCTCTCTGTATCGAGTCTTGTCTTTTCCTGTGTTCCGCTGTCGGTTCATTGTTTGTCTCTCCTGTCTCCCTCCATGTTGGTCACGTCAGTTTTGTGTGTTTTTAATACCTTGTAGTATCTATGTTTTTGATTCATGCCATGTTTTGTGTTTATAGCTCGCTTTTGTTTCTAGACCTTTTACCTTTTTTGTAGTCTGCTTTTGGGTCCTACCTTTTCCGCAATCCGTAACAGTGATCTTAACAGAAACAGTGATTCTAACAATTTTACACTTTACTAAATTCACTTGAATGTGCATCAATAACCTGATAGAAATGTCAACCCTCAATATGATGAATGAGTGATATTGTATTTTGGAATTCAATTATGTCTAACTAAATAAGAGCATCAATAACAATAGAACAACCTGTCCTGGCTAATAGGCCTGTACACACTACACTGTGTAGCACAACAGGACTTGTCTGTATTCATTTCCTGCAAAAATGTAACTGACCATGCTGTGTTCAAAGCAAAATCAGGCATCCTTTTTCTGAAACAGACAATATTTCTTCACCGGCTGCATGTGAGTGTTATGCAGGGCCGTCCCTCCCTACAGGCCGATCACGCAAACTGCGTGGGGCCTCACCTTGCGGAGGGGGCTTCATCTTGCAGAGGGAGCCTCAACTGAGCTGAAAATGCGGCGCATCTATGCGCTTATGCGGCGCAATTAGTGTGGCGCGGCGCGGTTTCGCCGCTGCGAGGCCCCTCCCCCCCGTCGACGCTCGCGAAACAGAGGGCCTCATCATATAACTTTGCGTGGGGCCTCATGTTGGCCAGGGCCCTGGTGTTATGTAATTCCTGTGATGTATTGACAGTTTATATAGAAGTCTGCTCTGTGAATCATCCGGCTCCCTGCGGTGCGCTCGGCAAATCTGAAAAGTTGTGTCAATCACTGAGTGTCAAACACTGAGTGTCAGTAAGTGGCGAAAATCTGATGACAAGACTCACGTTTTTTCTTTTTTTGTCACTCTCCATTTTCTTCTATACTCTCCATCTCCTACACTCTCCCAGTTTTTGTGTTTTGGCAGAAGATAGAACTGTCAGAATAGCCTGTTTGGCAGACCTTGATAAAAAATATACCCTTCATCGTGGCAGCCTGCAGAGTTTGGACAAGGTTCAGGACAAGCATCATCTCTTTAGCGCTTTCTCTCTTTTTGACGAAAGGATGACGCAAAAGTCAACTTGTGCGGGAGTCACGCTACCACATAAATCAGTTTTAAACTTTGGGAAGAAATAATTTATCTATCTGTCATTAATGCTTTGACCAGATGGCCAGGCTGTTATCTCACACATATACATACACACAGTACAGTTTAAGCCTTTCTGTTTGCACACACAGGCTGATGTAAAAACTCCACCATTAGCATCTTGAGCTTTTTTAAATTGAGAGATAATAATTGTAATACAATTTAAAAGTCTTTAGTGGTAAAATACATTTGTAAACCTTTTTTTTGTTCTTCTTTTCTTTATTCTTCCGTATTCTTCTTAAATAGTTTTGCTCTCAATAACTTCAGCATACTTTCAGCTACAGAAACCATTCAAACATCAAAATATTCAGCCTTTTCAGCACATGATGGGAAACTTTCAACTTTTCAAAATATTTTATACTTTTTGAAATATTCAGCTTTTTAAACTAAATGTAACTCAATGGGAGGAACCTTCAAATCCTCTTTTACCTACACCTTGCGCCAAATGCTACTCCTTCCACATACTTTCAGCTAGAGACTTCATTCCAACTTTAAAATGATCACAATACATTCAGCTAATTGTTCTTCAGATTTTTCACATCTTTTACACTTTTTGAGATATTTAACTAGTTTGGTGCTTGGTAAAGAGGCCTTCTTCAGATGTTAACATTAGTGTGTATTGCGCAGCTCGTTAAGTCCAGTGCTTTGATCTCAAAACAGAGTGGAGTGCTTGAAATTCGCCAAAGAAATTTTTTAAACCTGCCATAACTCCCAAACCCTACACTCCTTGGACATCATTTGTCATGGAAAACGTAGGAAAACCTTTCCTACGTTGAACAATTAAAAATAATTAAGCAAAAACATTAAACAAAATGCCTCTTGAGGGCATGAAGTGACAAAAACCTTCATGTCTCCATTAAGGCCCATTGTAAATTCAGCCTGATCTTTCCTCACAGCAGCAGCTGCACACCTTTAGTAAATATAGAGGGGTATGAGGCATGCTACAATGGGTGATCTGTTTGGTATTTTTAGCAAAACGCTTCAGAGACATGTTTTGTATAGATATGGCCCTCTAATATATTGTTCAAATATAGCATAATAGGTGAGCTTTAAGTTACTTGTTTGGCAAAAAACTACTTCGCTCATACTGCCTGTGCTGCAGCACCTCTTTTCACCCTCTGTCTGAAACCAGAGCAAAGTCTGCTCTGATTGCTAACCAGGGCAGCTCTGTTGTGATTAGTTAACCTCTTAGAGATGTCCCGCCCCTTAGCCTATCACGTACAATGTGTTGGAGCGCTAGCCAATAGGAGCTCGAGAGTTCCATAGTGATGTCATTATGTTACGGAAGTAAACAATGGCTTTGACAGAACTGTTTTTGTTAAGTTGCATTGTGGGTAATGTAGGCACCAGATAATTACATATTAATAAAAGATGATATCCCTGACTGAATTTGATAATTTTCTATAAAAAACTGTCCATCTGGAGTCTGATAATGTTTTCGGACTGCAATTAGCGAGGCACTCTTTTAAAGGTCACCTATCATGCTATTTTTAGGCAATAGCATAGGTCTCAGATATATAAAAAAATGTAAAAAACATGTCTATGAAGTGTTTTGGTCAAAAAACCAAACAGATCACCCATTCTAGCCATGCCTCATATCCCTCTATTTCTCTTCCTGTTACAAAAGTGCTGATTCTGGGTATAAACAGGTCTCTCTTGAGAATGAGACCCTGTGTCTCAATGAGATTTTCACCTGTATAAATAAAGGCTAAATAAAACAAATAAAACAAAAGTTTTTGTTTTTTTTAAACTGAAAAAAAATAAAATAAGAGGGGGCGGAGCTTATGCCGGCTCATGCGGCCGGGACCTGGCAGATACTGTCTAAAATGCTGCGGTGATGAAACGCAAGGATTATTAGATCAAGGATTCTTTCTGAAACAGTATAGAGCTCAAAGGCTTTCTCTCTTGCCGGTTATACCACAAGGTGAGTTCCTTTTTATTTCCTGCTTCTTCACACACATGCTCTCTCCAGTACAGGTTAGCTCTGAGTAAATTAGATTAAATTAGGTTCTCTTTTTAGCTTGAGTTCATTTGATGAAGAAACAATCAAACTGTGTGTGTGTTCAGAACACCTGTCACTATAAACATATGATGTTCTTTAAACAACCAGATGGGTCCTCCAGAATGAATAGACACACACACACAACATACCCACACACACACACACACACACACACACACACACACACACATAACATACACACACCCACACATACACCAATCACGGTCTCCATAGCAACTCCTAGTTAGTGGCCCTACCTTGGGACTGATGCTCTTTTCACCAACATTAGGTGTTTGTCCTCCAGGGAAGCCAGAAATAACCTTGGAGTGAACCTGAAACAAGCACACACACACACACACACACACACACACACACACACACACACACACACACACACACACACACACACACACACACACACACACACACACACACACACACACACACACACACACACACACACACACACACACACACACACACAAACATCTACTGTAACCCTTTCTAACCAGTCAACCCTATCAGCATAGCAGATAGACACGTATAAAGATGAAAAACTGCCGTTATGCTATATACTGTATATATTTTACCACTACATTAACTGAAATTAAGGATGACCTCTCTGATGGTTTTTATCCCAAAAACGAAAAAGATTGTAGTGGTAGGACGATATACAATATGATCAATTTATGACAAAAGACAAGACATACTTTAATGTACACTTTTTTTTTTTAATTGATTGTATTAGTGTATACTTGCCTTTTGACTAAGGTCTACTTTTACATTTTTGCATTTATCTGCAGCCTTTGTAATGATAAACATTTCCCTGACGTGGGATACCGCTATATTTGTCACATCCTGGCCCTGGCTGATCGCCTCACTCCCTCACCTGTGTGTTTTCCTTCCCTGTTAATCACCTGCCTGGCCTCAATGAGCCTCAGCTGTCCCTAATCACTACTCCTCTCCTGTGTATTTAGTCTGTGCTGTTGCCTTGGTCATTGCCAGTTCGTCTTGTCTGTCTAGCAGGAAGTGCTCCTAGATACTCTCCTAAACGTATGCTATAGTTCTAGCTGTTTAGCATTTGTACCAATTTAGTTGCTTGTTTTTTGTTGCTTCATTAGTATTTTTCCACCAACTTAGTTGGTTGTTTTTCGTTGCTTCCAGTCTGTACATTTTTGGACATTTGCCTGTATTATTTTGCCTTTTGGATTAAACGCTTGACTAAAGACCTTTTTTGCCTGGTTGTGCTTGAGTCCTATTTTTGCTCGTGCCCGTACTTGTGCTTGATAATATTGTGCTGATAAATGTTGTTCTTCCTCGTTTTAAAGGCTGCATTACAGTAAAGGTATATCATTTCATGAATTTACCAGACTTTAGCAGTTCTTAGAATTGACTTTACCAATTTAGTCTTTATATCCACATTACTGATGATTATCAAAAGTCTCATTGTGTCAACATTTTCTGAAAGCTTCAACAGTCAACCCTACATTTTCGTTACAATTTTGATAAATGTTGTCAATATTATGATATTTGATTTGCACAGCTCTATGCAGTGGTTAGAGACTCAGAAGAAGTGCTCTTTAATGAGCAGGAGTGAAACCTGAGGGCTCATCCCTCTGCATCACATACTGTAGCAGTCGCTTTATAAGGAAGGATGACAAGCCGTCGACTCTGAGAGTTAGCAGCATCTGAGGAGGCCCAGTTGGTGTCCTGTCCCACACTGAGCCAGCTGCAGAAACACTCATCTACAGCCATTTGTGTCTGTGTGTTTGCTATGTGACTGCGTGCAAAAGAGGCATTGTTTATATATCTGCGTTAGGTACAGGTGTGTGCGTGTGGTGTACAGTACGTGTGCTGTCTTTTTTTTCTGCTTGTCGGCAGCGGCATGACTGAACCTGCACAGTGTCCCTGTGTGATCCAGCAAACCTCTGGAGGTGCCTTTCACATGCACACACACACACACACACACACACACACACACACCCTGAACAGTGTCTGTCGCCACTGAAGGTTACGGTAACAAACCTGGCCTAATGCTTGCACTCTTACTCAATGGAGTAATCAATAAGTCGTTCACTTCCTTATTCCTCCTCACTCACTAATTTATCATGTCACCAAATGTCCTTTACCTGTTTAAGTATTTGTTTATTCATTAATTATTTGTATATCGTTTTTTTTAATTATTATTATTTGTTTATATTTAGTCATTTATATAATAACTATTCATTCATTTATTAATTTGGATCTCCATTTCTTAATTGGAGAGTAATTTATTAAATGCATTTTGTATAATTACCTCTGTCAATGACCTAAAATGGGATTTCCCATGAGAGTGTTAAAAAATCCTGATTTAACACTTTCAACTTTTATTGACTCGTTCCTGTTTTACTGTGGAGTCCATTGATTTATCTTAACAGTCATTACATCAGCATTAAATAAAGTGCTTTTGCTCCAACACTAGTTTCTATTCAACATTTGTAATATTGAATCACAAAAGTTCATGTAACCAAAGACATGATATGCCACTTATATGCCATTTCAGATTTATAACTCGGGCTCAGCAGCTAATTAAAGTCTAGAGGAGGAAAGATTTACCGTCTATTCTCCAGAATGGTCTGCTAACAGTCGCTCAGCCTACTCCCGCCATTATATCCTTCATTAAACGAGCCGTGGAGGACAGAATGAGATTTATCCTGCCGCTCTCGGGCCAACAGGGCACAGTCTCTTCTTCAGACTGTTGACATTGGGGGGGATAAATCCAGCAGGATCAATAGCAGCTTTTCGTCTCATTGATTTGCCCTCATCCCACCCTGAGGTTATTCCGCCACGCTGACCCCTCCCCGGCACCTGTGGACGCCGTTCATTCATCCATCTACATAAAGAGCCGATCCATATCACAGGCTGGGTACGGGGAGGGGCTCAATATGAGAAGGTCTCATGATGTCGTGTTTTTATATGAAGGACTTACTCAATAGTGAATGTTGACGTTTTTCCTACCTGGTATATCTTAAATGCATGGACAGTTAAAGGGGCCCCCGTCGGAATCGCCCCCATACGACTCCTTTGTTTACTTTAGGAACATAGTGACATCACTATGTCACACTTGCACTCCAATTGGTCACGTACGTACGTTATAGGTTAAGGGGCGGGACATCTCTAAGCGGTCGACAAATCACAACAGAGCCGTCCAGCTAACCAATCAGAGCAGATTGGGCTCTGGTTTCAGACAGAGGGTGAAAAGAGGTGCTGCAGCACAGGCAGTATGGGAAAAATAAAGAGGGTTTGATCATTAAAGCATGGAGACATGCATACAGATACAAATATTAACCTACAAATTAGCATAATAGAGCCTCTTTAAGTGTTTGTAAAAAAAAGGGAAACAAACAGGGGTCTCTCCCTTGTCAAAAATTCCAACATTTTGTTAACCTTTCATCTCTCTTTAGACTTCTGGGGCCTCATTTATAGAGGGATATACGCTCAAAAAATGGCGTACGCCAGTTTCTACGCAATGTTTGCGACTTGACGGGAAAATGTGCGGTCCTCCACGCAAACTCTAACCCATGCATACGCACTAAGCACACAAACAGGAGAGACGAGAAACTGTGACACCGTTGGCAGAAGGAAGAATGGAGAGAAATATGTGGAAATAATACCATAAATAAAATGTTACCTCTCATTTATCAAATATGAAGAATTCATTTTCAAACATTGATTAAAGCCAATCTTAAAATGATTAAACAAACGCCTGTTTGAGACTCCTCAGTGCACACAAAAACATAACTTGGAGAAATAAATAAATACGGATATGTTATTTAAAACCACCTCGAATATGTTGTGTTAATGTAATGAAATGTTTTCTCATAAATGATGCGGTAAGCAGGAGGACAGAATTACATCTAAACTGACGCCGTTTTGCATTTCTATAGGTTGTAGATACGAGCATGGTTTTATATACTATCACGTTTAATCGTGTTTTATGCCGTTTGCCAAGACTTGATAAGTCGCTCGTAAAACACAGGAGGTATGGAAACTAAGAACACCATATGTGGTAAATTGTACAGCTAATATAACACAACACATTAGTTGTATTTCCTTTAACTGGTGGATTATGGATATATAGTTGCTGATCGACAGCTGGAACACAAACCACCAAATACAAAAAAGTCATTCAGATCCAGTCGTCATGACCAGTGGCGTTTTTATATGTACAAAAGTGGTGGGGCACAAAAAACTTAGATGTCTATATATAAGCTTCTGCAGTGACGTGCAGTGAGGTTCATGGCTGGTGAGGCACTGGCACTGACTCTTCAGGTTTACAAATATTATATTTTGACCTAAACCAAAATATAATATTATTTTCAAAAGCTTTTTTTGTCTGATGCTTCGATTAATTTTAAACAGACAGTTCAACAAAAGGATACCCAAAAAATGTAATTTTATCATTTAAATATTGAATTGTTCTCTCTTAGTAAGATCCCATTTTCAATCAAATTGCGGTCTTACCTTGACTTGAAGATGAAGTCCATTTGCCTATCCTTCTGGACAAAAATGTCTATAACTTTTTTGTAAAAGTCCTCCTTATGTTCTTGTAGTTTCAAAAGTCTATCATAAATCTAATCCATAGATTTATGATAAAAAAATTATAAAAGTAGGGTAGACATGTGGATGTTATCCGGCTGATCAAAACGTGCATTTATCTAACAGGTACGTTTCCCACAGATCTTATTTCCAGCTATTTTCTAAAATCCTCTGGAGAAATCTCATTGCTTTTTTGTCGAGGGAAGCCATGCGCAGCTTACTTCCTGGTTTTAGGACGCGTCACTGCAGCTCTCTCGTCTCCTCTTCACACACCACACTTTTCGCGGCACACGTACTTACAGCCAATCAGCTCTGAATGATTTGAGATGACGTATGGTGGGGATGGTAGCTCCATGCCCCTCTGGTCATTATTTTTTTGCCACACACATTTCATTACAAAATACTCTGAGCATGCGCAGTGTAGTTTTTACAGTCACCGTTGACTTCACAGCGAGAGGGAGGGGCATAATCAGGTTTTGTCCCACATGGCTCTAAACAGCTCAATAGGCACACACTGTGACTGTAGACACACTAATTAGAAGAACACAGACTAAAACAGCAATGTACAGACGAATCAGATGATTAAACATGATCTTAAAATATATTTTATATATTTTTTTATTTATTTTTTTGCATTTTTGTAATCATTATTTGTAATACTTTCTGCTGACACTAGGTGGGGCTGTGCCCCACCTGCCCCTAATGACCAGTCGCCACTGGTCATGACTCCACTCCGGAGGGATTCCCCGATCATTTCTTACAGTTTCTCATCAAGGGGGGGTCTCCTGTCCCCGGTACAAACACACTGACACGCTGCCTGAGGAAGGTTATGTGTATTTTCTTTGTCATTAACCTTTTTCGGACCACTTATTTATTTATTTTGGTGGCGATCCGACCTCCATGCTGCTACTCTGGTTCAAACTGCATCCACCAAACATTATGATTTATCTCGACCTCCCCAAAATAACCAAAATCTGACACGGTGTGAGATGTCTTTTTTTAGCTGTTCTGTCGTCATTTCCTGCGATCTTCTTCATGCAGTCAGTCAAAATGAATGAATGAATGGGCGTTTCTTTGACTATTAATAGGCAAATATGGGCGTTACGTGAAGCCTGCAAAAGCTGCGCCGCATTTCGAGTCAATTGTGATTTATAAAGGGAAACAGGCGTAGGAAGTGCCGGTACGCACTTCCCTCGCCGGTACGCAATGTTTTGTGAATCGGAAAATGTCAGAAAATGTCTGTACCTATTTTTTTGCTTTGTACTACGTAAGCAACCTTCCCACGTGAATCCTACGCAAGGCGTTATAAATGAGGCCCCTGGTCTTCATGTCTTTTTTTTGCTGACTGTTGGAGTATAGTCAGAAAACCTGTTTTATACACTAAGCTTGAGACTTTGCAGGATGATGCAGTACATGACAAGCTTTATCTGATAACATTTCAAATAATTATATATTTTTTAAACTGGAATATAGGTGCAGTATACTGTAGTGTAGTTGGGATATTGTTGACACAGTAAATGCTGATATTTCTGTCAGTATTCAGACGATAAGGTTTTTCTGATTGAAAGCCAGTGAGCTCTGAACAGGAAGACGGCCACGCTGACCTTTCACTGCAGCGGTGTTTTGTTTCCATCGCTCCATCTGCGGTGGTCTTTGTTTATAGCTGTCCTTCCTCGGAGGTAAATGAGACCCTGCTCTGACAGAGAGGTTTCTGGGTAATGAGGCTTGTGTCTTTGGAAGCTCTACATCCAACAGGTCAGGGGTCAAGCCCAGCAATACGAGGGAAATGGATATGAAATTGGAGAAATCTATTTATATTGTGTTATCTTTCTTTGTGTGTGTGTGTGTGTGTGTGTGTGTGTGTGTGTGTGTGTGTGTGTGTGTGTGTGTGTGTGTGTGTGTGTGTGTGTGTGTGTGTGTGTGTGTGTGTGTGTGTGTGCGTGTATGTCATAGTATCCAAGCACATTGTTATCATCATGATTGCACAAAACAACACTTTATAATAGCAACACAACAAATGTTAGAAAAGATACTGTATCAACAAAACTCAAAACATATGACATACATTTATTAGAAAAATTAACAAAACTACATTTTTTCTTAAGCTCTAATGATTATATAACTACTTTTATATATTTTTTTAATTACCTTTAGTGGACATGTTCACTTTTAAATAAATACTTTAACCTGTTAAGCACCAAGCCTGTTTTTCATGTTTCAGGCTCGAAAATGACATGCCCAAAACAAATGACTACAACTTAACTTCTAAAAGGGTTATATGAATAATTTATTTTATCAAAGCAGGGTTACATCTGTGAGTTGGATGTAGAAGTGTCAGAATCAATATAGATGTTTTTTATTTTAAAGAAAATTCAGATTTTACATAGTAAAAAACTGTAAATTATAGTGTCCGTCCAAAAATTCTTTTTTACAGATAGTGAAAACTACCCTTGGATGATGGGTTAGTAGACTAAAAGCTTTAGGAATCCAAAGTACAACATATAATAAGTACCCTGTATCAAGATTGATGCAAAACAAGTGACATTTGACCTTTTTAGAGAGGTTTAGCCAAAACCACCCCACCTCTGAGGTGATTTGGGTGAAAATTGTTTTTTTTTTCCATATCTCTGGCCCCCCTTGGTCGATTTTGATGGTTGACACCTCTTTCTGACCGTTAGAGCCAATAGAATCGAAAGGGGAGGCCCCCACACACACAAGTTTTGAAGAGAAAAGGTGGGGGCTGCGCGCATGTAATTTTGCGTCAGAGTGGACCTATCTCTAGCTCTGACATTTGGAAACGAAAAAGCAGTTTTATTGCTTATGGATTATCAGAAATCATTTCAAAGAGGACACAGACACATTGGATTAACCTATGGATTAACTGCAGCATTGTTTTTTTTATCATTTTAATGCCATTGAAGACCAGTTTTGACCAAGGTAAGCCATGTTAGCGTTTCTAGCTACCTAGCTCCACATGTTATGATGTACGCTTTCGTTTATAGCGTCGCAAATGTTTATCACTGAGTGTTGAGGTGGGCACCCCTAGATTCTGTGTCTCCAGCTGATGCTAATCGATGGGTTGGCTGTGCATCTAGGATAAGTAATAAGGGAGTTAGGAGTGAGTTTAGGTGCAGAGATAGGTTACATTTTTTCGCTCGTGGCTAATTCAGAGGCTGAGTGTTCAACACAGTCTCACGGCATTTCGTGTTATTAGTCGAAATTAATCTATTGATTCGTGTTCACCAACACGATTTCGCCATTTTTTTCGTGTCACACAGAACGATTTTAAAAGCAATGTAAATAATAACAAATTAGAAGGAAAAAGACGTTTAAAAAAATACAGATTTAAGTATTCTGACACAGAACGATTTTAGAAGCAATGTATTTATATTGGTAGTATGTTTCGTGCCTGCACCAAATAATAACAAATTAGAAGGAAAAAAAGATGACATAAAATACAGATTTCAGTATTCTGAGGCTCTGAGCCCCATTTCTTTTCCTCACTGACGGCAAAAAAACTCAGACATTATACCATTTCAAATAAAAGGGATAGGGTTAGGCTTAGGGTAAGATATTGAGTAAGAACATGTTTTTATGAACCACACAGCTTCTGGTCTTCCAAGACCCGACCGGACAAAAAGACGTGTTGCAGGCACGAAACATACTACCAATAGAAATACATTGCATTTAAAATCGTTCTGTGTGACACGAAAAAAATGTGAAAATCGTGTTGGTGAACACGAATCAATAGATTAAATTAATTTCGTGACTAATAACACGAAATGCCGTGAGACTGGGTTGGAGTGTTAGCATTGTGGGGTTTTTTTGGAAAAAAAAATTAAAAAGATCAGTTAGCTGAGTTTCTTCCCGTTACATGGATATAAAACATTCATAGTTTATTAAATATTAAGATTCCTTAGACGTTGTTTCCTGCAAATGACGCGTTTATCCGCCCGGTACCGGGGGGACGGTGCGTAACAGGTTAATGCATTTTATTTTTTTCAAATACTTTTGTTGCACATTTTTACTTTAATTCTTACCTTTATATAACTTATTTTAGTAAATGTATTTAAAAAATACTTTTATAGCACCGACCTTTCTGATTTTGATTATTGAAAGCTCATTAGGTCCTAATTGGTAATAATGAATGTCTTTTTTAAATGTCTTACTTTTAGTAACATAAGTTATAAAGTAATAAATAAAAGGTGTATCACTCATCAAAAAGTAATGCCCAGTTCACTTCCCCTTTGTTTTGAAACACAGATGGTTTTGTTGGATGTCTCTGAACATCAGTGCAGTGTTTCGGCCTTTTGCCTTCTCTCTCCTCCTGCCTCTAAAGCCTTGAAACATCCCTGTGAACCTCAGCAGGGCTCAGCATGCAGGACCGGTCTCTGCTGATCACCATGGAGCACCGACCCGTTCAGAGTGACTTCAGTACTGACGGAGGACTGCAGGGTTTAGAAGCGTTTCTGCTGCTGCCGCTCTCTGATATCTCCCTTATTAGAGCCAGACAAAGAGCATTGATTCTCATGCAATTATTTTGTCAGCTCCACCACAACTGGATGATTCCCTTCATGCCTTTTAAGTCTGTCTGCCGGGGTCACGGCCCGTCAGAGCGAGTGAGTGAGTGAGTGTGTGTGTGTGTGTGTGTGTGTGTGTGTGTGTGTGTGTGTGTGTGTGTGTGTGTGTGTGTGTGTGTGTGTGTGTGTGTGTGTGTGTGTGTGTGTGTGTGTGTGTGTGTGTGTGTGTGTGTGTGTGTGTGTGTGTGCCCTTCATTCTTTTTCTTCTTCTTCTTCTACTGCCTTGTGTTCTTCACCTTTTCTCTATTTAAGTACAGTGTATGTGTGCGTTTTGCAGAGGTTGGTCTGGTTGATTGATAACCTTTTGAGATAATTTGCATCTGCCTTTGCCTGCACTCCAAAGGGGAAAACATTATTTAGTATAGCATTTAACCAAACCAATCCACTCATGGGGCGAAGCCTGCAAGTTCAGGCAGTCAACTCGAGCACCAATGATACATTAACACATGACGCACCTCGTCCCTCTTACAACCAACCAATCACATTCTCCTAAACATGCCGCTCTATTTAAGCTGCCAGGTCTTCCTGCCTCTGCCTCGCTATGCTGCTGCTGCCACTGCTGTGTTCACTTGCTATTGCTACGTTCATGTTCCTACTGCTGTGTTTCATGTTGCTGCTGTTCGCCTGCCCCCCCCACCACCCCAGCTTCCACCCCAGCTTCCACCTGTATGCTCGGGGGATAGTTATCTAACCCTAACCCACTCAATGTTCTTTGTAAATCTGTGGAGTGATGAGGCCCGAGCCTAGACGCCAAACTCAAACTATATGCTGCTTCTAATAAACATGTTAAGAAACACGTGAGTTGTCTGAATGAAATATTTTTGTTGTTAATCCTATTTGTTTGAATGCTTTTTGTTGTTGTCTGCTATTTGCTTACAGTAAAATGCTTTCAACTGCACTAACGCTTTATTTATTTTTAATTAATATTATTTTACTTTTTTGAAGTTTCGTTTTGGACATTTTACGTAAATTATTATTATAAATTTTTTTAATGGGTAAACTGCAGTGCCTATATACTTGGACAAGAGGGGACAATGCAGCTAATGACATTAAATACATCTTTATTTGAGTGTGTCATTTGTCATTATAATTATTTATTTTTTATCAGATATATATAAAAAAATCAGCAACAATATACTATAATTCTATTTCCTGCTATCTTAATATCTGCATCTGCTATTGAAAATCCCATATCAAATAGTCAAAAGATTTAAAGCTTTAAAGGCTTTATTTGCCATACTGTATGCAAAAAACAACTATTGCTTAATTGTTGCAGATGAAGATCAGAAGTCCCATGTTCCTCCAACAATGCAGCGTACAATAAAAGTGCAATAAAAATACAGGTTCTAGGAAGTTTCAGGAATAATACAAATAGATAAAGATATAACCGATCGAGTACTTTCTCCCAGAGTATTTTCCCACAGCATGCAGGCTCGGGTCAGGGGTCAGAGGTGGTGGGTGTTATGAGGAGTTCCTGTCCTCTCATGGTGGGAATGGAGCAGTCAGTGGGTGGAGGTCTGGCCCTGAGATTAGCCCCCCCCCCCTCCTTGTGAGTGATCCCAGGACTGCAGCAGAGCAGGCTGGCCTCTGCTGCTCCGCACGTACACATTAATGTAAACACGATCAATATGTTTGTTGTGAGACCTGCACAACTAAAAGGAGCGAATGAAAGCACAGAAGCATGAAGTGGAAGCTTACCCTATTCTCTCTGAGTTTCCATATAATCCATCACCTCCACATGTCCTGTTTCTGTTCAATATACTGCTGTATAGTTTACGTTGAGTGTCTAAATTATTAAATATAAACTCTTGAGAGTGTTTGCCTGGCTCCCAAGCAGCAACAACATACAGCTGAATGTTAAAGAAATGCAGAAGTACATAAGTCCGGTTCTCCTTAATGGCTACGAGATGCTGGTTTGATGAAAGTTAGGACACTTCAATTAAAGAACAAAAACTCTAAAACAGTTTGAGAGGAGTTTGCTGAAGGGAACAAAGCTCAGTCATGCAATGTCAAATGAGTTAAAGAGGCCCTTTTGTAGTAGTCTGTTATTTGTGTGCATGTTAATGGTCTGCAGAGGCTAAAATCCCTGTGTTCCCTCCAGAGGGAGTTTCTCTCCACACAGCTTTAAGAAGTGATGTAGCGCTGCTCTCATCTATGGACTCCTTTGTTTACTTCCGTAACATAGTGACATCACTATGGAACTCTTGTGCGTCTATAAGCTAGTGCTCCAACACATTGTATGTGATAGACAAAGGGGCGGGACATCTGGAAGCGGTTGACCAATCACAACAGAGCAGGCCAGCTAACCAATCAACTGGGCTCTGATTGATAGAAAAATAAAGAGCTTTCTGAACATTAAAGCATGGAAACACGTCATAGTAGAGACACTAAATACAATTATGAACCTGGGGATGAGCATTATAAGTTAATCAGTATATCACCAGAACACATATATCACAATAGACTACATTTGTTTAGCAAATATTAGAGAAATGTTGAATTTAATGTAGCTCCACACGTACACATTCATGTAGACGCGATCAATTATTTTGTTGTGAGACCTGCACAACTTAAAGGAGAGAATGAACGTAACATCGTACCCTATTCTCTCTGAATTTCTATTTAATCCATCACTTTTCAATGTCCTCTTAAAAATGACAACTCTAAAGAGTAGCACAGTATGTTTGTAATTTGGTTCCACTCTAATCCAGTTTTTGCTAAAAGTATTTAAAAATCTCTACTGTCTAAACATCTCTGTCCTGTCAGACACAGTACAAAATAACCACTGTCCTCTCACACGGATTTTTTTTTAATGTCTCCGTTTTTGGTCGCTAAGGGAGACCACGATCCATATTTGATACGATTTCATTATTGTGTCACTTCTGTGGCTCTGCGCTCAAGTTCACAGGCTTTTTTATACAGAGAGAGAAATCTGCTTTTGAAGATTAGGGGCTTTTTTTAACCTTTGAAATCTCAGCAAGGTTAGGCTGGTTATTATTCATCCAATGTGCCAGTTTTTAATATTCTGTCTGTTCTCAAAATGTGAAAAAATACAAATGTTCTGACAATTCATCATATTTCTGTTTTTAGTGACAGTCGTTGTTTACATGTGTTTGGTAAGGCCCTGACCCACCAGGCAGTCACCAGAGAACTCGCCGACACCGACACCGACACCGACAGTTCCATCGACGAGTTCTCCTGCGTCTTGGCCATGTGTCGCACTGGAACACACCGCAAAGACTTCAGCCGAGCACGTACGAACTGCGCATGCGTGAGTGGCAATAACTCTCCTTACCAGCAGGCGGCGGTAGTGTGTATTCGTCATTCAAAATAGGCAACAACCGGAAGACAGAGAAGAAGAACAGACTGACAACAAACATATAGAGTGGCGAAGTCCCTCCCCTTCCGGTGGACCTCCATGGGACCTTATTTCGGAAAAATTATGTATTGAAGTCAATGGAGAGAGAAAGATTATCTTTCGATCCCGTTTGAATTGTGCCACGAATTACACATATGATGTTTGTCAATTTAAAAGATAATTTTGCAAGTCAAAAAATAAAAAATGTGTCGTAAAACTGTGAAGTAACACATTTGTTTGTGTGAAACGCTCAATGAACTACATCTCTGGTCAACAACACACGTCACCAAGATGGCCGTCACTACTGTCTTGTCAACAAAACGATTGACTACCCTCACTATCACCACAATGAAACACGTCCTGAAGAATGTCATGCAAAGCTGCCTGCCTGCCTTCCTTTGATTCTCTCTGAACTGCCTGGTCGTTTTAATGTTTAATGTCAACCGTTTGTGCAGATAGCATGAAGTAGAGAAGATCGCCGATGCTAACGTTAGCGTTAGCATTTCTCCCCCGGGCTTAAATGGTGTATTATAGAATGATCACACCGGTGACAGTACTATTCAAAGGGTTCACGAAATATGACTACTACTCTTACTGTTTAACATTTTGGGTTACTTAATGTTACTTCATGTTAAGGCTAATAAAAATGACAAGGCTGTAATGCTAACTAACGTGCTAGCTACTAGCTAGGTAGCTAACTTGATCAAGCCACTCCTGGTCCTTTCATCAGACGGGAAGCAAAAGAACGAGCAAGACCCATTGCTGGTATAATAACAACCTGGTACTAAGCACACAGGCATCTTGTTAAAGTTATCTTATCTTAGCCAGCGCCATATAGATAGATTATATCTATATTGCGCTGATCTTAGGTATCTGAATGGTGGAGGAAAACAATTGTGACATCACTTACGCGACTCTGGGATTTGTAGTCTTTCTAGTTACGTATTTTTCATAGTCTTATATTTCAACAGTTTTACGACAAACTGTGACTTTTTTGACATGGAAATTATTTTTTAAGATTGACAAACATCATATGTGTAATTCATGGCACAATTCAAACGGGATCGAAAGATAAGTTTTCTCTCCCCATTGACTTCAATGCATAATTTTTCCGAAATAAGGTCCCATTACCCGGAAGTAAGTGGGCGTGACTTCGCCACTCTATAGCGTGTGCGTTCCATTTTCACTCTCGTCCATCGAAAACATGTTTTAGAATATAAAAATACATGAATGATGAAATGAGCACATAAAGTGCAGACATACTATAAAATCACAGTTAATAGACCTGCATCTGATGATCGCAGTGTTCTGGCGGGTGTGTAGTTTATTGAGTCAGCAATGTAATAATGGCCACTTCTTGCTAAATTTACATTTCCATGTGATGCTTTTATCCGAGGCGACTCACAATAGGTAAATGAACAGCAGTAGACAGTATCTCATTTACTTAGACACTGTACTTAAGGACAATGTTGAGGTACTTGAGACTAATCCTGCAACTTTATACTGACAAATAAACCGATGAGATGAAAAACCGGACTTGACCAAACAAATCACGGAGCTCTCAGCAGAGGACAGCCGGGGACGCTCCCGCCGATATCAGAGATGTCCCTGCTATGTGTGGGAGGTAAGAGAGGACATTTAAGGGCTATGTTTGATGTCTTTTAAGTATCACCTGCTGGGGTTTAGCTGCTGTCTGTGCCTTTTTAAATCGTTTGTTTACGTCCCTCACTTCCGTTTCGCTTCTCATTTGCTAGCTGAACAGCTGATCAGAGTGGTTTCTTGGCCCGATAGCTTGTGGCCGTATTTTGGCCGATTCAACATGTTGAATCGGCCGGGTGTCGACCGTGAAAGGCCAAATAAGGCTTGTCACGGCCGAGGGTTCGGGACACACCAAATTGACTTTGGGCGACAAGGAACGCGTTGTCGCCAGACAACGCAAGACGGCCGAATACGGCCTGGTGTGTCAGGGCCTGAAAGGCCCTGACACGCCTTATTTGGCCTTTCACGGTCGACACCCGGCCGATTCAACATGTTGAATCGGCCAAAATACGGCCACAAGCTATCGGGCCAAGAAACCACTCTGATCAGCTGTTCAGCTAGCGAAACGGAAGTGAGGGACGTAAACAAACGATTTAAGGCACAAGACAGCAGCTAAACCCCAGCAGGTGATACTTAAAGACATCAAACATAGCCCTTAAATGTCCTCTCTTACCTCCCACACATAGCAGGGACATCTCTGATATCGGCGGGAGCGTCCCCGGCTGTCCTCTGCTGAGAGCTCCGTGATTTGTTTGGTCAAGTCCGGTTTTTCATCTCATCGTAAATTTAGCAAGAAGTGGCCATTATTACATTGCTGACTCAATAAACGACACACCCGCCAGAACACTGCGATCATCAGATGCAGGTCTATTAACTGTGATTTTATAGTAGGTCTGCACTTTATGTGCTCATTTCATCATTCATGTATTTTTATATTCTAAAACATGTTTTCGATGGACGAGAGTGAAAATGGAACGCACACGCTATTTGTTTGTTTATATCAGTCTGTTCTTCTTCTCTGTCTTCCGGTTGTTGCCTATTTTGAATGACGAATACACATTACCGCCGCCTGCTGGTAAGGAGAGTTATTGCCACTCACGCATGCGCAGTTCGTACGTGCTCGGCTGAAGTCTTTGCGGTGATTTCCAGTGCGACACATGGCCAAGACGCAGGAGAACTCGTCGATGGAACTGTCGGTGTCGGTGTCGGCGAGTTCTCTGGTGACTGCCTGGTGTGTCAGGGCCTTTAGGCAGAGTGGAGTCAGTACTGTGAGTTTGGTGCCTCTGTATGATTGTTACGCTCACAGCTGTCTTTCCTCTCTCGTGGTGTCACTTCCTGCACTTTTCTGTCCTGATCGTTCCTCACCTGTCCACCAGATGCCCTCCCTGTTCTCCCCCGTTCCTCACACCTGTGTCTGGTCTCTAATCAGCTGTGATCTGCACCCCCTCCTCCACATCTGCTTCTCCTCTAACATCAGTGCTCCTGTTGCTCCACGCTGCCTGAACTGTTCCCTCACATGAGCTACCTGTTGTCTCCTGCTGCTGCATATTAGAGACTATAGTGAAATGGTAAATGCTGCACAACATTTTCTAGAAACCATCTCTACTGGGGTTTGCTATTAACACTGTGTGTAGTTTTGTCCTAATGGTAAAAATGTATAAGTCAGTCAAATGTGGCTATTTAAAGTGAGACACTTCTTGCAAAAACATTATTTTTCATGCATTGAGATATTGAGAGTTTCTGCTATATTAAAAAAATGTCTTCTTGCAGATTAGTTGGAATAAATTATCATACTACATACACATTTAGATGTTTATTTACTTCATCTGGTTTCCCCCCCTTACTGTAGTGTGTTGTATAGGTTTGTGTGCTCTTAAATGGTCTGCAAAGTGAAAGAGTGGCTAAGGGGTGGGACACCCCGAAGCGGTTGACCAATCACAACAGAGCCGGCCAGCTAACCAATCAGAGCAGACTGGGCTCTGGTTTCAGACAGAGGGTGAAAAGAGGTGCTGCAGCACACATTAAAGCATGGAGACATGTCACAGTAGAGACACTACATACTGATATACACCTGAAGATGAGCATGATACGTCTTCTTTAAGTTAATCAATCTCTAATGTAAGGCAGCCATTACATTCCAGTGTCTGTTGAATTCCAACACAAAGAAATGTTGTCAGTAGTTCATAGAATAAAATAAAAAAAGTTCATTCTACTCAAACGCATACCTGTAAATAAATAATAAAACCAGAGAAACTGATAATGCTGCGGTGGTCTCCTAATTTTTTTCAGAGCTGTACCATGGAATACATTTGTTAGACAAATGTTGAATTTGAATGCAGCTCCACACGTTCAGAGCAGTATGAGAAAAATAAAGAGCTTTTTGAACATTAAAGCATAGAAACATGTCACAGCAATGGCACACAATACTAATATGAACCTGAAAATGAACATAATAGGGCCCTTTATATGTATCTGTTTTTGGCAATAAACCTGATTCAGATTTTTACTGATTTATATAATGTCCTATCACTTAACCCTGGCTCTGGAGTGGACTGCAGTCATATCTCACCCTCAGTGTGCACCACACTTCCCGCCACAACCTCCAGCGTTAGTCTGAGAAAAAGATGACATATTTTGTAAAGCTGTTTATCCACGCTCTCTCTGTCATGGCGTCTTGTGGGGATTGTTCTCTAACAATAGCAGCTCATAGGAATCTGGCGATCTGTGGCACGGTCCGATCTTTGTTATGTGACTTGTGGGCCTGGGAACATTTGTTCTCCTTCATCCCTCGATATGTGTGGGATGATCAGATCCTTCCCAGGAGAGTCCAGACTGCTTCAACTCTCTCCCTCTATCTTCATCCTTCCTGCCATCATTGTCTCTTTCTTGCCAACCTTCTTATTTTTCTGTATCTGGTAAGAAAACTATAATCTTTGTCTATTTCTATTCTGTTTGATTTACTTTTTTTTCGCTCTTTTCTTCCACCTCCTGTTATTACAGTTTTGTTTGCGTGTGATCATGTGAGTGGAGCACGTACAGAAACACCCACACCAGCAAAAATAATGACCACGGACATACTGGAACATCACACAGGGATGCTTTTATGAAGAAGTGTGGAAATATGTGTTATTACATGCCTGCCTTTCTAGGTAACTTGCAGGAAGCTGAAAAAACTGAGACTTGAATAATATTAAGCCATGCTTGCAGTCTCTAATGATAGGTTTGTTGGTTGGTCCATTGGTAAGGTCTGAAATGTATTAAAACTGGTAAAAATCGTCTGGATTGCCATTAAATGGGGCGCCACCAGCAGGTTACACTTTTTACTTATTCAGTGAAAAAGCTTGACATCTGCTGAATAAGCACAACCTTTACTACATACATCCATGTTTCCCAGATATTGATGTTACCTGATTAACTTCAGCATGTGAGTATTGTCACCATGAGCATATTAGCATGAAAATGTTAGCATTTAGCGCAAAAGCACAACACAGTACAACACAGAGCTCCACTTTTTACAGCGATTTTTAACTTACAACTTTCCACTTGCTGACAATCTTTGATGACTGCAGAAAAAAACGATAAAAGGCAAATTGTTAGTTTTTCCTGTCAGTTACGATCAATGTGAGATTTTTTTAAAGCTGCGATCTGAGAGATGTGTTGCAGACGTCCAAGAAATACATTGCAGGTTAAATATCTGGACCTGTCTGGAATTGGAAATCCATTTGTGTGCACATTCTTCGACCAGACAAGACAGCAGCTAAGACTTAAAACCAAAGAAAGTGCAGGATATAGAGCGACGGACATATCAGGGACAGCAGTAGTAATTACTTATTTACTTCCAACTCTCTCTGTCGGACAGATAATCCTTTCCGCCTGTGTCTCCTGAACCATTCATTCCTCCATATTCTCTTTTTCTTCCTTGGTTTTTCGCTGAAAATAGTGCACAAAAAACTTTTGGAGAAAATCTCTCCTGTAGTGTGTTAAATAGGTTTGTGTGCATGTAAATGGTTAGCAAAGGCTAAAAGAAACACACCCCCCCCTGCCTGAAACGCCTCCATTGTAAAAATAAAGCACTTTTTTGCAAATGAAAGCATGTAAACCTGTCAAGGTAGAAATGGTGAAAATGAGCACAATATGTCCTCTTTAAGTTCTTGTTTATTTATCTATCAAACACAGCCCTAATTGTTCCACAACATAAACCCAAGAAAGATCCATTTGAACTGCAGTGAATCTACATTTGGGATAGCAGTTCTGTTTTAAATGTTGAAAGGTTTCCTAAGCTCACTGGTTTCAAGCCCAAAACGTGTCCCCAGTTTTAGCCTGAGATAGAAACTCACACACACACACACACACGCACGCACGCACGCACGCACGCACGCACGCACGCACGCACGCACGCACGCACGCACGCACGCACGCACGCACGCACACACACACACACACACACACACACACACACACACACACTCTCCCCTCTCAGTAAGCCAGTGTCATTGCTCTGTGAGTTACTAGATCACTGTCAGATTAGCACCCTCCATCCCTGCAGGCATTTGGGGTGGCCCTAGTGTGTCTGTATATTTTATTGTGTGTGTGTGTGTGTGTGTGTGTGTGTGTGTGTGTGTGTGTGTGTGTGTGTGTGTGTGTGTGTGTGTGTGTGTGTGTGTGTGTGTGTGTGTGTGTGTGTGTGTGCACACACAGGCATGCTTTTGTGTGGAATGGCAGGGAACATGGTGATTAACACTGGATGTGTGTTAGCTCCCGGCGCTGGCACAGCCGTACCGTAGAGAAGTGCTGAGCCGTGTAAGCACCTGCTTTATTCCCCAACCAGTGAGACGACAGAATAAAGACATCAAGTGCACCCCAACCCCCCACCCCCGGTCCCCTTCTCCTTCATGCATATATATATATATATAGACACACACACACACACACACACACACACACACACACACACACACACACACACACACACACACACACACACACACACACACACACACACACACACACACACACACACACACACACACACACACACACACACACACACACACACACACACACACACACACACACACACACACACACACACACACACTGAGCTGGCTGAGTTGTAGTAGAGCGGAAATGTTGTAGGACCTTAAATGCACCATTATTCAGATTTATGTTTCTTGGACCCGACCAGCAGACTTCAGATCACAGGGTCTGATTCTTTGGCTGCTCTCATGGTCTGGCGGCGTGTTTTAAGGAATGGGAGTCTGAATCAAACCAAGCTGAGACGGAAACACAGAAGTCCTGTAGGGACGCTTCATACTGAGTCAAAAGAAAGAAAGAGGTGGAGGGAGAAGAAGGGGAAGTCGAGAAGCAAGGGGGGGCAGAAGCATGCTATTCATGGTGCTGACTGGCAGCTTGTTTTTTATTTTTGGTTTATTTCTCTTTTGAGTTGACCAGGAGACTTTTCTGAAAAAGTAAAATGAGAAAGTCTCTGAGACTCTGGATCAGGAGTCCATCCAATTGCACCCATCTTTGTTGAAACATATACTGCAAACATAAAACTTCATAAAGGAAACGTTTACGCAAAAATAATATCACTTGTATGTAGTATTCACCTGCCTAGGGTTTCTTTGGTCCCAGAAAAAATGTGTCTATCGAAGGGCACTAAGGAGAGTGGAGTACCCGACAAATGAAGGAATGAACGTGCCCATAGATCTTGATCGAGGCTGAACAACAGACAGGAAAGAAGGTATAAGAAAAATAAAGAAATGGGAAAATTACTCTGCATCATTATCCAATTTTGTTTGGCTTTTGCTAAACACAGAAATCGCCAAAAAACTGTTGTTTAGCATATAAGACATTAGGTTAATGCTTTACAGGAATTTTGTAAGAGTTACAAAACCTTGCTGTCAAAATAAGCAAGCTGTTATATGATTTTCCATTCTTTTGATAATCACTCCTGTTATGAACTTTTATGACAAAATATATTTGATTTGGGGACAGTACCCACATTGCATTGCAGTTACTTTTCAATTACATTCATTTGCTTGTATTTTTAATAGGAATACTGCTGTGATGTTTTAACACCTCTTATCCTGAAGTCCTCATCCCATTCACTGAGCTTATCCTCTGCTGGCTGCCTGCAAACACCTCTGACCCTCACATATTGGCCTCTTTGTGCAGCAAGGCCGGAAAGCTTTGGTAGCATCTGGTGACTGGCTGTGTTGAGGAAAATATTTCCCTGGCCCATAACTTTGACCCAGTTTATCACTTTCTACTCCCCTCGCTGAGCACAGGCCTGCGACCTTGGGGTGCTGCACTCTCTCTGAGAAAGCAGCTCTGTCTCTTTGTTATTGCTAGTTAAGGGTCGAGCACAAGTTAACACAAGATAGGTTGCAGGCTGGACATCTGGTTATCCATCTTATCGGGTGCGTACAGTATGCAGTACGCCCCTGGCCAACTTGTGGCCCCACGCAAAGGTGTTTCATGAGGCCGGCTTTTATGTGTCGCGAGTGTTGACAGGGGTGGGGGGGTGTGCTAGTGGAGCACGCTCGTGAACTGTTAGTTCGCCGGAGCCTCGCAGCGGGGTAACTGCGGAGCGCATAATTGCGCCGCATTTGCGCATAAGATGAGGCACCCTCCGCAAGGTGAGGCCCCACGCAGTCTGCGTGATCGGCATGTAAGGAGGGGCGGCCCTGTGCGTATGTCCCTTTGGCATTAACATTCTTAAGCCATGGACAAGAGTTATAGTGCTCTGCCTGTTTTATCTTGTCATGCAGATTGTTGATTATTCTCTCAGAGCTAGCTCAATACATGGGACTGGGGAGAAATCTTCAGAATTGGTTGAGCAGGTCACTTAGTGGCTGCAGCAAATGTCTTTGTCAATTCTCCGGCGGTAACTAAGAATAAACCAATGAAGTTGGAGCTTTTCCCGTGTTCTCTCTCACCGTGTTCGACTCCTTGAAGTTTCAATTTCAGGTGTATTTCAATGGCTTGTCCCTTTAGCTGCATCTAAACTTTACAACTACAGTGACAACATATCTAAAACAAGAAACAGGAAAACTTAATTATCTGGTGATTTGGTGACAGTGTCAATAGTGTCAATAATCTCCCACATACAAGGAACTTTGTTACATTTGATGGGAGTCAAAGATATCAAAATGACTTAAATGGTGGTGGTATTAAAAAATATATATTTCAAACGTCTTTTTTTGGCAGGGATTAGAAGACGGATACGAGTTTCAATACTCATACTGTTTGTTCTCTGGATAGTGTCAATTTACTTTACAGTGTTAAAGGTTTAAGAGTGCACAAAATGACTGTAATACATGTGTATGGGATAGTACAGGCTAAATTCAGAGGTAGAAGTAGAATTCAGATCCTTTGCTTAAGTAAAAGTTAAAATGCTATGTTTTTAAAACACTGCATTACAAGTACAAGTGAAGTATAATTGAAAATGTTCTGTATCTCATCATTTAAGTATATCTATGTTTTATATGCACAAAGTAACTAGTAACTATCAGCCAATATCCTCTTTGGAATACTGGTATACAGTACTGCAAAATATCATGTGAGCATATAATGTGTTTGATATAGAAAGTAGCTAGTAAATATAAGTATTACATAAATGTGGAGTAAAAAGCAAAAAGCAGTAAAGAGTAATAGTGGAGTAAAAAGTACAATTTGTTTAACCTTTTTTAGACGTCTATCTATTTATCAATCTACCCATCCCTATATTTTGTTATACTGCAGCAGTGTGAGAGGTGTTGGTCTGCAGGTGACATGTCTGAGCTGTGTCTGAGCTGTGTTGGAGCGCTGACAGAGACCCGGGCACTGGAGGTCTCTCAAGTGTCGCCTCCAGCCATGGCCACATAATTTGATATAGCTGCAGTGGTGAGAACGAGGAAAAACACAAACAGCAACCTTTAATTATGCTGCCCCGGCTACTTCCCTCTGGAGGTCAGTAAATCTCATCATTTTGTGCACAAGACTTTCAGCGGTTCATTTATCAGGTTAACTCTGCACAGGAACTCCAAGCTGGGTTTTTTGATCCTCCCTCTCCCGTGTGCGACCTCTGGCTTTAATCGAACGTAAGATCTTTCTTCACCTCAGATCTCTCCTCGTGACATCTCTTCAAGGGTTAATTTGCCAGCAGCCATCACCAGTCTTGTCAATCTGTAGTCAAATGATCTGCCGTTGCACGGAAACAGCGCTTAAAATTCACTCCATCCCGCGTGTCAATCACTGATGGCTGCATCAGATCAGAGTTTTGTATGAGCTGAGACAGAACTTGCCGGAGATCAGTGGTGTCAAAGAATTCCCCCGGCCTCGCTCCATCCCCAGAAGGTCACTTTGCCGCAGGCTCTCTTTTCCTTTCTTTGGCTGTAAGAGTTGCAGGAAAGCTATAATGTGCCTGACTAATGAGAGAGGGAGAAAACAGGGAAAGGGCGCCGGAAAAAGCAACCAGCAGATTAGCTTGAGTAAAAGTAGAAGTACCAGAGTGTAGGAATACTCTGTTACAAATAAATGTCCTGCAATCAAAATGTTCCTCAAGTAAAAGTATTAGCATCAAAATATACTTTTTAAAATGCCAAAAGTCAAAATACTCATTATGCACATTGGCCCTTTTCAGAATAATATATGTCATATGTTTTATTGATTTATTTATAATTATTAATGCATTAAAGTGTTCTCAAAGCTGTTAAAGGTGCAGCTAGTTTGAATGACTTTGTATACTGCAGGGTAGCTTGTGGATTTACTTCAGGTAGAATTTAAAGTGGACCTATCATGCTATATTTAAATGATATATTGTAGGGCCATACCTATATAAGGTATATTTATACGTTTCTGTTTTCAAAATACCAAACAGATCATGCATTTTAGCCATGCCTCATTTCGCTCTATGTGCTGTTTGCTGTCTATGGGTCTGATTCTGCTGACCACGCCCCCCTGCAGGAGAGGGGAGCCGTGCTCTGATGAAGTCAGAAGAGGGGGAGAAAAATAGATCTCCGTCCTCCGTGTTTTATTATATTATTATAGGCCTATAGAGTCGTTATTAATTTGTTTTAAAGCTCAATAAATAACAAAGAAGACCTTTGACCGGCACTTTTCTAATTTTGTCCGGAAGATTTAAACTTTAACGGACATCTTGACCGGCGAAAGAAAACCTAACTGAAACTCTGCCGCACGGTCCCCTCGTTCCTTGGAAGAGGCGGAGAGGTGGGTGTTTGTCATCTGCTGGTGGACTAACCGGAGAGAATTACAGTGCTTGCCTCGACGGGGAGGGATTGCATTGAATTAAAGCAGCGGGAGCAAACGCTTGCCTCGGGGAGGGAGAAAAAAAGCCACAGCGGAGAATAAACAGAAGGGTAACCATGGTAACCATGCGCGGGAAGTCTTCTTCGCTGCTTTTGTGGCAGACTACAGCGCCACTTACAGGCCTGGCATATGTACTACAGCGTCTCCAGCACTTTCGAGCGGCAATGGCCGGCCGTGGCCCAACCCCACATTCCCCTGATAGGTGGAGAGTTGGCCCAATAGCCGTAGCGCCACCGTCCTGACGTCAGGACAGTGTTCAAATCTGGATCAGTTTTTATCAGATCCGTTGCAGCCCCTTTTTTAGAGATTTGGGTATGGAGGAAAAGAGAGAGGGTTGTGTTTTCTGACACTTGGTGAGTTCCCTGGAACACCGGGGACACATATTCATGTATAAAAGACGTACAAAAGTGCATTTTGCATGATAGGTCCCCTTTTAAGTGTTATTTAAGTGATTATTATATTGCATATCCAAATGTCCAAATTAACTAACCTCTTAAGCACGGCGGTCCCCCCATTGGACCCCTCCCACCGTTTTGTTTTCGAGATAATGTCTCAGGGCTTCTTAACATTTATGAAACTATTAATGTGTAGCACCAGATTAACGGGAAGAATCTCAGCTAACTGAAGATATGAACCATTTTTACCAAAACAAAACACAAGTCTCATAAGAAGCGTCCGGTTTTGGTAACGCGTCACTCTCACTCTTATTTGTTAACGTGTTGGTGTGTATATAACTTTCCCTCGATTCCATTGGCTCTAGCGGTTATAAAGAGATTTCATTCATCAAAATCGACCAAGGAGGGCCAGAGATAGGTCAAATCCACCCAATGACCCCAGAAGTGGGGGTTTTTGGCTAAATCTCTCTAAAAAGGTCAAATTTCACTTGTTTTGCATCAATCTTGATACAGGGTACTTATTATATGTTGCACTTTGGATTCCTAAAGCTTTTAGTCTACTAACCCATCATCCAAGGGTAGTTTTCACTATCTGTAAAAAATTATCTTTGGACTGACACTATAATTTACAGTTTTTTACAATGTAAAATCTGAATTTTCTTTAAAATAAAAAACATCTATATTGATTCTGACTTTTCTAAATCCAAGTCACAGGTTTATCATTACTTTGAGAAAAAAGATGATTAATTTAACCATTTTAGAAGGGAAGATATGGTCATTTGTTCTGGGAATGTCATTTTCGAGCCTGAGACCTGAAAAACAGGCTCAGGGCTTAAGAGGCTAAGGTACTAAAAATATCTAGTATAAAGTAGCAAAACATTTAAATACTCAAGTAAAGCGCAAGTCATTTGACTCAGTACTTGAGTAAATGTACTTACTGTAGTTACTTTACACCACTGGTAATCTGTTGTCTAAAGTGGAACTCTGTCGTACAGTCAGAAATGTTTCTGTGTTACTGAGCAGCATGTTCTGCAATGTCCCTGCTTTTTGTTGTTGTGCAACAGCCTTCTCCTGAAAGCTGATCAAAAGCCTGTGTGTGTTGCGGCGCCACAGTACAGATTTCATCTTCCTCTTTGTGTGTGTGTGTTTGTGTGTGTGCTCGCTGGTATGTTTGTTTGCACACACACACATGTTCCTCTCTGTCACCATTGGCTTTAATCATCTGTGGAGCGAGGCCACGGGTAGAAGTCAGTGGTGACCCACCCACGCGTACGTCTTTATGCAATGTTCTCCCTTGTGCTGCAGTTCAGCTACAACTGCTAATGACCCGGCAAAGCACCTTAATGACAAGGAACACACACTCCCTGCTGTTCTTTGAGCCACATCTAATAAGTTTGGTCAGTCAAACACAGAAAGTATTGTAACCACTTTTTAAAAAATAAATAAAAATAAATACTGAAAGGAGCCAATAACATTTCACAGCCCCGGCGTTGAGTAAAGAGAAATCACTCAGATCTGCTCGGGTCTGCTCGGGTCTTTGGTGGCCTGCAGGGGGAAAGGGGGGGGGGGGGCTATGGGGGTGCCTGCAAGAAGAGAGTGAATAGTAAAAAAATAAAGTTTGTCTTTTGCTGCTAATACCTCATTAAAATCAGTCGGAGGCAGCAGGAGGCCTTTGATAGGAAGCAGCACAGTGTTTGCTTTACTTCTCCAAACGCTGGCATCTGCTAGCCCCACTGTGTGAGTTGGTTGCACACGGAGGGATTTTGTTGATTTACCTTATTTAAAATGTCTCATTTACATGCTTCTATTATTATTGTGTGCGTGGCTAACCATTTACTCAGTTGGAGAATGGGAGGGGTAAACCCAGGCTTTGTGTGAAAACTTGGTTATTAAGCTTCCGTTTCTTACATGAAGACTGTTTGCATAATTGCTCCGATGCTTGGCATGTGTCTGCGTAGGAATGTATAAGCGCAAATGTGTGTGTGCGCACTCTCACACTCAACATGTGTGTAACAAGGGCTGTATTGTATTTAAAGACAAGGTTGTATTTCATAGGTAATTTCCCTCCTCTCCTCCACAGCACATTACACTGTCGAAGCCGACGTTGAGTTCAGCTCATTTTTCAACCCTGCCTCGTGTCCAGGTTTTAATAAAGCCAGTGGAAGTGTAGGGAGAATTAGGGAGCTGTTGGACCAAGGGGGGGAGTGGGGGTGGTTGGTGTGAAAGGCACTAATTCCAGCGTCGCTTGCTTCTGGTTTGGGATCTCATTAGTGCCGTGTTGTACTGTCACACATACGCGTCCACTTGCTCAATCATAGCCTGCAAAGACGTGTTAAAATCCAAAATGAGTTTCTGGCTACAAAGTCTGATTTATGGGGGGTGCGACCCGAGAAATACCACAGACCTCCATCTTGACGCCCCCATTTTTTATGCTTGGCGATTGTTGTTGGCCTTTTTAATCCATTACGCTGACTTTCTTCTACTTTCTCTTTCTTTACATTCTCTACTTTTCTCTGTTATTTAAACAACTTTTTCCCAGATTACTTTCTTTCATTTCACCTTCTTCTGACACATGTTATGTCTATGCATTTTAGGCTTTCTTTGTGTCACTTAACACTAGTTATCATTCCTCATTAAGACACACACTGGCAGATGTTAACAGGTAGTAAATGGGAATGGAAACATATCTAATAGGCAACCCGGTATCACGGCAAGACGTGAACATGTGACGATCTACCATGCTGGGAGACGTGAATATGTCACGGTTTCGTCCCTTCAAACGTGACAGTTACACGGTATTGTTAACATGGCCCAACCAGTGGAGAAATACCCGGAAGTGCCAAGCAAATGGTCTACCGCGCCTATTGGTCGGTTTTTATTGTCAAAATGAGATGTTTTTAATTTATTTTTTAATCGTCACACTTGATTTCACCGATTTTCTTGTTGCCCTAGCTGGTCGACACCTCTTTTAGCAGAAACAAAGGCTATATTAATGTATTAAATCGATGTTAATCCATGTGTGTGGATCATAGACTGGTGTGGATGTGGAATTAACGGACGTGACGTTGTGCGATTGCGTTGCCAGGCAACGCAATTTACAAACTCTTCAACTACAACCCTAATTATATTTTAAAACATTTTAGAAGGCCTCACGAAATACTTTAATGTAAATTAAAATGTAAATGTGAAGGGATGTGTGTAATGTGGTGATTGACATTATTCACCCACGGATCTATGGGTTGGGGTTATTGTTCTGCACGGACATTTTAGTTAACCGGACTTACTGTTGATGTGAAATCCGAAAAAAAAAATACGTTATACACCATAACGGTGCACAGCTGATATAAAAGGACTTGTCGTTTTTAAAGATATTACTGATTTTCTTTGAATATAAGAATGTAAATACTGAGTTGAGAGAATAGTCAGGGGATTTGGGTGATGGGAGACATCTATGGATTCAGAATTTCAATAGCTTACTGTTAAATGACGGATATACCTTTCTGTCTGTGATGTTTTACAAATCAGATATTATAAGTAAAACATGTGAAATAATATAGCAATATCCTGTACAATTATGTGAAAACATGAATAAAACTACACATCTTCAGATGTTATACATACACAAGTGTCCTACATTAATAATACAAAGTTATTATGGCTGTGTGTACCTTGTGTGCACCGCCTAGTGGTTAAAGCACGTTATTGAATTAGTTGTGTATATGATATGTCAATGAACCTTAGAAAATCTTGAAATCTTGAAAGGGATATGCAAAATAGCCATTATATACAGTCTTTAATTAACTATTAGTAGAGAATAACGAGTAATGAATATACTTTATAGGGATCTGCAGATAAATGTTTAGTCTTCTCAAGCAGCAACTATCAAATATCTCTCCTGATTGTTGACACTTGACAATCACCTTTCCCTGAATTTTACTCAGGTGTAACTAAAGCCTGATTTAAGGGTTGTTTATATTTCACATCATTAATCAGAATCTGCAAAGTAACTCAAATAAATGTAGTGGAGTAAAAATACCAGGTTAACCTCTGAATTGTAGTGGAGTAGAATTGCTGTTTTGTTTAGTAATGGATATTGAATATGGAATAAAGGTTTTGACAAGACCTGGTGTAACAATAATCAAAAAGGACATTAAAAGAGCTCCAGATGTCAATGATCTAAACAAAACAGCACACCTGAAATGTATATTTAAATACTTTATTAAGGGCAGTGAATTAGTTTTTTCTGTATGTTTTTCAAATCAGTGTTATACAGTCAGTGTCATAGACAGTGTTACATTGCTATTATTATCCTTAAAATATATATAAAACAAAACCACTAATGATCTTTTTTTTTGGGTGTTTTACAGTTAATACTGTTTCTGCTATTGATGGTTTCATTTTTGTGAAAAATAATAAAATAATACAATTCAATAACGTGCTTTAACCACTAGATGTGCCTTTCTATCAGCTGTGCACCGTTATGGTGTAAATACAGCCTATCTACCAATTGGATCAAATATAAAAGTCAGCCGAATTAGTATTGATACTGCAAGGAGACGTATTGTGTGAAAAGAAATGTAAGATGTTGTTTAATTGCTGATATATTTATGATCCACGTCACGTTTTCAGTTTTGGCGGCAGTGCTTCCTGTTTGTCCAGAAGTCTTCTCATCAGGGCTCTATAAATAGAGAACTACGGCAGATATGTAATATTTAATGCAGCCGAACCGTGTATTACAATGCCGTTATGTGATGACCTCCAAACAGAAAAGTAAGCAAACTCGGAATAAAGTATTATTTTATTTAAAAAAATGTTTTCGGATTTCACATCAACAGTAAGTCCGGTTAACTAAAATGTCCGTGCGGAACAATAACCCCAACCCATAGATCCGTGGGTGAATAATGTCAATCACCACATTACACACATCCCTTCACATTTACATTTTAATTTACATTAAAGTATTTCGTGAGGCCTTCTAAAATGTTTTAAAATATAATTAGGGTTGTAGTTGAAGAGTTTGTAAATTGCGTTGCCTGGCAACGCAATCGCACAACGTCACGTCCGTTAATTCCACATCCACACCAGTCTATGATCCACACACATGGATTAACATCGATTTAATACATTAATGTAGCCTTTGTTTCTGCTAAAAGAGGTGTCGACCAGCTAGGGCAACAAGAAAATCGGCGAAATCAAGTGTGACGATTAAAAAATAAATTAAAAACATCTCATTTTGACAATAAAAACCGACCAATAGGCGCGGTAGACCATTTGCTTGGCACTTCCGGGTATTTCTCCACTGGTTGGGCCATGTTAACAATACCGTGTAACTGTCACGTTTGAAGGGACGAAACCGTGACATATTCACGTCTCCCAGCATGGTAGATCGTCACATGTTCACGTCTTGCCGTGATACTGGGTTGCTAATAGGTTAGGTTTGGGTCAAAAAACCTCTTTGTTAGGTTTAGGGAAAGATACATCTGGTGTACCTTCATCCTTTGATTTATTTTATTATTGTCAGATGTTGAACAGTTGACATTTTTTCTCATTACGTCATTTATTATATCCAGGAATTCTTCATAATCCCCTTAATGCTGAGAGTGCTTATGTAACACATACTGTATAGCTTCTTTAAAAAAAACAGAAAGATACTGTAAACATTGGACTGCAAAGCTTATCAGATTCATATTAATAAAATGAGCCGGGTTTTTCCTCTTGCTGCGAACATGATCTGCAGATCAAACTCATTTGGCCCTCTACTGTAACAGTGTGTACAGGATCTCATTTCCCTGCGCATCAGTCTCCTCCACACTCTGGTGAAGGGGCCTGACTATCCTCTAAATCCACCAGGGTTTGATCATTAGGCCGTACAGGAGGAATCAATCCGGTGAGTGAATTCACATCACATACACCTCCAGCTCTCGTCAGATGACCTTGACTTGCTGCCGCCGCCGCCGGCTCCGCTTGGTTTTCGAGATGAGAGGCTAAGTATGATGGTAAGATGTGTGATGTGCAGATGAAGTGCGGTATTGCACATTAGTGCGTTTCGAGGAGGTGAATTCAAGCAGGCTAATGAAGGTGCCACGCTGACTAATTTAAAGTTCAGCTCCCACGTATAGAGGTATAATGAGAGCAGCTGCACACAGTCCGGCGACGCTGATCCCAGGTCTGCAGTGTGAGAGAGGTGCAGGTAACTGTGTAGTTCACCACGCTCCATGGTGATGGTGATGGTGATAACCTTGTTGCCTAATGTACTACACTACCTCCTCTTTACACATACAGTACACCATGCTAAAGAAATGGGTACATGTGATGGAGATTACGCTGACCTTCCTCTACTCTTCTTTCTATCTGTACTCCCCTATTTCCACATTATTTAAACAACTCATTGGATATTACTTTCATTCATTTTCATATTCTTCTTCTGATTTCTAGGCTGTGCAACCTAGGAAATACTACAGACCTCCGTCCTGTTTTTATGTTGCCGTTTATTTTATTCCATTCCATTTCTATTACTTTTCTCACATTTTTTCTTCATCTTCATTTTCTCCTTCTGTTAGTGACCACATGGGATTTCACTTTCGTAGCATGCGACTTTTATGGACATTTTGCATGTCTTGTGTATGCATTTTAGGCTCAAAACATGTTATCATTACCAACGTATCACATACAGACGCACATTTGCAGTTATAAACACATGGGTAACATGAATTGAAAAAAATCGAATTGGTTAAGTTTAGGCATCAACACAGCTTGGTTAGGTTTTTAAAAGTAATGAAAGCAGCTGTTCACAGTCCAGTGACGCTGATCTGAGGTCTGCAGTGGGAGGGTGGTGCAGGTAACTGTGTAGTTCAGCCCGCTCCATGGTGATGGTGATTACCTCGTCAGCGTGACACCACCTGCTCTCCTGTGTCAGCTCCCACAATGCACAGACCTCGCCCCCCGACATGGAGACACAACGAGACGCAGCCCTGTCACCCCCTGAATGCAGGCACACTGAAACAGGCTGTCACAGAGCCATGCTGCAGCTTTGTGAACATCTCTGCTCACTGTACTACACCACCTCCTCCATACACACACAGTACAACCCGCTGATAAAACAAGTGTCAACCACGTGTGATTACCCTCACGTAGCTCCACATTATATGTTTCTATTTTCCACTCTTTCTCTGTTATTTTAACAACTTGTTATAGTTTGCTTTCTTTCATTTTCATATTTTTCTTCTTCTGATTTATGGGCGATGCGACCTAAGAAATACAAAATGTTATTCCTGTTTTTAGTCTTCTTCTTGCCTCTTCTTCTTCTTCTTCTTCTTCTTCTTCTTCTTCTTCTTCTTCTTCTTCTTCTTCTTCTTCTTCTTCTTCTTCTTCTTCTTCTTCTTCTTCTTCTTATTCTTCTTCTTCTTCTTCTTCTTCTCGTCTTCGTCGTCTTTGTTTTCTTCGTCTTCTTCGTCTGCTTCTAACTCTGCTTTTTGTTCTGCAAATTTTCCATTTCATGTCTATACATTTATGGCTATTTACGTATAACTAAACACTCAATATCATACCCAACTTGTCCCATACGGATGCACAGTTGCAGTTATAAACACATGGTTGACATGAATTGAAACAAATGGTTTTGGTTACGCTTCAGAACTGCTTGGTTAGGTTTAGGAAAATATCCAGTTTGGGTTAGAATAAGGATGTTTGTTACGCAAATACAGTTAGGTATGGAAGTTAAGTTCTTAAAATAAATATTGGTTATGTTTGTGGTTTCTAACTGCACCCAAACAGTTGTCCCATTAGTGGAAGTCGCTGTTTTGTTTTACCCTCCTATGCTGCTTCTGCCAGCTTTGTTAAAGTCTTTGCTTACTGCAATATACACATCCTCCCCTATCCATATGCAGAACAGCTAATAAAGCAAGTGTCACCTGTGTGTGACGGAGATATTTGCGTAGGAGAAGATGTGATATCCATAGCCAGCAGTTCTGAGAATGCAGGTGGTTTGGAGGTAGAGATGAATGTGCTTCAGAGTGGGGCAAATGTCGCTGTTACACAACTGAAGAGTAATAACCAGCCATGAGGGCCAACTCGTTTGTTTCCCTCCTCTGCTGCTCTGTGCAGGAGACCGGGCAGAGTTTCAAAGCCTCCTCTTTCTCACTCTGACTCAGGCGGAAAGAGAAAAAAGTGTCCTTCTCCCACATTCACACAGGAAATTCATCACTCTGTTTTCTGAATGTGGACTAAAAGATTGCAGGAGCGAGACACTACTGTCAGCGTTCAGCAGTGTGCATGTCACGGTCATCGTCTCTGAACCTTCCTCACTATTCACACATTCACGTCTTTTACGCATCAGTGCCAGTGTGACCGGCGTGCACGCCCTACTCAAAGCACTTATTTATCCGTGCATGTACTCTTGTTATCTATTCACCTTGTAATTTATTTATCTGCACATTTTAGTTTTTGGAGTATATGGTTCTGAAGCGAGGAGCGTGCACACTGCAGCAAGATGTCGGTTGGTTTTAACTAGGCTCATTAGCTGCAGAAGGCGGCACCGGTTAATTAAAATAATTCCCTGTTATCGCGGCTGCTTTGGTCAGCCAAACGATACCGGGGGACTGCTATGCAGCACAGACTGCTCTCGCTCCACCAACGGAGCTCTTCGACCACGGCTAGCACCTAATTAGCGCTGGAGGAGGAATATTTTACCGCAAAATTAACATGCCGCGCTTCGGCCTGAGCTCTAATTGACGAGCCCCATCTGAGGGCCGGTGCAACACCGCGGCTGTAGGGCATCTCAACCGGAGCGCAGGAGGAGAAACGCGCTCAGAATGTTTAACCGTTTCATAATTAGTGAAAATCAAAAAGCTGCTTGTTTAGTGGCATGCTCATGTTGATTTTCCTGGCCGTTGCGTACTCGCTGAGAGGAGGGCCTCCCTGTTCTCCCATGACCTTCGCTGCACTCGCTCCACCATGAAAGCAGCTGTGGATGTTACACAGGTTAGAGGCCAACAGAGGTAAATATCCCATAATCCATGTTCAGATCCAAACTCAAAGCGTCCACTCTAATGAAAGCAGTACGACCAGCCGTAATCCAAAGTAATAGGAAGGGATCCGACAAACACTCTGCTCATCAAGCCACTCTGTTGAATAACATTAAAACCCAAACAACCTTCAAAATACATATTTAAAACCCCAGGGTAAGCTTTAGCACATGGCTGTGCCCACAGGCAGCGTTTTGAAAGACAATTTAGCCGCAGTAATATTGGAGCAGTTGCGGTTGCAGGCACTTGTCGCAGAACAGGTTTTTCTTAAATCAGTGCATACATGCTTATATGTTCACTGATATTTGGAACATTGTTTATTATCCCTGTACATTGCAAATATTCTCACACATTCCAGATCAAGACTTTTGCACAAAAAACCTGTATAACAAAGAAGAAACTATATCAGGGAGAGATTAAACAATAATTGAGGTCCCTTTCATGTATGAAGCTCATTAAACCCTGAATCCTACAATCCCTATAATGCATTTGATAGTGTGTAGTGTGCGCCCAAACTGAAATAACTCTATTGACATTATTCACTGTGTTAGAATATGTTTTTTTATTTTACAGATTAACAGGGTAAATCCCTGTTCAAAATGTAAAGTAACTTTTTTAATACTTCATCAAAGTAATGTGACTTATTAATGATTGATTACATTTTGATTTCTTTACAAATGAATGTTTGATAGAGGACATATTATGCTCACTTTCATATCAGTATGTAGTGTCTCTACTGGGACATGTCTCCATGCTTTAATGTTCAAAAAGCTCTTTATTTTGCTCATACTGTCTGTGCTGCAGAACCTCTTTTCACCCTCTGTCTGAAACCAGAGCCCAGTCTGCTCTGATTGGTTAGCTGGCCCATTTAGTTGTGATTGCTCAACCACTTAGAGATGTTCCGCCCCTTAGTTTATCACGTATAATGTGTTGAAGCGCTAACCAATAGAAGAGCGAGTGTTACGTATACTGATGTCACTATGTTACTGAAGTAAACAAAGGATTCCAATGGAGGCGTTTCAGGTGGGGGGGAAAGAAACTCCCTCTGGAGGGAAAACAGGGATTTTAGCCTCTGCAGACCATTTGCACAAAGAGCCATACAACACACTGCAGGAGAGGGAAAACCCTGAAAAGCAGAATAGGGCCTCTGTAACGGTCTCTTATGGCGCGTTTCCACTACACGGCCTCGCTCGGCCCCGCTCGGTATGGCTGGGCCTCGTTAGGACTGGCTCACTTTATGGCGCATTTCCATTACAGTTTAGGAACTGGGGCAGTATCTATAGTAACGCAGTGTAGGCGGAGCCGTGACGTGATCTTCACAGGACCCCAGAAAAACAACACAGCCGTTAGCTGTTAGCACTCAGAGCTCACAGCTCCTCATATCTGTTCAGAAACTAGACAAAAGTTAAACAAGTACACACCACAGACTGCCTGTGTCATGGTGAATACAGTCGCTGCTTTATTTATGTCTGTATAGGCCGTTGTTGTGAGTGTGGACGGTCGGAGCATATACTGCGTTAGCTTAGCCAATCTCCATTTAGAAAACAAGCATTTTAAAAGGTTTTTCCCCTGCCGTCTGTCTGCAGACTTGACAAAGCATTAATTCATGGTTTTTACTAACCGGTATCAGTATGTTGTTACTTCGGCATCATTTTGAAACGTGTATTACAATTAAATCACGGTCAAATATGTCCATCTTGTTGTAGTTGTAGCCCCCTTGCCAGCGACGCTCTCTCTAGTTTAGCATACTCAGCCCGACTCAGCCTCGTTGTCTCTGGCCCTGGACCCACGATTTTATGAGGCCAGAAAAACTGTGAATTAGGACCCGCCGGCCGGTACTAGGCCAAGTGGAAACGCAACCAAAGACGGGCCGCTGACGTCACAGCCCTCTTAAACCGGGCTGCGCGCTGTAGTGGAAACGCGCCATTATTTGCCTCCTCTGAGGGGGAAGTTCTGTAGAACTTTTCACCACTTTTCCATCTGTTTCATTTACAGTGCAGTTCATGGAGCGCAAACACATTTCACTGTGTGTGTATTAAGGGTTCTCGTGCAGATTATTGGAGGTTATGCTACTGTAATCAGTTTACAAAACTGGAAGCCATTGCCCAATATTCCCTCTGGTGACATGTTTTTGTGTATTTGAGATAATACTGTGACTGATACATTGTTCTCTCCAGCAGAAAAGATGTCTCTGTGTCTCTCCCTCTGTTCACTCCTCTCTGTCTCTCTGTGAAACAACATTGTCACATTTTAACATATTGGTTGTGAGGAGAGTGGGTGGGAGCGCCGACTCTTCTTAAGAACGTTTTTTTACCCATCTATTTGTACGGAGATGTTTGTTCTCAGCATGCTAATCTAGCAGTCAACAGTGGTAAAGCCGAGCTGTGTTCCAGAGGCCGGGGATCTTTTGATCAGACCAGCTTCCTGCTGCGCTGCCTTCATAAACCCTGCCGAGGCTCGTTGCAGCTGCACCACTGTATGCACAGGCTGTACTGTATGCTCTCACACGCTGACACACACAGTAAGCAGTATTTTATTTCACAGTACAGCATTTCACTTTACATTCTATCTTAAGCTCATCCTATTTTATGCTACTTGTGTAACGTCTCTTGCATTACCTGAACATTTGTTTTGCAACATTCTCTTGCATTATTTTATTTCTACAGTTTCTTCTAGCCCTATTCTATTGTTTTATTAAATCAAATCAAATTAAACTTTATTTCAAGGTTTCAAGGCTTTTATTGTCATTTGTACATAGCTACAGTGTAGTTATGACAATGAAAATCTTAGGTCACAGGCTCCTCCAACAGTGCAACACAATAAAACAGATACAATAGTACAGGTAAATAAAATAAAATAGAATATTTATATGGCAACTCAAAGTGATTTACAAACCAAACACATAAACAATTTACTAATAAAAACAATACTATCTCCCACATATAGCTTTGTGATTAAAAAGAACACTTAAAGGTGGGGTAGGTAAGTTTGAGAAACCGGCTCGAGATACACTTTTTGTTATATTCCATGGAATGCTCTTAACATCCCGATAGCAATGAATATCTTAAGTGCTTTGACAAAAAATCCATAAAAAAATGTCATCTGTGGAAGCCGTAATACCCAGCTAAAATGACTGGATGGCCTACCTGCCTGTCAGCCTTCCATCTGTGCACAAACTTATCTCGTGCCCTCATTGGTCATGTGCGCGTTCGTGTGTGTTGGAGGAGGGGCTCTGTAAGGAAGTGGCAGATTTTCTCCGGTTGTGTATTTTCAAATTCTAGCGATCTCGAGCCGGTTTCTCAAACTTACATACCCCACCTTTAATACCAACTAATATATATACAAAAATTAAAAATAATAATATGTCTTATATATATTTATGTTGCATTGTTGTTTGAGGCTCGGACTTACGATTTCCGTTATACTGTATAACTACACTGTAGCTGTGCATATGACAATAAAGGCTTTGAACATTGACCTTGAACACCTGTGCATTACAATTCCTCACAAAGGCACAGAAAGATGTCTTTGTCCACATTCTGATAATGAAAGCATGAAGGTACCGCACACCCACATGCAACCATGTGGGGTCGACACACACACACACACACACACACACACACACACACACACACACACACACACACACACACACACACACACACACACACACACACACACACACACACACACACACACACATTTGAGCCCACTCACTGACACATGAAAGCAGACACAGAGACGGGCAGCCTCAGGGAGCTCTAATGGCCTTGTAGAGTGCAGTCAGGGAGAGTGAGGGTGAAGAGCAGAGCAAGGTGAAGGCTCACAGCTCCACTTCTAGTTAAACACACACACACACACACACACACACACACACACACACACACACACACACACACACACACACACACACACACACACATCTGTGTGCTTGGACACATTGTTCACTGGCATAGTATAGCGGTGGAGAAAGCGCACACATCTAACCAACATGCCACTACAAGCAGAATTCAGTGCAACACACACTTTCTTACACACACACACACACACACACACACACACACACACACACACACACACACACACACACACACACACACACACACACACACACACACACACACACACACACACACACACACACACACACACACACACACACACACACACACACACACACACACACACACTGCATTGCTACAGTGAAGCGGGCCTGTCCTGATGAAGCTGCTGTTTCTAAAAGGAGCCGAACATGAATTATGCAGGTTCGTCTTCACATGAGGGGGTTTTTCTCCTCTTCTCCGCCGCATTCCTCTAAGCCAGCTGTTTTTCTTTCTCTCCTGACTTTCCTCCACTCTCTCTTTCACTCTTTTAAACTCATCTTCTCATCTCAAACACTCCTATATTATTATTTTTAAAATCATGTCTCCAAAAAATGTAAGTATCCCCCCCCCCAGGCTCCTCCCGCTTCTCCTTCTCTGCTCTCTGCTGCACCCACTAACCCTTTTTCCATCTCTTTATCATGATGTTGCAATACATCACACACACACACAGACAAACACACACACACACACACACACACACACACACACACACACACACACACACACACACACACACACACACACACACACACACACACACACACACACACACACACACACACACACACACACACACACACACACACACACACACACCCTCTGTTCTCACTTGTCCTCATGGATGGAGTGCTGAGCAGACGAAGGGAAGAGGGCCAGTGTGCTTCTCCAGTCGTATCGGATTCTCATAAGTGTGTGAAAGGAGAGAAGCGGAAGTATTACAGTTTTGTCATCGGGGCCCGCGGCTCAAGTTTCCCAGATTAAAGAGGAGACACAGCTCAGTGATCCGGGACCCTCGCATTGTGCAATGTTTGTTTGTTTGTGAAGAAGGTGGTGTGTATTTGTGTCAGTGGTGACAGTGTGGGTGAGAGAAATTAGATTTTTACACCTTATCTAACAGCTACAGTTTACATGTTTCAATATATGCATGTGTTAAAGGGTTCATTAACCCCCGCAGCTTTAAAGAAACCCAGCAGAATCAATGTCCCTGTTACCAGAATAACAAGGACACATACACTGTGAACAATTGTCCCTTGAACTAGACCCTGAGAGCACACTCAGTTGTGTGGATTATCCTCAATAACAACCGTCTCTGGAGATACATGTTGCTGTGTTGATTTTTGAAGGCTTCCATTATCTATGGTCAATATTTTTTTTATTCTCAACAAATCCTGTGAAACTGGATCTTCAGAATCCTAAAGATGTTTGTAATATTGTAAAGCTTTCACTAAAATCAAGACTTAAAACTCAGAAATATATTCTGCAGTTCACTCAGTTTCAAGGTAGCCTTTTTTTCAACCTAATATTATTATGTCATACTTCAGGTGCTTTTAATCATAGGTAAAAGTAGACGTAGTCTATCCCAAACTTCTGTCCATCACCCTAAATAACCTACTTTATGCTAATGTAGAAATGATCACTATGCTGTATTGTAGAAGACTTCAATCTAAAGACACAGTTAGAAAATGCTTAAGGACAAACTGATATATGACTATGAAGATAATATATGTTCATTCAACCTCTGATAGTGGACTTTGGCTGCTGAATTTACAATGGTTTAGTGTATAAAAAACTACTCAACAACTCAATTATTTAAACACTCACAAACAAAGACTTGGAACAAGCATTTCCCAGCTAGCGGGGAACGTTCTCACAACTTTGGCTAACATTACCTACAGGTTCTAATAATGTTTTAAAGAAACGTTTTAATCAGATGTTCAAATAACCTTTTTAGGATGTTTATTATTTAGTGGGAATGCTGATACAGCATTCCAACTATATGTTATGCTACGGACAAAAAGTTTATTATTCCATCCAATTATTTTGTCCGTCTTCTCCTCCCACATTCAACATCGCAGAAACTCCGTTCAAACATCAAAACGTTCAGCTCGGTCGGGAATCGGGCGCTATTACTTTTATCATTCATAACTTTCATAATTCCAGAGATACATCCCATAATACATCACATTTTTAACATTTTAACTTTAACATTGCGCAGCTCGTTAAGTTAGAGTGCGTGATGTCACAGCTAGAGGGTAGGAAATCTTGAAATTTCCCTTCATATGTTTTTTTAAAACTGCCATAATTCCCAAACCCTACATTCCTGAGACATAATTTTTCATGATAAACGTAGGAAAACATCTCGTAGCTTGAAAAATGACAAATAATTAAGCAAAAAATAATTAAACAAAATGCCTCTTGAGGGCATGAAGTGACAAAAACGTTCAACATGTCTCCATTAAAGCCCATTGTAATTTCAGGCAGATATTTCCTCACAGCAGCAGCCACACACCTTTAGTTAAACTGCCAAAAAGGCAACTTCCTTGACATGCTTCACGTTTTGAAATTTCACAGATATCTGTTATCGTTCTTCCACAAAACGTTCACATGTAAGAGGTTTATCTCTCATTCAGAACAATGAAACCTTTGATCTTTTCACAGCTCGTTAGCTCAACTATAAACACCTGTGCAATGGAACACGATGATGTCATCACTCCAACTGACAGCAGTCAGTTCTAACTGTTCATTTCATACTCACACACACACACTCTCTCTCTAAAACTTCGCTTGTATATCACCGGTCCATGCCTCAACAGCTCTACGCCAAATCTGAGATCTCACCATAGGCTGTTTCCATGGAAACGCATCCCTCGCCATAAAACACGATGTTGTCGTGATACCTATGCAAATGGTCCAAACACCACCAGACTTCAGATGACAGTTAATGGTCCAGCCCTCAACATGTCTATATACCATTAGTGAGTTTTCCTCAAAAGCTGTTGCCATGGCAACGCATCCCTTGCAATAAAACACGATATTGCTATAACTCCTATGAAAATTGTCAAAAAGTGCTAAAACTTCACATGTGTGCTAACAGTCCAGCCGTGAAGACATCTACGGGACAGTTTTGAGATTTCTTCAAATGTCGTTGCCATGGCGACAGACCACTCGCCATGAAACACGATGTCGCTGTAAGTCCAATCGACACGGTCCAATCGTCCCCCAATCTTCACTTGTATATCACCGGTCCATGCCTCAACAGCTCTACGCCAAATCTGAGATCTCACCATATGCCGTTTCCATGGAAACGCATCCCTCGCCATCATAAAACATGATGTCGCTATAACTCCTATGAAAATGTTCAAAAAGTGCTCAAACTTCACATGTGTGCTAACAGTCCAGCCGTGAAGACATCTACGGGACATGCCGTTGCCATGGCAACACAATGCCCGCCATGAAACACGGTTTTCTCATAACTTCAGTGAAAATGCTCCAAATGGCCCAAAACTTCACAGGTTTGGTAATGATGCAGCCATGAACGCATCTAAGCGTATTATGGGATGTCATCAAATGCCGTTGGCATGGCGACAGATCATTCGCCATCAAGTTAGTTCAAAAGTTTGCATTTCAAATATTCTGCTGCTTTTCCAAGCCTTTTTACTTTCTTTTCTTCTCTTAACACACATTCAAGCCCCCAGTGTTCATGTATCATTTCAATCTAAATTCTTCACTTTCTTCTTACACATTACATTTCAGCATAGCAGTTTAGCGTCAGCTTTTCAGCATAAAGCATTCCCACTAGCAATTTCTTCAGGAATTGCATTCTCTAGTTTCAAATAATGTTCCTATAAGGTTTAAGGTTAACTTAGACATAACGTTTTAACTGCAACATTCAGAGGATGTTTTGAGGATGTTATTAAGGCCTGAGATGACAGAACGTTTTTTTATAAAACGTTCCTTTAATGTGATATGTTAACAAAGGTGGAACGTTTTGCCTGCAACATTCTAAGGATGTGTTTTGGACGTTGTTAGGGTAACACATTAAAGATGTTCATTATAAAACGTTCCCTCAATGTTACATGATAACAAATGAAGAACATTCTCTAAGAAACATTCTGAAAATGTTTTCAGGATGTTATTCTTTTTTTATAAAACGTTCCTGTGATAGTGAGGTGGGCTGAAGATCGGAAGGTTGTGAGTTCAAATCCCGCCTGGAACACCACCACTAGTGTGACCTTGAGTAAGGCACTTAGCCCTCAGTTACTCCAGGGAGAATGTCCCTGTCATTGGTAATTGTAAGTCGCTTTGGATAAAAGCGTCAGCTAAATTAAATGTAATGTAATGTGATGGCAAATATTAACACGGTCATGATCAACGTCAGATTTATTTCTAGAGCGCTACAAACTTGTTGCATTTGTTTGAAAAGGATGTTTTAAAAAATCTGATGTCACCATATTTTCCTTTTGAAAAAAACAAACAAGCACGTAATTCATGATAAGCTGTAAGCAGATATTTTGCGTGTTTGCGGTGGCATGTGTGAGTTCCCAGCTAGATATTTTTGGTTCTCAAAAAATACTGAGAATGTTACCATTCATGTTTAGATAACCTTCTTAAGATGTTTTTGATAACATTGTTAGAACATTATGCCCTACTATTCTTAAAACGTTTTCAGCGGGATGTTTTATTTTGGTTCCCAGAATGTTCTTCTGAAAGGTAGGATAACGTTCTCTAAAAACATTCTTAACATTTTTGGTGATAACTTTCTAAAGATGTATGAGCGCATTGAGACAATGAATAGGACGTATAAAAACGAATTTACATGCCAATATTCACTCACATGCACTTATAATCACACTAAGGTATGTAGGCCCACAGTGTTCATAATATCATATGTGTAAAATATCAGAAACTAATCACACTTTCTTTTTACTCCAAAGGTGGTGTCTCGTATGTAGGTTCTAACTGTTAGATAAGCTATCTGGCCGTGTGTGGTTTGTGAGGGCTGCATATAAGCAGTGTCCGCTGTTTATGCATATTGGATCAAAATCGTTATTGCACCCTTTAGATTTGAGACCGACAGACATATAGAAGAACGGACCGACTGTCACTGCCCGTCCCTGAAACCCCTTTTAGTGTTTGTCTGTGTTTGTTTCTACTGTGTGTCCCTCTCTCTTCTTATAGACTTCTATACAATCTGGCTTTTTGGAGTGTGCCCCTGATGGATATTAGAGGAAAGTTTAAAGGGCCCATGTCATGGCCATTTCCACTGATCATAATTACATTGTTGAGGTATACTAAAATAGATTTATACTATGCAATTTTCCAAACTCACATTGGTTTCGCATACAGCATCTCTGTCAAGCATGTGTATTCAGCAGTATTCACTTTCTCCACTAAACGACTCGTTGGAGCTCTTGCCCCCCCCTCCCTGTGAGCCTAGTGTGCTCCGATTGGTTAGCTCGGCCACTCGTTCTGATTAGTCAACCACCAGAGAGGCTGCGCCCATGTCAGTGCTTTTCCCGGCTGCTCTCAGCGTAACATCAGTCTTATCATGGCGTCGGTACAGCGGTATATTTTATATACATATATATTTTTAACTGTTGTTATAGAAGAGTGTGACGGCCTCAGGGCCTTTGTCTTACGGTGGGGTGGAGCTGAAGAGGGTAATCAGCGCGATCACGGACACCTCCGTAGCCGGTGCTATTAATCCCAGCGGCCCGGAGTCTCTCTCCAAAGCGGCTGCAGAAGGACGAACTGAGCGACCCTCTCCCCTCGACCACCTGTCTCTGCATTTACCACAATAAATGTGCCGTGGTTTTGTAAACTCGTGTATGTCTCCTTGTCTTTCCGTTGTGGCCTACGAGCTACTCTCATAACAAAGAGTAAGTTATTTTTACCCGTTATAAACTACTACTGTTTGATGAGAAATCAAATCATGGTTTGCTATATATGAATTCAGGGAAGAAAGGATAGGCCTACTAAGTATTTCCATTAAACTTTATTTTTAGAAATGTACAAAATGAACATAAATATACATATATACACGGTATATCATCCATTCCTCCTCCTCGCATCTTGCCTGCGCACAGTCGGTGCGGTGCCTTTTAGCACCCTCAGTAGTAGTAGAATCCCTTCCCCGTCATGGATTGTCCGCCAGGATCTGGCTGGACGAAATCAAATGCAAATCACAAAATATTAGAGAAACTTAGTTGTTTTAGATTCGTTAGTAGTAGTTGTGTAATGAACAGCTTGCCTGCTAATATGCTAACCTAGCTTTGTTTACCTTGGTAGCTAACACGATATGAACGTTAGCTTGGAGGAAAGGCAACTATAATGCAGTGTAATAAAACTACTATGAACAAAAGCTAGTGGTTCATATTAGGCTAGCAATAACGTGTTTATAATTGCAATCGTATACGGGTATTCTGCTACGTTCGGTCATACAATGTAACTTGCATGAATACATTGTTTTGCGCTAGCATACAGCTAGCCTCGTTAGCTACATGCAGTATATGTACGGTCACAATGTACGGTAAATCACAGTACAGTATACTGTATGAGTATTCCGTGTGTGTGACTGCAGACATTCTCCTGCCATGACAAACATGTAAGGCCATCTGCTGACATTGTAGTTGATATATTTAAACGCTAGCAACGTAGCATCACAAAAATGTTTTTCTGACCAAAACTAGCTCTAGCTCCGTGTGTTAGATCGCTACGCCAGCTATAATGTAATTACGTTTCGCGACTGACCGGCAAATCACCCGGAGTATACTGTCAATAGGTATTTTGTGTGTGAATGCAGACATTCTCCTGCTATGAGATACATGTATGCAAGGCCATCTGCTGATATTAGAGTTGATATATGGAAACTCTAGCAACTTAGTTAGCACAGTTAGCACTGTGTCAATGGCTTAGCAGTCCAACACAGTTTACACATTTAAACAGTCTTGTTTGATAAATACACAAATAACAATGCAAACTTACAGGTTGTATACCCAGATCTTCCCCTGCTCCAAACGGTCCAAACAAGCTGTGCATATCCGGCCTCAAACTGGGCAATGTTTTGGAAGCTTTCGTCTGTGAAATGCCGGTTCTTCGAACCTCTGGAGGAGGAACACGACGCTGCTGGTGTGGCCATAGCTCTTCGGGATTGGTCCATTTCGTTCCGGGTACCGCATGACATCAGGCGGTACCCGGAACTAAATGGAAGACTCAAATGGGCAGTGACGTATCTCCAACGAGGCGTTTTGGGGAGGTATTTTCTGTGTTAGAGTTTTACTCGCTACAGGGTGTACTTTGAGGGTTTTGACTCTGCACACCGTTTACATGCATAAAAACCTTCATAACACACAAGGGGACGGGTAATAACCGGAAAAGCATGACATGGGAGCTTTAAGGCACTTCTGCATTGGCTGCTACTTTATATGCTTCTATTTATTCACTTTTATAAGGTTGCTTATTTCTTACCTTAGAAGTGTACTAACTTGAATTTGATTTCAATAGCTTCATGCGTCCATCTTTATTATGTTAGTCTACTCCAGGGGTGCCCAACCAGTCGATCGCGAGATGTGTCTAAAAATAGAACAACAATATTCTGTTTTATCGTTAATGTCCTATAACATAATCTTCCTGTGCCAGAATAATGCACTTGAACGCATCAAAGCTTTGTCATTGGTGTGACCCCATGTGTCGGGGCGTGGGCCGCGTGGCTGGTGGGCAGTGGGCACTAGTTCGCTGACGTTGTCCGTGGCAACAGGAGTGACAGTCTGCACACACACAAGACCACAATTATGGCAGAAGCAAAAAAGCCCAAAATATATAATTTTCACTCCGAGTGGGAGGATGATTATTTTTTTATCTATTCCAATTCATAGTCCATCTGTCTCATCTGCAATGCGAGCGTGGCTTTATCGAAGAAGGGTCATTTAGGAGCGGCATTTCAAAACAGTGCACAAACGCTACGAGACGGGATTCCCTCCTAATTCTGCCCTACGCTCCCAAAAGGTGAGGGACCTGAAAGGACAGCTAAATGCACAGCAGTCCATTTTCACCAGGCCCAACAACAAGAGCAAGGCTGCTACCATAGCATCTTATCGTGTCAGTCACGTTTTTGCGAAACACATGAAGTCTTTCAAAGACGGCGAAGTTGTGAAAGAAGCATTCCTGAAGAAACTAGTGTTGCTTGCATCCTATTTTAAAGGCATTTCTTTTTATACTCTACTAAAATGCAACAAAAAAAGGGTTTGATTCTATTAATTTTGTCTTTTTTATTGCACTTTGGCAGCAGATTCCTGTGTAGCTTCAGATCTGAGTTGTCTTATTAGTAAGCTTAATTTATACTTTTGTAGCAACACTATTTTTATATAATGGCAAAGAAAGGGTTCAGAGTCTTTTCTTTTTTTCCTGTGTCATATGTGGCAGCACTGTTCAATGTTTCTTTAATTCATTACCCACTGTGGTTTGTGACGTGTGAATAAACTCCAACTCTGTATAAACAACACTGTTGTGTAACTTCAGTTAAATACTTGTGTGTGTGTAGATTAGAAAGAAGTAAGATCAAGGATCTGCAGTATTTTATGAAGTATTAATCGTACAAAGGTTTTATACAAGTAGAAGTGTGTATTTACCTGGTAGTATGCTGTCAGTAAGGGCTACGCCTCACTATTTGGACTGGTAGATCTCGGCAGACTGGCAACTTTAAAAGTAGCTCTAGGTTCAAAAAAGGTTGGGCACCCCTGGTCTATTCTATTAAGTTCTGGTTTAATCTGCATTGCCCTCTTTACTGGTGCACAGTAAACTTCCTAATTTGGGACAGAAAAAGGATTTCTGGTTCTGATTAGCAGACAACATTTAGTTTGTTTTGGTGTTGGAGGCATAGACTGTATGGTTGGAGGCAGACATTTCAGAGCAGCTGCTTGAATCCGGAGCCAGAGGGGTCACCTCTCTGCACAATGGGGTGGTGAGAATTCACATGTGGGCCAATCACAGGGGCCATTTTCCTCTCACAGCTGCCTCGTCCTTACTGTCATCCGGGAATCCAGACATTTCTTGGTCCTATTGTCAACCCGGAAATGTTGAGTACCACAACGTTTTTATGATATTATATGTAGTACGAGTCCCCAGCACATAGAAACAACGGGATGCTAATTTGCATATGTTGGGTCTTTTGCTAAATTTGCATAAGGTGCGTAATTAGCAATAATTACCATTATATGTTAACAATAGTTAAAAAATGGCTTTGCCGATTTTGACCGTTTTGGAGTGGTTTTGGAGGTTATTTAGTTTAGTTTAGTTATTTGCATTTCTGACATTTTCAGGATCCAACAAGGCCGTTTTAACCAGAACATGGTCATTTGTGTACTCTGTGGACTGATTTTGATGAATTTGGTGTCAGTTTTGAAGTTTTAGAGGACTCTGGATCATTTGGATTGGACAGATTGCTTATCTATTTGAAAACAAATTGTCCTCAGTAGAGGTAATAATTGTCATCTTGTGCGCTCTATATCCAAATGTCGCAGCATGGTAGTCAAAATCAGCACATGGAGGATACAAATATAGACACTTTCTGGTTAAAACCATATTGCCATTAACGCTACTTCTGCTAATTATGCAAATTGCCCAACATATGTGAGCTAGCATCCGGCAGTTTCTATGTGCTGGGGACCGTACATTACTAATACAAAACTTTTAGGGTTCACAGTGCTGGCAAAGAGACACGCCTGCACACACAGCAGCTGAGTCTAACTGTGTGTGACAGTATGTGTGTTTTTTTTCATGCAGTTTAATGACCTTGTTTTTACCTGTGGGATGACAGAAGGCCCTCACATTGGGGAGCTTTCTCTGTCTGCATCAAACAGTTTACCCCCCCTTTTGATTCTTCAAGGACGATATTTGGCAAGATTACCATTCTGTCTGTGCACCGAGGGTATTTGTTTTTACAACGCAGAGGTCTTTTAAACAAAGAATGGTAAAGATGTTGAACAGAGTGTCGTGATGAACTGATTCCTGCTGCCTCCTTAAGCAGGGGGGGGGGGTTAGAGGATAGAGAGATGAAAGAGTAGTGAGTGATGGTGAAGATCTCTGCATTGTTAACCTCCAGGCACACTGTTTTCCTCACTGGAATACAGACAGGCTGCTTCCCACTCAATCACATTAGGCTACCTCAGCTGACCTCCTGTTGCCCCAATACAAATACTCACTCTCCAATAGTCTCTAATTACTGGGAAACAGGCAGAGATGAGATGTCACATGAAATCAAACTGTATTCATACATCACTTTTCATACACAAAGGTAACTCACAGAGCTTCACAAACCAAACACATAGACAATTTAAAAATAAAAACAATACTTTCTCCCCCTTCCCAGGTAATAATCAGAGCAACACATAGCTTTGTGATTAAAAAGATCACATAATATATATATATATATATGAGTTTGCCCTTAAAAGTATGAACGCTCTATCTATGACCTTTTTACACACAGGTTATAGATCACACAAAGATACCAAATATAAAAAGTGCTGGATAAGTTAGAATGTTCTTTAAAAGACCAATTTACTATAGCAACAGAAATAAAGACATAATACTATATATAGTACAAGAACATATAAACATAGTATATCAAATACAGTTGTAATGCACTGATGTTCAGATTGGAGCATTTACCCCCACTGATAAAACCTGGTTGTGTTTTTGTACCTCCCTCCCCTCTTCCTCACCCTTCTCTGTGGTTCTCTGTGTTGCGCAATGGGCCGTCATTTTTTCCAGCTCTTGTTCGGACATCTTTTTTGTGTTTAATCGTGGGAGATTGAGAGGATTAAACTGGAGATTACGTATGCGGGATTACACTGACCCCGATATCAGGAGGCCTCTGGGACGGGATGAGGGGGAAAGAGGTGCAGCAGAGAGAGGTGGAGGAGGGTGAGAACCATGGGACCTGTCGGGGGAGACGAGGGTGGATAAAATGACGAGAAATAGAGCTGGAAGGGAAGAGAGGGAGATGGAAAAGGGATTTGGGAGATAATTGTGTGGGATCAGAGATGTGTGAGGAATAGAAAGGATGGTGGAGGCATGAGAAGGAAAAGGGAGGTAGATGAAAGGACAGAAAAGGTGGAGCACTCACAAGGTTAAAGAATAACTTTGGTTTATTAGGTTTTATTTTGATAGCCTTGGCCATCCTTCCATTTGGTACGATTATGAACACCAAGTTAACAGCTCCTAAAGAAGTTTCATGGGGATAAAAACATGTGCAGTCAGGTGATCAAACAGGTTCTTAATAGTTCTCCAAACCTATTTAGAAAAACTCAAACGTTTTCCCATGCAGTGCATTTGCTTTCGGTTCACTAAAACCAAAAATGGCAAAGAATTAATCAAAGGCACAATGAGTAGGATTTGTTTTAACAAAGGTAGCGGGTAAAAGCAAGCTCCAGATTCACTTACTGTATGTTTTGGAATAAACTTTTAGCGCTTAGCATTTCCCCTTGCTATGTTAGCATGTCTGGCTCTGTAAGTATCATTGTCGTACGTGTCTCATGGATATATGCTTATGATCTGGCACCTGGTCGATATGGTTTTCATCAAATTGGCATCAAGAAAGCTCACAAACACAGCAAAATAAGAAGAAAATGAAATCGAATGGCTGCAGGATTTCTGTAGAAACAGACACCACACGCTTCCAGTGGGCCATAAGTGATGATTGAGAGGGGGTGTTTTATATGTTAATACATTGTTTCTTGTAGGGAAATCCTACTTATTGTGCGTAAATGTAAGTTGCAAACATACAGCAGTTATATTTATTTCGCTATTTGATGAACATGTTCTGTTCTGCAGAGTAATATTTCAGAGTTATCAGTAACATGAGCAGCTCTTTCCTGCTCTTTGATTTTCTAAACTCCAGGAGCTCCAGAAAAACTAATGACCTCTTTATTACATGTTTTCCACATGGTTCAACAACTGGTGAGCATGTTGACTGTTTGCCTGGAACATGTTGCCTCAGTCTTTCACTATTATATAATCAGCTGGAGAGTTTTCAACAACACAACATTTAACATTATTGGCTTCAATAGCTAGCTACAGATGAGTCATTGCAGATACCAACACTGATATTCACTGATCAAAACTGTGTATCCTGCTCCGTCTGTCTGTGTGAAATCAATAACCTGTTTTAAAGAGGCACTGTTATGCTTTCTCGGGGGGTTTTCCCTTTCCTGTAGTGTGTTATAGGTTGTTGTGCATGTAAATGGTCTACAGAGGCTAAAGCCCCTGTGTTCCCTCCAGAGGGAGTTTCTTTCCCTTTTTGAACATTAAAGCATGGAGACATGAATCAGAAAATAAGCTCTATGTCCTCTTTAAATAATTATCAGGGGTAAATCTGCCACCCTGTAAACAGCATATTTGGTGTGTTTGATTGGAAAGGAGTAGAAGTAATGAAAGGGGCGAATATTCTTTTTAGAATACAGTGCTATTCTAGCTAACAGATATATTTGGCAGAAAAACTTCAAAAACAATATTCCAGTGGTTTTAAACCAGAATAACCTTTAAAGTTTGACGTGAAACATGTTTACAGAGTTCCCAACTTTCACTGAATAATTTATCCATATCCTGTTTGTTTTTCCACAAATTACAGGCAATACATTTGCAGGATTTGTACACAATATAAGACATTAATGCAGTTCAAATTAATAGTTGCTTTAGAGCCGGTGAACATGTGCGTGCGCTCGTCACCGGCTCATGGAAAAACACATTCACACTTTCATATTCTCACGTAAGCAATGCCACATGCACAGACACTTACATTGCAGACACAAACACATACGCCCATACAGAGTGGCTGATTACAAACCCACATCTCATATTGAGGGATTTATTCATCATATTCTGTGTCATCGCTGATTATCCATGTTTCATTCATTTAGATCTGCCAGTTTTGGTTTAACTGGGAGTCAGAACAGATTTATCGGAGATGGGGTGGAGTGTTATTCTATCGGTGTGGGCACAGAGAGAGGGAGAAAGTGAGAGGAGAAGGGAGAGACATTACAATGGCAGTGAATGGAGACCTCAAGTCTGCAGCATCATCCATTATGAAGCCTGCATCATTGTCTTCACCATGAGTAAGAGTCTATTCATAAAAGTGACTCTTAAAGAACTGGTATTGGATATTGATTATTTCGGCAGTGCTTTAACAAAAACATCTTCCTGAATATAGCCATAAAGTATAAATTGTTATTGCGTGATACAAAATGTAGAAAAGTGCTCAAAGGCACAATTAATACTTTTTTGGGTTGCAGTTTGTAAACGTTGAAGTTGGCACATATCTAATGCTCAACAAGGGTTACAGTGCTAACCTTTGTTCATTTGGCATTTTGCCTCATTATATCTGTCTGTTCTGCCACAATTGTCATTGCTTTTATTAGTTGCAGTATCATTTATTCATTCACAATTCCCGCTTCATGCCACAGTCAATGTTTTCACAATGAGTGGATAGTACTAGATAGTCTATTCATAAAAGTGACTCTTAAAAACTGGGGTTGTATGTAGAGGACTCATTTTATGAGTCATGCTGTTACAAAAACATTTCCTCTGAGCGAGATAAAGACATAAAAATCTTCCTGAATACAGCCATAAAATGTTGGTTTTACCAAGACAAAAAAGTAAAAGGAAATGCTTAAAGGCTCAATGAATAGGTGTTTTTAGATTTGTAAACTAAACATTCAGAGCTGCTTTGTGATTTTGCAATTTTTTTTTTTGCAACTTAATTTGTGTATTTTTTCCAATACTGTGTCAGCAATTGACATACTGTATCTGCAGTATCATTCATTTACAAATCAAGCCAAAGTAGTCCTGAGTCATAAAACCTGGAAATAAGTTAAAAGTGATTTAAATGTTTTTGTTCTACGACATAAGGTACGTCAGTAAATACCCCACTGGTTATTGTCCAAAGCATCTTTGTGTCATAAAAACAGCGGTCGCTAAGTGTCAAAATAAGAGGATTAAACGTCTTCTCGCCAAATATTAGCCGCCCTTATCTTAGCGGTGTTGACGTCATGTGACCATCATTAAGTTCCTTTATAACCCAACAGTAGCTTTCTACTTCTGCCAATAGAAGTTACGCTTCATATGTGGAGATTATCCTGCTGAACAAAACATGTGAAGTATCATATATATGTGTTTGCCACAGAGTTTAATTTCCGCAATATTCTGAAATCCAAAGGAAAACTCCCACTGCTTTTTGTCGAGGGAGCCCTAGCGATGCTAACTGATGGATCAGCCTACAAAAATATGTCATCACTTTATATCTCTATTGTCTTCACGATGAGTAAGAGTCTATTTATAAAGTGGCTTGTGTCTTTTGTTGCCGATTGATTATATCGGTCACGCCGTAACAAAAGCATTTCCTCTGAGCGAGGTAAAACATCATACATCTTCCTGCATATAGCCATAAAAATGAAAGTAAAGCGCACAGAGTGAAGGCCATTGAGTGAACGCAGACTGACAGGCACTTCTTCTGCATCCACATCCTGTCCTGCTTGTTTACTCCGGAGAATGTCTTTTGCATTGGCTACAATACCTTGATGTCACCCATCGATTGTCAGCAGTTAGAGAGACGCGCGCCATGCCCTGATTAGCATACAATTAGGATTGACCTACCGCCCCTGGGACCGGACGAGGGAGGGATGGATGGAGGGCTTTAGAGGGAGGGAGGATGGGGGAGGGGGGGGAGGAGCAGCCTGACACAGTGGCTTCTGTTTCTGCTGACACGTGCAGGACACTGCTGGGGTCTCAGAGGGCATTGTGGGCCAAGGTGTGCCAAACCTGTATTGACGTCTGGGAGAGGCGTCTCGGCCGCATGACGGACGCCACTGTGAGGGCTTAATGACCGTCCCAGCCAGAGAAAGGCGTACAAATGTGTGTGTGTGTGTGTGTGTGTGTGTGTGTGTGTGTGTGTGTGTGTGTGTGTGTGTGTGTGTGTGTGTGTGTGTGTGTGTGTGTGTGTGTTTATATCAGTATGCAGAGAAGAGTTGGGCCTTTAAAGCGACACTTGCAAATATAGAATACCTGCATGATACCGCATTTGGAATAAATTAAATGTGGCTCTCAGGCTCTCAAACAGTACAAAATGCAAATATGTAAAGTTTACAGTGATATAAAGAAGTGTAAGTTAGGGTTTTCATGATGTGTTGAACGTTTTCCAATGAACAGCGATTTACGATTGTTTTCAGTAGGTGTGACTCTTAACTTTTTAACAACAAAATACACTCATAGAATGTCCAGAAAACAACAATTTTTCAGACCTTTTTCCTTATCAGGCACGAAAATGTAACCATACACCTTCTGAATTTGAGTTTTATCCGGACCAAACTAAGGCCCCGTCCACACGGAGACGATTTCAGTTGTATCCGCTAACGTTCTTTATCGTATAGATGGCACGAAACGGAGCCGCGGTTTCGAGCCCGAAAACGATACACTTTGAAAACGGCTCTCAAAGTGGGTAACGGCCGGTCCACACAGCAGCGTTAAAAAAATCTTCCAACGCTTCTGCCCATTCACTTTGAATGGGGTGACGTCACTTTGCCTCACTTTTCGCCGAACTGCATTGTGGGAAGCAAAGCGGAGATTTCCAGGCATCTCAGGCTTCAAAAGTTGAGCAATGTTCAACTTTTGAAGCTGAGGTGGAAGCATCAGCCAATCAAATCCCGTTTATGCAAATCTGACAGTACAAGCGCAAGCCAATCAAACCGCGTGTATGCTGGGAGAGACATACCGCAGGTCATTTCCTCATATTCCAAAAAATGGAGGAGAAATGAATTATAGCGGTAGGGAATCACCCGGGGCTTTATGACCAGTCCCTATTTACCTACCGGGATACAAACCGGAGGAGCCAGGCATGGAGGGAGGTGGCAGAGACAGTGGTAGGTTTTCGCCTGTTTGGGGAGTTTATATCCAGTTTACTTCGGGCTTTTTTGCTTTGTATGTCGGGGGCGGGAGATTCATGTGATTGGTTGTTGGTCGCGTTGCTCGCAAAAAATCCCCAAGCTTCAGATACGCCCACCTCCAAGATTTTTTTAACGCTGCTGTGTGGACGTACCGTAAGTCTGGAGACGAAACATTTGCGGCTCCGTGTCTACGCCCTATACGATAATTACCTGAAACCATGACGCCATAGCCCTGCCTCTCCCCACCTCTCCTGCTCACCCCCGCGTCATTGCTGATGCGTTTCGCCAACAACAACAACAATGGCGGATCACAGGGTTGCGTTCGTGCTCCAGACGCTACTGACCATGATACAGATTTTAGTGCAAAATCTCCAGCTCCTCTACCACAACCATCAGCAACAATAATAATATAATATAATATAATAATAATAATAATAATAATAATCGCCATCGGTCTTATTCGCTGCTTTTGGTGTATTTTGTGGCGGAAGTGCAGCGCCACTTACATATGTACTACAGCGTCTCGAGCGTTTTCGAGCGTTTTCGTGCGGACGGACACATTTCTTGAGCCGTTTCCGTGTGGACGGAAGACTTTTTTGAAATCGATTTCGGTTCGAAATCCGTTTCGTCTCCGTTTCGTCTCCGTGTGGACGGGGCCTAAGACAAGCTCAACTGGTAACTCATCGTAAACATACTTAGACTGGACCAAAACAAAAACGTCCTAAACCTTCTTTGTTGGTCTTTCCTCTCTTCAAACAGTCACTAGCTCTTGTTTGACTGTAATAAACCCTTAATTCAGGGAATTAAATGTAAACATATGCCGTCCATACACTTTTACATAAGGTTATTGTTTCAGCATTAGATGATACAAATGTTTAGTTTGGTCCGTAATGACATATCTTAGCAACTATGTATGGATTTACATAAATTGTGATCATTACCAGACAGTGTATAATGATTTTTGTGACACCTGATTTTCCCTCAGCTGCCAAAGAGTTTGACATTTGTGGTTTTCATTAAATGTCTTGAAACATGTCCTTATTTGGTCCAATTATTTGGTTTATTACCACTTACTTTGAAATGATTGGCCTTTATCAAGTTGGGCCTTGTAATTCCTAATAAGAGGAAGATGTTGACTCGTATACCTGCTAAACGTTAACATGTTCTCATTGTGAGCACTGCGTATGTTAGCATTTAGCTCAATATTTAGCTCACATAGCTGGTGGTATGGCTGCAGACACAGATACTTAATATTAATATTATTAATATTAATCTAAACATGACTTGTTTGAATTGTTTGAGGGTTTCTTTTTTTTTTTCAGTAGAAATAATCGATGAACTTAATCTGAGAAGACAGAAAAATATTTAGTCTTGTCATCCGAGTAAATTATTTGAACTGTACCTTTTTGAACAGCGTGAAACAGTTTGCAGGTGAATCACTGCAGTGAAGATCTGCAGCGCTGGCTGTCCATGAATTCATACGAGTGGAGCACGCTGAAGTATAAAAACGCTCCACTAGAATGAAGCATGGCTTTGTGACACAGTTGTAATTCTCCTGCTGGCCTCTTAATGACCTCACATGCCTGTACTTTAATGGAGATATATGTGTTTTAGGATTTGACCTTTCTATTATCTCCTCTCTGTTGTCATCTCACACTTGCCATTCTTCTCTCTGCTCTCCTCTCCTGACACACCTCTGCAGCAGCAGCACTGAAGCCTTAATCAGGAAGTGCGTATCAATAATATCGAATCCAGAAATCCCCTTGTGTCCTGTGGCGTTTGTTCTGATGCATTGATGTAGTATTGACGGAAACAGGACGGCCAACGGTGACAAATTAAAATGTCAGCCGTGGCAAAGGTGAGCCTCGTCTCTCCTCGCTGCGTCCTTAAGGTTGGGTGACAGGCCATCAGCCCAACGATTCCTGATAAAATGCTGACACCTCACTCACACACACAGGAACAAGGACATTGGTGACAAGGGGAGTTGCATATTGAAAGGAAGTGAGTCAGGTGAGCGGACAGGCGGGAGGAGGCTGTGACATAATGCTTTAATAAAAGCTTTCTGGTTAGTGATTCTGGTTGTAATGGAGCGTGTCCATTTTTTATAGGGCTCCCGATCCACAAATTAAAGATAAGTTAATTAGCCACTTCTTTATTTTCTAGTAAATTATGATTATAGTTCAGATGAACACAGTAATTACACAAATGAGAGCCTTTTCCAAAGATTAGATTACACAAACTAAAAAGGCATTTAGAGAGTGCAGAACTCCCCCAATGGTGCATTCAAGTGCTCTTTGGATGGTCACATGTCTAGAGTAAGGAAGTTGTTTTTCCCACTTTGGTGGGTTCAGGAGTTTAGAGTAAGGAAGTGTGCCAGGCTTTGAAGCTAATTCTCGAAGTGGCCAAAAGGTGGTATACTGCTTGAGCGTCAGTGAGGTCAGCCATTGGACCCAAAAACACTTTTTCCCATCGAATTACACTGGATAAGAGACGTCTATAAATCAGCAGATCATATTTTTTGAAGGTAAATCTTCACAGTAAGAACACTTAAAAAGCCCTTATTTTAATACATTGGTTCCTAAAAGTTACAAAATGTGCTAAAAGCTGAATCATCTTATTTTCCGTTTCCTTTCATTTTGAAAAACGGGGAAAAACAGGGCTTAGGGAAAACACAAGGGCACATGCTCGAAAGGCTCCAAAACCGTATCCAGTTCTCTTTATACATCCATGGAGTCTTTATTGATGTATACATTGGTTGGACAAAGATATTTCATTGCTCAAAGTGTTTAAAAACACATTGATACTTTTCCAAGTTGTTAATACTTGAGGTGAATTTTCCCAGTTGGGAAATATATTTCCATTCATTCTAAAACCATGTGAATGTAGCACAAATGCATTTTTTGAATTTGGATCTGCTCCAAATGGTAACGTGTTTTTCCTTTGCCCATGCTACAGCCTTCCACAATTTTTCATGAAAATCAGGCAAGTAGTTTTTCAGTAATCCATCTGACAAACAGAAGTCGACAACATAACCTCCTGTAATTCTAATACTGGTGCACAGTTGTGTCCTTTAGCATGAGTAGGCTTGAAGCACGTTGATTTCATGCAGCGTGTTTGGAGGAGTGAAATGAAACGAGGACAGAGTGACGGAGGACCCGAGTGCCAGGCATGCTGTCAACATTTAAATATCATGAGGCCTTGTGCGTGCGCTCCCAGCCATCTTCCCACACACAGATAGAGTATATGATAAATGCAAAAAATCACTGATCAAGCTTTGCGAGAACTTAAGCCTCCTCGTCTCTTCTGACTGTTTTGACAGTTGATCTGGATGTAATTGCGGCTACTTATAAATGTACTCCTCCCCACAGTAATCTGTCAATGTCATTCTCCTGATGTTCCAGCTGTTCTGTGATTGTAATGGAGCCGCGTTGTTGATGAGCATAACTCTGACAGCCAACTGTCCAAGCAGCCCGGGACAGAGACGCCCCCCCGGCCTCAGGAGGAGCCTCATCAGCCACCCGGGGTCAAGGACTGCCACTGATTGACAGCTCCGGTTAACTTAGCTCCACATTAAGTCATTGTGTTTACACGACATGCATCCTAACTTTGCCGAAGCCTAACGAGTGCTTTGACTGTGAGGGTGTCTAGTTTCCAAAAGCCAGAGGACTGCTCTGAAATCCTGCCGTTGTAAGTATTGGATGGAGGGAGTGGTTCTGTCGGTATCAGGTTTGTTTTATTCATGTTCTCTGTTGCAATATTAAGCCCGCTATCGAGCCATCCTTGACTGACCTGTGCTGACGGAGCCTCTGCAGCACGAGGTACAGAAATCCTCTGTAGCCCAGATTCAGCCTGATCAACACGAGCGCTAGTCTAATTTATGCATCAGCATGCGATTTACAGAACAACCATTAGCATAGCATCTGTCAACACAGTCCTACACATCTTTGGAAAAATGGTTTCATAAGAGGATACATCTGCATCATCCTGCCCGTTACTAAGAACTGAGATAAACAATTGTTCTGCAAATGGCATTGTGATATGATGCCTATGCATTTAAAAGTAAAATTATGGGCAGTAAAAGGCAAACAGGTCAGCTATTTCTCCCCCCCCCCCACACACACACACACACAAACAATGCCGCTCCATTCCCCTCAATCGTCCTCTGATCAACAAACAACTCTGAGTTTGTTCTGTCCTCTACTAAAGTCGCCTGTCATTGAAAGTTTGGCATCGTCCACACAAATCAATAAATGTAGAACTGCCCACCTTACTGTGTGAGCCTTTTACTCTATGTTTTATTTAATATCAAAGAGATCCTATTATGCCCATTTTCAGGTTGATATTAGTATTTAGTGTCTCTACTGGGACATGTCTCCATGCTTTAATGTCCAAAAATCATTACCTGGAGCATTACCTGGACTTTTGGATACAGGTACAACTCTTGACCCACTAAAGAGGACATTAGGTGACAAATATATGATATTACTTAAAGCAACTTTTGTATAAACTTAGAAACTGCAATTCTAAATACTGGAAAAACCTGAAAATGTTTACCTTAAAGAGGATATATTCCGCTCATTTTCAGGTCCATATTTGTATGTAGTGTCTCTACTGGGACATGTCTCCATGCTTTAATGATCAAAAAGATCTTTATTTTTCTCATACTGCCTGTGCTGCAGCACCTCTTTTCACCCTCTGTCTGAAACCAGAGCCCAGTCTGCTCTGATTGGTTAGCTGGCCGGCTCTATTGTGATTGGTCAACTGCTTAGAGATCTCCCGACCCTTAGCCTATCACGTACTAGGTGTTGAAGCGCTAGCCAATAGAAGCGCGAGTGTTACATAGTGATGTCACTATGTTACGGTGGTAAACAAAGGAGTCCAATGGAAGCATAATTATACTGCTCTTGCAACGATTAGTCCTTGTTCTAAAGCTTAACAATGTCATATTCTCAAGGGTAACCATTTTTGGAAATGTATTGAATATTCACCACGGTAAAACTGTAACAAAAGCACCAATTTCATATTCAAATCAAGTTTTAATTAGCATCAAACACCAAGAAAAGACAACTGAGCACAGTTTAGTTAATTCTCTGTGTCTAGTCTTTGCGCTTAGGTAAACTTCATATATACCTTACAGACATAAAAGCGATATCAATCATTTCATCTAACTTTTGATACAAAAACTGTTCCTTCCTTTGTTAAACACAACCACCGAAAATGGGCCTAAACTAAAAATGATGGCAACATGTAAGAACAACACTATTTTAAGTTTAATGTCAGTTTCCCAAATATCTTCCTCCATCTCTAAACACAAAACGGCAAAATCGTGCTAATTAACAAGGAGCGAGTGAATCATAATTTATCTAAATTAGTTTTTGACATCCCAGTATAAATGTGTGGAAAGGTTCTGGCATGTATCCACACAAGACAACATTTGAAACATTTGTTGGTGTGAAAATGGCCATCTTACTGTGGGTGAAAGGCCAACATATAGATCAAACATGATTCATTTCATTTAGGAAGCATTTAGCAAAGTAAATGCACACATGGCTGTCAGTTATAATTATACAAGCAATAAGGTCTTTTTTTCTGTTTCGAACACCAAAGTATCTTATAATGCATCAACATAAAGGACTAGATTATATGAATTGAGCTCTTGTGAATAACATGTCCAACAGATTCTGTATCAGTGAGTTTCTGTAGAGACAGTCAACAGATCTTTGGCTCGTTTTCGACAGAAGTCGCAGCTGTGATGGAGACACCGGTCACTTCTATTTCTGTCTCTTCTCCACTCAGTGTTTCTCTCCTCAGTACGACAAATGAACACCAAACAAGTCCGTGAGTGATTTTTCAACTATTAGTTAATGCTGTATATTTTTTCAAGTTATATTTGTGGGGCCGTAAGTCATTTTAGCGTTTCCTTGTGTTGGCCATCTTTATTTCTGGCAGCTTGCACACACACAAAGCGCTGTAATGTCACTCTGGGAAGCTTTTCAATTCTCATGGTGATTTGATTTTTGTTTTTTATTACACAGAGAAGAAAACCAAGAGATTTGAGTGAGTGCCAATAAATGACAAGCTGTCACAACTAGAATCTTAGATATTATGCGTAATGTTTGATTAAATTACAGTTGAGCTACTTGAGGCTGTTTTGAATATGTGAAACTGCAGATAGGAGGACATTTGATCACAAAGTGCTTCAGTAAAGCTGTGTTGCTTTGCTTGGAGAGGGAAATGAACATGTTAGGAGTTGTTTGACTACATCAGTTTCACATAAATATTTAGCTTATGTTGCCATTGTTAACATGAAACAAATTCATCTGGGCAACGGCAAGATAAAATCATTATATGGACATACCACTTAGTGCATTCTGTGTGACTGAGGATGTGAATCTCTTGGAGAAACATGGTGGACTAATTCAAACTGCAAGTTCAAATGACTGGTGCATAGTGCTGGCTAATCTGGCTGATGGCTCTAGGTCCACAACTCTCCTTTAGCCCTGTGTTTGGTCTCCTCCAGCTCCTGGGGGAAATATCTGTCTAGTTGCTAAATGCTCCGCTATCATTAGCAATTATCCACTCATTTGTCTCTGAATTCTGACATGCAATGCTCTTTAGAGTGTCAGAAAACAACACTGGTGAATTTGATAATAGTGAACTGCAAAAGTGACGTTTTTGGCTGTAAAACAAAAACAAAAAGCTAAAAGACACTTATTGTATCATCTGTATAATAAATGGTGCTGATATTATTACTAGACACTATTAGCTATTTCATTCCACCAAAGCTAGATTTAAGCAATGGGTTTGAGCAAGAAACCCACCATGACATAGTTACATCCCCCTACAAAGAGTACTACGGTATTGGGTTCAAAATCTCCCACGAACATTGGTGTAAAGTGAACTCTTAGCAAACTGCAGTCTGGCAGTATAACAGTTAATCGAGTCCCCTGTCAATACACACAGTGTGTACGTAACACACTACTATCAAATAAGTCTCTTCGATTTGAAGAGCCAATATACCTGCCAATTCTTAAGATAGATACTCCTTCTATTTTAATAAGATTTAGGGAAGACTTACCAACATCTGTTATGTGTTTTGATGTAAGAACAAAGTATTCTTTGGCAGACTTTTGTATTTCTTTATTTTTCGAGTCATTGAGCTCCATTCAATATGTCAAAAACATTTAACTGACTGGCTTAAAGGGGACCTATCATGCAAAATGCACTTTTGTACGTCTTTTATACATGAATATGTGTCCCCGGTGTTCCAGGGAACTCACCAAGTGTCAGAAAACACAACCCTCTCTATTTTCCTCCATACCCAAATCTCTAAAAAAGGGGCTGCAACGGATCTGATAAAAACTGATCCAGATTTGAACACTGTCCTGACGTCAGGACAGTGGCGCTACGGCTATTGGGCCAACTCCACCAATCAGGAGGAGACAGCCACGGCCATTGCCGTTCGAAAGCGCTGGAGACGCTGTAGTACATATGCCAGGCCTGTAGATGGTGCTGTTCTCACAGAATCTGCCCTTGCACAAACAGAGCTAGAAATTGTCAAATTGAGCAAAATGAGGCATGGCTAAAATGCATGATCTGTTTCGTATTTTGAAAAAAAAAAAGTATAAATATGCCTTATATAGGTATGGTCCTACACTATATTATTCAAATATAGCATGATAGGTCCACTTTAAAATAACTGTACTATATTGTTAAATTATCCAAGAGAAGCCTTTGTTTCTGCGTTGAGGTTGTGTTTTAAATGTTTTATATTCACACTCTTAACACTTCAGGTTGTATGCTATATGGCCGCTCCTCTTAATTGCTCTTATATGAAGATTAGCACTAAATTATGGAGACCTAAATGGTGAGCTACATAGAATTACACTCACAAACAATCACAGTAAAAAAAAAAATGCAGTGAAGCGGTGCTTAGTGAGTTACCATCTCCTTCATGTCACTACAAAGTCCACTCGACGTCGTTACAGGAACTCGTTCCTCCCTTATTTCCCTTCATCTCCATCATATCTCATCTATTACCATCTTTCTCTCTCACTTTCCTCCCTGCCTCATCTTCATTAGCCCCCCCCCCCTCCTTCCTCCCTGCTTTACTTTCTCATCTGCATTATTTTACTTTCTACCTCTGTTTCCTGGATTTCCTGGTGCTTTGGTTAAGTGGTGATGGTGTGAATCAGAATCTAGTTTATTGCTAGGTACGTTTACACATACAAGGAATTTGCTGTGGTGTATGGTGGTGCAAACGTAAACAACATAAGAAAATAAGTTGCAAGAAAAGGTAAAAAATATAACGACTATAAAAATAAAATATAACAGAAACAAAAAAACTTAGAACAATGAATATATGACAAACTGCATATATTGTATTTTAAAGTGGAAGGCTGTCCAGAAATCAGAATCAGGTTTATTGCCAAGTAGGTTTACACATATGACGAATTTGCCTTGGTGTGTATGGTGCATACATACACAGTCAACGAAGATACATTTTAAGAAAAGGAAAAAAAAACAATTATAAAAAACAGTTTTGAGAAAACTATTATAACATTAAAATATAGCAATATTATCATGAAATATACATGAAATAAAGATTTACCTGTCAAAATAAAGTGGACAAAAAAAAAGTAAAATATTGCATTATTGTGGAAAGCCGTGCAGTTTTAAGAGGGGGATGAAGAACTGTGCAAAATATATTTAGAGAGATGCTTGGCAGGGGTTAAAAATGGACCCCTGTGCAGCTGATCCTGTCCTACCTACAACCCAAGGGGGTTTTGGGAGGGAACATCCAGCGAGATGAGAGGCAGAGGACAGGAGAGGGACCGGGGGGGATGAGGGAGAATTACGTAACAGCAAACCTGTCATTACTACATCTCATCCTCAAACAATCTGTTTCTTTGACAGTGCCTGCACTCCAGAGCCGTTTGAAGCACTAGCACACACTTTGCTATCACTCAAGTGCTGCATAGAAAAAAAAGACTTGCATAGTACAAGGGGGAGGATAAAAACACAAAAAAACAGACAGATCATTTTACAGATAGAAATTCAAGACAATGAGGGAGGGAGATTCAGCGAGGCATGGATGACAGCTTGTGACGCCACATTAGTCATTGTGCAAGAAGACAGAGGTGTCTATATGCTGCCTCTTTAGTGCTGTCTCCTCCTGTGTGTGTGTGTGTGTGTGTGTGTGTGTGTGTGTGTGTGTGTGTGTGTGTGTGTGTGTGTGTGTGTGTGTGTGTGTGTGTGTGTGTGTGTGTGTGTGTGTATGTGTGTGTGTGTGTGTGTGTGTGTGTGTGTGTGTGTGTGTTTGAGGTGCCCACAGCCCTCGGTGCTGCCTGTGTTTAGACAGCGGCTGCAGCAGTGTTGATGGAAACACACAGGGGAGGGAGGGGGGAAGCAGGGCAGTGCTAATTGGGCCAGAAGATCGGGGTCAGGGAGAAAGAATGAGATGGGGGAGAGACAGGGAGTCCTCCAGCCCTCCGGTGGCTCACTCTGCTTAATGAGGCGTCTCTCTTGTAATTAGCAGACGGTAATTAACGCTCGGATCACCTGGGCCTCTGCGGGTCACATCCTCTCTCCAGGCTGGGGCAGTAACCAGTGGGGTAGTTACTCAAAAATTACTGCATTACACAGTTACAATTTTTTTGGATGTCTCTGTAACATCACATGAGATGCACCATGAATCAAATGACAAATTACAATATAAAGTTAAACCTCCTTTATGCCAAATCAGCACAAAACCTTAATCAAATAAGGACAGTACTGAACACAGACCTCTGTTTCTGCTCTTTGTCTGAGAGCAGCCATGTTTCCTGTAGCTCAGTTTCCATCAGAAAAGTATTCCTGTCTGATGGCGGCCGCCCGTTACCTATATCATGCTCAAAATGTTTGGGAAAAATGGCGATTCCACCGTGGAAACGGGCAACATTTCCTCCACGATGTTTGCTGCCATAAGGCTGTTTCTCTGCTATGAGACTCTGACTTTTTTACTTGTCTCTTCATCCATGAACTGGTGAGTGTAGCGCCAGAGAAAAGGGACGTTTGATGATCATTTCATGCTAAGTAACTGTAATGTTATTACTGCTGTGTTACCTTACGTTACTGTGTTACAGACAAATGTAATCTGATTACAGTAACGCGTTACTTTGTATAGACTCCTCTATTCTATAGGCCTTGCTTTAATTTAAGATGACATATTGTTCTGCTGTCTAACATAATACACAATACACTTAGAAAATAAACATCTTATTGATATTTCTTGATATTGATTTGCTTTGCATTTAATATTGAGGTAATCCAAAAGTAACGGAAAGTAATCAAGTAACATTACTTTTATTTTGAGTTACTTAGATTACGTTTCTGATCAAAACAAATGTTGTAATCATGTAAATAGTAACAAAATAATTTGTTATAGTAACCCTCCCAACTCTGTCTCTCTCCGCCACTCTTGACTCTCTTTCAGTAGCACAAGTCGGAAAAAGATGGCCGCCTGCAGGAAAGCTGCTCGCTTGCCATTGTTAGCAATACCGGTTGATAACTCAATTTTTTTGTATTGTGTGAATACAAACAACGTAGCAACAGTCCACAGATAGAAGATGAGCAGTACCGTATGTACACTTGATTTAATGTGACACAAATAATACAGCTAAAAATGTTATATTATCAAAGTGTTCTCCTAATGTTCATGTAATGTGCGGAGACTCCATTTTGAATGATGATCTTGGATGATCTCTGGTCTGGCGAGGTATCTCCGAGTTTCCAAGTAGGAATTTTAGACCTTGGGGCGTTGCAATTAAAATTCCAACTGGGAACTTGATACTCCCGCTTCTGAGTACAACTGGAACGCACCACCAGCCTCGGCTAATAAAAGCATTCCTTCCATATGGGATACACATTATATATATTCATATATGGCTGCGTATAAACCAGCATGTGTTTATTGTGTTCTGTTTGTTGCTGCTTAATATATGGGACCCACTTCTCGTCACTAATTCTCTGTGACTGTGGTCTTGGAGACACATGGTGGAGTCAATTTACTGACACTGAATTCTGGTCAATAGATCATATTTTTAAACAAACTGCATACTGAAATCTGCTAGCACTGAGTTGTTTTTTTGCAATTTAGGGTCAATTGAAATTAGCTGTAAACTCAACATGGATTTTTGTTTAGTTTTTTGGTCCGTCTCTGCAGACCTCGCATCGGCCCCTGTAGCTCAGCTTTGGCTAATAAAAGCATCTCTTCCATATGGGACACACATTATATAGATTAATCTATGGCTTCGTCTAAACCAGCTTGTGTTTATTTTCTTGCGTCTGTTGCTGCTTCAGCACTGTTCTTTTGCATGTGTGTGTGTGTGTGTGTGTGTGTGTGTGTGTGTGTGTGTGTGTGTGTGGCGTGCATGCGTGTGTGTGTGAGTTTTTATGGGGAGGCAGCCAGTGTTTTGTACACACGGTCTGTTAGGCTGTGTTATAGTGGGCCTCACCTCCAGGCTGGTTTAAATATTAAGACTGAGTGGTGGCCCAACATGCATATTTTACTTCAGCCCTTGTATGGATGCATGAAGCGGCACATTGCTGGTTATAAAACACAGAAAAACGTAACTCTGCAATTGTAATTCTCATGATCTGCACCAGTCGAATCGCACGCAATCACCTGACCTTAATGAGACACAAACACACACATACACACACACCGTTCATGACAGAATAGGCTCTCACACACATGCAAAGACACACAGATGGTGGCACAAGACACAATATGTTTTTGCTGGCTTGCTCCGGGACCGTTAATAAAACATGGAGTTGGTGAGACATTCATCCAGAGGAACCCATCTCCAAACAAGGCTTTGTGCTTAATAATACACACATGAATTCATCCATATCTCCTCTGGTTCTCCACCTGTGTGCCCTGGGATTGGGTCATGTTGGGTTCCCCCCCAGGGGTGGCAAAATGCTCTCGGGATGTTCCCTTTTGTTTTTGTCTAATTGAATTTTAAAGTGACCTTGCGGTGATATTGATCTGCATTTGATGCAACACACACTTTGCACACAGGGAGATGCACACACATCCATCCTGCCTGGTGCATCCTTCACAAGCTCAAGGTTAGCTAGAGAGAAGCAAAGTAAGCAGCGAGTCAGAGTGCTTCGTGGTGTGGAATATTTGTCAGAGTTGGGTGATGGCTGAAGTTTAAGAGTTGTGCTGAGCCGTGCAATAAAGGCGGGGAGGGGCTGGGGGAGAAGAAGGTGGAGGAAAGGGAAAATGCAGTGAGGGAGGGGGGGGGGGGGGGGGTGCAGCAGGTACAAAGTGCTTGGTAAAGCGCAGAGGGGAAAAGTGTTATTGTGTTAATGGAATTAAAGGAAGTGAAGAGGAAGCCAGGTGTGAGGGAGAAACTCCTCTGACCTATTTTAGAGCTGCTTGGCCCCACTCACAGCTCCCTCTTCTGGTACCAGACGAATAATACAACCATTAAACAGGCTCTATAAGTGTTTTCATTCCTCATTAGTTGCAATGAAAGTCAGCTCTTTAGAAATGCCTTGCGTCTGAACACGCTCATGCATCACTTTGCTTGTTGACAGCTGTCTCAGTGAATTTTGGGCTTTCAGCACGGAAACAGACGAGCTGTTGATGACTGCAGGAAACACTTCACAGATGACTCTTAAAGATCTTCTCCTTGAATAAATGTACTGAATATTTCATCTTCTTTCCCTCCCTTCTGCCGAGCTACATGCGAAAACATGGGGTTAGTGTGTAGCATGTAGCTGTGTCACAACCACAAGTGTGAGAATGATCACGTGTGTGTCCGTGTGTGGGTGTGTGCCTGTGTGAGGGTGTGAAGGAGAGACTATGGAAGCTGCAGCATCTCAAATTCTCTTTCTTTATGTCTTCTTTCAAATTAGCTCATTTCCTTCTGTGGAGCTCCGTCCAATCATCTCTTTTTGTTAACACTTGAAACGGACAGTAAAATGTCAGATTGCATGTGCAGGAACGCGTTCAAAAGGGGAGACTTTTACTCATTAGCGAGTTTTACTCAATCAGGGCTCCAAGTTATGTTTATTTATATTATTAATTTATCTGCAGATAATTATTTTGGTAAATAAAATCTCCAAAATAAAGTAATGTTTAGTGAAAACCTTTCCACCCCAGTTTCTCAAAGTCCACAGTGAGTGTGTCGTTTAGTCAGTCAATAACCTAAATACATTCCCATATTTTTGTTGCTGTAAAACTGAATTTCCTGCCTTTGTTGCATGATAAATTACTTAAATGATTAGTAGATTATCAGAAAATAGTAAATAGTAATACTAATAGGAGATTACATTTCTGTTTTTTAACTAAATAATTAGTCGATTAATGGTTCAGCTTTATATAGAGTATAAACTAAAAAGTAAAATATCATTTTCAGAGTTTTACTCCAATATTTTCCTAAAATCCAAAGATGTTGTTTTCTCAGTAAGAAACCTAAATACAAAGAGGAGAAAAGTAGGACATCTCAATATTTGCTGCCATTTCTGCCTGATATTTCACTGAAAGGATTAGTAGAAAATAGTTGGTGATTATATTCCTGTCGCTCAACTGATCGATAAATGGACTAATGCTTCAGCTTAATGCTTCAGCTTAATACTCAGCGTAGGGAAGTTGTGTGTGTGTCCTTCTGCACTGTTAGTCATGCCAGACATACCAGGGTTAAACGCAGTGACTCACAGCAAACTCTCTGCTTGGTGACATTTACGGACACAGAAAGATGTTAAAGAGCCTCTGATCATCTCTGGTATTCCTCATGCTCTGTGACACTGATTGCCTGTTTAACTGGAACACGCAGGGTTAATAGTGTTCGATCGGCCGCCGTTAATCACCGCGGTTTGTGATTACCTGGCAGGATTGCATTGACTGCTCATTGATCAGAGCATCTCCGCCACTTCTTCTTCCACTGTCTGTGAGCTCACTGTCATTTAGCGCTCTGCTGGTGCAATATTGTGGTTATGACACCCCAGGCGTCGCGTTGCTCGATGACTCCCTGGAGGAGGATGTCTGCTGCGTTACCACCGGTCGCTCAGACGAAGTTGGTGCCAAAGTTGATTTACATGGGCGCAGAGAGGAAATAATCTCAAGAGGATAAATAAGAGTCAGGCTTTATGTTCCTCTGTGGACTTCAGGATCTCATCCGCCATCTTGCTTAATTTAAATGACCAACAACGAGAAAGAAACAATAGGTAGAATGTAGCTTTGTACATTTACTCTGATACTGTACTTAAAGGGGCCGTATTATGCTTTTTGTGGTGTTCCCTCTCCTGTAATGTGTTCTGGTTGTTGTTCATGTGATTGGTCTGCAACGGCTCCCTCCAAAGGGAGTTTCTCTCTCACACACACCTCCCCCCCCCTGCCTGAAATGCCTCCATTGGACTCCTTTGTTTCCTCCTGCAACATAATGACATCACTATGTAACACTCACGCTTTTGTTGGCTAGGGCTCCAACACATTGTACGTGATAGGCTAAGGGACAACTCTAAGCGGTTGACCAATCACACTGGGCTCTGGTTTCAGACAGAGGGTGAAAAGAGCTTTTTCAATATTAAAGCATGGAGACATGTCCCAGTAGAGGCACTACATACTGATATGAACCTGAAGATGTGCATGATAGGGCCCCTTTAAAAATCTATGTGGGTCCCTGGCATAAAAAGAGATTAAACAACGAAAAAGAATTGTCAGTATCGATATCAGCCTGATTGTAATCCTATTATCAGTATCAGCAGAGATATTTGCCATCGCTGCATCCCTAGTTTGCAGGTTTAGTATAACATTTCATTTAGATGACACTCTATCCAAAGCGACTTAAAATAATTGCACTTCAACTCCTCTGCAGAATCAGGTCTGTGGTCAAGTAAGGTGAGAGTGTGACTGAAAAATAAAAGTTTCCTCTCACCTCTCTGTCCGTCTCCATCTCATTCATTTGTGTACCTTGCTGTGCCCGGCCCTATCCTCCATTAAAAAGCTTGTCTAAAGTAATGAGTTTAAAGTCAGGGTACTTGTCTCAGCTGTGGGAATAGAAACGTTGAGTGTGTGTTCGTGTGGGTGAGGGTGTTTCTGCACACCCAGGATTTTGAGAGTAATTGCATGTGTTTGTGTGTATGCTAGTGTGTGTGCGCGAAAGCTTTGAGGTACGCTTTGACAGCTGCAAATTGAATAGGCAAGCGTTAAAGGTAGAAGTGTGGTGGTGGGGAGGGGGGGGGGATATGCATAAAGCTTATGAAATATGAATGACTGTTTCTGCATCTTCTTCAGGCCTGGTATCGGCTCTGGTTTGTGATTCGCCGCTCCGCTGTGAGCAGGATGCAGTCCAGCAGCCTTGTGAGAGGCGAAGCTTGTTCTGTGTTTAGATATCTTTCTCCAGCCTGTCAGACGGATGCTCACAGTTTTAATAGGCTCTGTCATTTTTTTACTTACAGTAAAGCAATATTTGTCTTTGGTCTATCTATCTATCTATCTCTTTTTTTTTTTTACTCTTTAGCATGCACCCCCTGAGTGGCTGCATGAGCATCAGTTGCCAATACTAAGTGACTGGGCTCTTTAGATTGATGTCACACACTTTGTCTCAGTTTGGTAGAGCACAAGGTAAAGGTAGCTGATGAAGATGTACTTTGTAGTGACTGTAGCTCAACTTTTATAAAGTTTCTGATTTGTATTAGTCAATCAAAAGGTTTGTTTTGTCCTTTGTTAGAGATTGTATTGGTTGAGTATTTCTAAGCAGTGGAAAATGGACCAAAAGTTGCCTTTCAGAATCAAAAGCAGTTTTATTAACAATAGGTTTACACAAGGAATTTGCTTTGGTATAAGTGGTGCACACACAGACACAGAAGAACACGTAACCAAAAAATTCTACAATTATAAAAGCTAAGACTGTGGCAACAAATTAAAAATAAAGACAATATTAAGCCTCTTGTGTTATCAGAAAGTGTCAAGAATTATGCATCTGAATTGAGGGAAAGATGAAAGTATGATACATGTGAAGTGGTGTGGACTATTGCCTTCAGGCAATTTTGTATTCTTAGTATCTGGATCACTTAATGACTGTTGAAGAATCAGAATCAGAATCAGAAACAGGTTTATTGCCAGGTAGGTTTGCACATACTAGGAATTTGACTTGATGTCATCATGGTGCATACATAAAATATAAAAAACAAGAAATCTAATATGAAACAAAAAATCTTTTACACCGTAATAATACGATAATATTATTCAATATAATTCAATATAGTTGAAGGGACAACAAACTACAGTTTATACAACATTGTGGGTGCTTATGTGATTGAGTTTTGCATTTCCATAAAGTTTGTAGATTTACAAATGACATATAAAAAATCAGTGATAAGAAAATCTAAAATGCAAACGTTAAGCTATTCTGACATTTAGGCCATCTGACCTACGGCCTTTACGCATAGGGGTGTGATGAAAAACAACAGGAAAATGCCTTACACTCACATTTTAACACATTTGCATCAAAACTATTAATACGTACCTCTATTTACAGTGAGAGAGCACTGAAATATTGACTTCATCCAGAAAAAAAATCAACCACTGTGTCATGTCGTATGTTTTTGAAAAAAAAAATATTGACATGCAGATTAATGTCAAGAAAAAAAGACCCGTTTGTCATTAGGGCTTACCCAGCTAGAAATGTTTTGTTCTAAAAACATTCTGAGAATGTTACATTCATTGTTCTAGGAATGTTTTCAGCGGGAAGTTTTCTTTTGGTTCCCAGAACGTTCTTCTGAAAGGTAGGATAACGTTCTCTAAAAACATTCTTAAAATGTTTGGTGATAACCTTCCTAAAATGTTTTTGATAACATTGTTAGAACATTATGCCCTACTGTTCTTTAAACGTTTTCAGCTGCAAGTTAGATTTTTTTATGTTGCCAGAATGTTATTATTTTAGAGAAGGATAACATGCTTTATGTTTAAAACATTATGCAAATGTTCTGTGGTAACAATTTACTACAATATTTTTACATTATTAGAACATAAAGACATAATATTCCTGTAATTGTTCAACTCTGTGACTATTGGAATTTGACTATTAACACATGTAAAAGGATGACTTGGAATCAGCTGGTGAAAGTAACATTTGTTTTATTAGAAAAGGGGAGCTGGGAGTGGAGGTTGGTTATGGCAGCAGTGGGAAACAGTTGTTCCAGGGTGGAGAGGCCTGGCTGGTCTTGGGAGTGTGGAAGGCCTTGGATTCCTCCTGGGAGAGACACAAAAATGAGTGTGAGGCAAAAGCAGGCAAAGTTGTCAAAGAATATGCTGGCAAAAAGCTAGAGCGGCACGCAACAATCCGTTCACGGCAACAATCCGTTCACGGCAACAATCCGTTCACAGCAACAATCCGGCAGGGAATGAGTGCAGGCTGCAGGCTTTCATAGTGTGGCTGATGAGCAGGTTGCAGGTGTGGTTGATTGGAGATTGCTCCCAGCCGTGTAGAGCAGACCAGCAGGCAGGGGGGGGGAGAGAGAGAGACACACAGTAGAAACAAACACATACAAACACTAACAGAGGCCTGTACTACGAAGCTGGATTTTCGCTTAGCCGGCTAAATTCAGGGAAATCTCGGGCTTTCCGGTCCTACGACGCTGGTTCTCTTTTTAGCAGGCTAGATTTCCATGGTAACTTATGCTGAGCGGCAAACCTGCTCCGGAGCAGGTTAGGTGGCAGGCTAAGAGATCAACTCAGTGAAAGCACCGCCTGCTGACCAATCAGAGCTCCGTGTGTGCGGAGTTTAAAGCGATCAAGTCACAGGATAGAGGAAATACAGAAAAACTGCCGTTGCAGGAAAGACAGCCGGCAAAAATCAACTGACTGTGTGAACGTGAAAATGAATAGAATATCCCCTCCCATCTTCAGAGCAATCTGACTATTATAATATTAGCGTTAAGAAAGCTTACTTAAATATCTGCCACGACATAAGTAACCGGATCAGAGTAACATTAAGTACAGTCCGCGGCACTGTGAGTGCAGACGTCGATGTGTGCCATTATCATTCATATCATATCACATCATAATGTATCATATATTTCCTTATTTGAGTCAGCTTCTTGAGCCGTATCTGGCCGTGCAACACTCACAGTGTCACATACTGTATGCAGAAGTATTATTTTAAGCAACACATTAAGTTGACGAAACACTCGAGTCAAATTCTCCTAATTAAAGTCAGATCCACTCGTGTCTTGGACGGGGCAGTGATTTCATAAACCTGTTAATGTACGCATTCAAACGCTTTTTCTTTTACCAGCTGTATTCACCTTGCAGGTGCAGCTATGTGGCTTTTATCCTGGATAAAGTGTTTAAGTCATGGATGTTTAAAGTTTAACTTCTTCATATTTGACTAATATTAAAGTTCACTTTTCATTCAGGAAGTATGACGCTGCGCTGTCAGTACGCTTCTCCGTGTTTGAGATTGGTCGAATGCTCCAAATACCACCCCTTTCATGTGAACGCGCACCTAACTAGATAGGACACGGCGGCTTGAGCGATCCACTTGATATCCAGCGTCGTAGTACAGTTTAGCGCCAGCGCGTATGTTTTGGCTTAGGCCAACCGGCTAACTCCAACATATCCAGGTTAGGTTGAACCAGCTTCGTAGTACAGGCCTCAGGGGTTTAAGGGACGGGCAGTGATAGTCGGTCCGTTCTTCTATGTCTGTCTTTGGTTTTTTAAGTGTTATTCGATCCATATGACAATAGAGATATGTGCATAAACAACAAAAACACTTGGGGTATAATGTTCGAACAATGTTATCACCAAACATTTTAAGAATGTTTTTAGGGAACGTTATCCTACCTTTCAGAAGTACATTCTAGGAACCAAAATAAAACTTCTCAATTAAACCATTCCTAGAACAATGAATGGTAACATTCTCAGAATGTTTTTAGAACCAACAATGTCTAGCTGGGAACTCAGACATGCCTACGCAAACATGCAATATCATGAATTACATGCTTTTTTAAAAAGGAAAATGTGGTGACATCAGATTCTTTTTAAACATCCTTTTCAAACAAATGCAACAAGTTTGTATTTTAAAGCGCACTACAAATAAATCTGACGTTGACCATGACCGTGTTAATATTTCGCATCACAGGAACGTTTTATAAAAAAAGAATAACCTCCTGAAAACATTATCCAAATGTTGCTTTCAAAATGTTCTTCTTTGGTTATCATGTAACATTGAGGGAATGTTTTATAAAGAACATCTTTAATGTGTTACCCCAACAACGTCCAAAACACATCCTTAGAATGTTGCAGGCAAAACGTTCCACCTTTGTTAACATATCACATTAAAGGAACATTTTATAAAAAAACTTTCTGTCATCTCAGGCCTCAATAACATCCTCAAAACATCCTCTGAATGTTGCAGTTAAAACGTTATGTCTAAGTTAACCTTAAACCTTATAGGAACATTATTTGAAAAAATAAAAATCCTAAAAAGGTTATTTGAACATCACATTAAAACGTTTCTTTAAAACCTTATTAGAACCTATAGGTAATGTTAGCCAAAGTTATAACGATTTTTATCCAATATGCATAAACAGCGGACACTGTTTATACGCAGCCCTCACAAACCACACACGGCCAGATAGCTTATCTAACAGTTAGAACCTACATACGAGACACAACCTTTGGAGTAAAAAAAAAAGTGTGATTAGTTTCTGATATTTTACACATATGATATTATGAACACTGTGGGCCTACATACCTTAGTGTGATTATAAGTGCATGTGAGTGAATATTGGCATGTAAATTCGTTTTTATACGTCCTATTCATTGTCTCAATGCGCTCATACATCTTAAGAAAGTTATCACCAAAAATGTTAAGAATGTTTTTAGAGAAAGTTATCCTACCTTTCAGAAGAACATTCTGGGAACCAAAATAAAACGTCCCGCTGAAAACGTTTTAAGAACAGTAGGGCATAATGTTCTAACAATATTATCAAAAACATCTTAAGAAGGTTATCAAAAACATCTTAAGAAGGTTATCAAAAACATCTTGAGAAGGTTATCAAAAACATCTTAAGAAAGTTATCACCAAACATTTCAAGAATGTTTTTAAAGAACGTTATCCTACCTTTCAGAAGAACATTCTGGGAACCAAAATAAAACATCCCGCTGAAAACATTCCAAGAACAACGAATGGTAACAAACATTTTTAGCTGGTAACTCACACATGCCACCGCAAACATGCAATATCTGCTTACAGCTTATCATGAATTACGTGCTTGTTTGTTTTTTTCAAAAGGAAAATATGGTGACATCAGATTTTTTTTTAAAACATTCTTTTCAAACAAATGCAACAAGTTTGTTTTTTAAAGCGCTCTAGAAATAAATCTGACCATGACCGTGTTCATATTTGCCATAACAGGAACGTTTTATAAAAAAAAGAATAACATCCTGAAAACATTTTCAGAATGTTTGTTGGAGAATGTTCTTAATTTGTTATCATGTAACATTGAGGGAACGTTTTATAAAGAACATCTTTAATGTGTTACCCAACAACGTCCAAAACACATCCTTAGAATGTTGCAGACAAAACGTTCCATCTTTGTTAAAATATCACATTAAAGGAACGTTTTATAAAAAAACGTTCTGTCATCTCAGGCCTCAATAACATCCTCAAAACATCCTCTGAATGTTGCAGTTAAAACGTTATGTCTTAGTTAACCTTAAACCTTATAGGAACATTATTTGAAAAAATAAACATCCTAAAAAGGTTCTTTGAACATCAGATGAAAACGTTTCCTTAAAACCTTATTAGAACCAATAGGTAACGTTAGCCAAAGTTGTGAGAACGTTCCCCGCTAGCTGGGTAGGTTATGTTATGTTCATAAATGTTCTATGTGACGGGACTACGGATGGAAACTAGCTCAAAGCTAAAATCCGGCTCATTTACATTTAAAAACATTATTTTGTTTAAAATGTTCATTAATGTGCACTGTCCCGGTTCAAATAAACAATTAAATGAAAAAAATAAAATAAAGGTGGGGTAGGTTTGTACTTTCAAATTCTAGCGCACTCGAGCTGGTTTCTCCATTCTTATCTACCCTACCTTTAAGTGTTTGTCATATTGTTAAATGTGTTAAAACTCCCTTTCCATACAGTCATCTGATGTTGTCCGGATGTTTGAGATCTGTCCTTTTACTTCTGTACTACTCTTCAGTTATTTTTTGCCATCAACTCATTCATACTGTACAATCAAGTGCAGCGTCCTGTATGCACTTGAAGAGTGACCCTCAAATGTGCAACTTAACCCAAATGTATTGTTTATTCTAATGCACAGTATAGTAATCCTTTGGAGTCATACAAACATTGTGATGACATGGGAACCTCCTCTATTCTCCTTCCCATATGGCGAGATAGCAGTGTAAGCTTCCTGACACAATCAGGGTTATTTTCTAAGCTTTGTCAAAGCCTCTCCAGAGCCACAATAAGCTTTTAACAGGCCCCATATTAAATAAACATGCATTTATGTGTAAATTATAATTGTATAAGTATTATTCCTGTTCAGACTGGAAACGTCTGATACAAACTTCAAAACCAATATTTATCTTCAGCCTTTGTTAGATTGTTGTGTGAATCCACCTCTAAATGCAGAATGCATTCGTATAATCTGCTAAGCTTTGCAAGATATGATAATCAGGCTACAAAGAATCCCAAATTTAATGAGTATTTTTCCCTGAATGTGTTTCTAAATGGAGCCTTATCTAATATGGATAAGGTTTTAGATTGCAATACGGCAAATGATGCTTACTTTTCATACCATCCGTAATCATTTCACCCCTCTCTTTTTCTTTCTGTATCTAAACCCCGACACGGCTCACTCTTTTGTCTAGTTTGTAATGTTTTCTCAGATAAAAAGCTTTAGTTGTACAGTACAGTAGAAAGCAACAACAGTCCTGCTAACAGCTTAGTCTTCACTTCAATCTTTTTCTGGCTGAATAATTATTAAAATTGTCAGAAATACACCAAAGGAGACCTCTGTTTTCTAGTGGAGCTACGGAGAAACATTAATACCAGCATCAAAATAATTTCAAGTTGCTCTGCAGTTCAAACTGAGTGTTTAAACCTCAGAGGTAAAACAAAAAAGGTATTTTAAAGCTCAGAATAAAATGTTGGAAATGGAGTATGAACCATTCTAGAGAGCAGATACAATGACAGCATCGCATCAAACAAATAGAGAAGAGAAAGATGATTCGAATGGTCAACTTGTTTATTTTCTACTCTTTTTAATTTCTAATGATGTGTAATGCCTAGCTCTTTAATGCTGCTGTAACGTAAACATTTCCTATTTTTTGATCAATAAGGTTTATCTTATATTATCTTATCTAAGAACAGTGGCACAATTTAGATTCACCCTTGTTGTTCATATTGTTGTAAATGCTAAGCTAAACTCTTTACTTGATTTAGCATGATGCTTTAGTAAAGGTGACATAAAGGCCGCTACACACCAACCTGAGACCAAAGAACGCGTACCGAAGGCGTCCCGACTTTTACGTCCGGCTGCGTGATATAAACAAACAACAAATAGCGTCTGGGTTCCATTTTCACTCTCTCTCGTCGATCGAAAACATGTAAACATAAAAAAGAAACTCTTGCGTCCGGGTGAGATGAAAATGAAAAAGATTAATCGTCTGTGTGTGCCTTCTTAATCGTTTGTTTTGGTCCCTCACTTCCGCTTCGCTTCTCATGCACTGACTCGCTAAGCTGAACAGCCAATCAGAGTGATTTCTTTGTCCCGACTTTCTTTGGCCTCGGGAGGTTGTGAAAATGTGCCGTAAAGAGACGACGGTGCGGGACACACCAACCTGAGTAGGGCGCCGTGAATGCCCGACTGCCTCTGACGGCCTCTGACTCCCAAAATCGGGTTGGTGTGTAGCGGCCTTTAAAGTAGTCATTTACTCATATTGGTATTTTTAATGTATAGTAGAACATGTTTACATGTTTACATGCTTCACTGTTCAAAGAACACATTACCTTTTTCATACTGTCTGTCTTAAAGGGGCCCGATTATGCTTTTTGTTTTTTCCCTTTCCTGTAGTGTGTCATGTGTTTTTGTGCATGTACACTTGTACGCATGTCACTTCTATTGGCTAACACATTTTACGTCATTGTTACTACGTAACTCTGACAGCAGTATAGATAATAAGGCTTTACCATGTGGGGAACATTGTGGTTCATATAGACTTTTTACTTATCCTACTCATCCTTAGTACTTATCGACGTACTCATGACCAAAATCATGATCCGTGGCCCAGCCTTAGAAAAAAGTAACCACCCTGAAATAAAGGCAAACAAGGTCATCAGACTATTAACTTTCTTTGTTTTCTCTATTCCCCACATCTAATGTAAATTAATTCCACCCCCTCAATGTTAAGATTAGATTCCTTTCGTCCCAACAGAGCCCCCCCTTCCCCGACCTATAACACTGAAAGAGTGATGAAATACAAAAGAAAATCAGAGGGAGAAGTCTTTCCTTCTCCCAGACGCCTTAGAGTTCAGTTTAACCCCTCCATCCCTCCACACACACACACACACACACACACACACACACACACACACACACACACACACACACACACACACACACACACACACACACACACACACACACACACACACACACACACACACACACACACACACACACACACACACACACACACACACACACACACACACACACACACACACACACACACACACACACACACACACACACACACACACACACACACACACACACACACACACACACACCTTGTAAGAGTCCCCAGTAGAGGACTAGCTCAATAGGATGAGCTGATGAGTTCAAGTGAATGCAGCTCTCATTAGCAGTCTCAGGTCGGTGATGTGCAGATGAAAAGAGGCTGCACCCCTGTGTGTGCCGCTCTGTTTTCTGTGAGCTCACAATATGCATTACTGCCCTGCTGAAGCCGGAGACACAGCAGTGCTTACAGCGTCGTGTTAACCTAACACACTCTCCAGCCAGGGGAGAGCACTTTTGTTTCCTTTAAATGCTGCACGTCAACAGGGGAGCTGTGAATGATTATATTATTGTTATAAACCAATCTACATATTTCGTTTTTATTCAACCTTCATATAGCTTGTCTTTAAGAGTCCTAGATTAAAAGTTATAGGGCAGCAACAATTTTCTGATCATTTTATTGATAAAACAATCAATTGTTATATCATTTTCTTAGTATTTGGGGACAGTGTTGGAAAAATGATTAGATTTCGTTCCTATTTGATAACCAATGACTTTTGATGATTTTTCTACCTTTTGTGATTTATTCTGCTTTTAATATCTGCAATTACAGTGGCATACATAATTTTAGAGATCGTATACAAACAAGACATTTGTCTAATTTAGTAATTAGACACAAACATTTAGTATCCCACGACATCATCTTTTCTGTTATGTACACAATTGAAATTGTATGCAAGGCAGATACACCCTCAGTCTACCAACTGAAACAACTTTATGTGATTTCTTGACATAAATGTTCATAATCACTAATCAAAGTGATATATAATATACTTTAAATTGTTTTTCTATTTCGACAATTAGATCTTTAATTGAATGACAAAATAAAATATATAAAAAAGCATTTTCTGATCTGACAGCACATGGGCTGGAAATCAACTTGGATTTTCGTTAGTGGACTATGGTTACTACTACAAAGGGTGATAGATATAGATAGATGCACTTTATTGATCACAAATTAGGAAGTGATTGCGTTATGGCGACACTGACTGTCTGTCAGCAAGAAACAGGAAAACAAACAGCTATCTCTCATGTAAAAAGTGCATCAAATCCAAAGACCCATAGTTTAATGTCATGGCTTGATTCTCAAGTCACGAAATGTGTTGTGTTTGTGTTGTTTTATAACGCTAAACAGGTAGTAACCTGCATTTAAATTATGTTACAATACCAAATTAGCCAAGTATTTTTCTATAACATTTTAATATAGCCTAGTAAGCTGTTGGATATAGTTTTTTTTGCATCAAAATTCATTAACATTTGCTATAAACACCCCACCCTGTGTAGAACATGTGCTCTGCATTATTGTTGGTGCATAGAAAAGCTGTTATAAACATAAAAACGTCTTTAGTGGTATAAAAATAAAGGAATATAAAGTGTTAAATACGGTGGCGGCTGGTACATTTTTCTCCTGGGGGGGCTCTACCAAAATGTAAGCAAACTTATACACAAACTCAAAACAAATGTCATATTACAACGCAGGGCTAGCTCAAAGGCACACAGCACTTGATACAGTCTATTATTGTAGTGCCTGTTTTTGTCAACCTCCTTATTATGCTTACAGATCCCTATCCTGTCCTCATTGGACAGCTGTGTTTACTTTCCTAAACATGGCTAGTTGCATAGCATCATCCATGTGGACACTAGTTTGTTCATGCTTTTTAGTTTTTTCTGATACGTGCTTTAAGTCACTCACATGTGTTTGGATCCATGCTGGGTCTGGTCCATAGACTGGTCTGATCCTGACGTTTGAAAAGGGAGGCAGGGGAAGCTAAATATAGCCCAGAGGCCCCATATGTTTGAGTTACCCGGCTTAACTAACCCAAAACAAACGCGATCTCGCTAAGCGGTCCTACGACGCTGGTTATCAACTCGGTAACTCAAGCCAGGGTTTCTCTGTTCGGCTGAGTGCGCGTTCACATGAAAGGGGCGGGGTTAGCAACATTTGACCAATCACAAACATGGACAAGCGTACTGACAGCGCAGCATCATACTTAGAAAACTATAATATTAGACAAATATGAAGAAGTTAAACTTTAAACATCCATGACTTGTTATCCCAGCTAGAAATGTTTTGTTCTAAAAACATTCTGAGAATGTTACATTCATTGTTCTGAATGTTTTCAGCGGGAAGTTTTCTTTTGGTTCCCAGAACGTTCTTCTGAAAGGTATGATAACATTCTCTAAAAACATTTAAAAAATGTTTGGTGATAACATTGTTAGAACATTATGCCCTACTATTCTTATAACGTTTTCAGCGGGAAGTTTTTGTTTGGTTCCCAGAATGTTCTTCTGAAAGGTAGGATAACGCTCTTTAAATACATTCTTAAAATGTTTGGTGATAACCTTCCTAAAATGTTTTTGATAACATTGTCAGAACATTATGCCCTACTATTCTTAAAACGTTTTAAGCAGAAGCTTTTATTTTGGTTCCCAGAATGTTCTTCTGAAAGGTAGGATAACGGTCTCTAAAAACATTCTTAAAATGTTGATAACATTTTATTAGAAAAGGGGAGCTGGGAGTAGAGGTTGGTTATGGCAGCAGTGGGAAACAGTTGTTCCAGGGTGGAGAGGCCTGGCTGGTCTTGGGAGTGTGGAAGGCCTTGGATTCCTCCTGGGAGAGACACAAAAATGAGTGTGAGGCAAAAGCAGGCAAAGTTGTCAAAGAATATGCTGGCAAAAAGCTAGAGCGGCACGCAACAAACCATTCACGGCAACAATCCGGCAGGGAATGAGTGCAGGCTGCAGGCTTTCATAGTGTGGCTGATGAGCAGGTTGCAGGTGTGGTTGATTGGAGATTGCTCCCAGCCGTGTAGAGCAGACCAGCAGGCAGGTGTGGGGAGAGAGAGACACACAGTAGAAACAAACACATACAAACACTAACAGGGGTTTCAGGGATGGGCAGTGATAGTCGGTCCGTTCTTCTATGTCTGTCTTAGGTTTTTTAAGTGTTATTCGATCCATATGACAATATAGATATGTGCATAAACAACAAAAACACTTGGGGTATAATGTTCGAACAATGTTATCACCAAACATTTTAAGAAGGTTTTTAGAGAACGTTATCCTACCTTTCAGAAGTACATTCTAGGAACCAAAATAAAACTTCTCGATGAAACCATTCCTAGAACAATGAATGGTAACATTCTCAGAATGTTTTTCGAACCAACAATGTCTAGCTGGGAACTCAGACATGCCTACGCAAACATGCAATATCATGAATTACATGCTTTTTTTAAAAGGAAAATGTGGTGACATCAGATTCTTTTTAAACATCCTTTTCAAACAAATGCAACAAGTTTGTATTTTAAAGCGCACTACAAATAAATCTGACGTTGACCATGACCGTGTTAATATTTCGCATCACAGGAACGTTTTATAAAAAAAGAATAACATCCTGAAAACATTTTCAGAATGTTGCTTGGAGAATGTTCTTCATTTGTTATCATGTAACATTGAGGGAACGTTTTGTAAAGAACATCTTTAATTAGTTACCCAACAACGTCCAAAACACATCCTTAGAATGTTGCAGGCAAAACGTTCCACCTTTGTTAACATATCACATTAAAGGAACATTTTATAAAAAAACTTTCTGTCATCTCAGGCCTCAATAACATCCTCAAAACATCCTCTGAATGTTGCAGTTAAAACGTTATGTCTTAGTTAACCTTAAACCTTATAGGAACATTATTTGAAAAAATAAACATCCTAAAAAGGTTCTTTGAACATCAGATGAAAACGTTTCTTTAAAACCTTATTAGAACCAATAGGTAACGTTTGCCAAAGTTGTGAGAACGTTCCCCGCTAGCTGGGTATCCTACTCTAAAATAATAACATTCTGGCAACATGAACAAATCTAACTTGCAGCTGAAAACGTTTTAAGAATAGTAGGGCATAATGTTCTAAAAATGTTATCAAAAACATTTAAAAAAGGTTATTACCAAGCATTTCAAGAATGTTTTTAGGCATAATGTTCTAACAATGTTATCGAAAACATCTTAAGAAGGTTATCAAAAACATTTGAAGAAGGTCATCACAAAATATTTTAAGAATGTTTTTAGAGAACGTTATCCTACCTTTCAGAAGAACATTCTGGGAACCAAAATAAAACGTCCAGCTGAAAACATTCCTAGAACAGTGAATGGTAACATTCTCAGAATGTTTTTAGAACCAAAAATGTCTAGCTTGGAGGCTACTGCCTGAATATGCTTCATGAAAGGCAGGTTTTCCTATCAATAGAAACATTTTTGATACTAACTTATTTTTCTAAGGTCACATTGTTCAGTTGTCCTACATAATACACTAAAGTAAAAAAATCTATTGATAATTATTTTCTCTTGTATTTATTTGCATTACATTTGATATTGAGGTAATCCAAAAGTTACTGAAAGTAATCAGATCAAATTACTTTTATACTGTTATACTTGAAACAAATTGACTGATTATATTTTTCACAGGTAACTATATTGTAACTGAATGCATTTTTAAAGTAACCCTCCCAACCCTGCTACAAAGCAGGAAGTGTTTCAGTCAGCAGGAAGTGTTTCAGTCAGCAGGAAGTGTTTCAGTCAGCAGGAAGCAGCGGTGTTGAACAGCGGCACCTGGCTTAAAGGATAACTCTCGTCCTGATCCCACACATCTCATAACCAGCGAGGGTTTCCTACAGCAGGAGCATAATTTCTCTGAAAGTGGATTGCACACACACAAAAAAAACATCAATACTTTCCATAATATAAGCTGTCCTCACCGAGGGACTGGGGACCCATCTGCATCTGATTACAAGCTGTAAATCTGGCTGACCCTATTTTTACTGTCTGCACATATAGCTCAGCATGTTTATTGATCTTTACGGACATTGTGATACCTTGTGCAAACACCCATAAAAAAAGGACTTTTAGCTGATAATGTGAGAAGTTTCTATGAGAATTGTTTCTCCTCCATGTGTCTAAAGGTTAAAGAGGCCCTATTGTGCTAATTTCCAGGTGTATATCAGTATGTAGTGTCTCTACTTTAAAGAGTCCTCTCCTGCTGATGTTCAGGTGTATATCAGTATGTAGTGTCTCTACTTTAAAGAGTCCTCTCCTGCTGATGTTCAGGTGTATATCAGTATGTAGTGTCTCTACTTTAAAGAGTCCTCTCCTGCTGATGTTCAGGTGTATATCAGTATGTAGTGTCTCTACTTTAAAGAGTCCTCTCCTGTTGATGTTCAGGTGTATATCAGTATGTAGTATCTCTACTTTAAAGAGTCTTCTCCTGCTGATGTTCAATGTATATCAGTATGTAGTGTCTCTACTTTAAAGAGTCCTCTCCTGCTGATGTTCAGGTGTATATCAGTATGTAGTGTCTCTACTTTAAAGAGTCCTCTCCTGCTGATGTTCAGGTGTATATCAGTATGTAGTGTCTCTACTGGGACATGTCTCCATGCTATAATGTTCAAAAAGCTCCTTATTTTTCTCATACTAGCTGCAGCACCTCTTTTCACCCTCTGTCTGAAACCAGAGCCCAGTCTGCTCTGATTGGTTAGCTGGCCGGCTCTGTTGTGATTGGTCAACCGCTTTGAGATGTCCCGCCCCTTAGCCTATCATGTACAATAGGTTGGAGCGCTAGCCAATAGAAGTGCAGGTGTTACATAGTGATGTCACTATGTTCCGAAAGTAAACAAAGGAGTCCAATGGAGGCATTTCAGAAAGTCCCTCTGGAGGGAACACAGGGATTTTGCCTTAGCAGACCATTCACATGCACAATGACATATATAACACACTACAGGAAAAGTAACACCCCAAAAAACATAATAGGGTCTCTTTAAAACCGAAAGGGGGAAATAATTATTGAAAAATTAAGAGTGATATATTTGTCAAGAGATGCAAAGCAGAGAGAATATTCCCCCAAAAACATGTCTCCCTCATTATACATACAGGGAAACAATTATCAAAAAAGTTCCAAACAGAAAACAAAGCACTCTGGGAGAATGCATGACACCCTGAGGTTAGAGAGAGGAGCTGCGAAGTGACAAAGAGGCGGAGAGATACACGACGGAGAAAGAGAAGGAGGAGGAGGGAGCCAGATTTAACCTGCTTCCTTTCTAATGTATGGGAAGTTTGGGCGGTAGGACTAAAAGAGAAAGAAGCAGAGAGGGGGAGTTAAGGGGGTAAACAGAAACATCTTTGATCAGACAGATGTTGAAGAGAAGCTGTTTTTTCTGTGTGAAGGCCCACCTGAGCTGGCAGCTAGCCATTTCCAGATGGCTCTTTGTTCCAAACCCAGCGCTAATAAGCAGGGAGGGAGATTTGAGGGTGGCATGATGGGGTGTTTTTCAGCTGGCACAGGTACAGGTAGTGTTAGCACTGATGTACTGATTACATCTCATTTACAAGCCTCCAGTGTCCCGACCGGACAGCAGGAAGCTCACACCTGTGATTTCATCGATAGTGCTGCTTTGCATATTCATTAAACAATCCAATGCATCAATAGATCAATGGCGATGCACGCTTACATATTCATACAAACCGCAGTGGTGTGAGATACATCAATCATCCTGCAGAATAATCAGTAAGTGTGGATGTGGGGAAGACGATGTCACGGCAGGTGTTACATCCACTTTGATTTGCATCTGTGTGTGTGTGTGTGTGTGTGTGTGTGTGTGTGTGTGTGTGTGTGTGTGTGTGTGTGTGTGTGTGTGTGTGTGTGTGTGTGTGTGTGTGTGTGTGTGTGTGTGTGTGTGTGTGTGTGTGTGTGTGTGTGTGTGTGTGTGTGTGTGTGTGTGAGAGAGAGGGGGCAGGTGAAGGTATGTAAGAATGTTCAGGGTGAAATGAAGGTATGAATGTGTGTACTTGCCTTGTGTAAAAACTTGCCTTGTACTGTGTGTAAGGCAAGGCAAGGCAAGTTTATTTATATAGCACCTTTCAACACAAGGCAATTCAAAGTGCTTTACAAAAAATGAAAGCCATTAAGAAAATGGCATTTAAAATCAGTCATTAAAGGTGGGGTAGGTAATTTTGGAGAAACCAGCTCGAGATCGCTAGAATTTGAACATACACAGCCGGAAAAAATCTGCCACTTCCTTATAGAGCCCCTCCTCCAACACACACGAACGCGCACATGACCAATGAGGGCACGAGATAAGTTTGTGCACAGATGGAAGGCTGACAGGCAGGTAGGCCATCCAGTTATTTTAGCCGGGCCGGCTAAAATGATTGGTCGTGCTTTTTACAGTACTACTGCTTCCACAGATTCCAACAGATTTTTCTTAAGATATTCATTGCTATCGGGATGTTAAGAGCATTCCATGGAATATAACAAAAAGTGTATCTCTAGCCGGTTTCTCAAACTTACCTACCCCACCTTTAAAAAGAAAAGATAATAAAATAAACATTAAAAGAAAAAATACATGGATAAAAGTTACAGTGTAGTTTAAGATATGAATAGTTCAATTAAAAGCAGCGGCAAAAAGAAAAGTCTTTAGCCTGGATTTAAAAGTAGTCAGAGTTGCAACGGACCTGCAGGTTTCTGGGAGTTTGTTCCAGATCTTTGGAGCATAATAACTAAACGCTGCTTTACCCTGTTTAGTTCTGACTCTGGGGACAGAAAGTTGACCAGTCCCAGAAGACCTGAGAGTTCTGGATGGTTCATAATATAGCAGTAGGTCAGAAATGTATTTTGGGCCTAAACCATTCAAAGCTTTATAAACCAGCAACAATATTTTGAAAGCTATTCTTTGACACACAGGAAGCCAGTGTACAGACTTCAGAACAGGAGTGATGTGATCCACTTTCTTAGTGTTAGTGAGGACTCGAGCAGCGGCGTTCTGAATTAGCTGCAGCTTTCTAATAGATTTTTTAGTGAGACCTGTAAAGACACCATTGCAGTAGTCGAGTCTACTGAAGATAAAAGCATGGACAAGTTTTTCCAAATCCTGCTGTGACATTAGTCACATCCTAGATATATTCTTTAGGTGATAGTAGGCTGATTTAGTAACTGTTTTAATGTGACTGTTGAAACTCAGGTCAGAGTCCATGACTACACCTAGATTTCTGGCTTTATCTGTTGTTTTGAACCTTGCAGACTGAAGCTCAGCGCTAACTTTTATACGTTCCTCCTTGGCTCCAAAAACCATTACCTCAGTTTTATCTTTGTTTAATTGGAGAAAGTTCTGACACATCCAGTCATTGATTTGTTCAATGCACTTACTCAGTGTTTGAATTGGAGCATAGTCTCCTGGTGAAATTGTTACGTAAATTTGTGTGTCATCCGCATAGCTATGGTAACTTATTTTGTAGTTTTTCATTATCTGAGCCAATGGTAGCATGTAGATGTTAAAGAGAAGAGGCCCCAAGATGGAGCCTTGAGGTACCCCACATGTCATATTTGTCAACTCAGATGTGTATTTACCTATAGAAACAAAGTTTTTTCTGCCCTTTAAGTAGGATATACAAAAGTGTAGTATTACAAAAAATATGACTCACAAGGTGTACAAATACAGAAACCTGGACACACGCAATCGCAGATTGTGCAATGGACACTCATAAGTATATAAATAACGGTGAAGATCTGCTAAAGTCTGGATGAATAAACACAGGATTTACACCAAGGGGTCAAGCGTTCATATCCCTTATGAAATCCAAAAGTTGTCCCATGATGTAACTTCTGAGTTATTTTAATCCAGCTCATGATCTTTTTCCAAACCTAACCGAGTAGTTCTGTTCTGGACCATTTCACAACATTCACCATGCAAGGAGCTAAGACGTCAAAGATACAAAATATTTCTGAACCGAGTGGGAAAACAATGAAAGCTAGACATGAGATCACATTGAATTAAAATATAAATATAATATATATATATATATTCATATAAAGTTGATTCATTCTGAAAGTCTTTGCCTGCTGAATAAAACCAGCCTGAATCCTGAGATGCAAAGCAAAGTTCTTCAATGACTGTACTGAGAATTATATTCTTATGTACTTAGCACTTGATACTGATTTTAAAAACATAGAACTGGTTCCTGCTTCACCAACAGTATGCTCAGATTCAAATATACTGTAAAACATACACTGAAACAGAAGGGCATGATTTCACAGACCAATTGAGGAAGTAAAAAATAAGTTTATCTAAATGTAATGAAAATATAGACATTTTTAAACTATATTTAATTCGACTTTCATTTACTGTAAGACATTTTCTTAAGAGAGCTCTCAACAAATGGCATATTTAAACCGACACTAGAACAATATCTACAGTAGGAAACGGAGGAAGAAAAATAAATAAAATACAAATAAGAGCATTTTCCCTTTCACATTAAACTCTTTTAGAAGTCTGTGACTGTGTTCTAAATAAATGTTGTAGTTCAGTCTAAGCAGATGGAGCTGCCCACATAAACGCTTTTTTTATGGAGCTCTGAATGTTTCCTTTATTAAGACACGATCAGAGATCATGAGAGCGCAGGCTGCAGTCTGACATAGTGCTGGAAGTAAATATGAGGGCAGATGTAACAGAAGCTGTTAACGGATAACTTTGCAGTTCGAAAACCCTAAAGACAAACAATAAGCTCGGAAGATGGTGGTAGTTGTACTGAAGAAATATTGGCTAACAAGTCATTATAGTCGAGGATTGTTAGGACCAAAACTAAATTGTACAAATCAGGCAAATCTAATTATAGTACATAAAAATGACTCTGAATTTACTGGCCCATAAACCCATCCCAACCTTCAGGTTTACCTGCTTTTATAACATTATACTTCCACCTTTTTTTTTCCCATGACAGAAACTTTTTTTTGCGAGGATAATCTCCAATTTCCTCATCAGGCACTAACGAGCTACAATGCCTCAATAAAATATCTTCTCAATCCTCCATTTTTCAATATGTTTCTCAAGAATGCTGAATCATTGACAGTAGTGAACTTTTCCCACCAAAAATAAGGCATAGGTATTTATATTTAAACATGAAAAAACTTGTTAAGAAAAAGGCCACAGACTCCATTCCAATTACCAAAGGACGTGTATGACTTTCTGTTTTTCTTCTGTGGTATGTTCCCAAAACAAGAGTTGGTGATTGTTGGAACAGTGGAAAGACCAAAAAAAGACATTTTTGATTCATTTTAGGTACAGTTTCTGTTGACCAGAGCTTTTCCGGCTTTGTATTAATTGTATATTTTGTAAGTCAATAAATCATAAAAAATTGACCATATCCCTTTATATCCATTTTATAGTCATCAGCGTACACTATACATGTCACATAGCATTGTACGGTGACAGCTGCAAGTGGCCCAAAAATATTTCCATTAGGAGAAACGTCTGCAGCTTTAGACACCATGCAAACACAAAATCACAAATGTGCCAAAACACATCTTCACCAACATGACAACAAATGCGCAGCGTTTACTAAACGAGTGATGCACACAGCTGGGACCGGAGCACTTGTTGGCGTTCGGGGATTCTAAAGTTGGCCAACGTGTTTGCACCTGTTGGCCCCCGTAGAATTTCCAGGACTATAAATGAATGCAGTTTGTACGTTAACTCCAGATGTTGGTGGGTTTTACATCCAGTGTGAGAACTCTACATTGCACCAAAGCCCCTCTGCAAACTGTAAGCATAAAACCACTACCAGAAAACTTCTATAAGAGCAGGCAAATATGCAAAACTGCAGCTGTGAAGCGTCCTGATAGATATTCTTCGGACCCCCGAGAGTTCCCTCTTCCTCTCCTCACCTGCAGTCTGGGGTGGGCTTCAGAATGCTCCCTGCTGCTCTCCAGCTCTGAGACTACTGAATATTTCTTACTTTACCTTTTCCAAACTATGACATCATAAATGTGAACATTATTTTACTTTTTCCTCTGAGTTTATTTCTCCCAAACTGTGATCTATTAGAAGTGCTGAGTCACACTGTATCGAGCCACATTGAAGTGTAATCAAATTGAATTATCGGACGCTTAAAATGTTTTTAGGCGCATTGAGTTGTTGGTGTTGTAGTGAGGTGTGTGCAGGAGAGACAGACTCAGAGTCAGACAGAGACTCTAATCAATAGCTCCTTAATGCTCGTCTTTACAGCTGGACATTCGTCCTCTCGTGGCGGCGCTCAGCCTACCTCTCTGAAGGACGTCCGGAGACTTTCAAAGGCGATAACAAATCAAACTGTTCCCTGAATTTAATATCAAACAGGCCTGGTGTCAGCATTTATTAGAGAAATCAGATTCTCCCCCTCGCTCCATCCCCTCCACTCCCCCCTTTTCTCTCTCCCACTTGCAGTATTCCAACACACAGCGGCCCCTTTGAAGTGGAAAGAATGCAGGATGGCAAATTACCCAGGAGACGCAGCTGATGGTCTTTGAAGCCCTCCTTTGATAGTGTTGTTTTTTCTGCTCTGCATCTCTCTATCTCTCACTTCTCTGCACACACAATAAAAGCTCACAAACATTCATCTGCACAAAAGTGAGAATTCCCAAACATATTATAAACATGTTCAGTCAGAACAACATGCTTAAACTGCTGGAAATGGCCAGGAGCATTTTAAAGGAAAGAAAAGAGTATCCTAAAATCCTAAGAATCTCGAGTTCCATACTTAAGTAGTTTTTTACTGAAGAGTACTTTACTTTATTTTGTACTCCTCTAAATTTGTTTTAAACTCATTACTAGGTTATTCTTACGTACAAAAATAAGCTTAATATGCTTGTATGATATGATGTACTACTAATCAACCGAGTGTTTTACAAAGTACCTAAAACTGCTTCAATATTGTCAAACTACTTTCTTCAAATTATTTGTATCGTTTATTTTGTAACAGGTTAGTCTATTACAGTGTTTTGTAACCTATTTTGTATTTTTATATTAAGTATTATTATATTTGTACTCTATAGATACATATCTTATTATATATATATGTATATATATTTAATGTTTGTTTATTTATATTTTATTCAAGTGCAATGCATTTTTTCATCTTGGTGTAAGAAAAAAAAATCCCAATTAAGGATAAAAAAAGTTTAATTCTAATTTGATAAATGCTTTTGATACTTTGAGTTCATTTTCTGATAATACTTCTCATTTTGGACATTTTGAAGCCAGGACTTTTACTTGTAAGGGAGTATTTCTTTTTACTTTCAACTTAAGGATTTGAGTACTTCTCTCACTTCTGCTCTCTCACTGCACATATTTATTATTCTCTTGTTTGAACAGAAAAAGCCAGCACATATATCTGTTTGCAGTCCACCTGTTTATTTCCACTTTACATTTTACCTGCAGCTCTGTGTCACTTGCACTATTTTATTGCACTATTTTACATCCATGTTGCACTATTAGGGGAGCCTGGGACTTTTCATTGCCAAACTACGCTGCAGCTAATGTGACAATAAAGCCTTTGAATGTTCTCTCTGCTGTAACTCAAACAGTGGGCTTGTATTATAATCCCTCTTTCCCCAAAGAGTGTGAGATGGAGAGTCCATGAACATGATGTAATTTCCCCTGAACCATAGTCTCCTCTCAACTTCCTTCAGCATCCTCTGCGCATGATATAAGCTGTCACGCTGCATTTCTGTTTACTCTGGTCTCTCCTCAGCACATCTTAGGGGAATAAATGTAAAGGCACTCACAAGTTATTTCTTTATCCGACAGTCTGACAGCCAATGCAAGCAGGAATCTGCTTAGGAAAACTGACAACAAACTCCCACTTGTTAATGGCTGTGATTTGGTTTAGAGCTGACAGAGAAAGAGTTGTTTTTTTCATCACACGACTAGGAGAAAAACATGATGTATACAAGTTTGTTTAGCATATTGCTCTGAATCTAAACTGTCTATTCTAATGATATGAGGTATGATTTATGCCAACAACACATTGAACATTTACACTTACTATACAATACTTTATCCGTCATAATCAACTTTGAAGTATGTTTTGCTTGTGTTTTTAGCCCTTAAACTAAAAATATAAATGCATTTCACACCAAATAACACAGCTTTTAACTTATTTTGCATTCAGCATTTAAACTACAAAGTTAGGGGCTTATTGTGCTTTCCTGTAGAGTGTTATAGGTGTTTGTCCCTCCAAAGGGAGTTTCTCAATAAAAGTATTTTGGATTTCAACCAATCTTCTGCATTTGGGTCCTGTGTACCTTGCCCTCCAGCCGTGACAAAATAATCTCACCAGTATGGACCCAGCATATGATCCATTTGAAGTGGAATTATATTATTTTACCTATTTGTTTGGCTTGCTGCTATGGTAAGTGGAGGGGAGCGTCCAGTGTTGAGCAGAAAGAGGCTGCTCTGGCAGAGGCGCACCAGATGGCAACAGAGAAGCCATGTTTATTGAAGTTCTCACCTGGCTGGATTATGGACTTCCTCCAGACATGCGTTTCCCGGCCTGCTAGCCCCAGGCATGCTAGCCCCCTGCCTGCCACAGTTCCCAACATAACTCCTTTCGAGAACCCTTTCGTTCGGTCTCGTCTGGCTTTTGGAGGTCCACGGAGCCTCCAAAAGGCTCCTAAGAGAAGGAGACGCAAGTCCAGGCTACCAGCCCAAGCCTCAGAAGCCATGCTTTGGGCTCCAGGTCCGGCCCCAGCAGCCATGGTTCCGGCTCCAGCAGCCATGGTTCCGGCTCAAGTACCGGCCCCAGCAGCCATGGTTCCGGCTCCAGTACCGGCCCCTGCAGCCATGGTTCCGGCTCCAGTACCGGCCCCAGCAGCCATGGTTCCGGCTCCAGTACCGGCCCCAGCAGCCATGGTTCCGGCTCCAGTACCGGCCCCAGCAGCTATGGTTCCGGCTCCAGTTCCAGCTCCAGTTCCGGCCCCAGCAGCTATGGTTCCGGCTCCAGTTCCAGCTCCAGTTCCGGCCCCAGCAGCTATGGTTCTGGCTCCCGTACCGGCTCCAGTTCCAGCTCTCCGGCCCACTCTGAACCCTCGTGTCCTGTCGGTGGTCCGGCCCATTCCAGCCTCCCGTGTCCTGTAGGCGGCCCCGCCGACTCAAGTCCCTTCTCCGTCGGGGGTCCCGCCGACACTATGTCCTGTTCCGTTGGAGGTCCCGCCGACTACTGTTCTGCCGGGGGTCCTGCCAACACCATGTCCTGTCCCGTTGGGGGTCCCGCCGACTACTGTCTCGCCGGGGGTCCTGCCAACTCCGTGTCCTGTAGGCGGCCCCGCCGACTCAAGTCCCTTCTCCGTCGGGGGTCCCGCCGACACCATGTCCTGTTCCGTTGGAGGTCCCGCCGACTACTGTTCTGCCGGGGGGCCTGCCAACACATGTCCTGTTCCGTTGGGGGTTCCGCTGGGGGTCCTGCCAACAACATGTCCTGTTCCGTTGGGGGTCCTGCCGACACCTGTCTCGCCGGGGGTCCTGCCAACTCTGTGTCCAGTTGGGGGTCCCACCGACACCTATTCCGCCGGGGGTCTGGCCAACACCATGTCCTGTCCTGTTGGGGGTCCCGCCAACTACTATCCTGCCGGGGGTCCTGCCAACCCCATGTCCCGTCCTGCTGGGGGTCCCGCCGACTACTATCCTGCTGGGGGTCCTGCCCCCGGGCTCTCCTTTTCCTGTTTTAGTTTGAAAAGTGTTCACCCCCCCCATCTTGCCTGTTGCTTCCTGTCTCTGTGTTCCCTCCTGCCTGATTACCTGATTACCTGATAGTGTTCACCTTGAGCCCCTGTGTTTTCGCCTCCCTCCTCATCTGTGTCTTGTTTGTGGGATTAGTCCTGTGTGCATTTAGGTTCTGCTTTTTCTGTTAGTCTTTGTGAGATTCTTGATGTTGCTGGAAGGATTTTGTTCTGAGGGATTTTTAAGTTTTGCCTTGCCTTATTTTACTTTGTTGCCTGGCCTAGTTCCGCAATAAAAGTATTTTGGATTTCAACCAATCTTCTGCATTTGGGTCCTGTGTACCTTGCCCTCCAGCCGTGACAGGAATGACGGATAGACATTGAGAAAAGTGAAATGATGAATACTCAAAGGAACTTTTAAAGTGTTTACATTTTGAGAAGGAAATGTGGTTTGGTGTCATTAAGATATTCTGCCAGGCTAAAGCAGAGATCTAGGGGAGACATAAAACATTTAAAATAACGTTTTCAATGATCTTCTTATGTTATTGTCAACAAGAAGGTGAAAAAGTTGCTTTCCAAAATGCAACACTATTCCTTTAAGGCTAATTCTTTTTAACAACACCACCACTGTAAAACTACAATGATGAAGCAAATATATCAACAGTCGTTTTATCCATAAAGAAGGCACGAAAACAAGTATTTCACAGAAGCACCGTGATATATTTATAGAACAAATGAGACCGCCCACAGGTTGCTGGTTTCATGTGCAAAACAGCCCATTATTCCTTCTTATGTTATTGGCAGATTCCCTCCTGTGAGAAACAGCAGGATTAGCCCTGCTGTCCGTCAGTGACATGTTGTAATCCAGTCAATACTTCCAAGGACACCATCTTTGCGTTAATCTCTGGATTCTTCAGTGGGCAGTTATACACATGACTCACTAACATTGACTCATTATGTAAATGTGCATTGGGGCTGAGGACACTTTAAAAGACGGTGAAAAGCATCTTTCTTTTTTCTTTGGTAAAATGTCAAATTTTCTTTCAAGTTTTTCTTCCTTTTCATGTCGCAAGATCTAAAAGTTCAGTAATAGTTCTGAGCACGTTTAAAACTGATACCGCATTTCATTTTAATCTCCAGGGAATTCAACACATCGTCTCCACAATTTTAGAAGATAATTTCCTCAGAGATGATGCAACCATTTTGAATTTGAGTGTAATGACAGTCCATTGTAGTGTTTCATAAATCTTAAATGGCCTGTGCTTCATTAAAGCTGTATTAGTCTCCTTAGTGCGCGTTTGTGTTTGACAGGTTCGACAAACTCCCTTTCACTTTTTGAATGATGTTCCAGGAAATGATTGGTGCGATCACGACACACACTTGAAGGGCAATATGTCCTGCAGTGGTGATGATAGCAACACACAAACAGGATATCTCCCATTCAAAGTGTCTCACACCGGTTTGAAGGCACATATGCACAGAAACGCTCCCTGCTGCAGCGCTCTGGTGGTTTGGGAGCCTCACGTCCACTTAGATAATTAACCGTGATCAAGGGTCGTCCTGCCTGTCATAGTTGCCTCATGTTACTGCCTGTTCAAAAGGAATCAAACTCACTGGCCTGAGCTGAAATGAAAGCTACACACAGGCTCATATTCACATCCAATAAGTGAGAGAGTAAATGTGAGTATAGGTTTCTGAGGTGGGGGCTGGAAACTGACTTGTTTAATATGAACAAGGGAAGATCAAGCGCCTTCCACCCACGAACACCGAAGGCTTTGAAAAGGGACCCGAATTATGAAACACACCATATAGGCCATTCATTAAAGCGTTAGTAATTTAAACCCTGTTCCAGATTATGAGATTCTACAAATCGATACATGGATGGCTGAATGTCACAAATATAATCTTAACAAATGTCTATATACTATTACTCATTAAAATATTACTAATTTACTACTACTAATGAACATTGTTAAACCTTGTTTTAGATTATGAGATATGTAGATTAAGATTTTTTCAGCACATTTATTTAGACGGGTATTAATGTTTTGGCAAAAAAACGTATACAATACATGCATGCACACTCACACTTGCAGATACATTTTTGCAATCCAACAGAAATACTCTTTCAAAGTATCTTAATTACGATTTTTTTAACTCATTATACATAAGATTAGTTAGTAGAGATTTTTTTCTCCAATATATTCATCCTTGCTAGCATTGTCGGTTTTTGTACAGAAAAAGGTGCAAAAATGCACACACATATAAACACATTTAAACCAAAATATTCATGTGAAGTATGCAAACCACATAAAAAAACCTATATGCCATTTATTAAAGCAACTTAGACCCTGTTGCAGATCATGAGATATCTTACATTCGTACATATCGTACATTTTTCCATTCTGGTATAGGTTTTTTGTAAAAAATGTGCAAAGATGCACTTAACATTTAATACATGCACGGTTGCACTGTCACACTCGCAGATAAATAAACCATATTTTTTAAATCACCATATATTCCATGCATTATAGCATTAATAACTTACATTCTTTGGTTTAGTAAGATGTGCAAAAATACAAATATTCAATAGATACATGGTTGCACAGTCACACTTGGGGATACATTAACACATTCAAATGCTTATGCAAAGTATATAAAACATTTAAAAAATGCACCAAAACCCTCACTAGCTGCTTATTAGTAGTAGGAGGCCTACTTGTACGACGCTGGAAGTGCAACCCGTCAACACCAATCTGGCTTTTAGCAACACAGTCTCACTCCCTGATAGTCCAATAGTGACGCTTGGTCAGGGTCCTTTGGCGTGCAGTTGTGACGCGCCGAGTCTCCTTCAGCTTCATAAACGGACACAAAGAGCTTTCAACTGATTGCAATGTATTCCCATCGGCGGCGGTATTTGACGCTCAGGGAAGCACCGCATCGGTCCATGTCGGCAGCAGTTAAAGGCAATGTGAGCGTCCATTCCCATTGGATAACGGAGAATTTTACACCCGGAAGTAAGTATTCTCCTTACTATCGATTGATTTTACAGTGATATCTCCACTACTCATCAACTCAAAAACACCAGATTATCCTAGTTAATTACACAACATTGATTGGTTTAAATTGTGTACGATGCTTTTGTATTTTTCCTGTAAACAACCCTTAAATCAGACTTTAGTTACACCTGAGTACAATTCAGTGAAGGTGATTGTCAAGTGCCAACAATCAGGTGAGATATTTGATAGTGGGTGCTTGAGAAGACTAAAAATGTATCTGCAGATCCTTATAAAGCATATTCATTACTCGTTATTCTCTAATCGTTCATTAAAGACTGTATATAATGGCTATTTTGCACATCTCTTTCAAGATTTCAAGATTTTCAAAGGTTTATTGACATATCATATACACAACTACGGTGTAGTTATGCAATGAATGAAAAACTTGGGTCGCCAGTTCCTCAACAGTGCATTACAAGACATCTATCAATATGTGTGTATACCTCCACCATTAAACTGTCATATTCTGCACATTTCTTATTCTATCTACATACATCTTATAAGAGTATAATAAATATGTATAATATCGGTTAAAATAAGTGCTTCAACATAGTTAACATTGCAGGAGAGTTGATTGTCAAGTTCCAAAACAAACCATGCAATATATTAGACGTTAAGTACTTTTGTCAGGCTTAATATTTATCTGTTGATACCCCCAAAGCTTTTTGCTTACATGTATTTAAAAGAAGACCTTAAGCTAAAGTATTATTTAATGTTTTAACATTTATGAAACTATTAATGTTCCATACTCACTTAACGGGAAGAAACTCAGCTAACTGACGATATGAACCATTTTTCTCACAAGAAGCGTCGAAATGAGCGCTGAGCGAAAAAATGCACTTAGCACAGAACTCACGGCTTAAATACCCTTATTACTTATCGTATCTGCACAAACAAGATATCGATTAGCAAACTGAGATTCCACAGATTCCAGAAATATTAGTATCATCACTGAGCGAACCAAACTTGCGACAGGGGAAGCGAAAACAGACACCACAACACGTAGCTTCACGGAGGAAGCTAGTTACCTTAGCTGTTGTTCTGATCAAAAGTTGTGTTCAATGGCATTAAAACGATAAAAACGCTGCTGAAGGTTAATCCAATGGTTAATCCAATGTGTCTGTGTCACTTTGAAATGATTACTGATAATCCATCTTCATATTTACTAGTTTGAGCCTAGGTTTCAGTTTTCAGTTTTAGAGCATAACATAGCTTTCGATATGCTGCGCGTAAATCTCACTCCTCAATGGTAACGTGTGTGTGTATGTGGAACTTCCCCTTCGATTCTATTGGCTCTAAAGGTTCAAAAGAGGTGTCAATCACCAAAATCGGCCAATGGGTTCCAGAGAAACGGCAAATCCACCCAAATCCACCCAAATGACCCAACGGTGTTTTGTTTTTTTGCTAAACCTCTCTAAAAATGTCAAATGTCACTTGTTTTGCATCAATCTTGATACAGGGTACTTATTATATGTTATAGTTTGGATTCATTCCTAAAGCTTTTAGTCTACTATCCCATCATTCAAGGGTGGTTTTCACTATAAGTAATGTATTTTTTTTGGACGGACACTATCATTTACATTTTTTTACTATGTTCAATCTGAATTTACTTTAAAATGAAACAATTCTATATTGATTCTGACTTTTCTACATCCAACTCACAGGTTTATCATTGCTTTGAGAACAATTATTATTAATTTACCCCTTTTAGAAGTGAAGTTATGGTAATTTGTTCTGGGAATGTCATTTTCGAGCCTGAGGCCTTAAAAATAGGCTTTTTTTCACCAAACATTTTAAGAATGTTTTTAAAGGAACGTTTTATAAAACACTTTCTGTCATCTCAGGCCTCAATAACATCCTGAAAACATTTTCAGAATGTTGCTTGAAGAATGTTCTTCATTTGTTATCATGTAACATTGAGGGAACGTTTTATAAAAAACATCTTTAATGTGTTACCCAACAACGTCCAAAACACATCCTTAGAATGTTTCAGGCAAAACGTTCCACCTTTGTTAACATATCACATTAAAGGAACGTTTTATAAAAAAACTTTCTGTCATCTCAGGCCTTAATAACATCCTCAAAACATCCTCTGAATGACCTTAAACCTTATAGGAACATTATTTGAAATAATAAACATCCTAAAAAGGTTCTTTGAACATCAGATTAAAACGTTTCTTTAAAACATTATTAGAACCTGTAGGTAATGTTAGCCAAAGTTGTGAGAACGTTCCCCGCTAGCTGGGAATACACCAACAATGAAACACATGAGCACATATTGCAGTTTAAAAAAGCAGAAAAACTGAAAATGCTCCATGTTTTAATACACACAGTTAAGCTCACACACTATTTTATGAACATATAGCTGCTGAATTAAAAACAGAACAAATGAAGCAAAGAAAGTGAAAACCATAAAGCAGATTCAGGCAGTAGGCGTATATAGATTCACACTTAAAGTATTAGCCTAAAGAACAGTACAGTTTACAGAGAAGAGATAACATCTGATCCTTTTACAACAAACACTACATGATATTTTTTTAGGTTTTTACTAACATTGTTATCATGCTATAAATCCCCAATCTTTAAAAGGAACCATTCATTTGATTACGTTTTTTTTTTCTGTAACTGTAAGATATTGAGTTACCCTTTTTCTTTTGTATTACGTAATCCTGTTCCATGTAATCCGTTACTCTCCAGGCCTGGCTGTGTGAAGTAGCTCCTGTCTGCTCGTCTCAATGTGTGTGAGGAGGTTATTTAGGTCTGCTCGGTGAGTGTGTGCAGTACGAAGTGTGTTTGATCGCCGGAGAGCTTTCTGGAAGCCTCTTCAATATAACGCTGCGTTCCTGTTCTTTCGAGCCCTTTGCACTCAGAACTAATAAAGATTGATCAGTCTTCCGTTCGAGATCAATAGCGACGCTATTTTGGTTATGCCTGTTTGCGAGGATGCTCATTCTGATCAATGACAAAGCAATTTTTTGTGTTGGAGGGCAGGGCCCGCTTTCCTGCAGGCAAGATGAGAAAGAAGGAGGCTGATGGAGCGTTCAAGGCCACACGTTTCAACAGCTCCCCTGAATAGTCTGAAAGTGTGATGGTGAATTCATTTTGAGAGATTTCGCATTCTCCATGTCACACACATTATCAACCGGGACGATAACATCACTGTCGGACTACAACCTGCTGTGCTGTACTCAGATCCAGTGGCGAACCGTGTCTATCACAACTGGACCTTCTGTAGACACACACCCCCCGCCCCCCCCCCCCCCGGCGTTATAATGTCCGTCTTTTCACTGAATTGTCATCTTGAAAAGGGTACTCACAACAACTCCGCAACAACTTCATCTTCACCTGTTGCACTTGCCATTTCAACGTTAAAAACAATAAAACGGCATGAATTGCTTCGTCGCATTGATCTAGATCAGGGGTACGATACGGCCTGCGAGACCATTTGATACGGCCCTCGAGGTAATTTATAAACACACGCAAAAAAGAAACAAATTACAGAAATCTAGACCGCAAAAAAATTAAACAAGCGAGTGCCTGTTTTTCCTGGCCAAGGTCAGGGTCCTTGAACACAACACGAGCCTAACGTGTCATCACGTGGTATATGTCTCGTCTGACAGACAGGGGTGCAGTTCTGACGGAGAGCACCAGAACGCCGCTCCATTCCGGCACTTCCAGAAATGTCAGTACCCATAAGGAGCCATACACATGCTGCAGTTTTTACGTCGCTGTGTCTTTAGTTGAAAGCCCAGTGGCGATCTGTTCATCTGTCATACTGATCATACAGTCAATAACTTTGTTGTTATTAGCATCTGGTTAGCTAGCTATGCTAACGAATATAAGAAGCTTTTTCTCCAACCAGTGAGGTAAAGGCACATCTTTATATGATCATTATAGTTATAAAAAAATAAGAGAATAAAGTAAACAGGGATAAAATACTATATGACAGTAAAAAAAAGTTGTTATTAATAAACAAGAATACAGTTTAAAAGGGGAGTGATTTGTAAAATATCCATAAAGAAAAAGAAAATCTGCTTACAGTTCTGTTTCATATGGGTGTTGAGAGATGTATCCATAGATCTCCTAATGTTGCTCTCAAAGTGCACCAGATTGATGCTTTTAACTTCAACATTTGAAAAAAAATCTTCCCGGGGGAGCATGCCACCCGGACCCCCCGAGAGGAGGTTAGGTCCCCCCCCCACTTAAACTAAATACATTTGCACACATCTTGTGTCCATATCTTTCTGTTTTGGTGGTCATGCCACACCGTGCACCGAGGGAAACTCTGAAAGAATACGCCCATTGGCTACAAATCAATATATGATTGGTTGATCAAACTTTCAGTCCAAATGTACGCTCTCATTCAGTGCAACGGCCAGGGCATTCTATCAAGGATATAGAATACCTTGGTTGAAGGATATTCTACCCAGAGACCCAGAACAAGATCTGATTGGTTGCTTTCTTTTCTAACACAAAACCACTGAAATGCGTAGTGCATGGTCCGAGAAGGACAAACAAATCAACGTAACACTGTAATATTACAGATCAACAACACAGATACGATTCTCATTTATTCATTTTATATACATTTTATTACATTTTATTTATATAATTAAATCGATTTTTTGTTTGTTTTATCTGAGTGTTCCAGGGTATTCTCTGAATACCTTGAAGGCCCAGACAGTTCGCCACTGCTCAGATCTTGTAAAAGCAGAAGTACCAGAGTGTAGGAATACTCTGTCCTGCATTCAAAAGTAGAAGTAGAATCACATTACAATATAGTTAAAGTGTCAAAAGTAAAAGTAGTCATTGTGCAGATTGGTCCATTTCAGAATAATATATACTGTATGATGTGTTTTATAATTATTGATCATTAAAGTGTTATCAAAGCTGGTAAAGGTGCAGCTATAGTTTTAATGACTTTGTTTACTGCAGGGTAGCTTGTGAATTTACTCCAGGTGTAACTAAAGTCTGATTTAACACTTGATTATATTTCACATCATTAATCCAAATCCGTAAAGTAACATATTAAATAGATGTACTGGAGTAGAAGTACTCTCTGAAATGTAGTGGGATAGAAGTACAAAGTAACAAAAATAGAAATAGTCAACAAAAGTACAAGTACCCCAAAATTGTACAGAAGTACAGTACTTGAGTAATTCTACTTAGTTATATTACACCACTGGCTGCCACAGTATAAAAACACTCGCAGGAGCTAAAGTGTGACAAGCAACCCATCTTCCCCTTTTTCTCGACTCTTCCTCCAACCTCTTCTTACACCCTGACTCCTGAGGCATATCCTGCATTGACTTGGAGCTGTGGGGGGGGGGGTCATTGTGCAGCAGGAGACAGCTAACTGGAGCGTAAAACAAGGCTGCAGTCTGCAGGTAGCTATCGGCTGAGCTGTCCTGCCACTAAATTCAGTCTGACAGGTGAGATCACAGCCTCCCCCCCCCCCCACAGAGAGGAAGAGGTGTAGCAGGATGTGAGAGTGATACTACAACTGCAGTTTTTCCAACCAATGGGAATGGCCTCGCTGAAACAACACATTATGCAATACCTCTACATGATGTAATACATTCCCATTCTATTTTGTAATAACACGCACTTCTGTGTTCTGAATCCTGTACTGGCAGGCACCTTTCATGAACATTTATTAAAAGAGCCATATTCTGCTTTGTGGGGTTTTCCCTTTCCTATAGTGTGTTCTATAGGTTTTTGTGCATGTTAATGGTCTGCAAAGGCTAAAATCCCAAAGTTCCCTCCAGAGGGAGTTTCTCAACCAGAGTTTATCTTTTGTTTACTTCCGGAACATAGTGACATCACTTCTATTGGCTTGCGCTTCAACACATTTGCGGTTGACCAATCACAACAGAGACGGCCAGCTAACCAATCAGAGCAGACTGGGCTCTGGTTTCAGACAGAGGGTGAAAATAGGTGCTGCAGCACAGGCAGTATGAGAACAATAAAGAGCTGTTTGAACATTAAAGCATGGAGACATCCCAGCTAGAAATGTTTGGTTCTAAAAACATTCTGAGAATGTTACCATTCACTGTATACTGAATGTTTCAGCGGGAAGTTTTCTTTTGGTTCCCAGAATGTTCTTCTGAAAGGTAGGATAACTTTCTCTAAAAGCATTCTTAAAATGCTTGGTAATAACCTTTTTTAAATGTTTTTGATAACATTGTTAGAACATTATGCCGTACTATTCTTAAAACGTTTTCAGCTGCAAGTTAGATTTTTTAATGTTGCCAGAATGTTATTATTTTAGAGTAGGATAAGTGCTTTATCGTTCCGATTCATCAGAAGTCTTTTCTTTTTTTTTAAATGCGACCAGCAGATAGTACAAGTCACTGTCGGTGTCAAATGTACTGGAGGGGACCCAGAATCAGACTTGGAATCAGCTGGTGAAAGTAACATTTGTTTATTAGAAAAGGGGAGCTGTGAGTGGAGGCTGGTTATGGCGGCAGTGGGAAACAGTTCTTCCAGGGTGGGTGGAGAGGCCCGGCTGGTCTTGGGAGTGTGGAAGGCCTTGGATTCCTCCTGGGAGAGACAAAAAAATGAGTGTGAGGCAAAAGCAGGCAAAGTTGTCAAAGAATATGCTGGTAAAAAGCTAGAGCGGCACGCAACAAACCGTTCACGGCAACAATCCGGCAGGCTTTCATAGTGTGGCTGATGAGCAGGTTGCAGGTGTGGTTGATTGGAGATTGCTCCCAGCCGTGTAGAGCAGACCAGCAGGCGGGGGGGGGGGGGGGGGGGGGGGGGGAGAGAGACACACAGTAGAAATAAACACATACAAACACTAACAGGGGTTTCAGGGTATGTCTGTCGGTCTCAAATCTAAAGGGTGCAATAACGATTTGTATCCAATATGCGTAAACAGCGGACACTGTTTATATGCAGCCCTCACAAACCACACACGGCCAGATAGCTTATCTAACAGTTAGAACGCTGGGTTACGTATTGTAACCCTTGTTATATTAACACAGCCCTCTACTGGACTCTCTGGGTACTACCTTATCCTGCGAGCATTCTCCCACTGAGACTTCTATAGACGTAGCCGGCCCTGGGGCGGGCCTACCTGAATGCGCGCGCATCTCACCGTATAAAAGGAGGCCTCGCCTCCTGACTATCATCCTACACCTCTCTTCAGCGAGCGGAATAGGACAGACAGTGCCCTGAGTAGAGAGCTCCGCCTGTGTTAATATAACAAGGGTTACAATACGTAACCCAGCGTTATATCTCTCACAGGCTCCGCCCTCTACTGGACTCTATGGGTACAGTGGGTGGAGCCCCGATGTATACGCGCACTGTCGTCCAACAATAGCATTCCACCCTACCGGCTTTTCTGGTCAGCAGCTGCTGCCCCACACTCCCCCTTAACCCGGTTGTGACCGTGGAGAAGTCTGGGCTGCGGCTGACAGAGCACACTCTGCTGCGCTTACCTCGCCGTAAAACCCCTGTCTCAGGCGGCTTACAGGCCTCGATGGCAGCGGTGGGGGGAGCGGTAGGCGTACGCGCTCCGCCGCCAGGGTCATCACCGCTGGGAAATCCATCCGCGCAGACCTGAGAGTCGGACCTCCGGACAGCGAGGCGTCCTCGTCCGGTGCCGGGCCCATACCGCTCACGGCGTGGTCGGGCCCCATGCAGGAGAAGCAGAAGGGGTGCGGATCAGCCCCCGCGATCAGGTTCGGGCATTTCGGGCAGGTCCTGTGGTCAAGAATTGACTCAATTTTCACTCTCTTTTTTATCTCGTCTCAAGCTCCGTGGATTCACTTCCGCTGCTGAAGAGAAAAGGATGATAGTCAGGAGGCGAGGCCTCCTTTTATACGGTGAGATGCGCGCGCATTCAGGTAGGCCCGCCCCAGGGCCGGCTACGTCTATAGAAGTCTCAGTGGGAGAATGCTCGCAGGATAAGGTAGTACCCATAGAGTCCAGTAGAGGGATATAACCTACATACGAGACACAACCTTTATAGTCAGAAAAAAGTGTGATTATTTTCTGATATTTTACACATATGATTATTATGAATACTGTGGGCCTACATACCTTAGTGTGATTATAAGTGCATGTGAGTGAATATTGGCATGCAAATTCGTTTTTATACGTCCTATTCATGGTCTCAATGCGCTCCTACATATTAAGAAAGTTATCACCAAAAATGTTAAGAATGTTTTTAGAGAAAGTTATACTACCTTTCAGAAGAACATTCTGGGAACCAAAATAAAACGTCCCGCTGAAAACGTTTTAAGAACAGTAGGGCATAATGTTCTAACAATATTATCAAAAACATCTTAAGAAGGTTATCAAAAACATCTTAAGAAGGTTATCAAAAACATCTTGAGAAGGTTATCAAAAACATTTTAAGAAGGTTATCACCAAGCATTTCAAGAATGTTTTTAAGAAGAACATTCTGGGAACCAAAATAAAACGTCCCACTGAAAACATTCCTAGAACAATGAATGGTAACAAAAATGTCTAGCTGGGAACTCACAAATGCCAATGCAAACATGCAATATCTGCTTACAGCTTATCATGAATTACGTGCTTGTTTGTTTCTTTCAAAAGGAATATATGGTGACATCAGATTTTTTTAAAACATCCTTTTCAAACAAAAGCAACAAGTTGTTTTTTTAAAGCGCTCTAGAAATAAATCTGATGTTGACCATGACCGTGTTAATATTTGCCATCACAGGAACGTTTTATAAAAAAAAATAACATCCTGAAAACATTTTCAGAATGTTTCTTGGAGAATGTTCTTAATTTGTTATCATGTAACATTGAGGGAATGTTTTATAATGAACATCTTTAATGTGTTACCCCAACAACGTCCAAAACACATCCTTAGAATGTTGCAGGCAAAACGTTCCACCTTTGTTAACATATCACATTAAAGGAATATTTGATAAAAAAACGTTCTGTCATCTCAGGCCTTAATAACATCCTCAAAACATCCTCTGAATGTTGCAGTTAAAACATTATGTCTTAGTTAACCTTAAACCTTATAGGAACATTATTTGAAACTAGAGAATGCAATTCCTGAAGAAATTGCTAGTGGGAATGCTTTATGCTGAAAAGCTGACGCTAAACTACTATGCTGAAATGTAATGTGTAAGAAGAAAGTGAAGAATTTAGATTGAAATGATACATGAACACTGGGGGCTTGAATGTATGATGAGTGAAGAAAAGAAAGTAAAAAGGCTTGGAAAAGCAGCAGAATATTTGAACTGCAAACTTTTGAACTGACTTGATGGTGAATGATCTGTCGCCATGGCAACGGCATTTGATGACACCCCATAATACGCTTAGATGCGTTGATGGCTACATCGTTACCAAACTTGTGAAGTTTTGGGCCGTTTGGAACATTTTCACTGAAGTTATGAGAAAACCGTGTTTCATGGCGAGCATTGTGTTGCCATGGCTACGGCATTTGAAGAAACCCCATAATTGACGTAGAGCTGTTGAGGGCTGGACCGGTGATATACAAGCGAAGTTTGGGGGACGATCGGACCGTTTCCATTGGACTTACAGCGACATCGTGCTTCATGGCGAGTGGTCTGTCGCCATGGCAACGGCATTTGATGACACCCCATAATACGCTTAGATGCGTTGATGGCTGCATTGTTACCAAACCTGTGAAGTTTTGGGCCATGTGGAACATTGTGTGTGAGAGAGAGAGAGAGAAAGAGAGAAAGTGTGTGTGTGTGTGTGTGTGTGTGTGTGTGTGTGTGTGTGTGTGTGTGTGTGTGTGTGTGTGTGTGTGTGTGTGTGTGTGTGTGTGTGTGTGTGTGTGTGTGTGTGTGTGTGTGTGTGGCAGAGAGAGAGAGAGAGAGAGAGAGAGAGACTCTGTGTGTGGCAGAGAGAGAGAGAGAGAGAGAGAGAGTTTGTGAGAGAGAGAGAGTGTGTGTGTGAGTAGGAAATGAACAGTTAGAACTGACTGCTGTCAGTTGGAGTGATGACATCATCGTGTTCCATTACACAGGTGTTTATATTTGAGCTAACGAGCTCTGAAGAGATCAAAGGTTTGCATTGTTCTGAATGAGAGATAAACCTCTTACATGTGAACGTTTTGTGGAAGAACGATAACAGATATCTGTGAAATTTCAAAATGTGAAGCATGTCAAGGAAGTTGAGTATCTGAAGTGTAATTTTTGTGTACTTTCGGGTTAATAATGTGGCCTTTTTGGCAGTTTAACTAAAGGTGTGCGGCTGCTGCTGTGAGGAAATATCAGCCTGAAATTACAATGGCATTTTTCAAGCTACGAGATGTTTTCCTACGTTTGTCATCAAATATTATGTGTCAGGAATGTAGGGTTTGGGAATTATGGCAGTTTTAAAAAAATATATGAAGGCAAATTTCAAGATTTGCTCCACTCTAGCTGTGACATCACGCACTCTAGTTAATGTTAAAATCTGAAGAAAACCTCTTTAACAAGGTCTGAACAATGTTTAATATCTCTAAAAGTAAGAATCAGATTTAAAAGTTGTGTTACACGAATAATGTCAGAAAGATGTGTAACATTTTAAAGCTGGAATGAGGTTTCTGAGTGAAAGTATGAATGAACAGTTAGCAGTTGAAGTCGCATGAAGATTTGTTGAAGTCTGAAGAATATCTCCATTGACTTCAATGGTTAAAAATGTGATGAATTATGGGATGTATCTCTGGAATTATGAAAGTTATGAATGAGAAAAGTAATAGCCTGCGATTCCCGACCGAGCTGAACGTTTTGATGTTTGAACGGAGTTTCTGCGATGTTCAATGTGGGAGGAGAAGAGGGCCAAAATAAGTCGGCGGAATAATAATAATAAACTTTTTGTCCGTAGCATAACATTTAGTGGGAATGCTGTATCAGCATTCCCACTAAATAATAAACATCCTGTAAAGCTTCTTTGAACATCAGATTAAAACGTTTCTTTAAAACATTATTAGAACCTGTAGGTAATGTTAGCCAAAGTTGTGAGAACGTTCCCCGCTAGCTGGGATGTCACAGTAGAGACACTAAATACTGATATGAACCTGAAAATGAGCAGAATATGTCCTTTTTTACAGGCATTAGGCAAGGGAAAATGTATTTATAGAGCAGGCAATTAAAAGTGCTTAACAAAATCATTAAAAGACATAGTGCAAAAGAAACAAATTATAAAATCACATTCGATAAAAATCATTAAAGAGCCACAATGTAATTACCAACCAAAGTGGATGTCTCCATTCATATACAAAAAATTCACATTCAAGCTCTTATTTACAAAATGCAACACATTATTAGAAAATGTAAAGGTTATTACCTAATAAAATTGTTGCATTATTATATAATTCTGTGTTTTAACACAAAGGGTCCGATCACCAAAGTCACTATGGAGTTAATTTTGTTTTAATAAAACATAATGACTTTCATTAAAGCTATACCTCGTAACACAAGCACGAACCATACCATGAGAGGAGTGGGAGTCATTTAATAAGTCTTTACCACCCTGGGGGGGGGCGGTATAAAGTTTAATACTAAAGTTACAGTGTGAGATCGGCCTGCTATCCCTCTTATACGTGCCTCTACTTTCATTTCAAGAAATCCCTTATGAGGAACAAGCTGTTTTTGGGTGTAAATATGATTTTTTTTGTCAGTTTAATTTGTGCAGAAGGGGTCTTTAATCTTTCATGACCCAGGGGAAGCTGAGGCCTTCTGCTGCTAACAAGGTAGGAATTAAGGATACACTAAAATAAGTGCACTGGATTTAAGTCTCTTAACTATCATGTGTTTGCTGTCAGGAAACTTGCAGCACAGTAACCGAGTTTCAGCTTAAAAACAGAGGAGAAGGGTCACAGATTTTGTCGTGCTTGTGCTATTTTCCTTCTGATCATTTTTTTTGGGGGGGGTGGATAACTCAAGTGTAACCGGAGTAAACAGCTCGCTTTTAGAGTTTGCACTGCAGAGGGTGGTGTGTGTCTGCTGCTAACTAGGTAGGTGTAAAGGATACACACTGAAATTTAGCTTCAAAGCTTTGTATTAGTATTTAAGTCAGGAAATGTGCAGTACTGTGCATCTGGGTTTTATCATGTGCTCTTTCCCTACTGCTTTTTTGGGATGGATAACTGAAGTGAAACAAGTCAAAAACAGCTCCCTTTGAAACTTTGCACGGTAAAAACAATAATGTTATGCAGACAGTGGCGCGTGTGTGCCTTCGCCAGAGTGTTTTTATATTTCTTTCACTCAGGTGCAAACACACCATAGGGAAAACCACACCCTACACACACACACACACACACACACACACACACACACACACACACACACACACACACACACACACACACACACACACACACACACACACACACACACACACACACACACACACTCAGAGCTCCCCACTCAAACTTATTCCAGCTCCACTGCTGCAACTCAGCAAAAGTGGCGGCGGGCAGGGTTTAATTTTCTGGCCCCTCGCCCCAGCCCCACAGCCTCATGCATTTTTCATCTCCACCATCCTGCTCCCACCCAGCCACTGCCGCTGCACAATGCTATTGATTGGCGATTAAGCCATCAAACTGTTATAAAGAGGTTAATATTTTAAAGCCATTACGCTTTTTCCACCCTCCGTACATTAATATCTAGAAGAGTTTCAGGAGGGTTTTAAGAGTTTCCGCTCTTATGCCTGGTCAGGTTATTAATGTTTGATGTAATGCAGACGGCGGTATTCCCCCCCCCCATACAATGCTTACTGCAGCTCTGAGGTATTCGATCAGTATACTGTGCCAAAGGTCGAGCGGGAACAGTGTCAGTCAGCAGGAGCTGGGGGGGGTTACACTGCGCTCACCTCACATGTGGGATACTTCTAGTTGTTGACCAATTTGCTTATGGTAATTCTAATAGATCTCTGGAGGCCGCCTGCGATATTGAGGGTTCAGCGTTAATTGTGACCACTGGGCAAAGAATCTGCAGTCTCATCCTATTCTAGCAACTGATGAGCATCTTGAGTTATTTTTAGGTGTTAATCCAGAGGAGAGGCTCTTTTTCTCCGCCTCTCTCCTTAAAGTAATGCATGTAAATACACTTAAAGCCTCTGATACACCAGCCATGGTCATTTCTCAAGTTTTATAAGGGAAGCAATTGGTTAAAGTTACTGGACTGAGTGAAGGTGCTGAGAAAGTATTTTCAGCAAAAATGAGAAAGGAGAATATTAAAGGACCATATTAAAGTATTTTCATATTTTTTACCCCGTGTCCCCATGATTTTTTTGTCAGATGAACCCATGATGTAATGCCATGCTCCAAATGTGCTCACTTGAATAGATTTTGAACTGGATTTTATTTAACACTATTAATGATGATAATAACAATAATGTTTTTCTACTGATAAGCTTTCAATGTTAGGTGGTTTGGTCAAGCTGGTATCTGAAAGCTGGAAATTGTATTTATTTCACAATTGATCAGTTCCTTTGATGACTACTTTAACTATTTATCCATTGCTTTTGGGCTTACTATTTATAGCATGTATCCACTCTTTTCAGTTCAGTTATTCTTTAATGGGTAATTTAACCTGCACGAGAGCACAAATGAACAACAGCAAAAAACAAAGTGTTGTAGGTGTTCGTCCAGCGGGATTCACACCTGCAGCTCTCAGGGTAAAAATGTCAGGAAGTCAGGGGCAAGGTTACAGTATAAAGGTCATGTGTTCTCAAACACTGTTCCAACAGTGAAGCAGTATCATTTGTATACAACCCACCTATGTAACTTGTATTTAACCTCCATGATGTTGAGCAAGGACAGGTAACGCAGTAAGAGCAACAGAGTTGGAGGGTGGAGAGTATTGTCCAAAAACGTGTGACATGAGAAAATGCTGACTTATTTAAAGTAACTTCCATTTATATTGTAACACCACTTGATAACATATTTTAACCCAACCACATTCTCCTCCTTAAGATAACAAAGTATTTTTTTTTTACTAAAGATTACCAAGTAGTTTGAACTAGGTATGTTACTTTCAGATTTTAACTATTATCTTGAGTAAAATAATTAATGATAATGAAATGATCGCAATATCAGTTGAAAAAATGTATGTCCTCTTTAACTTTGTTTGTTGTATGTTTTGTCTCTTTTTGGCAATGAATACACTCAATATAATAGTTCAGGGAGGAGAGTCCATACCTTAAAAAAAAGCTTTTATTATCCTCTGAATGTTTATTATTTACATAATAATATATTTTTTAACTATATATAAGTTACATTGCAATACCTCTTGTTCAATATCATTGCATACACTACTCTCCCCTTATGGTTCACTTGGAAGGCTTTGAGTTCATTCTTTCCCTTTGACTTCAAGCCAAGGTCGAGATTTCATCTGTGTCCTGAAAATTACACGACCCCCTCCCTCCCCAAACCCAAACCCAGTCAGCTGATGTGCGCTCTGTCTGCGTGTCACTCATGTTCCGGCTCCACTTGATGGTGTAGACAAGTGACTGATAATAAGAGTGGTGGTCTCCATTAGTGCCAGTCAGTTTGTGCTGTTTAAGTCCTCACAGAGCTCCTCCAGGGCAGAGCGCCATCACACGCCTGAGCTGTGTCCCAATCACCCTGATCACCTGCGACAAAGCACAGCCAGCGATCGATACACACTCTCCTGAGGGTGGGAATTAATGTAACTCTGCTGCCCTGAGTGTGTGTGTGTGTGTGTGTGTGTGTGTGTGTGTGTGTGTGTGTGTGTGTGTGTGTGTGTGTGTGTGTGTGTGTGTGTGTGTGTGTGTGTGTGTGTGTGTGTGTGTGTGTGTGTGTGTGTGTGTTTGTGTTCAGTACTCAAACTCCATACATACATAAACGCTGCACATTCCCCTGTATATTTAGCACATTCAATTCAAACACTTTTAAAACTGTACAGCTCTTTACATTTTAATTCTAATATATGCACAATATTTTTTAGATTAAACTAAGTCCTATCTTTTGTGTACTCTCTTTACAAATCTTTTCTATATTTGTTATGGCTGTCAAGGCTTGCGATTGCGATCTGGAAACTTTAACGCCTAAAAAAAATCTGGAACGTATTTTAACATCCATTGATCATACTCCATGCTGTAAATGTTGGACTATCCTCTGAATATTTTGCAAATATTTGTTCAAATCTACCTTAGTTAATCTGCACAGGTCTTACACTTTCAATTATAATATACCGCACATCATTTTTTAGATTAAACTAAGTCATATGTTTAGTGTACTAACTCTTTTTTATATTTGGCTGTCAACACTTTCGATAAATCTGGAAACCTTAGCGTTTAAAAAAATAAATAATAAGGATGTTTTTTGTTGTGCATTTCTTTATCACAACCCCTCACTTTTATATTTTTTCGAATCGATTGCCGCCACTTATTTATTTTTCTTGATAATATTTATTCTTTATTTATAATACATTTATATTTGCTCCTTTTTACGGATTAATTCCCCTTAGTGTTTTTGTAAAGCAAATTCCACCTACTGTACTTGGCAAAAAACCTGATTCTGATACGAAGTATCCGGCTGCATTAAGATGATAAAATGAACCCCTAATTACGAGAAAGAAACATGAAATAATGAAATAAAAAAGCAGGAAATTAGACTATTAGAGGAAGGTGCCGAGGCTCAGAAGAAGGCAGTGTGTGGGAGACGGTTTCAGGCGTAGAGCTCAGTCTGTGACTCCTGAGGGAGAGTGTTCACAGCTATATTAATATAACACAGAGGGGGTAGTTAGAGAAGCTTTGTTTATCTTGGGCTAAATTAACACCCCCTTATCATCACAATAGTCATGTCATTATAGGAGGAGGCTGGAGGAGCCCGAAGAGTGTTTGTGTCAATGTTTTCCTCCCACTTAATGAGTCGGGTTTACTCCCTGCAAATAAATGAGCAGATGAGACTTTAGACTTGTTGGCGCGGTGCAGAGTTTGAGTTTTCTTTCCCTCTGCCAAGCCTTTGGTAAAAGTAAGTTACAACCCCACACACACACACACAAACACACACACAGAAAGAGAGCAGATGTCCAGCTGTTCAGTCTCTTCATTAATCTGTTGTAAACTCTGTTTTTTCTTCTTACTCGTTCTCGGCATTTTGTTTCTTTGTTCCCCCTCTTCCTCCACGTCTCCTCTTCCTCCACCTCCCTCCCTCCCGGCACATGTTGAACCTCCCGCTGCGGTCCATCCACCCACCGCCTCCACCCCAAGGCCTGCAAGAGTTTGTCCCTCATTATCGGTCCTTACTGCCCCCCGACCAGCCTTCCCACCCAGCGTGGTGTCAAGGCTTCAGGACGGTATTGTCTCATTATCTCCGCAGACAGCAGAGAGGCAGGGCATTGTGGGACATCTGACACTCCCCCTTGGTTAGAGGCTGGGGGCAGCACACAGCGCTGACAGGTGATTAAGACGGGGGAAAGGTTTTAACTGGCCGGATCAATGCAGTGGAGTCAGTTTTTACCCATGCATCTTTGTTTTTCATGTGCATCTGTGGCTTACTATAAGTATAAAATGGGCGTAAATTAACAGTTTGTGTTTCAAACCAACATTTCTGAGAAATAATACAAGATGGAGAAGCTGCAGCATGTTCCTAACTGATAATATTACTCGCCGCGACTCTTAGTTAGTGTATCCATTACTGTAACAAGAACCTTTATGTTACTATGTACAATACAAATTGTACCTGTTATAGACTTCATTCTACAATGTAACACTTGTTTTATTTTATGAATACTGTTGCTACTTACTTATCTACCTGAATGTGTAATTCTTTAAATTGTAAACATTTTTATGTCCATGTCTTTTTATATAATAGTGTTCTATTTTTTTCCCGTCTCATTTCTGTAACAATGTGAATTTCCCCTCTGTGGGATGATTAAAGGAATTCTGATATCAATATATATTTCTTTCATCCTTGGGTTTGCCCAAGTCGAATCAATTGAGGTCACATTGTCGAAAAGTTATTTGACCAATAAAAAAAGGGCACAAAAGACAGTAAACGAAAAGTAGAGTAGTTGCAGTGTTGTTAGTAGAATAACAATTTTGTTGTTTTCTCAATCAGTGTCACGATTTACTGGTATTCACGATAACCATATGGTCATTTAAATAAAAAATTCAAAAATACCCCACGTTTCATGCAAGATTGAGCTGCACTGCCTGGGCATGCTTTCACAGGCAGGATTACAAAGAGGGCAGAGCTTGTCAAAAAGGGGTAAAAAATGTTTTAAAAGCCAGAAAAAAAAGTAAACAAGTGAAAATAATTCCTTTCCTGATTGGTAAGATTGCTGGCTTTGTTGTGATTTGTCAACAGTTTACAGATGTCCCGCCCCTTAGCCTATCACAGGCTTGCTGTTGCCGTGCAAGCCTGAGTGTTACATAGTGATGTCACTATGTTCCGGATGTAAACAAAGGAGTCCAATGGAGGCAGGCAGGCAGGGAGGGGGGGGGGGGGGGAGTGTGTGGGAGAGAAAGGTCGAGATACAGGGATTTTAGCCTTCGCAGACCATTTACATGCACTAAATCCTATAGAACACACTACAGGAGAGGGAGACCCCAAATAGCAGAATAGGGCCCCTTTAAAGCTCCAGCCTCTACAGTAATTGATGTGCCTCCACATTAAATCCACGTTGGTCAAATCTGACTACACAACAACCAACCTATTAAAATATTCCACTTTAACATGAAACTCTGAATTATTAAAAGAAGCCATGGGTTTTAACATGACCTCATTTAGGTGCATAGTTATCATAAAACTGACGTCATGTTGGCTTTTGCTAGTAACAAATGACTCCCCCCTATGACACTGTATTAATTCATTTCATATTAACAGATGGTGCTGAAGTGACACCATGAAGCAATGTGAGGTGTGCTCGAGAAAAATCTGGAATGACATCATCCGTATTCTGTTGTAAGGTTTCGTTATCTCATTATGGTAATAAAGCATGACATGGTTTGACCCACATTATTTTTACGAGTGAGGCGAGGCAAGTTTGTATATATAGCAAATTTCAACAACAAAACAATTCAAGGTGCTTTAAAAAGTATTTAAAAAGAATCAGGACATATACCAATATGACTGGTGCTGCCCAGGGGCTGCTGCTCTCCTTAACAACCCCCTTCTCCAGCATGTTTTGTAGGAGGGACCGGAGCTCCTGATATAATTTAGGGGGGACTGGCCTGTAACGCTCTCGGGAGGGGGGTGCATCGCCTGTAGGGATTCAATGTAAAACAGCATCAGTGCGTCCAAAGTCTTTTTCATCTTGAGAAAAGACACACCTCCATTTAGCCAGAAGTTGTTCTACTCTCTCCTTTTGAGATTTGGGCAGGTCTGCGCTGTGCGGGACCCCACCCGAGGTACAATCCTCAGCAGTCTCTTGGATGGCTCGAACAGTCACTTCCATCTCCCCATCTGATTGCACGTGTAACACAATCTCATTGGTGTCGATTTGTTCAGGGGATATCTGACAGACTTTGGCTAATGGCTGACGCTGAGGTATTTCAAATCGGGTATGGATGTGGGTTGTTTATTCGTATAGGCAATTTATTTCCCTTTATCTCAACTACAGCATGTGCAACTTGCCACTCATTTTCAGTGTCCAGGCCTTCTACCAAAGCTGTGTAGTGCATCTTACCAATGTTCTCTGGAATGTGTGTCCATAGCACCATTTCACTTCCAGCGGGCACTATCACAGGCTGTTGTTTTGTCAGACGAGCAGTCACTGGTCTCACCTCGGTTGGTCTGGAGGTCAGGATCCTTTGGCAACAGTCAAAGGCCTTTTCCCACTCTTTTTGGGAGGCAGGTGGAACTGTTGACTTGAATGCTTTGAGTCCTGGGTAGGCTCCTCCCTCAACAGCCTGCCACACTGGTCGAATGACATTCATTCCCAACAGCCCTTGGTCGGGGCCCATACAGTCATCAGAAACTATGAGGACTCCCCTCTGTGGAACATCAACTCCCCCCACTTCAAAAACTAGCATTATGTAACCAACATAGGGAATGTTAAGTCCATTTGCTGCTTTCAATTTTAGCCAATTTATTTGAGTACCTTTCTCAGTTTCTAAGTCTTTAAAATGCATCTTGACAAAGGTTTCACGAAACAGAGTTACTTGTGAGCCAGTGTCCAAGATACAGGGGATGTTTGTTCCTCCAGCCAACACCTCCACTGTTGGACATTCCCCGATAAAAGAGGGCTTTACTGATGACTCCTCGTCCAGGACCCCGTCCACTTGAGTTTAAAGATGGCTGACTTGCCTGTCGCCGAGGGCAATCTCGACGGAAATGCCCAGCCTGTCCACACTGTAGGCAAATTGGCTCACCCTGTTCATCCCAACGTGGGCGGGTCTGGGGGCGCCTAAACCTGTACTGCTCTGCATGGTATTCACAATTTCATCTTTTAATGCTTGCTTCAACTCTGTAACCATATTAAGCAGCTCAGCTCGGGATTGATCTTTCCACTGGGCGAGGTCGTCGGCAGGGAGTACTGTGAAGACTTTATGACACAGGCCATCTCTCTCATCATCCCAGCCTTCTCTCTCCAACTCCATAGCTTCCTGCAACAACTCAGAGAAAGTCAGGTTTGGGTTTCTACGCACCTGTGTTAAGAAACGTGGAAAAAGGTAGGACCCAAATGCAGACTACAAAAAAAAGGTAAAAGGTCTAGAAACAAAAGGCGAGCTTTATTTTAAAAGCTGATGAACACAAAAACATGGCATGAAAAACACAGGTACAATAACACCAAAACTGACCGTGACCAACATGGAGGGAGACAGGAAAGACAATGAACCGACAAGGAACACAGGGGAAGACAAGACTAAATACAAAGAGGGGTAATCACAGGACAAGACACAGCTGGGAAGGGGAGGCAGAAACACAATCAGACAATCAGGAGGAAAAACACAGGAAAGAAAACAAGACACAGGGAGAACAGAACAGCAAAATAAAACCCATTAGTTCTTTCTTCAGCGACCAAGTTTGCAGGCTGAGTATCATCTGATCCCTTAGTGTGTGTTTTAGATGTGCAAAACCATCTGGCTCAGCAGCCCCCCACCTTTGGAAAGCTTCTCTTAACCGAAGGCTAAAATCTACTAGTGTCTCCCCACTACCTTGATTCAGCGGATGTGAGAGGACGCTGGCGCTGCCTGTTCGCCGCTTCTCTGTCCGAAAATATTGTCTTTCTCTGTGTTAATCTACCAGTTCTGACCATTCTCTACTGCTACAGTTTTCTAACTATTCTGTGGCTTTCGTGTTCTGATCTGGACACATTTGTTACACCCAATTGCCACTTTGACGGACGCTCTGGTTTTCTACCTGTACACCCTGCTACACCTGCCACTGTAGCCCACCTGCTCCTGGGCTAGCGCTAATGTTAGTGCTTCCATCAAATAACCAGCCCCATTCTCCGTCCTGGCTCTCCCCGTGGGTCCCGATTCTGGTTCATTAAACTTCCCGCTCCTGCTGGTCCCTCCATCTGCTGTAAAGGACAGCCCGCAACAACAACTGTCCTCTCCACCTGTCTGACGTCTACCAACAGCTAGCCTAGCTCCACTTGCATAGGCCACCGGCGCTCCACTGTGGCATCATCTTGGAGTTCCACCACTTCTCCGTCCGTCCCTGGGTCACTTCCTGGAAAGCTTGCCTGGAGTGGACTTCACTGCCCTCAACCACCAAAAACCGACAATAACACACTTCATCCCACCTCCACCCAGCTGCTGGCCATAGGCGAGGAGAGAGAGAGAGCGAGAAGCGGGGAGTCCGCGTGCACGTCCAGTTAGAGATGGCAAATCCGGATCCTTTTATGGACTCAAGGTCTTCTGAGTTAGTCATTGAAGAGATCCGGATCATACGAGTCCTTTGAATCATATGAGTCAGCATCACCAAGAGCGTATAAATCCTACCGGTGAAACAGGAGCCCAGAGTCTCCAACTTCAAATAAATTCAAATTTTAGAGCTACTAGTGAGGGCGGCAGTCCACTGTTTGTGTATTTGTAATTTTGAATTTGTCACTTGAGATTTGCATTTCACGAGCATATTAAACTATCGTTACATTAACCTACACAAACATGATCTAACAACGTTAATGCTTGTTTATTGCAGTATTTGGCTTCTTACACTTGGCTGGGTGATGTCGTCAAATTATCTGTGCACAGTATGCATCTACGTTATCACAAACAGAGCTGACACTCACTGAGGCTGAAAACCATGACGAGTCCGAAACCGTTTGCTTTTTCGCGCTGTGTGGAGTAATCCACTCAGTCAGTCCGCTCACCGAATCTGAGTCTGCTGTTGACTCGTGCATGATGAGTCTGGATCTCTGGATCTGCTACGGTTACGGCTCTGAGTCCGCACGAGTCTGCTATGTTTTGCACATTGAAGGAAGTTCCCTTGATTCAGTCAGTCAGGATTTGCGAATCTGAGTCTGCTGTTGACTCATGCATGATGAGTCTGGATCTGCTACGGTTACGGCTCTGAGTCCGCACGAGTCTGCAGGAAGTTTCACTGATCCGCGTCCCCTATGATACGGTATGGAACTTCTGGCAGCTTTCCTACTTGCTAAAGGCTAGGCAGATGGACTGGGGTACGTTGTAATGTGATTTCACACGTTATAAGGAGAGTAGCGAGTGACGCAATTTATAGTTTTAATTTGTACGTCACCAGGTGTAGGACTCAAAGGACTCAGGTTAATGGAGAGGGGAGACTCGTCACTCCCAGGTCATTACTAAGATCCGGCTTAATGATCCGGATGAATCAGGACTCACCCATCTCTACCTCCAGTTACCAGGACGCTCTTCCTGGTTGAGAAGGCAGTGCTGGATTGCTGATGCGCTTGGTGATCTTGTTAACAGCGTTCGATCCGACAGCTCCTTCGTCCGACAGTCGATCCTTTTCATGAGCGCGTGTGCCGTCTGAAATGCCCACGTCTCTCCGTGTTTAACAGTCCACTGTTTGCTCTCCGATGCCTCACACACCCGCACCACATCAGGTCCCTGTCACGTCTGCCATCTCCTTTGTCAGGAGTCCTTGGCTGCGGTCGAATTGTCAGTTTAGCCTAGGAACCTTCCTAACGGAGTGAAATGACCCGGAAGTACCTCAGTGGCATCCATGATAAGAGCTGTTCTCTAGATCAGGGGTTTTCAAAGTGTGGGAAGGTGAGCCTCCCCTCAGAGAACATAAGAACAGCCGAGTCTTTGATGCACACAGGAATGAACGCAGATCATACTCTGGCTGCAGCCTTGACCGGCACTTGCTTTTGATCAAAGTCAATGCGGAAAAACCCCACTCACACAGGTAGGTGGAGGTGAAGGGAATGAGCACTTTTACAGCCTTTTTGGTGAGGTGGGGGAACTCGGTCTCCACAGACAGCCAACAGTGGGCAAGTGTCACTTTACTCATCTTTTTCTCATTATTTTTTCTCACGCTGCGCCTCCCCTGAAGCTCTCTGGCGCGCCTCACACTTTGAAAACCGCTGCTCTAGATCAATGATTCTCAAATGGGGGTACGCGGACCCCTGGGGGTACGTTGGGGTACTGCAGGGGGTACGTGAACAAAAAAAAGGTTAATTAAAAAAATACCATCCATGATTACGAAAAAATAATCATAGTACAATAAATTAAATAGAAAATAAAATGTTATATTAAATATTTCTAGAACCGCCAAGGGTTCAAGATCCGTTCTTGTGCTTTTCTGGTGCTTAACTGGTTCTTCTCTGTTTTTACAAGTGTGTGTGGTGGTGTTCTAGTCACTTTGCTAAGCGCTACTGCTTGTTACAACTTTTAATGCCGTACTCGCCATTAACTGTTATTGCTCAGGTTAATCTCACCCCCCTCCGACGTAAGCGTATTGGTTCTTGCCGGGCAGCCGAGTGGGGCCAGCTAAGAACCGGGTTTCGGTACTGAGAGCCGGCTGCACTGCGGTGGAAACAGTAAGAACCAGAGCTAAATCAGGATCAAGCCCGGAACCACGCTGAGCGGAAAGCCAGTTGCAATATTATATTATAACAAATAGACATTGAAATGGAATCGTGGTTTAAACGTAGCAGCACTACAGCAAGGAACGTAGACAACGGAGAAAAAAAGAGAGCCAAAATTGAGCCGTCAATATCAGGAAGCGTATGCTATGATGGGAATCACGTCAACAAACGGCAACCCGCCCCAGGCATTGTGTTTTTCTGTGGGGAGAAACTAGCCAACAGCTCAATGAAACCAGCGCACCTCCAGAGACATCTCAGCACCAAACACCTGTGTCATGTTGGTAAGCCACCGGAATGTTTCAAGAGAAAACTTGCTGAGTACAGATCCTCACAAGAGATGATGCGAAAAGCCTCCACAACATCAGTCAAAGCACTGGAGGCATCGGACCTAAAACTCCTAAAAACTTTTTTTTAAAACTTTCATGCATTGTGGTCACTGCTAATTTAATGCTGTTTTCTTGTATATGCATGGGGTTTCGGATGGTATAGTTGCACATCAGGCACCACAGTGGATTTTATTATAATATTTTTGTATTGTATTTTATAGTTTTTGCATAATATATATTTTTGTTCATTGGTTTGTTAAACATATATTACTTAAAAATCAGTTTTAATTTAGTTAACTTAGTTTGTTGTAATTCATGCATGAAGGAGTTAATAAGTCACACACTGATGGAACATTACTATATTGTAATTATATATATAGGCTTTTTCTATCAAAAATGTTCGGGGTCGGTCAGGGGGTACTTGGCTGAGAAAATGTTTCAAAGGGGGTACATTACTGAAAAAAGTTTGAGAAGCACTGCTCTAGATGAAAGGAAAGGAGGTTTCAAACTTCCTTTATAACCTCCTTTAGCTTAGGAAACACTGGACCTTCCTTTACGAAAGGAAAGGAGAAAATGCTGCCCCACAATGCCTTGCGGCCGCAACATTTGCCATCACACAACATTCGGCCGTTCACGGAAACAACCGATTATGAACGAGAAATTATATCATGAAAGTTACGGAGCTTATTAAGCATTTTAAAACGTATGTGGTAAGTTGCCAAAGTGCTTTGTTTTGAACGTTCATCAGTATTATAATCAAAAAGAGAAATATGAACGTTAGTTTTTACTGAAATGATCAAATAAAGTCAACATTTCACAGTGTTTACTGAGCTGTGTGGGGTTTGTTCAACTTTTTAAAACATGTTTAACGGTGATATACACAGTGATAGGTTAAGGACTAACAAGTTTATAATAAATACATTTGTATTTGTATTTGTACATAAGCATACAACAACACCATCAGAGCACGGTGCAGAGTATCTAGATGCGTTGACAGTAGTCTGCCGTTCTTATTATACATCAATGTAGTCCGCTGTATAGAAAACTGTAGTTTCCCCACAGCAGCAGACGCACATTTATGACGTCCGCTGGCGCATCATAAATACTTCGATAGTGTAAGTGCAGTTGGATTCTCAAAGCACCGCAGTCTCTTCTCCTAAGTCCTTTTGAACTCTCCTATCCACTATCCCTTAACCCTGTGACGTTTCACACAGAGTTCAAGGAATAGTGGATATAAAAGACGATCGGAGCTGATTTTTGGACAATTCGACTGCAACCCCTTTGTTTGTTCTTACCTAATTACGCGATGCACTTCAGGTGCATCCTCAGGTGCATCATTAGTGTACAAATAGCCTGCCAGGTGAAGCACACAGAAAACCAAAAGAAAAGCACTGCACTCCAATAATATTTAAGAAACACAACAACAAATATTGATATATAAACATGCAAAAACTGTCTTTCTGGCTGACCTTTGTGACATAAACTCTTTTAAAGATGCTCCAAATTAATTTGATAAAAAATGAGTCTGTTTATCATGTCTCCATCTTCTTCTGGATGTTTGATACGATACGATAATACTTTATTGTCAGATCTGACATTTTTCTTGCATCACAGGGAAATGTATGGCTTTAAATGCTCTTGGTTCTCCATTTCCTCGTTGAGTCATCTCTCCAAATTCCTTCTGTCTCCTCCGAGCTCCGAAAAGCAAACCTGTGAAACTGTCGGGCCTGGATCCTCGGTTTTTGGAGGGGGGAGGAGCGGGGCTGGCGAGGACACAGTGCTGAGGAGGAGGAGGAGGAGGAGGAGGAGGAGGAGGAGGAGGAGGAGGAGGAAGATGAAGATGGAGAGGGGGGGTTGTCTGTCCTCGGAGACAGATGGTGTGGGGGGGCTGGTCCATGATGGGCTGGTGCTGGATGGGCTCCATGTGCTGTAGTGGGTAACGGGGGCCCAGGGTGGGACGTAGGCGGCTCTCTGATCCTGAGCGCCACAGTCGTCCTGAGGCACAGGAGTCCACTTCCCCCGCCCATCTGCTGCTGCCATCGCAGCTATGGCAAGCGAAGATATACACAGGCAAGTGTACACGTGCGTTAGCCGGCACACACACACACACACCCGTCAGCGACTGCACCCTGCGAATCTGCACTTTCGGGTTCAGTTACAGTGCACCGCCAGCTCTTCCCCCACAAAATCCCTCCTCCCCATCTTACTAAATTAGCCTCCAGGTTTAAATGGATCCCACCAGCTTCCACACACAGTTCGTGTCACGCTGAATCTGACGCCTGTAAAGCAATTTAATTGGTTTTATTCACAAAGTTTGGAGATAAACAGAATGGAGATATGTGCAAATGGAAACGCTAATAAGCTTTAGAATAGGGGCCCAGACAGACAAATTGTAAAATCATTAAAAAAGAAACATGTGAAATGACACACCTCAATAATCTATCGGAAGTTTTATTATAGGCAGCATTTACAATATTTATTACTAACACTTCTAGAATTGAGAGTTTGTGTATTATACAGAAACATTTACTAGCTTAAAAAAAACAGCTAACACTAACCAATACCCTAAAAACAAATGTAACCCTAACTAGTAAATGTTCCCAAAACACTTTTAGAATCAGTCTTTACATTGGTTTAAAATATGTAAGATAAAATAAACAGATATATATTACAAAGGGAAAATCCTACATTATATCAAAAACAACTCCCACACTTTGTCGATGTTCGCAACCTGTGCTAAGAAGCCATCTCGACACCGGAGATGTAATGCTTTGCCGTCACCTGTAAGAGGGAGTAAGGGGGGGGGGGGGAGATCCACAGACCGGGGGACAGGAGGGAGGGGGAAAAAAAACACGTCGCCATAAGGTCTGTAATGTATGCCGCAGGATGATGCGTTCCTGTGACTGATGCATGTCCCCAGAGAAGGTTTTTTTTCTCGAATCATAAATGTTTTCACAATCAGGATGGTGATAAATGTGCTAACACACGTGTAGCAGCTGGAGCGATATGGACTTGAAGGACGGGTGACGTTGGAGCAGGGCAGAAGGCTGAGTCAACCTGGAAGCACTGCCATCATCAAATGTTACACCAGACTTTCAAATGTGTTCATCTGCGTAATGATAGTTGTGAGTAATTTCGCTAATTGCCTTCCTCTGGTTCCCTCCTGCTCCAGATTGTGCAGTTTGGACAGAAGGGAAACACCCGTCGCACTGTGACAGGTTCAACAAAAACACACAGTCACCTCCGATCTGGTTCATTAATACAATGTGGGTATTTTCACGTCCATATGGCTGGTGTGTCTTACAGGAAGGAACAAGACATCAACTGTTGTTTTGCTGTGTAGTGACGCTGATCTAACCACTGGGATATTTAACTACTCCTGGAAACACATATTAAAAGGTTCATATTTGAGTTGAATCCACTATCTACGCCAAAATCTACTCTGTCTCCCTTTTCCTTAAAATACAAGATGAGATGCTGCAAACTTGTATAACAAGTGGAGTTCTGAAAGTGTTACTCCTTGTTTACTTCAGTAGCATAGTGGCATCACTAGGTGACACTCGCGCTTCTATTGGCTAGTGCTCCAACACATTGTACGTGATTGGCTAAGACGCTGGAGATCTCTAAGCGGTTGACCAATCACAACAGAGCCAGCCAGCTAACCAATCAGAGCAGACTGGGCTCTGGTTTCAGACAGAGGGTGAAAAGAGGTGCTGCAGCACAGGCAGTATGACAAGAATAAAGAGCTTTTTGAACATTAAAGCATGGAGACATGTCCCAGTAGAGACACTACATACTGATATACACCTGAACATCAGCAGGAGAGGACTCTTTAAAGTAGAGACACTACATACTGATATACACCTGAACATCAGCAGGAGAGGACTCTTTAAAGTAGAGACACTACATACTGATATACACCTGATCATCAGCAGGAGAGGACTCTTTAAAGTAGAGACACTAAATGTTGATATACACCTGAACATCAGCAGGAGAGGACTCTTTAAAGTAGAGACACTACATACTGATATACACCTGAACATTAGCAGGAGAGGACTCTTTAAAGTAGAGACACTACATACTGATATACACCTGATCATCAGCAGGAGAGGACTCTTTAAAGTAGAGACACTACATACTGATATACACCTGAACATCAGCAGGAGAGGACTCTTTAAAGTAGATACACTACATACTGATATACACCTGAACATCAGCAGGAGAGGACTCTTTAAAGTAGAGACACTACATACTGATATACACCTGAACATCAGCAGGAGAGGACTCTTTAAAGTAGAGACACTACATACTGATATACACCTGATCATCAGCAGGAGAGGACTCTTTAAAGTAGAGACACTAAATGTTGATATACACCTGAACATCAGCAGGAGAGGACTCTTTAAAGTAGAGACACTACATACTGATATACACCTGAACATCAGCAGGAGAGGACTCTTTAAAGTAGAGACACTACATACTGATATACACCTGATCATCAGCAGGAGAGGACTCTTTAAAGTAGAGACACTACATACTGATATACACCTGAACATCAGCAGGAGAGGACTCTTTAAAGTAGATACACTACATACTGATATACACCTGAACATCAGCAGGAGAGGACTCTTTAAAGTAGAGACACTAAATACTGATATACACCTGAACATCAGCAGGAGAGGACTCTTTAAAGTAGAGACACTACATACTGATATACACCTGAACATCAGCAGGAGAGGACTCTTTAAAGTAGAGACACTGCATACTGATATACACCTGAACATCAGCAGGAGAGGACTCTTTAAAGTAGAGACACTACATACTGATATACACCTGAACATCAGCAGGGGAGGACTCTTTAAAGTAGAGACACTACATACTGATATACACCTGATCATCAGCAGGAGAGGACTCTTTAAAGTAGAGACACTAAATGTTGATATACACCTGAACATCAGCAGGAGAGGACTCTTTAAAGTAGAGACACTACATACTGATATACACCTGAACATCAGCAGGAGAGGACTCTTTAAAGTAGAGACACTACATACTGATATACACCTGATCATCAGCAGGAGAGGACTCTTTAAAGTAGAGACACTACATACTGATATACACCTGAACATCAGCAGGAGAGGACTCTTTAAAGTAGATACACTACATACTGATATACATCTGAACATCAGCAGGAGAGGACTCTTTAAAGTAGAGACACTACATACTGATATACACCTGAACATCAGCAGGAGAGAACTCTTTAAAGTAGAGACACTAAATACTGATATACACCTGAACATCAGCAGGAGAGGACTCTTTAAAGTAGAGACACTACATACTGATATACACCTGAACATCAGCAGGAGAGGACTCTTTAAAGTAGAGACACTGCATACTGATATACACCTGAACATCAGCAGGAGAGGACTCTTTAAAGTAGAGACACTACATACTGATATACACCTGAACATCAGCAGGAGAGGACTCTTTAAAGTAGAGACACTACATACTGATATACACCTGAAGATGAGCAGGAGAGGACTCTTTAAAGTAGAGACACTACATACTGATATACACCTGAACATCAGCAGGAGAGGACTCTTTAAAGTAGAGACACTACATACTGATATACACCTGAACATCAGCAGGAGAGGACTCTTTAAAGTAGAGACACTACATACTGATATACACCTGAACATCAGCAGGAGAGGACTCTTTAAAGTAGAGACACTACATACTGTTATACACCTGAACATCAGCAGGAGAGGACTCTTTAAAGTAGAGACACTACATACTGATATACACCTGAACATCAGCAGGAGAGGACTCTTTAAAGTAGAGACACTACATACTGATATACACCTGAACATCAGCAGGAGAGGACTCTTTAAAGTAGATACACTACATACTGATATACACCTGAACATCAGCAGGAGAGGACTCTTTAAAGTAGAGACACTACATACTGATATACACCTGAACATCAGCAGGAGAGGACTCTTTAAAGTAGAGACACTACAAACTGATATACACCTGAACATCAGCAGGAGAGGACTCTTTAAAGTAGAGACACTACATACTGATATACACCTGATCATCAGCAGGAGAGGACTCTTTAAAGTAGAGACACTAAATGTTGATATACACCTGAACATCAGCAGGAGAGGACTCTTTAAAGTAGAGACACTACATACTGATATACACCTGAACATTAGCAGGAGAGGACTCTTTAAAGTAGAGACACTACATACTGATATACACCTGATCATCAGCAGGAGAGGACTCTTTAAAGTAGAGACACTACATACTGATATACACCTGAACATCAGCAGGAGAGGACTCTTTAAAGTAGATACACTACATACTGATATACACCTGAACATCAGCAGGAGAGGACTCTTTAAAGTAGAGACACTACATACTGATATACACCTGAACATCAGCAGGAGAGGACTCTTTAAAGTAGAGACACTACATACTGATATACACCTGATCATCAGCAGGAGAGGACTCTTTAAAGTAGAGACACTAAATGTTGATATACACCTGAACATCAGCAGGAGAGGACTCTTTAAAGTAGAGACACTACATACTGATATACACCTGAACATCAGCAGGAGAGGACTCTTTAAAGTAGAGACACTACATACTGATATACACCTGATCATCAGCAGGAGAGGACTCTTTAAAGTAGAGACACTACATACTGATATACACCTGAACATCAGCAGGAGAGGACTCTTTAAAGTAGATACACTACATACTGATATACACCTGAACATCAGCAGGAGATGACTCTTTAAAGTAGAGACACTACATACTGATATACACCTGAACATCAGCAGGAGAGGACTCTTTAAAGTAGAGACACTACATACTGATATACACCTGAACATCAGCAGGAGAGGACTCTTTAAAGTAGAGACACTAAATACTGATATACACCTGAACATCAGCAGGAGAGGACTCTTTAAAGTAGAGACACTACATACTGATATACACCTGAACATCAGCAGGAGAGGACTCTTTAAAGTAGAGACACTGCATACTGATATACACCTGAACATCAGCAGGAGAGGACTCTTTAAAGTAGAGACACTACATACTGATATACACCTGAACATCAGCAGTGGAGGACTCTTTAAAGTAGAGACACTACATACTGATATACACCTGATCATCAGCAGGAGAGGACTCTTTAAAGTAGAGACACTAAATGTTGATATACACCTGAACATCAGCAGGAGAGGACTCTTTAAAGTAGAGACACTACATACTGATATACACCTGAACATCAGCAGGAGAGGACTCTTTAAAGTAGAGACACTACATACTGATATACACCTGATCATCAGCAGGAGAGGACTCTTTAAAGTAGAGACACTACATACTGATATACACCTGAACATCAGCAGGAGAGGACTCTTTAAAGTAGATACACTACATACTGATATACACCTGAACATCAGCAGGAGAGGACTCTTTAAAGTAGAGACACTACATACTGATATACACCTGAACATCAGCAGGAGAGGACTCTTTAAAGTAGAGACACTAAATACTGATATACACCTGAACATCAGCAGGAGAGGACTCTTTAAAGTAGAGACACTACATACTGATATACACCTGAACATCAGCAGGAGAGGACTCTTTAAAGTAGAGACACTGCATACTGATATACACCTGAACATCAGCAGGAGAGGACTCTTTAAAGTAGAGACACTACATACTGATATACACCTGAACATCAGCAGGAGAGGACTCTTTAAAGTAGAGACACTACATACTGATATACACCTGAAGATGAGCAGGAGAGGACTCTTTAAAGTAGAGACACTACATACTGATATACACCTGAAGATGAGCATATTTATATTCAGCCACTTTAGGTCTTTACAACATATGCATACCCCTACTGAATGTTCAGCATGCCCTAAAAACTTTAATTCATATTAAATGAATATGAATGTTTTGGGGGAATATTAGTAGAGACAACTTGCAATACCTTAATTTTCACATGTTTGTCCTTACGCTCTGGGTTTTCCTATGCAGAAATTGAAGATGGACTTAAAAATAGGTGGAAACACGCTTGATGACCTATTTAAACATGATGTAGCAGTAGCACAAGTAGAATAATCCCAAAGTCTTGGGAAATTCTTACATTTTACATTCCTCAAAGTGTGCTAAGATTAGGTAGTCAACATAAGATACCTGTCGTACCAGGCTGTAGCAGCAATACTATAGAGAGTTATTAAAGAAGCAACAGGCCAAATTTGTGTAAGAGGAAAATGAAGGTCTTTTTTTTTCAAATGACATTCTACACTCCAAGACTGAATGAAATCCTCCTTTACTCTTCTTAAAAAGTAAAAACTGTTTAAGATAAACAAAGATGTACCAGTTTAAAGTAAATAGGTTTTACCATATAAGCCATGGCATTTAGAAAGGAAATACGTTAAAAGTAATTGCAAATTCCCCATTTAAGTTATTTTCCTTTTCCTTTTCCTTTTTACAAAGCATTTAACACACTAACAACATATATGAGATTCTGCTGAGCGCCGGGCTTGACATGCTTTCAGCGAAAGGCCCTTAGCCAGCTGTCTGAATGCCAGTTAGGGAAACATTAGCCCTTAAATATTAATGCAGTAATATGGCATTGTTGGAATGCTTACTGAGCTGTGGGCTCCGGGCCTGCTGGGCTATTTGTCACACTCCAAAAAGCTCACAGCGGACAGAAAATAAACCCTCTACGAAAGGGCGAGCGCTTGAGCTTAAGAAAATAAAAAGCACCACCTTTTATTCCTACAACATTGTACCTACTTTAAGTATCATTTTTATAGCCGTAGGTTAGTCTCTGATCTCCTCTTTCTGCTCAAAATTGCTCCAACATATTATATAGTTGTCTTTTTAATTGCTAACCAAAATGAAATCCAAGTGAGATTTGTGCAATCAAAAACAGGTACAAAACGCATTAATAGTCAAAGCAGCCCCCCTCCCCCTCCCCCCACGTTATTTCTTTCTCGCTCTGTGTGAATCTTCCAGCAACAGATGGCCGATGGAAAAAATCAGCAACACATTTATTTTCTCTCTCCTTTATTTTAACAAAACTGTCATAATTGGACGGCTACCCGACCACACATATTTTAGTATGTATTGTTTCGGTTCCAGCAGAGAGATATTTTCATCTTACATCATCTACTGAAGCGAATAATACTTGCCTTTGGGAATAAGTTGCAAACAACAGTTTTTTTTCAAAGATTGTATGAAATTCAAACTTGCATAAAATGCTATATTCACTACGCATGAGATACATGCACACACACACAGTGCTTTACTGTTTGCAATATATTAACCTAGGAGACACCCTGTGGTGCTTTAGCTAGCTGGCGTCGATGCCTTAAACTCTGCAGGGAACGAGAAGAAAGGCGGAAAAAATAATACGCTAACAACTCGTCTTTAACTTCAGAGAAGGAGTGAGGTCATTATTCTGCAAAGGAACTAAAGGTATTAAATAAATGTAGTGGAGTAAAAGAACACGATTTACCTCTGAATTGTAGAGTAGAAATACAATGTAGCAGACAATGTTAATTCTGAAGTATAGTACAAATACCTCTTAATTGTACTTAAGTACAGTACTTGAGTAAATGTACTTAGTTACTTTACACCACTGCATATAATCCTGGTTCACACCTGAGGTAGAGTCTCTGTGGGGGGAGTGGAAAGGTTGTGGACACGGGGGGGGCGGGGGTCAATGGTGTGAATTGAATCGATCGCAGGCTTCCTGACAAGTGTTCAGTGATTTCCTGTCCCTGGCAGAAATATTGTGCTTGTTAATCCATTTGAGTCGGGGCAGCAAGGGGGCTCAGTGGAAGACTGTGTGTGTGTGTGTGTGTGTGTGTGTGTGTGTGTGTGTGTGTGTGTGTGTGTGTGTGTGTGTGTGTGTGTGTGTGTGTGTGTGTGTGTGTGTGTGTGTGTGTGTGTGTGTGTGTGTGTGTGTGTGTGTGTGTGTGTGTGTGTGTGAGCTGCTTGGAAATGGTGGGGTTTCAGAGAGGTGGGGGGGTCAATGCAAACAGGATGCTAATGAGCCTGCGCTAATCAATGTGTGCTTAATCAGCTATTCAGCTGTGAGTGGCCACGGGAAGGAGGAGAGAGGAGCGAAGCGGAGGGGGGGGGGGGGGGTCGGGGGGGGGGGGGATGTTGGGAGGAGTTCATGAGAAAGTGCAGGCCCAACCTCTGATTCACTCCCTTTGAGCAGAACATCGGTTCTCAGGAAGCCCTCGGTGAATCCAGATTTAATTTCCTGCAGACAGTCTGTTGTTTTGCTTTCTGAATCACGATAATACCTTGATGATAAACAATGTGAAAGATGATGACGTCATGCGGGGGCTGTGGCTCAGTCTGGAGGGACGTTGCCGAACCGAAAGGTTCACATCCCGATCGGACCAACAACAAAATAAGTGTGTGGACTGGTAGCTGGAGAGGTGAGGGAACAGGGATGTTAGCCTTTGCAGACCATTTACAGAAAGAACCTAGACACGACAGGAGAGGAAAAACCCCAACAAACATAATAGGTTTTTTTGTTGCATTCTACTTTTCAAGCTGAACAGGCCACATGAAATCAGTTATTATTCTTCAGTAATTGTACAATAATTTTAGATAAATTAAATTAAATAACTTGAAATAATTCAAGTAAATAGGTTCAAGCCTGGGATTTTAGCCTTTGCAGACCATTTAGATGCACACAAAACTATAAATATATATATATATATAAGGGGAGGTTGTGGCTCAGTGCATTAGTGCGCTGATCTTTTGATTAAGGGTGCACTGATTCAAATCCCGCTGCAGTCAGCATTCCGCTGTGTCCTTGGGCAAGACACTTCACCCCAAATTGCATAACTAAAACCAAATTAACAAAATCATTAATAACAAGTAACATGTCATGTAATATAACACACTACAGGGCCTCTTTAAGTAAATAGTTAGTACTTAATTATATTCTACCAGTAGTTAATTCAGAGTATCACACACACTCACACAAATACAGTGTTGAAATGATAATGCAATTGTCTAAAATGTTTGTTAAAGACAGACACTGCCACAGTCTCATGTCCTATCATCAGCCAGTCCAATCTATGACCGTGTTCTTCCAAATCAAATCTTAGATGATTGAAGTCTAAGTTAAGACTCGGGACAAAAACCTCCACTGTCAAGAACAGCTCACTCGCATTCATTTGATCACAGTCCTTCATAAGGAATTAATGATATAGTAACCTACAAAATGCTCTTGTTCATAAACTTTCATTATTTGACCCGCTCCCATAGGATATTTTCTTCACCTCTCTCTCTTTTTTCTCCAATGTGTTGCTTTCAAGAGTTATGTATTAATCCTGTTCTTTACCCACTCAGAAAAAGGCCACAACTCAATCAGTCTCCCGTCCTCGGGAACAGCGGCCTTTAAAAAATGACTCCATACCCCGAGCTGACAGCCCAAAGATGGGAAGAGAGGAATTAATCTCACGGAAAGACCCGGAATAAAAGAGGGTTGGGGGAGGTAGACTAAGAAACACGGTTTGGGAGGGTGCAGGGGAAAAGCTGTGTGTTTGGGGCAGCAGGGGTCCACTCGTACACAGATTCTGCAGCAAAAAGTGTATTTCCACACACACACACACATCTCCGGTATGTGTAAAGATGAGAGGTAAGGGGAGGGGGGGGAGCAGGGATCCATCCATATTACGATGTAATCTGTATCGCCCTGGCATCGCACAAAGGGTTTTAGGGAGCTTATGAAGTGTCAACAAGTTGTGATTTCACTTGGAGCCGACCCAGGGAAACAGCGCGTGCGTGTGTGTGTGTGTGTGTGTGTGTGTGTGTGTGTGTGTGTGTGTGTGTGTGTGTGTGTGTGTGTGTGTGTGTGTGTGTGTGTGTGTGTGTGTGTGTGTGTGTGTGTGTGTGTGTGTGTGTGTGTGTGTGTGTGTGTGTGTGTGTGCGTGCGTCCGTACTAGCTGCACCTTTACCAGCTTTGATAACACTTTAATTATCAATAATTATAAAACATATCATATGTATTATTCTGAAATTGACCAATCTGCACAATGAGTACTTTTGTTACTTGAAGTACTGTATATTTGGATGCTACGTTTGTACTTTTACTTGAGTAACATTTTGAATGCATACTTGTAACAGAGTAATCCTACACTGGTACTTCTACTTTTACTCAAGTACCAGATCTGAGTACTTCTCCACCTCTGCTGGCCACCCAAATCAGATGTGACCTGAGGGCAGCGAGCAGAGCGAATACGATGAAGAAGTGAGATAAGCAGAGAGAGAGAGGGAAGTGTTGATTCCTGGCAGTGTATCGACGCTCTCGTGGAGTGTGTAAGTGCGAACTGTATCTGTATTTGGACAGAGAACAGAGGCAGATTGCGATGAAATAAAAAAAGGAGACAGATAAACGCCAGGATCTGAAGCCTTGGGAGGACGGCGTCTCTGAAGCTAGTGGATCCCATGATAAAAATGCCTGTAAAAGTATCACAGCACACAATAATCCTTATTCTATTCCATTGCTCCTCTTGATCATTCCCACCATTCATCCTGCGAGACAGCAGCATGTACACGGTGATGCCCAATTGATTTACTGTTCAGAAAAATACACATTAACATGCCTAACAGTTGTTACATACCACAGCCGTGACTGTAATATAAATGGCTCAAGTCTGATGTCGTGTCATATATGGCTTGCGTTGAGGAATATTTGATAAGGCTACATCATTACAAACCCCCCCACCATATATCCGTGTATCTCTTCGGGTAAATGAGCAGTGGCTCTCGTTTGAGCCGGGAAGCCGAGCTGTCATTAGTCTGTCTTCAAATACACCCACCGGCTCTAATGATGCAAAAACATGCCTCGCTATGCCTGAGCACGAGTCGTTTGAAGAGTTAGAAAAATGAAATAAAAAGATTTGAAGGAAGATGGATGAAGTGTATGTCTTCAGGTGGAGGTAGTATTTCACCACTGAGAGATGGGGAGGGTGATGGGGTCTTTTTTTACGCGAGGGTGCAGTTTTATTTTCATTTTAAAGAGGAATGGGCTTTTAACATGCAACTCAGAATCCATCTGTCTGTCAAGCAGTCTTTGATGTCCTGCTGCGTCTGTAGCCTTTGAGAGGGCTCGGGTATCATTAAGCACTTCCAATGAGTCGCACGTAGAAAGGATGACTGGATCCCCAAAGTTTTTCATCATCAATAAAAAGGGAGTCTACCACTCCTTCAACTGGGAACTTCAATCAACTTTAATTCATGTATTGGCCCATTAAAACCTGTCTGTGATTAGCCCCATGATATTCTTTTAGCATTGTTAAAGAAATCGATCCCTACCCTCTCTTTTTCCGAGCTGCTTCCTGTGCCATGTCTGAGGTCTGTAATGATGTGCAGGTATCCATCGTGTGTGTGAGTGATATGAGGCTAATATGGGGGAGAGCTAATATATGCCTGTCACCAGTAAAGGAGAGCATGAGCAGAGTGCACCGCATGCTAAATCTGAACGAGGGGGGGAGACATTAAATATTCTTTTTGATTGCATATCCAGCTGCATATTCTCACGTAGGGATTTTGCTTTTAACTGAATGTGCTGTACACAAGCAGTTTAACAAATATTTTTCCCCTGGCAACGTCTCAGCCCACCGGTGGTTTAGTGCTTAATCCTTCCCAACAAATTCAACTACTACATCCACCAAGGGGGTGGGCAGGGAACTGCCATCTCTACAAAGGGAATTATTGACATTATTAAGCTGTTTACAGTGAGAGAAAAAAAGCATTTTGTATCATAAACAAACGCCTTCATTCCCTATAAGCCCTCTGTAGGCTATAACTTAGCTCATAATGATGAAAGGGACCTTGCTCCGGAGAGTTGGGTGGGCAGGTTTTACAAATGTAGCTGGGAATACTTAAGGGAATACTAATGTTAGTTGAGGCAACATCTTAGGCCTTCTTATAGCGGTTCTTGCACCAGGAATCAAGGGTCCTTTTGAAAGAAGCCCGTCTTCTCATCTCTGGCTCTGTTGTGAGCGCTCATTAGGACCAGAGATCAAAGAGCAGCTTGGACACTGTGGGCTATTTCCATCTATTCATCACTCTCACTGGAGGTGCTCTGCATCCAGATCGCACCACAACTTTCCTCTGTAAGCGTGCCATTTTGGTGACATCCATCAGCGGTGCACTAAGAGCACTCCGGACTTGTTTCCAAAAAAACGCTGGCATTCACATGAAAAGCGCATTCACAAGCTCTAGATACTAACAACCTTAACCTTGTCACTCTAAAATGTAGAGGCTGTGCTAATTTTAGTGTTATAATTTGAAGGACATTGTGTGATATGCACAGTCATGGTTGGGAGGGTAACTTAAAAAAAATTCTGTATGATCTGTAACCTACTCCGAGTACCAAAATATAAAAGTGATGTAACCTGATTACTTTCTGTTACTTTTGTATTTCGCAATGTGAAATGCAATGCAAATAAATACAAGAAAAAAACCTGAAGAAAATGATTTTTCAGTTAAAGGGGCCCCTTTATGTTTTTGGGGGTGTTTCTTCTCCTGCAGTGTGTTATATTTGTGTGGTCTACGAAGGCTAAAATCCCTGTGTTCCGTCCAGAGGGAGTTTTCTCGATGGAAATGGGCTATTTCTTGTTTTATGGACATTTTGAATTGGCTTTTTGTGTAAATGACCCTTCTTCCTGACCTTTTGGATGTTTGCTTTCATCCGGTTTCAAGCCAGCTGCTAGAAATGCCTTGAAAATGCACACTGGCTCGCCATAATGCCTGCCAATGAGCGTCTCTATCCTCAGACATAATGCAGACTTTGTACTCAGGAGTTGGCGTGTAAAGTCAGTCTTTTTGTCTGGGGGGAATGATGTGAAAATGATTTCTCCAATACAACTCCTCCGATAAGTTCAGGGTTGCAATGCTTGTGTGAAAGGGGCTTATAGGCCCTATTCTGCTTTTTGGGGGTTTCCCTTTCCTGTAGTGTGTTCTATAGGATTCTATGCATGAATGATCTGCCTCTGCATCCCTGTGTCCCCCCCCCCCCTACCTTGGACTCCTTTTTTACTTCATCAACATAGTGACATCACTATGTAACACTCTTGCATCTATTGGCTAGCGCGCCAACACATTGTACTTGATAGACAAAGGGACGGGACATCTCTAAGTTACATTCATTTGTATCCTGATTACGTATTCCTGTTACTTGTAGCATGTACATACTGTAGTTCCAGACATTATCAAATGTGCCAATTGTATGTGGATTATTCTTTGTTTTTTAAATGACTGCATATTAATATATTAGTTCCTTGCTTATTTCTGCATTTTTCCGGGTCAGTGGTTTTAGGCTTCATTAGATTAGAGACTTTGCACCTTAGTTGTGAATCTATATTAAGATGAAGTAAGATCATCCTTTATTAGTCCCATAGCAGGGAAATATTCAGTGATACAGCAGCGGAGGGGATGGTGAAAACACAAAAAAGCATACAAATAAGTACACAGACTCAATTCACATTAGTGCACACAGGAAATATTGATACTGCAAATCTTAGCATATACATTGATAACGCACAAGATATTTGGTTGTAAAGTCTGACAGCAGCAGGGAGTCCAATCCTTCAGTCAAATGCTAATGAATGCTGGTTTCCATCCACTGCTGTTACGCAATTATTAGGAGTTTGTTTAAGGACAAAAGCAGGAGGTGGCAACAATTCTTTGGCTGGAATAAAATATTGTATCATTGGAAAAGGGTCCAACAAAATGATGTCATTAGAAGACTTTAACAGTTGAAAACAATATAGAAAGTCGATGGAAACGGGATATTTCTACTTGTTTAATGGACTAATGTAAGGAATGTCATGAAATGAGGCGTATAAAACTGTCTTCCCTGCCTTTGTAGTCTACAGACAAACACACCTGCTGGCATGCATGGGCCTAAACACACATGCTCATTCACTCATAATGTGTGACCTCAGAGAGAGCAGGTGATGAGCAGGTGATCTGTCCGTCTGCTCTTATGGTTGTTTAATGATGACATTGCACAAACAACACTACACAGAACTCTTATTCTCTTGACTCCCTCATTGCACTGCAGAACACATGCAGTATTTACAACCTTTTATCCCTTTATTTTCTTGGGTGTATAATGTCTATATCACAGAGGACAAGAGTAGTGTGAGAGAAGCACAAAGAAGAGGCCTAAAGGGAGTCTATGATGGATGAGCCATAGGGGGAAATCGTGTGACAGACAGTAGTGACCTCCCTGCACATATTATACATAATACATGACACCCCTGCACTCCACATGCACATACAGCCTTTTCCGTACTCTTTCGTGTCATAAACATATACCAGAGGACCGCAGTGACCCGTTCCCTGGAGCAAGCGTTTGTGCTCTCTCAAGCTGTCCAAACGTGTGTGCCTTTGAAGGCCTGTCTCAGTGTTTCCTTGCCTTTGCGTGGTACCTGGCTTCTTTTCAAATCAACGCTCTCACCATTGATTTATACTTCAGAGAGGCTGAGACTGAGTGGGAGAGGAGCAGTGTGTGTCTGTGATTCTGTTGTGTTCCTGTGTGCAGCAGACGCTTGTGCACCGCGATGTTTCAGCGCAGGATTTCGTTTTTTGCCAATTAAACAGACACTAATATCTGTCACTATACTTGAGCTGAGGGTCTCCGAGGTGCCAGGTTGCCATCTTTGCAGATTGCGGAGAAAACTAGGTTACTCCGTCTACATAAAAAAAGTTGATCGCAGCACTTCAGAGCTGAAACCTCCACAAAACACCCCGATATCTGTCGCTGGAGCTCAACAAATGTAGCTTCCTTCGCTAAATCAGCTCCTGGAAAGTTGTCAACACAGCTCTGGCAGAAGTGCTGCTTCTCTTTTTCTCGTGAGTGTTATAGTTGCTTTTTTCTCTTTGCTTCAGTGTTTAGTGTTTGCTGACTGACTGGGGGAGATAATGAGGAGGGTGTTCTTTCTTTTTGTGCCCACGTTCATGTCTTCCTTTTGCACTGCCTCATTCACTCTTCATAGAGATACCATACAGTATGTTTGTGTAGCATGTTTGTGTGGGTGTGTGGGAAACAGTCATTTTGATGCACCCTATCGCAACATTTTGGAAGAAGAAACTGCTTTTCATGTACTTTTAACGACCCCATTGAGGTTATTGTTTTCAAGTTCATCCATGAAATTTAAATAGATAAATAAAATAATATTTGCTCGGTTTTTAAAGTTCAAATAGTCTCTTGAAGCAGATTTTTTGGTAGCGGCAGAACAAGCTGTAAACAGTGACACATACCCATCACTTTTTAAAGCTGATACCGCCAACATGCTAGCAAACTGTTGCTTATTAACAGAGAATTAGTATTCATTTGAAATTACTATCTTTTAGCTCTCTCTCAGCTAAATGCTACACTTTGTCCACCAGCTGACCTTGGATCGGTTGTGTTCAGTGGGTTTATAAGAACTATTTCACTGAAAACAGTTTCTTAATCACAATTGATTAAAGCTTTGAGAGTGAGGTCCATAAAACCACAAGTGTTTTTGTAGTTGTTCATTTTAAATATCTAGACAGAAACCATTCCTAATCCCAGTCTGGTCCTAAAGAGTGGTGCAGGAATGAGTCTAAATGAGACTACTAAACGTCATCAAATCGAACATTAGCCGCCTTCAGTTTAGCAGTGCTGTGGTTTGTTTATGTCCTAATGCTTTTTACATCTGGTGATTGCCTTACAACTTCAAAAACATAAAAGTGCCCTTCATTTGTGTAGAATTTCCTGGAGAACAAAATGTGTAATTATCATAAACGTGTGTTTGCCACAGATCTTTTTTGTGTGCAATTATCCAAAACCACACAGAAAAATCTGGTGGTCTTTTTGTTGAGGGAACCAGGGAGATGCTGCCTTCATGGTCGGCCTACAAAATGTGGTCATCCCTGCACCTCTCTATACTGGCTTTTTAACCCTTGTGTGGTGTTCATATTTGTGTTACTCAGCCAGTGTTCGTGGGTCAGGTGGACCCGCTGCCTTTTTGGCCTTCAATTCAACACAATCAAACTATTTGATGTTCAAATACTCAACAGATGTTTACTTCATCCCAATTACAAGCAATATAAACAGTATGGTTAATATTGGCCCTTTTACATTTGTTAGATCACATTAATGAATTCAAGTGCTTCTTGTTTTTCTGCCCACTGACCGGCTGGTCCTGTGGCTCGTCTTTTTAGTAACTAGCTGATCCTCTTCTTCAAAGTCACTGTCAGACTCAGAATTCTCAGAAATGTGATCCTCACATTCTGAAGCCTCTTCCTCTTCCTCTACATCATCATCAAATGGTTCTCTCTCTTCCAGAATCATTTGCAAGCCCCTCTGAGCAGAGAATCTTTTGGCCATCTTGATCAGCTGTGATAAGGACCCAAACTGGCGAAGCTTTATTTATTGTGTCTTGCCCCAAATATGCAGCTGGGATAGAGTTAAAATGGCTAAAATCTGCAATGTGAAATGCAATGCAAATAAATACAAGAAAAAAACCTGAAGAAAATGATTTTTCAGTTAAAGGGGCCCCTTTATGTTTTTGGGGGTGTTTCTTCTCCTGCAGTGTGTTATATTTGTGTGGTCTACGAAGGCTAAAATCCCTGTGTTCCGTCCAGAGGGAGTTTTCTCGATGGAAATGGGCTATTTCTTGTTTTATGGACTTATGTAAGGAATGGTATGACATGACGCGTATAAAACTGATTGGAAATGTTGTCATAAACAACCCAGATAATAGTTCCTTATCTCCTCTTTTCTCTTCAGTTAGACATTTTGAATTGGCTTTTTGTGTAAATGACCCTTCTTCCTGACCTTTTGGATGTTTGCTTTCATCCGGTTTCAAGCCAGCTGCTAGAAATGCCTTGAAAATGCACACTGGCTCGCCATAATGCCTGCCAATGAGCGTCTCTATCCTCAGACATAATGCAGACTTTGTACTCAGGAGTTGGCGTGTAAAGTCAGTCTTTTTGTCTGGGGGGAATGATGTGAAAATGATTTCTCCAATACAACTCCTCCGGGTAACATCCAGATAAGTTCAGGGTTGCAATGCTTGTGTGAAAGGGGCTTATAGGCCCTATTCTGCTTTTCTGGGGGTTTCCCTTTCCTGTAGTGTGTTCTATAGGATTATATGCATGAATGATCTGCCTCTGCATCCCTGTGTCCCCCCCCCCTACCTTGGACTCCTTTTTTACTTCATCAACATAGTGACATCACTATGTAACACATCATCATCAAATGGTTCTCTCTCTTCCAGAATCATTTGCAGGCCCCTCTGAGCAGAGAATCGTTTGGCCATCTTGATCAGCTGTGATAAGGACCCGAACTGGCAAAGCTTTATTTATTGTGTCTTGCCCCAAATGTGCAGCTGGGATAGAGTGTGAACAAAATAAAGATTGGTTCCCGCAAAACATAATGCGGGAATGTGAGAGCAGAAACACAAAAGTCTCTCACACACACACACACACACACACACACACACACACACACACACACACACACACACACACACACACACATACTTGACCTAATGCATGATCCCCTATGGGCTTATGCGTGTTGGAGATAAAGATAGCCATATAAATTATATATGAAATGTCAGATTCACAAGGTTTGAGGCTAAAGAAGGTCATGTGTGTTTAACCAAATCAATGACAGAGCGTGACACTTGCATTCTGGTTGTTCTGCACATTTGGGTTTATTCTAGAAACCATGGCTTGCTCCCACTGCCCACAGACATACAATCAGGTGGATTAGAGACTCTACATGTGTGTGTGTGTGTGTGTGTGTGTGTGTGTGTGTGTGTGTGTGTGTGTGTGTGTGTGTGTGTGTGTGTGTGTGTGTGTGTGTGTGTGTGTGTGTGTGTGTGTGTGTTTATCTGTCAATCTGTGTTAGCTCTGTGATAGACTGGCAGCATGTCCGAGGCTTTCCCTGCCTTCTGCAGAGTGTGTGCTGTTTACGATCCTCCCCTTCCCCAGTATTATTATCAGCCTGAGAGAGAAGGTTCTTTTTTATTGAAGAACAGAATTCAGGTCAAATTGATTTTGGGGAAATGTAAAAATTGCCTGTAAGTTCTTCAATGCAGGCAATAGGTGCATGTGTGTGTTTTTGCGCGTGTGTAGGTAAATAGGGCAGTTCTACATTAATAATGGCCTGTCACAATGTTTTTTCAAGGAAGTACGAGCGATTGGATGTGACTCAAACTGTGTCCCACTTCAACTCTGTATACTAATAAAAAATGTACCATGCACTAAACTTCCTTTTATACTATTTCGGCAGTTTAAGAAATTAATGCAAGCTGTACATAAAACCTGCACCAACAAACATCAATCAATCATTTTGGAAACTTTACTGCCAAACTCATATTTGGAAACTTAATAAAGAGACAGCTAAATGTTTTTTTCCATTCATTTAAAGGTCACCTATGCACTTTTGTTATGTCTTTTATACATACATATGTGTTCATATGCATGGAATATGAATGACAATCACACACATACAGTACAAATACACCAATAAATGTAAGCTGCAAGTAAATCTAAGGAGTACATATTTGGCTTTGAATGTTTTAATTTACTTTCCCTAAACTTTATGGTGTGTCACCCACTGTTTGAGTAATGACTCAAATCTGTAATCATCAGTTATGGGCTAAAGAAAATGTCGGCTTGTCTCACCTCTTTCACTTTCACCACACACTTCTTCATCTTATTCCGCCTGAGTCTCTGTTAGCAGCTTTAGCCTCGGGCCGCACAAACCTAATTCAATTACTCACAGCCTTAATCACTGATCCTGTGAAACGGCCCTGGTGTGGATGGAGTGTTGGACAGAACTTGTCAGACCAGCAGAACAGTGCTTGAATTTGTATCCTCATGTTTGCCTGCAGTTCTTGTAAATCACTTTGCATTGAAGTGTAAGCTCAATGTAATGTAATGTCACATGCAGAATCCTTTTAATATACCTTCCCTCCATCTGAGTATCTACACCTAAAGCTTTGCAAAGGTCCGCCATATTATTCTTGTAAGCCAATCAGAGCTGACTGGGCTATTCATATGTTAGAGACAGGTGCCAAAACGCAAGAATGAAATTGTGAACGGTTTCCCCTTTAAAATGGGAAGGGCACTTCTAGAGCGCAACGGCATTTCCATAAGTGGGAAATAATGTGTGAGTCTGCCTCTGGATTCGGATCCACTCCCAAATGTTATTATAGGTTATTTCTTGGCCACACGCACTAGGTTTTATGAAAATTGGCCCTGTGGTTTTTTCCATAATGCTGATCGTAAACAGACAAAACTAACTGAAGAAAGAGTAAATATGGCAGCATGAAATAATTGCATTGTTACTAAAATACTAAATCCTCACGATGAAGAAGCTACAGGCCAGTACCTGAAGGAGGATCAACACAAGAGTCATTTTAGACAATGTGTGCAGGAGATACAAATATTTAGTGGAGCCTCAAAGGCCCATGAAATGCCTCAGACCTGCTGAGCAGCATGATGTAGAGGATGGAACCTGACATTTAGTCCTGCAAAGTGGAAAGGAAGCTGAGGCTAAGATGATAATGGGAAGACGTGTAATTGTTCTCAGTGTCACTACATCACAGGCTTGGCCTTTGCTCCCCGTGGTCTTTGTGCTTTTACAGCCCGAGCCAAGAGCTCACCTCTCCAGCTGAGGGCTCCGGCCCCCCCGCTGGGACCCCGTCAGCTAATGGAGGTGGAGGTGCAGGATTGGGAGTGGTCCGGTCTCACTGTGCACCCCCGTGGCCCGGCTCATTTCATGCTCTTTGGCCCTCTTCACCCCGGCCTGGAGTTAAATGTCACTCAGGAGCAGTGGAAGGAGTGGCACAGTGGTGAGGAGGGTCCCAGGCTGACCCCGCCGTTTGAAAAGCTCCATGAGAAGCAGAGAGGGGGGATTAAGTGATGGAGACAGGGAGAGTTTAGGGAGTGAGACCTCCACTGTCATGGTGATAGGATGGAGCGTTCTTGAAAAGCAGCTGTGCTCTCCACCGGGCCGCCGCCCTGTAGAGCTCCAAAGAGCAGCGCCACAATGCCTGGCTCAGCACATAAATAATTCCCCCTGTATGTGTTAGAGCGTCCACTAATGTGTGCAGTTACAGTATGTGTGTCCTATATAAAACCCCCTTCTGAACATACCTTTAGCAAAATGCACGCTTGGTTTTAGAGCTGCAAAGATTTGTTGTCGACTTATAAATAATTGGCATGTTCTTTGATAAACAATTCAATGGTTTGAATTGTTTACAGGAAAAAACAGTGATAATTCTCTGATGCAAGCAGCTTAATTATGTATATTTTCGGGTGTCTTCTTTCTCATATTGTTAAACAGTTTAATAATGTTATTACTTGCACCACCTTAGACTGTACCAAACTGTTTACAATTGTATCATGTTATTATCATGTGTGCAGTTACAGTGTGTGTGTCCTACATAAAACCCACCAGTGAATATATCACTTGTAACCTTTAGGCAAATGCACGGTTAGTTTGAAAGCTGGTAAGATTCCTTCTCAACTAATAAAGTAATCGGCACTTTGATAAACGATCAATCCGTAATTTTTAAGACCAAGAGTAAGATTTATCTGATTTAAGCCATGCGCTTTTTTGAGGTTTCTTCCCTCCCATATTTTTCACAGTTTAAGACTGTTATTACGTGCTGCTTATTCACTACCTAAGACTGTATCGACACTGGTGAAAAATAATATCTACCTTTACAATTGTTCATGTTATTACAGGCTTCTAGTTCACAACTTTTTACATGTTTGATATGTTAACTTCTAATTTCATTTCATTTCATTTCAAACCTTTATTTAACCAGATTGGTCCCATTGAGATCATAGATCTCTTTTTCAAGGGAGACCTGCAGCAAATAGGTTCCACATGAAACATAAAACAATAAAGGACATCATACATTATATTTACAGGTTACATTTACATAGTTATCGACATTTACAAGTGCCCATAGTATCAACGAGCATTTCATTTAGCCTAGCTTTAAAAACATGCAGAGGAATGAGATTGCTCAGTTTCAATTCTTGCTGAAGATTGTTCCAAGCAAGAGGAGCTGCGCACATAAAAGCTGTCTTACCTAAGACAGTCCTTGCTCTTGGCACATGTAACAATACTACATCATGCGATCTCAGACAATAGCTGCTTGCAACTCTCTGTGTTATCAGAGAGCAGATATAATACGGGAGTTTACCCAACAAAGCTTTATAAATAAACGTGTACCAATGACTGAGCCTCCGTACAGTAAGTGATGGCAGACCTGCCTTGGCATACAGGGTACAGTGATGTGTAAGTGCTTTACATTACTAATGCTGCTACTTATTAATTTGTACATATTTGCTTTGCACTAGTTTGATTTGTATTTTTATTCAAATGTGCCTCTTTATTTAAAATGTCAGTATACTCATTCTATTTGCCTTTTATCTTCTGGAGAAAATAACACATAAAGGGACGTCATCGACATATTTTACCCCTTTTTTAAAAACATTTTATAGACCAAACAATAAATCAACAATAAAAGTACTCTTTGCAATATGACTGCAAAGGGAAATGAAATGACTCAAAGAGGCACAATATCAGTGTGAAAAGACAGAAAGGACTTGAGAAAGGATGAGACAAAGAGACACAAAGAGACACAAAGAGACACAAAGGGACAGAAAGAGACACAAAGAGACACAAAGAGACACAAAGAGACACAAAGAGACACAAAGGGACACAAAGAGACACAAAGGGACACAAAGAGACACAAAGAGACACAAAGGGACACAAAGAGACACAAAGGGACACAAAGAGACACAAAGGGACACAAAGGGACACAAAGGGACACACAGAGACACAAAGAGACACAAAGGGACACAAAGGGACACAAAGATACACAAAGAGACACAAAGGGACACAAAGGGACACAAAGGGACACAAAGAGACACAAAGGGACACAAAGGGACACAAGAGACACAAAGAGACACAAAGGGACACAAAGAGACACAAAGAGACACAAAGGGACACAAAGAGACACAAAGGGACACAAAGAGACACAAAGGGACACAAAGGGACACAAATAGACACAAAGGGACACAAAGGGACACAAAGGGACACAAAGGGACACAAATAGACACAAAGGGACACAAAGGGACACAAGAGACACAAAGAGACACAAAGGGACACAAAGAGACACAAAGAGACACAAAGGGACACAAGAGACACAAGGACTGCAAAGAGACTGAAAATGACTAAAAGAACACAGATACGCAGACACAGAAAGAGACATAAAATGACTAGAAAGAGATGCAAGATGACAACATAGATACACAAAACAACATTAAGACAGAAAGTGATTGTGAAAGAGACACAAAGTGACTGAGAAGAAACACAAAACAACAACAAAAGACTGTAGAGGCAGAGAAATAGTGCGAAGAAGCTCCACATGACTAAAGAACTACCATCCCTGCTTGTTTGTAATTATGCTCTGTAAGCTGTCCTTGAGAGCTTTGAAAGGCACCCATAAATAAAATGCATTATTATCCCTAGTTGTTACAGATGTATGCACTGTGAATGCCATGTGTGCACGTAAAGAGCGTGCCTCTCTGTTTGTTTTTCCACCGTCTCTGTCAACGACCCCTTGTCAACATGTGTCTCTGTGTTGGTTTGAGGCAGAGTGCTCCACTCTCATGCAGTATTGAACGACTACGACCCAGACATCTCGTCCTCTTCATCCTCCGCCTCACCATCTTCTAACTCCTCTGACTTGATTCTAACCCCTTGTATTCATACCTCCAGCCGTCCATCTTAATTCCACTATGAAACCCACTCTGAAGTACATTTACTCAAGTACTGTACTTAAATACAATTTTGAAGTACTTCTACTTTACTTGAGTATTTCCATTAAATGCTACTTTATATTTCTTTCAAAAAGTCCATCAGAACTGTGTTTGTATACAACAGTAAGCTACTTGATGCAACAATATTATCTAGAAATGTCACATACATTGTTCATACAGAATAAATATAAATATATACACACATGAAGGCACTTTCTCTGTACAATGAGTACATTTTGCTGATAAAACTTTTGTACCTTTTCTTAAGTAAGCTTTTGAATGCAGGACTTTTACTTGTAATGAAGTATTTTGACAATAATCAATCAATCAATCTCAGTTTATTTATTTAGCCCAATATCACAAGTTTTACATTTGTCTCAGGGTACTTTATAGTTTGTACAGAATGTGAATATGACACCCTCTGTCCTTGGACCCTCACATGGGACAAGGAGAGACTCCCAGAGAAACCCCCCAGCTAATGGGACGGACGGCGTGCAATAGATGTTGTGTGTAAATTCAAAAGTTAATACATTTTCAACATAGAGAGTCCAAATGCTTGAAAAATGAATGTGTCTGTATATTAGAAGAACATGAAGATGGATCCAGGTGGATGTTAACTTCATAATGTATTAGTACTTTTACTCAAGGAAAGCATCTGAATACTTCCACCACTGTTGGTGTGTTAACCAAAGATAGAGGACCCCGATTGTTGTGGAGGTATTCTTCCCCTCCTTCTCTGATAAGTGTATTCATGGTTTAAGCCTCGCTGATCCCTCCCTCTTTCCCCAACTCTCAGATGTGAGACAGACGGAGGGGTCTGACCGCTGGCCAAGGTTAACAGAGCCTTAAACTGTGTTTGAGCTCGGCATCACACGCCCACCGCCGCAGAGATCAAACGCTGCTCCTCTCCCAGCTACAAAACTGTCTCTGCTCTTCCTCTGCCGTCTGCACTGAACCGTACGACCCGCTGCCAGCAGGACACTCCCAGTTAAACCAGTAGGAACCTTCACACACTCATCATACAATTCATTGCTAAAGATTGAAAAAAGTATGACATTTTAAAAATGTAAGAATTTCAAGTAAACATTTCCAATAAAAGATTTGTGTAATATTTATAGAAATGTGAGAATTAAGAATGTGCAATAAAAATAAATAAATAAATAAGATATTGCATAAACATACGAATTTATTAAAGCAAGAAATCCACAATAAAAGATAAAAGAAAAATTGGAAAAAATCTAAATATGATATGTTTATACTGCCTTATACTGTACGTAATATAAGTACAGTCAGATGTATATATGTATACTATATTTAAGATCACTCTGCACTTCATTACTGATTTGCACTTCTGGTTGGATGCAAACTACATTTGGTTATCTTAGTACTTGTACTCTGTGCAATGACAATAACGTTTCATCATCATCATCATCATCGATTCAGAGGTAAATTATGGACTTTTACCCCACTACATCATGTATTTAATATTTTAGTTACTTTACAGATGTGGATGAATGATGTGAAATATAATCAAGTGTTAAATCAGACTTTAGTTCCACCTGGAGTAAATTCACAAGCTACCCTGCAGTATACAAAGTCATTCAAACTAGCTGCAACTTTACCAGCTTTGAGAACACTTTAATGATCAATCATTATAAAATATATCATATATATTATTCTGAAATGGACCAATCTGCACAATGACTACTTTTACTGTCGCTACTTTAACTATACTTTGATGATAATACTTTTCTACTTTTACTTGAGTAACATTTTGAATGCAGGACTTTTACTTGTAACAGAGTATTCCTACACTCTGGTTCTTCTACTTGTATTTAAGTACAAGATCTGAGTACTTCTCCCACCTCTGTGTATAAGTACATTTCATGAAGAAAAACAGCTATGTCATGGTTGTAAAGCAGAATCAGTAACATTGAGCTCTCTCAAATTACATTACATCAGCATCCCTCTACATGGCCATGCTTTGCTACAGGGAGCATCCAGCAGAGCTCCAGGACACAGAACCCATCAGCAGCTCATGAGCACCACTCTGTGGCAGAACGTGTGATGGTACTGTGCAGCCATTAGATAGCAGCAAAGAGCTAAAGTGCTTCGCTGTGATACCTGTGTGACCTAAATGACAAATGAAAATAAAAAGTGATGGACAGAAGTTTCTCATCATTACTGGATGTATTTTCACTCTAACTCACCTCCTTATAATAGTTTCACCTATTCCTCTGGTTGTTGTTCTTGTTGTGTTGCTATGTTACTGACATTTATTTAATTTCTCTTATCCTTCTGTGAACTCCTAGTTGTCTTTGTTCCACCCTTGCTGCTGCTCAGACACCTGAACTGACCTATGGGGAAAGGTTTATCTTTTCATATTTTTGTATTCATTCATGTAATGTCTTGTTTTGTCAAAAGGAGTAAAGAATCCAGAAAATATGCACAATAAGAAGCTAGAGTATTCAGACTTTTTTGTGACTCAAATCAAACAAATTAAGCGCTTTTTTGACAATTCATTTAAGAGTAACTACAACTAATCGATTTATCTTTGCAGCTCTAAAACCAACCAGTATTTTCCTACAGGGGCAAATTGACAATTGTTTCAGACAACATGCTTTTAGCTGATTCAATTGTAGTACTAACAGACTGAAGCGTTAGCGTGGTAAAAAAAAAAATCGAAGTCATGCAAACATTCGTCCTGTGATCAGAGCCTCTCCTGCCCTGACAAGTCTGCCCCTGCAGGAATTCACTGTGTTGTTGTGTGACTTTATCATAGCCTCAGGGAAGGTATTCCTCTCCTTCCACTCCTACAATCACGCCCACACATTCTCAGTAGTGCGCATTCTCAGTAGTGCACACACACACACACACACACACACACACACACACACACACACACACACACACACACACACACACACACACACACACACACACAGAAAGCACTCTGCACTTGTTATATGGGTGTGGTTTCTGCTGTGCAAGCAAGAGCAGAAGGGAGCGGCATAATGACAGCCAGTGTAAATATGAACCCTTGACTCTGTTTGATAACTGATTATTAAATACAGTTAATGATGATAGGCGGCAAACGTTTTGAGAGATGCGGAGGAGTCCTTATCTCGGTATTTCTTTAAAACATGCCTCTTGCTTTCATGAGTGCACAAGCTGACCCAGATCACTCAGATCATTTCAGTCAGATCAATTATTCATAATGAGATGACAGGACGCACTTGCTTCCTCTTGATATGCCAGAGACATAAACGTGATGCTTGCTCTTTAATGGCCCAGGATAATGTAAAGCGCTAAATAGTCAAAAGCCGTAGTCAGCAGTTGACTGAAATCAGGGTTAATTCAAAAGTCATACCAGTCCCCCTCCTTTTTTTTTTTTTACTGCTTCACTTTGTTAATTTCCTGTCATAAGAACACGTTGTGCAGGAGAAAATCTAACGAGGACATCCAAGGTTTCAGTATGTTCAACAAGGGGCTCTGGGCAGCCATTTGAGCTGGGCTTTATATGTCAAAATAAACCTTAAAATGAACCACTATATATCCAGAAAACATTCTTTTTCACCTTGGAAATTGGTTGACATATTGGACCCTTCGGTACTATTCAGCTCAAATTGACCTAGGAAATGATTAGGAATACGTTACATAAATAAAAACATACACAATGCCCACAATATATATTATCTCAATTCCCAACAATATAAGTAACATATAATGCAAATAAGTGCATTGCATTTGTTGTGATAAGAATACAAATCCACTATAATAAAGACTTGTATATTCAAGCTTATCCAAGAAAACATGAACACTTTACATAAAACCTTTTTCAAAGAATATGTATACGAGCTCCTCACATTCCCGGGCAGAATCTGCACCATGTGCCGGGGCTTTTTTGAAAAGAGGAAAAATAATCTCACTTGGTATGTGCAGAAACAAAGGAACACATAGAGAATACTTTTGGTGCAACAATGGAAGATAAAGTGAGATTATACACAACAACTTCATCCTTTAATTAGATCAGAATGTGTTTTTGAAAGAAAGAATACAGATGATAAATAACAGAAATACACAGTATTGTAGATGCCGGCCATCTTGAGGAAATAGAGAAGTGTAACCCAGTGTAATGAGGCTGTTCAGCCTTCCATAATTACCATTACATTAAAGGTCCCATGACATGGCCATTTCTACTGATCATAATTCCATTGTTGAGGTCTACTAGAATAGATTTACACTGTTCAATGTTCCAAACTCACATTGGTTTCTCAGACAGCATCTCTGTATAGTATGTGTATTCACTCTCTGTCCTAAACGGCTTGTTGGAGCTCCTGCCCCCCCCCCCTCCCTGTGAGCCCAGTGTGCTCTGATTGGTCGGGACGTTGCGAGGCTCGTTGCTGCTCGCAGCTGCTGCGAGCTGCTGCGAGCTGCTGCGAGGAGCGGACAGGTTTCCGGGTCGGCGATACAGCTAGAACAAGCGAAACTCATCCTGAGCACACACAACACTCACAGCCGAAGTAAAAACAATAAATGTGGCTTGATATTGAGTAAGAAAAAGGTTTATAACGCTGTGAGAATGGGTCTGCAGAGAGCATTTCTCCGCCATCCCAACTCGTCTATTACTAGTGTTCAGGGAGCTCTATGCAAGTCAATGGGGACTCCCTGTTAGTTAGCCAAGGGATCCTGGTGTGTGAGGTGCTCCGCGGATTGGTCCATTTGGGCCAATCCGGTCATTTGTTGTTGATTTGGGTGTTCACACGTCACAGAACCCAGGAAGCAAAAAATGGAAAATGAAAAATCTCCAACGAGGCGTTCTGGGGCAGCATAGACAGGTATTTTCTGTGTTAGAGTTTTAGTCCCTACAGGGTGTACTTTGAGGGTTTGTGACTCTGCAGACCGTTTACATGCAGAAAAACCTTCATAACACACAAGGGGACAGGTACTAACCAGAAAAGCATGACATGGGCCCTTTAATACAAAATGTAGCATATAATGTCATCTATACATACTGTACATACATATTAATATTGCTGAATGCAGCATTTCACGGCACTCTTCTTCAGCAGCCGCTTGGTATTTGACTCCCTGCACAATCATGTTTAAATGTTTTTATCACGCAGAACTTAAAAACCATTGATTGATGCTTGCATGTTTTTTCATTATTTTTATGGGTATTTTATTGCATTTTATTTGTTTACTTTTGTGTTGTCATTACCTCATCTATGTTAATATGTTTTTTTTTAAAGGTTCTATATAATGAAAGCTCATGAAGTAGATTCATACTTACCCCACCAGAGGTCACTGCACCAAGTCAAGCAAAAGCTAATATCCCTAAAAATAAACAGTATATATATAGCCATCAACAGTAGAAAAATACATACAGTATAAAGTATCTATAAAGTACGCACTCTAAAATATACAGAATGGTATCTATGGGACTACAGATGAAAATAAATTCTACTTGTACAAATATTTGTATATCATTACAGTATACAGTAAATGTATTTACAGTACAGTATTTCATTTTGACTTTCTGTTTTATCTTTTTATATCTTGCATGCACATCTTATGTCTTATTCCTGCATTTTATTTGCACCATTGTGTCACCCGCAGTATTTTTCCGTTGTACTATTTGACTGCCTTGATTCTTTTTATCTTATGTATATTGTATAGTGCTCTGTTGGAGGATTCTGCAACTATGCTGTAGCTATTGTGCATATGACAATAAAACCTTAAAACCAATAAAACCTTTAAATCTTGAATTAACTCAGGGTTATTCAGTTGATTCATGGTAATGGGCATTTAAATGTAAGTCAAAGTCACTTTATTGTCAATTTCTATGTATGTGATAAAAACCTGGAGATCAAAATGCTGTTTCTCACTGTCCCAGGGAATAAGAATATATAAATATGTACATATATGTATATATATATATATACACACACACACCTGAACACCCACTTATATATATATATATATATATATATATATATATATATATATATATATATATATATACACACATACATACGCACAGAGGTGGAAGAAGTACTCAGTTCTGATACTTCAGTAAAAGTAGAAGTACAAGAGAGTAGGAATACTCTGTCACAAGTAAAAGTCCTGCATTCAAAATGTTACACAAGTAAAAGTAGAAAAGTATTAGCGTCAAAATATAGTAAAAGTAGTCATTGTGGAGATTGGTCCATTTCAGAATAATATATATGATATGTTTTATAATGAATGATCATTAAAGTGTTCTCAAAGCTGGTAAAGGTGCAGCTAGTTTGAATGACTTTGTATACTGCAGGGTAGCTTGTGGATTTACTCCAGGTGGAACTAAAGTCTGATTTAAGACTTGATTATATTGTTTATCCACAAAGTAACTCAATGTATTACATAAATGTAGCGGAGTAAAAGTACAATATTTACCTCTGAATTGTAGTGGTGTAGAAGTGCAAAGTAGCAACAAATTGAATTACAATACTTAAGTACACTACAAGTACCTCAAAAGTGTACTTAAATACAGTAGGCCTACTTGAGTAATTCTACTTGATGACTTCCCACCTCTGCTTATGCATACAGATATAGACACATACTATACACAATAGGATATATTGAAAAAAGGCACAACAATAACTATATACAAAATAACTACGTTTAGCACCTTTTTTATATAATATGAATTGTCCCTGCAAATGCACCACACATGTTTCTAGGCCTGAAAACAACAACTCTGGTTAGCTACAAATGTAGAATTGCAATGGAAACACGCCCATCCCCTTGTTGACAGATGGATGCGTCATTCCTCCCGCAGGGGGGCGCTGCTCCCCCGGAGGAGGACTCTCCGCCTGCCCGAGCCGAGGTTCAAGACATTACCGTGTGTGTGCTGTGTGTGTATCCAGTGAAAAAACACCCCAAGACGGACTGGCACAGTTTTTCTAGCCGTACCAATGTGTGTGGCCTATACATATACAGTATTAACCCGGGCGGAATCATCTCATGGACACAACACTGTGTCGAAAATGAAGGAATAATCGGGAGGAGACACACGGCCGAGGCTCGTCTGTAGCTTTTTTTGTTGAGTGGGATCACAGCTGCTGGCTACGAAAATGTCGGGGAAAATAGAGAGCAAGCAAGGTAAGTGCTGCCTGGCTTTACACACAGCTCCATAACGGGATAACGGGTAAAGATGGACAGAATTTGGAGACCAGTACAACCTTTAAATGGCTCTCAATGTAACGTTTGAGGAACATTGTAAATGGTGGTTTAATTGGGCCTCACGGAGCAAATGGCTTTTTTCTGTAACGTTTCATGCTGGTTGGAGATAACTAGCTGGTTTCCTGACCTGTAAAGATGTAGAACACTAACATTACTACTCCATTACTGTGTTGAGAAATGTGACGTGTACTAGCCAAGCTTATAGAATCCCATTTAAATGTGCTATCATTCCTACTCCACCGGCTTTTCACCATTCACTTTCAGCTTAACGGTCGTAAATATACCCTGGTTTGATTGTTTGGCAGCATTGCTAACATTGGGGAACAAATCTCAGCTTTTCACCCAGGAATAAACCATTTAAAGCCATTACATTACTAAGAATATGGTGATTTAACATCCTTTTTTGGCATCATGGTTAACCGTTAGCTGACGTTTAAAATGGGTTTGTAACGGTAGCTAGTAGCAGCAGCTAAAGGTTAGCTTTTCAGTGGCTAATGTTAGCTTCGTTGTGTCTAGTAGTTGAAATGCGTTCACGCCCAAGACTGTAGTGTGTGTATATTTGTGTTGTGTTGATTTCAGCATTGTGCACGTGGCGTTTTTTGTGGTGTTCTTGTTGTGCATGTCTTACTAGAAGAGTTCATTTTGTATGCAGCTGTAAAGACAATAATGCAGAGTGCAGTGAGAATGAGGGGAAACAGGGTGGTCTCAGTTTGCCTTTTATGCAGAGGTGGAGAAGTACTCAGACCTTGTACTTGAGTAAAAGTAGAAGTACCAGAGAGTAGGAATACTCTGTTACAAGTAACATTCCTGCAATCAAAATGTTGCTCAAGTAGAAAAGTATTATCATCAAAATATAGTTAAAGTATCAAAAGTAAAAGTAGTCATTGTGCAGATTGGTCCATTTCAGAATAATATATGTTTTATAATGATTGATCATTAAAGTGTTCTCAAAGCTGGTAAAGGTGCAGCTAGTTTGAATGACTTTGTATACTGCAGGGTAGCTTGTGAATTTACTCCAGGTGGAACTAAAGTCTGATTTAACACTTGATTGATTATATTGTTTATCCACAAAGTAACTCGATGTATTACATAAATGTTGTGGAGTAAAAGTACAACATTTACCTCTGAATTATACTGGGGTAGAAGTACAAAGTAGCAACACAATTGAAATACTTAAGTACAGTACAAGTATCTCAGAAGTGTACAAAAGTACAGTACTTGAGTACATTTACTTAGTTACTTTCTAACACTGCCTTTTTGGAAGGAAACTTTATACCCGCTAGCTACACTTGCATCCCACTCCACCAGCTGTCTCCCTGCTTTGCTACACACACACACACACACACACACACACACACACACACACACACACACACACACACACACACACACACACACTGTCCTGTCTGGCGATGCCTGCAGTAAACAGACACACACACAGATCCCAGTAACAGGCGGGAGGGAGTGTCACACACCACTAGCTCAGTCATTCTTCATAGGCGTAAAAGTTTCCGATTCCTTTCGTGTCTTGCAGACAGATGACTACATATGGTCACAGCTAAATGAAAACTCACAGGCAGTGTAGTGGATTGTGGTTCAATGATAAGTTAAAAGCAAATAAAGGCTGATAGCCACTAAGAGCCCAATCCATCACTTCTTTCAGGTGGACCAGGCTTGTGTTTACCAGGTCACTTATTGGCCTGCAGTCTGCCTCCACACACATCCATTCTGAACACACACCCAGAGGACACCCTATGCTGGACGCCAATGAAATGTGCAACAGGGCTGCAACTGCTCATCACTTTCAATTCATCATTTGGATTATTCAGTTTTAGAAAATAATGGGAAATATGATATCCATCCCAGTTTCCTTTTCATCTCTTGTTTTGTAAGTCCAAAACCAAAATAATTTAAATTAAATATGATATAAATCAGAAAAGAAGAACATCTCCATAACTAAGAGGCGGAAAACTATTTTCTGGCATTTTGCATGGAAATGTACTTTAACAATTCTCCTTATAGTTGTTTTTTCTTTTTCTGAAGGATTGACTAATTCATTATTCGACTAATCGTTGCAGCTCTTAATTGTTAAAGAAGCAATAAAGGCTAAGGATAATAGGCACTCTGAGTCCAATCAATCACTTCTCTCATGTGGACCTGCTTCCTCAGGCTTTCTAGTTGTTAACCAGGTCACTTGTTGTCTCTGCTCTCTTCAACATCGATCCTAAATGTGTACCCAGAGGACACTCTATATATCGGATGCAGATTGAACAAGCCTGTGGGCTGAAACTGAAAAACTGTGCAGCAGGCAGTGTCAGCTTGTTAAGCCCTTTCCTTAGAGAGAGGGAGAGTGTGTGAGAACTGGAGGAAGTAGATGGTGTTAAAAGGAGACTTCTCTATGTGGGCTTAGGCTGTGGAGACTCGACAGAAAGGGGACCCGTTTTAGACCTCGACAGCAGGAGATTCATTCCCTGGTGCCTGGAGGAGCAAATTAAAAGGGAGCAGATTTGGATAAAAGCGAAATGAAGTTCACTCCTGCAAGTCGGTATTTCTGCGTACGAATATATGGGTTGTTAAGGTTTAAAAATGGTGATGTGCATGCAAATGGTTACCATAGGACACAGACCAATAGGACTATCTATGCACAAAAGGACACCAAGCTCCAGCAGGAGACTTATGGCCACTATTTCTTCTGGAGTCACCATAGATACTGTGTAGTCACTGACTATGTTTACATGGACAAAATAGATGGCCCTTATTATGAAAAAGACAATATTCCTCCTTAACTGTTTTCAACGCTAATACAAATGTATTTTCCACTAATTTCCCATTTAAATTCAGCTGTGTACAGTCTGATTAACGTGCTTCTTTGCGTCAAAAGAGGATTTTTCAAAGTTTTAAACCATATGCCGACCTATTTGATCGTAGACATTATCATTCTTTTAATCACTTATTGATTTGCTTTGTGATAATGCGCACATCCCATGTCATATGAATGTTTAAAAGTAGGTGCGTTTGTCCTTCCGATCAGAAATGTGGAATATTACTGTGCCTATAAACATGTTGTTGTCATTGATTTGTCCTCCGTGGGTGGTAACACTGACACACTCTTACCTGTTCAGAGGCACTCCTCCCTCCAGAGAGAAGCTTAGAGGCAGGATGTCATCATACAGAGAAACACGTGGGTGGCTCTTAAGTCTGTTTCAACACTGAACCCCATTCTCTACACGCACCCTGATGACCTCATCTCTCAGGCAGCCCGCACTGTAATCCATAAACACATCCAGAGTCTGGGCAGCAGCCGACAGACACACTCATCTCCAAGGCTCTCCTCAGAGGAAAGAACTGCAGGGTGGAGAACACTGGAAATATGTGCATTTTTCCGTTTACACTTGGTGTAATGCATTGTTCAAATGGACTCCGAAAAGAAGGGCTTTCTGTTTTTGTTTTATGTTCTCAAACTTGAAGAGGTTTTAAACTTGCCTTTACTCCTGCACATAAGGTGTTATAAAATCAATGTTAGTTCTAATTAACACCTCTTTAGATTGGAGGTCTCTTTTTAATTTGTGTCTAAAATTTGGCAAATGTATGTTTTTCCTCACCAGTGCGATGAGAGATATAACATGGTTTGGGGCTCAATTATATCCCATACTTTGGTGTATAGTAAAGCCATGCTATTCCAGTTTATGTATAGTGACTTTCTCTCTGAGCAATTAGTTCAGATTGTACTCTATTTACAAGCTTTAATTCTTTAGCAGTTGTTTGTGAATGCTTATTGTTTACTGAAATTAGTCAAATTGCTCATTGTTTAGTATGTGTGTGTTTGTCTAATGTAATGCCTTAAATGACCTAATTAGACACCCTGGAATGATTTCATTGTTGCAGTTAGTGAGACATTTAAAGCAACACTCTTGAAAACAAGCTGTGACGCTGAAATTAAGCACAGAAACGCCTTTAGCTTCGCATTGTCGAAATAAACCCACTTAAAACACAGCGAGGTGCACATCTGACTTTACTTTTAGACAACATAGTGCTCCAGTGTATGAACTTTTCATTCACATTCATTTGAATTGTATTTCGACTGCAATTTATAACCACTACAGCTGCTCCTTGTTGCCAGAATATGTGAACATTGTTTCCAGTCTAAAGGCCATAAAAGGGGTTTTATTCTGAAGATAAGTGAAAGCTTTAAAAGTCCAATTTATGCTACCCTTTACTAAGTAAAAAAAGTACTTTGGGCCCTACTAATTGCATTTGATAAAATGATGTGTTAGGGCACTTAAGAGTCTTTTTATTTGTGTCTCTGGCTAATGAACACACACCTTCATGACTAAAAGAAACCTGGATTATCACTTTGTATTATTGCAATGTATGCAGTTGCAAAACTTGTATGTCCATATCTTCCCACAGGAGACTGGGATTGAGACACAACAGTTCTTGCGTGCCGCGTTGGTAGCACAGTTGTCGGAGCTGCACAATGTTTTATTATTAGCCTGTTGGCTCCGCTCGTTCTGGACAGTCAATGGTAGTAGCCAGCCGCAGCGGAACTGATCCATCAGTTCCTTATTTTAGGCTGCGCCCCCCTCCTCTTCACTGTGTGGGAGTTGTGTATTTCCTTTGAAAGGGTTCAGCTGCAATGCAAAGAGTTTACTCTCAAGCATTCCTAGAGTTAACACTCAAGTGCAAGTCATTTGGGTGGCTCTGTGTTTGCTAAGTGGTTACTGCATCGCCTCACACTGACATATCTGCTTCCTCTGATGTACAGAAATAGCAAGCTCCACATGCCTTAGTCACCAAAACTCTGAGCAAGAGTTAAAGCAGTCGTGATTACCAAAGGGTTCCCCGGAGGATCAGGTCGTCGCACATTGCTGATGAGCGATGCCACTGTTGCACAGGGCAGATATGGCTCTGTTTGACATGCTGCAATTTTGAGGTTTTGATGGCAGAAAGCATTGCACCCTCCCCACTCCCACAGAATGAGAGGCCTGCTGTTCCCATATAGGTTTAGCTGTGTTGTAATTAGGTTTTTGTGTGTGTGCGCTGTGTATGGGAAGCAAAAAGAGGGAGGGAATGGAGCTTAGGAAGAAAGAAAGGGGGTGGAGAAAGGTAAAGCATTGATGGGAATCTGCTCAGAAAGAAGTGGATGGAGAACATGATCGGACTGAGGATGTACATGAGCAGTGAAAGGCTATCCACTCTTTGTAACATTCATATTTGTTAAGGCCGTTCTGCTTTCTTCAAGGAGTTGGTTTTCTCCGATCTCATGTGTAATTCAATACCACCTCCAGTAACAGGTCGTATTCATCTCTTTCATGTGTGCTCTTGAGACTGCTCTCTCAGAGGGCTTCAGCTTATAACACGATGCTTCTCTGGATTTCTCCGCCGCGCATCGGCCTACCTGCCAGAGAGCAGGTCATTTATTCCCGCAGGTGGCCTGTGACTCTTCAGTACATCCCCACTTAAGATACCTGTGGGTCGGACCCTAGGAAGACTTTCTCTGCAGGATTACTTTATCCTAGATATATTGACTTATTGAATAATTATTTTACCAAAAAGCATATTACTTTTCAATTCATTGTGCAACCCTCCCGTGCTATTTGTGGATGTTTCCTCTGAAGTGCTGTGTTGTGTGTCTGAGTCAAAACAGTATGATCACCAGTTAGTGTGACTAACTCTCAGCAGAGCGATAGCTGAGATGCCAGTCTGAATGCACAGCAAGTCATCGTTAAAAAAAAGCATAACGGTCAGTAGCAGAAGCTGTGTGTGGATCAGGATGGGGAATATAAGCTGGAGGAGCCCAGCCTCCTCCGAGGACACAGACTCCTCTCAGCAAGGAGATCTAGACGAGGACACAGGTACACACACACACACACACACACACACACACACACACACACACACACACACACACACACACTTCTCTTCCTGAGGCATGCACTGCGGACTGTATGCGACTCCTGCTGTTTTCTCATTAATGCTGAGCCACAGACGAAACTAGGTCAGAGTAAGGAATAAAGAGCACTGTTGACATTGATTTCACCCAAAACATTTTTTAGTTTATTTTAAGGCATCAAATGATAAGAATAACAAAAAATTACTTTTTTTATATTCTGTGTTTTTTCACTATTCAAACATCACAGAGCCCAAACAAGTCAGAATAATTTGAATTGTAAATGAACAGTAACAACAGATAAAATATTCTCAGGCCCAGTGTTCAGTGGCTGGTTTCAAGAAGGCTCCTCGTGTGCACTCTATGCATTTATTCAACAGTTTTTTCAGTGAAATAAGTGCATGCTTGCATTGTTTTTAGGGCGGATGTGTACTTCTTTGTTTAAGGCTGCTGTAGCCCGATTTGGAGCTGTGCGATGTTGAAATGGGCTCGCTGGCAGAATGAAATGCAGGGGACATTCCTCGCTGAGCTTTTTGTGTCGTGTGGCTTTACAGAAGGTGCTCATTTGCTCCGCTGAAGTCTTGGGTGGACCCAGCCTGAGAGGCTGCTCTGCTCTCAGCCTTATCAGATGCAAAATGTGTAGACAGACGGCAACGCTTATTTAATCTTTGCTCATCAGGTGAGGATTTGCCTGGCTGCCTTGGTGCTGGGATTAAATCCTGTTACACAATATAAAAATGTGGTACACTGTTTTGGCATCTCAAATCCAACCGGCCTGCATTGCTTCATCATGAAGGCTGTTTGTTCACATGTTGGGGTCAACACTGATTTGTTGACATCCATACTGAGCAGTGGTGTAATGTAACTTAGTACATTTACGCAAGTGCTCTACTTAAGTTAAAGGTGGGGTAGGTAATTTTGGAGAAACCACCTCGAGTGCGCTAGAATTTGAAAATACACAGCCGGAAAAAATCTGCCACTTCCTTACATAGCCCCTCCTCCAACACACACGAACGCGCACATGACCAATGAGGGCACGAGATAAGTTTGTGCACAGATGGAAGGCTGACAGGCAGGAAGGCCATCCAGTTATTTTAGCCGGGCCGGCTAAAATGATTGGTCGTGCTTTTTACAGTATTACGGCTTCAACAGATGACATTTTTTGATGTATTTATTGTCAAAGCATTTAATATATTCATTGCTATCGGGATGTTAAGAGCATTCCATGGAATATAACAAAAAGTGTTTCTGAAATAAATTACATAATAATTGAGATACTTTTTTCGCATTTTGCTACTTTATACTTTTACTCAACTACAATTTTGAGGCAAATGTTGAACTTCTTACTCCACTATATTTATTTCACATATTTAGTTACTGGTTACTTTGCTGATTTAGATTATCAATACAAAATATAAATCGACTAATACATTATTATACAGTATATTATTATACTATTATTATTGTATGAAGTCATCCAAATAAACCCTTGCCTTTACCCAACTTTGCAGTGATGAAAACAAGAATGCACCAATAACTTTAATAAAAAAATATCTTGTAATTAAAATGTCTATTTCGCTTAATGAGTACTTTTGGAACATGAAGTCATTATTATAATGCAGGACTTCCCCCCCCCCCCACACCGGTGATCCGGTAGCACAGAGCTCCATAATTAACGGAGTTGAGTCCATCACTATGTAATTACACCATGCCGTAATACCTTGTTGTGAAAACACACAGTCTCTGGAGCTCACAGCCTAATACATCTGTGCAAGAGTCGGTGTGTGTCTTGTCTGTGTGACCCTGACCGCTCTCTGAGGCAGTGATGGCCCTCTTTGGGGACGGGCAAAAGTGTGTGAGTGTGTGTGATGTGTTTCAAACTGACAGACTGCATGGTGCAGATGATAATAGATGCTACTGATGTTTGAACTGCACAGTAAAGACAATCAAGACAGAGGATGAATCCACTTCCCAATCTAGTATAAGCATAATCAGCTGATAGCGATCACTTCTTTTCTAGTGCTGAATATTTTATGATGCAGCTGTGTTAACTAATTACACACTCTCCAGTGTCTCTTTATCTTAATACATTGAGACAGAGCACAATTAAGTCCCGCATACACAGAAGAGGAAACAATTCATCGCTCTCCATTGGCTTTGAATGAAAGAGTAAGTAGAGAAACCCAGAACTAAGTTTATATAAGCTACCAAACTAAAAAAACTGAGCCTTGAAGAAGGTTAAAGTGGATTCAGGCATTAATACGTAAGATAATACGTGCCTTTTTGTACTGCAAGCTTTTTGTCCAAATGTCAATTTCTTAGCAACTGCACTTTAGCCACATGCTGATAAAATAATCTAATGTTTTTATCTAGCTAAATGCTTTTTTGTTTGTTGTGTTTTAGCCCTTGGTTGCATATTGTGGCATCTATTGTTTCTCCTCTCCTGTGGGAGTGATGGAGTGGGACACGTTAGGCTCAGTCTCCTCGCTTCACTATATATACAAATACTACATTTTGTCACATTTGAGGTCAAAGAAATGATAAAGGACAAATCCTATAACTTAGGGATTCTGTGAGTTTAGTCGCTAGAACCAAAACTACCAAGACTGAGAACCACTACTGAAACCTGAGTGAATCTTCTGACGTTTTCTTTCAGTTCTTGTTTTGCAGTGAGATTTAAACTGAGTTCATGTTTCAGCTTGTTGAGATGTGTGTTTTCCTAGCTACCACTTAATGCCATTTCAAACCAGAGGCAGTTATTGGAATGTATTTAGTCCACAAGAAGATGCATTATGGGCATTATGAATCACCTGTGATACCATGTTGATCTTAATTAAGAAACCCAGTATAACAAGGGCATTTAATGCTGATTTCCATTCATACAGACACAGTAGGAGCACCACTGAGAATGTAGAAGAGTAATACCTCTGTTATTCTCTCAGCAGTGTAGTGAGCAGCAGAGTCAGAAATAGTGGCCTTTGTGCGACTGAAAGCACCATCTGAATGGCTGAGGGACAGTTTAGAAATCCTGAAAAGGGGTTTTCTGTCAAGTCGTGTCTGTTTGTGTGAATGTGTCAAACCGCTCAGACCCCAGGGTGGCATGGCTGGGTCAGGGGGCTGGCACACAATGAAGGGGACGGCCCACAGTTGCTGCCAGTTTCCGATGCCGGGCTAAATCAGGAATGGAGAGCGAGACGTTGACATTGCATGCAAACGAGTCACTGGGTGTTTCTCAATGTCGAGTACGCTTGCTTGGTAGCACATGTCTTCCGAGTCACTTCCTTCAGAAGCGAGGCAAGAATACTTCCTGGCATTCGGAAAACGAAGAGTGGAACAGGCGAGCAAGTGTGCAGGTGTGCGTCATATGAGAGGCCCCGCCTTACATTTTCCGCCACAGATTTGGGGAAATTGGTCCGTGCGCAAAGCATTGTGGGGATTTTAAGACCGCGCAGTCTACGCATGTGCAGCCTCGAAATTTCTCGCTACGAAGTACGCCAGGCTCGGTAGAATTCCAAGTATGCTGGAGATTGGAACAGTCCTTCGGCGGCACTCGATGACGTAGTATGCTTGAAATAGTGGCTCTGGAGCAGCTTTACTCGACATTGAGAAACACCCACTGTTGTCAGGGCAGATGTGGGCTCATGTATTTGTGTGTCTGCCTGCTTGCCTGGGTACATAAATGTTTCTGAATTGTTGGTTTGATATATTTTTATATATTATATTTTTCAAACGGTGTAACGTACTTTCATGCAGAGACACACATTGTTTATTCCGTGCGTGACTCATCCTCTTGGATGTTCTTCCTCATGCAACCTGAATAAAGTTTTGCAATGCATGAATGACATGCAAACTGTATATTAATGAGCTTCTAAGGAAATTGTAAAATACTTTGCCAAGGTGAATCAAATGTTCTCCTGCTATCAGTGCACTTTGGCCCGAGTTAAATACAAAACATTTCCCCTTCGTTAAGACTTCATTCAAACATTTGGATGCTTCGATTCGCTTCATTTAACCTCCAAAAATGATCGGATTAAAGAATTCTGCTCTTATATCTTGAAATGTACCAAATGTAGAACCCTACCTGTAATGTAACCCTACCCCTAACTTTTTACCAAAACCACAAACCAAACCGTATCTTTTCTTGTTCTTTCTTCTTCTTACGCTTCAGTATTGCCTTCATATTTGACTTGTTATAGTTGTGAGGAAACATGGACATTAAGTTTGCACTATAGCCAGTGTAACCAGGATCCCTATGTATTTGATATGGGCACGTATACACAAATGAAAGGCAAAACGAGCAAAAGAAAAGAACACTTGCAGTAATAAAGAATATCACCTCAACCCATCTTTACCTACAAAATGTGGCAGGACTAACACAAACTGCTTCTCATCTCTTTCCAATAAAGTCAAGTAAAGGAAGCAATATCAATAAAAAGTCCTCCTGTTTATCTTCCAAAAACATTTCAGATTTGTTCCACATGGAGAGAATTAGAAAGCCGCTGCTGGCCTTTTATAAGACAGTAAAAGGCCAGCCCTGTTAATCGACAGCATTTGATTAAATGTAATATGCTCATGAACACCAACACCGCAGCATTTGTTCTTGTAAGAGGACACATTTCTCCTTTGCGGTTGTTTTACAGTTTCTTAGGGGGTATTATCCACCACAGGTTCTGTTTTTATGCCTTGATAGAATGTTGCAATGACATGATCATCAACATAGTTTTCTTTATTGACATTTCCTTATTGATTCCTTTCACCTGGGGCCTTAACAGACGCATTATTGTAATTTGATTTAATATTCATTAAACAGAAGAAAGGCATCTTTAAAAGGATGATTTTGTAACATTATTCACTTTGGAGTGCATTAAGTAAATGCACTCACACGTGTGTCAGAGTCTTGTTGTAGTATTTGTGCAGCTGGTATAACAATCAAATGTTGAAGTGTCTCTGTGTTGTTCAGTGTGTCTGCTGCAGTGTGTCTGCTCAGAGGAAGCTCTGAGGACAAAACGTCTGCCGATCAATACATTGTTGAAAGATGATATTCAGCATTGTAGATGCAACTTAAAAAAAGAGAAGTAAAAATGCTGCATATTGTTCATAGGAACATGTGTAGCGTTTTCTAACTTCATTTTGAATGACATTGAAAACGTATATTATTGAACTTTTAATTTAAGTGATTTTGTTTTAAAGGTCACCTATCATGCTATTTTTAGGCAATAGCAAAGGTCTCAGATATATAAAAATATATAAAAAACATGTCTATGAAGTGTTTTGCTCAAAATACCAAACAGATCACCCATTCTAGCCATGCCTCATATCCCTCTATTTCACTTCCTGTTTCAAAAGTGCTGATTTGGGGTATAAAGCTTTAAAAAAAAGAATAAATAAAAAAAAAAAAGGAGGGGGCTGAGCTCATGCGGCAGATTCTGCCGTGATGAAACGCCATATCATGGATTATCAAGGATTCTTTCTGAAACAGTATGGAGCTCAAAGGCTTTCTCTCTTGCCGGTTATACCACAAGGTGAGTTCCTTTTTATTTCCTGCTTCTTCACACACATGCTCTGTGCAGTACAGGTTAGCTCTGAGTGTTAGCGATGCTAATGTAAACATGCACCGACCATATTACGTCCAAAACAGTCGGGCATTGTTTCTGATAGCAACGTTTCCGTGGGTATAAAGCCAGCCTACATTTCCGATATTACGTCATATCGGACGCAAATCTGGATCAGCTCCGTTGTAGCACCGTTTTTAGAGATTTGGGTTTGGAGGAAAAGAGAGAGGGTTTTATTTTCTGATGCTGCGTGAGTTCCCTGACACACCGGAGACACATATTTATGTATAAAAGACATCAAAAAGTGCATTGTGCATGATAGGTCCCCTTAAAGGTCTGATATGAAGACCTGATCCCTAGCGATCCTCAACAATAGAGCTCTTTTCCGGCCTTCATCTAAAGCACAGTCACTCCCTACACACTTTCATGTGGAGAAATGTCAAAACCACAATAGGAGCGTGCAATCTCAAATCCTTTTAATGTGACTTTTTCCCAAAAATATACATCACAATAGACTCATCGACTATTATAGCTAGAGAGGTATTAATACAATCACAAGTTCTTAATTAGACGCACATTTTAAATCTGCAAACAAGAAAATAGAAAGCACTTGGGAGTCTTGATATGAACTGACAGCAGAGAGTGAAAGATGCTTATTGTTTAGCTGTTACAAACAATTTAAAAATAAACTGTAAAGTCATTTTTCGCGTGTCTTTGGTTATTCATCACTGACTTAGTTTAAACAACCACTGCCTAATTATAAGTGGCTGTGCGAGGGCGAGTCTTGTTCTTTGTGGCGGACACATCTGTCACCCGAGCCTATTTTTAAGAGTCTTGAGAAACAATCCCAATGCAAAGAGTCAGGGTTGCCAGAGTGCTGCAAACTCCAAGACGAGTGTGTATTATCCGGCATCTGTCTGTCAGTCTCGTCCAATGCAGTGTGGAGAGGATAACAAGGAGCCTGCTGTACACACAACATGGGCTTTGTGCGGCTCTCTAACGCGTGGAGAGTCGTACCACTCCTCGCTGCTCCAGGCCATTTACTCGCAGTAACGCTGCTGCTGCTACTGCTCCTCTGTATCTGCCGCTGTGTTGCACTGTGGCAGTGAAGTGATTGGTTCTCTTATGGCTGTTTGTCTGTGTGTAGGATCAGTCTCGAGTGCTTTATAGTTCGCCGTTTGCTCCTTGCCAAACAGCTGCCGCTCAATGAGATCTCTGAATGCATCTCCGGCAGATCACAGGGTTTTTAGCTGTCACGCTGTCTCTGTTCCAGTGCTGTCTGATGTTATATATACTGACAAGCTAGGTATTTATAGCTCTTTGTGGTTCTTTAGTCTATTGGTTTTCACCCAAGGTGAACTTCTGCCTGTCTGTCTCTGCACTGGGTTTAGAGAGCGAGCTTTAAATGGGATCCTACGAGCTGCAGTAAACCGCTGCAGCCAGAAGGTCAGGATCAGGCTGTTTCTGTGGGCGGGGAGGAGGCGCAGTGAGCTTCTTTGTCTTGTTTCGGATTCAGAGCACTGTGTAGGCCTTTTTCTGTTTAGGTGAGGTCAATGGCTTTACTGTAGAAGCAGAGGATTGAGTCCAGGCTGCTGTGGACTGTGAAGTTTGTCCAGAGAAAAGGGAGCGGCTCTCTGTGAGGGGGACGGGGGACAGGAAGTCGTGGCCTCAGCGTCAGGGGGGAAGGAACAGGAGGGGTACCCAGGACTGTGTGTGTGTGTGTGTGTGTGTGTGTGTTGCGTGGCGTGCCGTGCTTTCCCATTTCCATCACTCTCCCTCCCAAGTGCTGGCTCTGTACTCCAATGTAACAGTGTGAAAGTACCAGGGCTGTTTTCTGAACATTTTTTACCTTATCGCCCTTACAGAATTCATTAGCTAACACCTCTGTGGATTCACAAGTTAACTACGGTGAACATGCAATAACACAGTTAGGGCAAGAATGGTTCTTTTCATAATTGAATTATCTTTGAATGCTTTATCCATCTCCCCTGCTGCAGGGTGTATAACTAATTTGTGATTCTGATTACTTTCTCTATTGATTGATTAATTATTTGGTCTTCAATATGTCTGAATATTGTGAAAAATGCCCTGATGAGGTAATAAAAGCAGCAAAGAAAAACGGCAATTCATTGTTATGGAGAAACTGGAAATAATCAGAATCCAAATTCCTCTACTGGTTACATTGTTACAGCAGTATAGAAAATAAAAATAACTATTTTAACTCTAAACACAGTATTAGATCAAAAGGCATGCACATTCAAATGAAATACAAATATGTACAGAAGTACACATTCAGGGAAAATAAGCAAGTAAGCAAATGGAGATGTAACGCATTTCCTCAGCTTTAATCAGAAAAAAGAAAATACCTAAATGTTTCAAAAGCTTGAGGTTATTTATCCACTAAGCCTTGTTCTAGGATCATATGTGTGAGGTGGCATTCCCATGGTGAGACAGCAAAACAAAATCTGGCTAACTATAGGATGCTAATTATTTTTGGAAAACGAATGAAAAACCAGTAAAAAGCCTGTTTGAACATGTAGGTCCGGAGATGCGTGCATTGTAGAGAGGGATTTCTCTCCTGCCTGCGTAGGGACTCTACACTTCCTTGTGTTTGTTTAATCTTCCTCCAGGCTACTGCATTTACAGCTTGTGTAACCACTGTAATACAAGTTCAACCTCTGGACCTTTTTTTATATTTTCACCTTGTTGTTTACTCAAGTCTTTGTCACTGTCGGTTCGTTGTACAGTTCATCACGGGACGCTCCCTCTCTCGTGCTGGGCTGTTTTCTGTTTGTACTCGATGTGTCTAAAACCAGGCCCTGTGGCATCCCTCTGCAACCTTTCACTGCTGGTTGAATAGTTGACATGCACTCTTTGTGTACTCATTTGTTTCTGTCTGGGGATGTGTGTGTGCATTGTGTGGCTGTGTGTGTGTGTCTGTTGTACAAAGGACAATTGAGTGACCTAGACCTCGGGGCTCCATCCATAACTTTGAATACTGCGTCACTGAACCGCTGTGCCAAGTGCTCCCATTTCACAGTTCCATTAGCTTCCCAGTGCCCACCATGAGACCCCCACCCACATCTAACCACACTGAAAGAGCTACTGCCAAATAGAGGGTTATTGAAACAGACATTCAACGCTTCTGTGGAGGGATGATTTTGAATGAAGCTTCTAATGTTTTGTCATATTATATGAAGGCATCAGCTGGAAAAAGATAATACAAAAATTCATCCAACAAAATACTTAATTTAAAGTGCTTCATCTGATTTATATTTGTATGTTTTTAATAAATCAACCTTGAATCCAAACTAGCTAAATGCCAACAAATATTGATTCAAGCTGAATATTTCGTATTTGGATTAGTATTACTTCTGTTATTTTCATAAATGTTTTAAATTGTTGAATTGAATTGTTTTTGAGTTATCGGATAACAGAAACAATCCTACGCAGCCACCACTGATATTTCATTCTACAAAAAGTATAATACTAATAATATGACTGTAGCCTTTGTCTTTATCTGGGAAGAAACACAGGGTTTGAACAGAAGAAGTATGCAAAATGAGAAACGAAGCTGTGCAGCGTTTCAACATCACGTACAAACCTTTAAACCAGGGGTGTCCAAACTACGGCCAGGGGACCAACTGCGGCCAGTTGTCCATTTGGAATTGAAACTCAGCAAACTCAAAAGTATAATGGAATACGGCCCACACGTGAAACTTGTGCTTGTCTTATATTATACTTCTCAAATATATGTAAACATATATTACATAGTAGTATTCATGTGTTAATAAGCCCACTTTTCAAATAAATTCAGTCAGTTAAAGTTGAAAACATTTTCTAACAAATCTTAGTTGATAAGAAATGACTTATTTCCATAATAAGCTTGAAATACACCCTTCATATTTCCCTTATTATAAGCAATCTGAGCCTTCTGTTGTAAGGGATGAGCTGCAACACCTTTTGTAACAACATTAATGAAACACTACAGAGAGCTGTGTTTTGTCTTAAAGCATTTTCAGGTATCAAGCACAGTTTACCTTACATTTGATTGATTTTGCTAACTCTTAACTTAGGCAATGCCCTTCGTATGTTTTTCTGTATTTGGCCCTCTGAAAGAAGTTAGGACAGCCCCGCTTCAAACTGATGTGTACAGCCCTAATTTAAATCCTCATTACAATACCTTAACAGGCAGTCTCAGTTAATGCAGTGTGGTTTAATGAAGTACTGTATGTGCTCATTGTGACCACTTCATAAATCACTGTTAATGAAGTCGCAATTACACACAGACATTAACATGAAAGGGAGGGTGTGAAAGAGCGGCCATCAAAAGCATTGGAGCGGAGGAATGAATGAGTAATAATCATAAAAGTAGCTTGGGGGGGGGGGGGGAATATGGAGCCACCAGCAGTTCCCTCAAACACACAATGATGCGGACAAACAGTGTGGTTTTCACCGTCATGACACACTCACAAGAAGGGAGGAAATGTGTGGGCTGACTGCCAGAAGCAGCAGTCAGAGTGAACCGAGAGGTGGGAGGGAAGGAGAAACACAGGTTGGGGAGGTAAGGTGCTTTTGTTGGCTCCATAGTGGAACAGGGGAGGCATTGAGACTGGAGACGTGTACATGTGTATGCCAATACAAAGCCCTAATAATCCCACCCTCTCTTAGCCACTGGCCTACATGTGTCACAGCATACGTCATGTCATGCTTTTATTGAACATGTAGCAATCTGAGCAAGCCGCTTTTATTCCACAGAAAAATGTCTCATCAGTGATTTACTGCTTCACAGAACACTGCCTGGGATGACTCATTTGGATTTTAAACTGCAGTGATATTTAAAATGACCTGCTGAAAACTGTACTCTTTATTTTTAGAACAACCACAAGGTAAAGTCAGCTTCCCTTGGGTGGTGCTGCAGAAAGTCCCAGCAGGAGTTACTGATTTGTTTCTCTTCCTTATGCACCAGGAACATGCATCATGTCTTTATACAGCGTTTTTATATTGACACACCTCACCATTCGCTTGTGGTTGATTAATCAAATACTCACAATAGTTTTATAGAGTTCAAAGGCTCCTATCTGTATTGTAAACCTTAACACTAAAGCAATAACTAATGCCTCATACTGTTGGAAAGTGATTTAATATTTGACTAATACAAACAGGTCTAATCCAAAAGCCTTTGCAAAGTAGTATATAACAAAAGGATGAAACACTACTTCAAAACAGACAAGAAGAAAGTATAACACTTTTTCTCATTCTTGTTTTGTTTTGTTGTAAACTTTATTGGCTTGTATTTAATAAGACAGTAAAAGGCCAGCCCTGTTAATCGACAGCATTTGATTAAATGTAATATGCTCATGAATACCAACACCGCAGCATTTGTTCTTGTAAGAGGACACATTTCTCCTGCTAGATAAATGTAAATGTCTGAGAAAGACTTGTCATTTACTCAGTTTCATTTTCAGTCTTCACATTGACCCACTGCCCCAAATATCTACACATCCTCCACCACATCTCATCTGCAGGCGGTGTAATTATGGAAGCGTGCGTAGTCTCCTCTGACCTCAGCAGCCTTCAGTTCAAGTGCAGAGGTTTATTTAAGCCCGTTGTGACTATGTAACAATATGTGTATTTTCCTCACTATTCTGCCTCAAAGCATGTTTTTCTACCGCAGAAAAAACATGCGACTTCCAAAATATTGTTGCACAACATTGCTTTGAGCAATGCTTTTATTGCTGTGTTCCTGATGGAAGATAATGGATGGATAATGGCTCTGTGTGGTTCAACGTGCCATGGAAATGCACACTTAATTTGAGCCTTTTAACCAATGCACAATCCGAATGTGATTTGATAAATGGTGGATTTGTTCTTTAAACTCCACTGTAGATTTTGTGGAAATCTAATGATGTATAAGAATGTGATACAGCCATTTCTCCTGGATAATAGGGACACAAACAAACAGACTGCACAAAGTGAGGTGTGTCACCAGAGATTAGGCTGGATTTGTGATGTGCCTCTGCACGCTGCGTGTTGCTTATTATCCTTTAATGCAACATATTTTCATCTCTGCAGATAATTCCAGCGTCAGTACCCTCTGTAGATGCGTCACACTGGATTTTTTTCACAACATTGTATTGGGGAATCAGAACACCATTTGCATGTTGAATGTTATTCGCCCACTTTAATGAGCTTGTTTTGGCTGAAAGTGAGAAAAGGGTGAGACTGTGACTTTTGGTATTGTTCTTATCTTGGTGTGTGATCTTGTGACTCATAAAGGTTATGATGTCTTGGTTACAAAGCAGGATTTCCCCGTGTGCATGTGTTCTCAATCAGCAGCCAATCAGTCTACGGCGTCACCTCTGTGGTTGGAGCTGAGAGCAGATGGCACTCTCAGGTTACTTTACTGTCTTCATGTCCGGCTGAATGGGGGTCACCCAAGCTGGTCTCAGTGAGCAGGTATGGATCCTGTTAGCTGTTTTGTAATATGGACCGGTGGTATAGATCTCTGTTAGCCATGGTTGACCTGGCCGTCTGTTCTCCACTGATATCTGACCAACGGCTGGTGGTTAATAATGATTGACACACAAAGGGGAATGTTTGTGTTATTAGCAGAATAAAATATTAGCTAAGATGAATTTTATGTTTATTATTTGTCTTAGTTGTAGTGCAGTTACACACTATTTATTTTATTATCCACTTATATTCCTATTATTTATCTATTGAACCAAAACCCAAATATATTTACTTGAATAGGATATAAAACAGAGAAAAGCAGGAAATCTCCACATTTGAGAGGCTTGAAAAGCAATATCTGCATTTGATCTTTTCACAAACAAAAGGCACGCATCATTTTCTTCTGAACTAGATACTGCAACTTAGAATTCTAATATTTGAAAAGTAATTTTGAATTATGAATTTTGTTTGCTTTGAGGCATTTCTTGTGATTTGGGGCAAGAATACATTTTGATTTGATTTGAATTATAATATGAGTGATTCCTTTTCTATAAGTTCAGTGAAGCACTCCTTTCAGTCAGTCGTTCAGATAAACAGGACTTATAGTTCATTGTCGAGTGTATTTTCAAAGATGCCAATTCAAAATGAGTTTCCCTTCATGTTTATAGTCAATCTCCAGAAGTCATTGGGAAGTGAAATCCAGTACTTGCCAATTTGCATTGATAATTAGATTTACCCCATGAAAAGCATCTGCTGTGTCTCCTCCACTCATTTGTTAAGTGAAATACAATAGATGATGAGTGTATGAGCACTTATGGGGCATTTCCACTGCGCACTGTAGCGTAGCACTGTTTAAGAGTGCCGTGCCTAACCCGGCCTGTTTCTTGTTGCGTTTCCACTAGGCGTAGTTCCGGCTAACGGGTACTGTTTCACAGTTTTTCTGGCCCTCCAAAATCCAGGTTCTTTCCGGGCCAACAACCGGGCTGAATATGCTAAACTAGAGAGAGAATAGCTGGCAAGCGGGCTACAACGAAACAAGATGAACATATTTTACCGTGATTTCATTTCAAACCTTTATTTAACCAGATTGGTCCCAATAGCCGCGTTCACACCAAGTACTTTCCTGTACTTAGTTCCGGCACTAAGAGCCCTGGCGCTTTTAACCCCAGGGCACTTAGTACAGATCGCGTTCACACCGGAGTACTTTTCCCTGAGGGAAGATTACAAGTACAGTAGGTGGCGGTAAGCACCTTAAAGTTGTTTGCAACCCGCTACAAAACAAGAGAAGAAGAAAAACTGATACAGGATCTGTTTAATCGCCATGTCGGTTTTCTTTATTGCACTCTCAAGACATAACATTAAATAGAAATATTTTAAATGTAACTAAAGTGTCAGTTGTACATGTCAGTAAACATTGTCAATATAAAATAAAGTGTCAGTTGTACTATATAATAACAGTAATAACAATATAAAATAAACTCCCAGCTGTAGGGAGTCTCAGCAGCAAACCCACCTTTATTATATATCTTCCTGAGACCCACTGCATCCGTCTGCCATAAACACTATGCAAACATACATGTTAGTTTTGCCCCATAGTGGACTCCATGTTGTGTTGTGTGAAATGGGGGGGAATTAAAAGTTTAGGTCAAATAATATTTAAAATTATATAAATTGTCATATTTGTGTATGTGCCGCTGCCATTCCCCCACAAGGTTGCAACATTGATGATAAATAAATGACAAATAAAGCTTTGCCAGTTTATAACCGATGAAACATGATGGTATCAGAATAATCACTTACATGTGATGTATAGGATGCTACACAGGTCACTAAAGATAAAGTGTCAGGAGAAATAAGCTTAATCGCCATGTCGGTTTTCTTTATTGCACTCTCAAGACATAACATTAAATAGAACAATTTTAAATGTAAATAAAGTGTCAGTTGTACATGTCAGTAAACATTATATATAAAATAAAGTCATAACAGTAATAACAATATAAAATAAACTGTCCCAGGTGTAGGGATATTCTCAGCAGCATGCACACCTTAGTGCAACGTTGTGTGTCGTGTGTCAGTATTTACAAAAACTATACCAAATAAACTGTTATTAAATGCAGTTTGTCGCTCATCCTGCCGCTGCGCCGACGCTTCCTCATGGCGCAGCGCCCACACTTCATCCTGGTGCTGCTGGCGCTCCATCTGCTGCTTGAACACTTCTGCCTGGCGCTCCATCGAGGTGAGCATCTTGTCCTCCGTTTCCTGGGCCTTGGTGAACAGCACCATCTGATCTCCACGCAGCGACTCATTCACCACGGCACGCCGGTCCTCCAACGCCTGGGCGGTGTCAAAGAAATTCGCATCCCGTGTCTGCTTTCCTAAGAGGGGAAAATAAGCAATATACAATATACAAGTTTAGTCGCCATGTAGTTTTACAACATACTAGGAATGTGTTTTTTGTATTTTCACAAATAGAATTAAGGTTTCACAAATCTGAAACTGTGTTATAAAGAATGTTTAGACCCTCTGGGATAATCCAGTCCAAATAAATCGGCTATGCAGCGATTTAAGAGGTTCAAACACGGAGGATTGTTCCTTTTTGAAGAGTGCTTCATGTATGCTTGAACTTTGTTTAATGTTGTTGAGGCAAGTTAAACATAAAATATGATGAATATTATGAAATAAACATGATTGTGAACATCAGTTCGATGCGCAACGTTCTTTCAAGACAAAGTTACAGTGTGTGTGTACTGTGTGCTCGGGGCCGGTGTTAGCCTATTATGGCTAGCATGGCTAGCTTGATCTACTGAGCAAATAAAAGTACATCTGAGACCATTATTGTGCAGATTAAAACCCCAGTGCATGTAGTTGATTTTACCTTCGTCATCGTTGGCCACTGAATCCGCCGTTTGTAGTCCTGCCCGAGTTTCTTTATTTTTAGCCGTGGGGCTGTGCACATTCCCAGGTCGAGTGAAAGCTACTGAACTGGCTTCAGTGCATTCCCTGGGTCGCGTCCTCTGCGTAGATCTCCAGAAGCGCCGACACCTCCTCATCATTTCTTGATGCTTGCCATAACTGCTTTCAAAAACAAACACAACGCACGGAGCGTTGTGTTTTTGTAGCGAGGAAAAACAATGGCGGCTCTACACAACATTTCAGAGTTGTACGGGCGTGGTTTGCAATTCGCCCAGCCAATCAGCACTGGGGCACTTTTGGAGAACTTTTCACCCACAGAAAAGTACGCTCTCTGAGTTGGCTCTAAAAATGGGGGTAAAAGTACCCGAGATTAAGTACGATTTTTGGTGTGAACGCGACTCACGGAACTAAAACGCGAAAAGTACGGTGAAAGTACTCCGGTGTGAACGCGGCTATTGAGATCATAGATCTCTTTTTCAAGGGAGACCTGCAACCAAGACCGAGATCTTCGGCATCATTTAATTGTAAAATGATGCCGAAGTAACAACATACTGATACTGGTTAGTAAAAACCATGAATTAATGCGTTGACAAGTCTGCAGACAGACGGCAGACGAAAAACCTTTTAAAATGCGTATTTTCAGAATGGAGATCGGCTAAGCTAACGCAGTATATACTCCGACCGTCCACACTCACAACAACGGCCTACAGACATAAATAAACCAGCGACTGTATTCGCCATGACACAGGCAGTCTGTGGTTTGTACTTGTTTAACTTTTGTCTAGTTTCTGAACAGATATGAGGAGCTGTGAGCTCTGAGTGCTAACAGCTAACGGCTGATGTTGGTTTTGTGTTTCGCATTGAAGATGACGTCACGGCTCCGCCTACACTGCGTTACTATAGTTACTGCCCCAGCTACTAAACTGTAATGGAAACGCAGCATAAAGTGAGCCTGGCCTACCAAGGCCTAACTATGCCGTACTAAGCCGTGCGAGGCCCTGCAGTGGAAATGCGCCATTAGTGTCCCAGTGTCCCCTGTATCTCATTCAGTTCCTCAGCGAGTCCACTGTGGCTCTCTGTTGAAGGGAATACTCAAACAGCACAGCAGGAAAACTGTAAAACTCTCCGCTGGACTTCTTCCTCCATTACTTCTGCAGTCAGCCATTAACAGGGCCACGGTGCCGACCAGCGCCTCCTCTCTTCCCGCCATCCTCACACTGCTCTGCACACACTACAGGGCTGCTGGCTGATAACTGAGGACATGAAGAGGAGCCCTATTGAAAATTGAACAGAGCCAGCAGGAAGCCAGCCACTACAATGGGGAGGATAAATAATTCACGGAGCACTTAAGTATTTCCTGTTGGACTTTTCTCTTTCCTCATTGTTCCTCTCACGTGCCTCAGGCTCTCGTCCCTCTCTCTCCTGCCTGTGGAGATATGATCCTTGGCTGTTTAACAGCAGACAGTTATTCACTCACTGTGCTGCTTTTATGGACAAATAAGGCCCCATTGCAGGCATGGTTGCTTATAAACAATGCACTGTCTATTTACATGTAACCCAGGGCGAGGTTTCTCTCATTTTCACACATTTTGTGTCAAGAGCAAAACTTTGGATTAGCAAGTATCTGCCGATACGACCAAACCATGATACAGTGATACAACTCAATGTGTTGCCAATTGTCCAAAATGAGGTGCATTTAAGTGCAGTAGGTGTCATGTAGGAATGTTGCACCTGCTTCTGGAAAAATTGATCATTTTGTTCATATCTTCCACTTCCATCTTTAAGTTTAATGTTGGTTTAGGCACCATTTATTTAAATATTATATTTAGGACCTTCTCTCAAAGCTAGACAAAGCTGTATAAAATGTGTTAAATGAAGTGGGATATATATTGCAATTACTTTTCATTTCCTTTTTTTTTCCCTTGAGGACTTTTATTTTGAAACTTGTTTGCTCCAGTTACCTGGAAAATGTTGTTATTGACCAATACATGTTAGTTTATTGGTCAATCTTTGGTCCTCCTCATACAATAACATTTGAATTTTCCAGGGGAAAAAAAGTTATAAAAACTCTGTGTATGCTGTCACTTATCCATCCATCCATCTTCTCCCGCTTATCCGTGGTCGGGTCGCGGGGGTAGCAGTTCATGTCAGTTATAGTTCTTGGAAAGAAAAAGGACATAATCGGAATACTTTTTTCTAAATTGCAATCGGCCAAAAGAAATTGCAACATATTCGGTAAAGCCAATGTGTAGCTCCCTCCAGTAAATGACACGAGGCTGAGGTCTTGTTTAAAATACGGGGTTTATTTTGTGGGACCTATTCCAACCCGTGAGAACTGGGTTGGAAGACAACAAATATATAAGAGGTAAACAACAAATAAATATGTAATATATGCATATGTCATCACTGTTAATGCCGCCAATTAAACAATAAACGGCACACATATTTCACACAGCAAGTAGCACAAGCTAACAATAGCGGGGTTGAATCATCGCTGTCATTTAGTTCATCTCTATCCTACATGTGTGCACAAAGGCAAAGATGTTCTCAGTAGAGTGCAGGAATAGATCACAAAACCTAATTAAGGCAGTCTGTTCATTCTCCACACATCAGTTCCGCTAACTGTCTCTTCCTACTTTTTGGAGAGGATCATTTTAACCTTTTCCTGAACACACACACGTTCAGATGAGGGTCTTCCTCCGCCCTTCCTCAGCCGCTGGCACAGTGACCTCTGTGACCTCTGCGACTCCTTTAAATCTTCTCACAGGCTCAACAGGTCCTCATACGTTCATAGAGCAGAGCTCTCACTGAGGGAGTTCAGCAGGAGGTGACAGCTGTATCCCTCCACCCAGATTTCATCCTATTCCTAGAGCGTGTGTGGGTGGGGGGGGTGGTGACCAGCTGTCCTGTATACATCACACCTGTACTGAACTAGAACAGATCAATCTGCCGCCTGTCAGCTCTTCAGTCAGATCTGGACAGGATCATGTGTCAACGCTCTCCAGTTGTGTTGTACAGATCACTGCCAGCTACGGGGTCCTGATGGCACTCTGAAATAACTGACTGTACGTCCTCTGCTATTTACAGATGTGTGCATTTAGATTCACATTTAGAAGAATAGATGGATGGCAGTTGTTCCTGGTCCGTATTGTCCATTTAACTACAGCCATGTCTAGCAACATTTATATCAACCTCCATGTGCTCACAGAGACTGTCCTATAAATAAAAAATACAAAGAAAAGAACACTGACTGTTTACACTCATAACATTTAGAAGGCAGTGTTTCAGTATTTGTGTGTGTGTGTTTACTTATTGTGTAATGAAGCTTTAAGCTGGTGGGGACTCTCGTATACCACAGTTTTGTGAGAACCCTCCCAGGCTTTGTTCAAGAGTCGTTTAGTCTCGAGTGTTTGTTTTAAACGTCCCCATGGCCTTTCAAAGCTGATAAGTATTTAAGCAATTGAAATGCCTCCAAGAGTTGTTGTTCCCAACTAATGTTTACTTACTAAATCCTACACTAGTGTTTATTCTAAACCGTCTTATCATACTGATTCCCTGATTCTATTTACCATATACCCTTAATAGCCTCGTGTAAAATGTTCACTGAGTTCATAATCCCCATACTAAAAGGAATAAGGAACATGAGTTGCAGAGGAGGGATGTCTGCTGTACGCTTGGATCGTTTGTCAGCTGGATTGCCGCTTGGATTTTGTGAAACTTCATGAAAGGGTGTGGCACGGGCACTAACGTCGCGAGAAAGGGAATTTGTGCTCCAATTTGTGGCGTCAGACCAATTTAAAAGAATACTTCCTCTGGGAATGTGAAAGCACCCTCAAGCTTGAACAAAAAGTTGAAAATCAGACCAGGCCCTATTACGCAGAAACATGGCGGACGATAGAACATGTTTCAACTTTAAACACACAAACCAAAGTTGGAAGCACGGCATCCATCACAACTAGGGAAAAGGACCACCTGAATGAATGCACCATTGGCCTTGGAGCAAATCTGCCATTTTAGTTTATCATATTTTTCATTGCTGTGACATTTACAGGAGTATTACCTGCAGAACTGTGAAGTCATACTGTGTGAGGTTGCAGTGTGTGTTCAGACTGAAGCATACTCTACCATACAGAGGAGTCAGCCCTCACCCTGTATGGTAGTGCGACCACACTGCTCTGTTTATCAGGCTCTGCTGCTTACGTAGTGTATTGTAAAGGAGGGGGGCAGGCCTTTGGGAGGACCTATTAGCAAGAATCTAACGGGAGAACGTTTTCTTTTTAATGTTCTTGTTTTACTCTAGGAATATAAAAATCAGTTTCCATTCACTGTTTCTCTAAAAAGCTGTAAAAATAGACATTTTGGCTGTAAAGAATTCAGTCGAATGAGAAAAAGCAGCAGAAAGCAAGTTTACTTACTAAGTACAATTTCTTAATACTTTCTTTGAGTATTTCTATTTTATGCTACGTTATACTTCTACTCCATTACACGTTGATACCTACTTTAATATATGTATTAAACAACTTAAGTTACTCGTTATGTGAATATTTAAACATATACATTTATTTATTATAATATAAACTAATACAATATTATATTTTAGAAGTTGACATACCCAGCAGTATAAAAAGTAATTAAGTTAAGCTCAACCATTACCAGCGGCAACATTAATGTAGTGATGTACATCAACAAAATATGAGTCCAATAGTATTTCTGTTTCTTAAATCGGCCTCTGCATACCTGTGTTACTTCAAGTATATTTAGAAGCTAATACATTTGAACTGTTAGTGATATTGATATTACTATAACAGATGATTATAAGTCATTTTACCTTAGAAGGCTAAAGTATTTGAACACTTCTCCCTGCATGGGCAGAAAGGCATGCTGTGGTCTGGGCAGCTGTAGGAAGTCAAGGTTAGAAATGCGTTCACTGTGAGCTTTATCCAGTCTTTCTTTCAGCCCATGACTAAGTGAGATCAGTGTAATAGACATTACAGCCAATGACCTCACCACATCATATCTGGGGAGGGGGCTGCTGGAGCAAAGGCTGGAGGGATAGAGGGACACACAGACACACGCGCACACACACACACACACACTTTGACTTGTTTTTAAATGATAAGTTATTGTTGGCATGTATGTTTAAGGTGTTGCTGTTGTGCCACATGTATCGTTACCATGTATGTTTAGTATTGTTATTTTGAGGTTGTAACACCTTGTACATCATGCTTTGGCAATACTATGTTTTTGATATGGTCCTGCCAATAAAGCTCCTTTGAGGTTTGACTTTGAGAGGCATACGTGACGATAACACTCCACTGAATTCTGTCTCTTTCACCCTGTTGATGATGTCATTTCCATGCTGAGCCAGACTTCCTGTGAACTCAAGAGGGGGGGGGGGGGGCTGCTGCTTTCTGTTCTCAGAAGTGAAGTGCAAGGCTGGAGGGGAGGTGGCGCAGAGGAGACAGTGTGCATGATGAACAGCTGAGCGGGGAGGGGCTGTATCGATCGGGGGCGGGGGGGGGGGGGAAGTGTGACTCAGAAGTCTCTGCAGCTGTAAACTCACACACACTCCTTCTGGGCCATTATTCAATGTGCTCATTTATTGTCTCAACGCAATCACATGGTGATGAAATCATAGATTGAAATATCACGATACATTCTTGAAGAGGCCCTATTCTGCTTTCTGGGGTTTCCCCTCTCTTGTAGTGTGTTATACAGGTTTCTGTGCATGTACATGGTCTAAAGGCTCAAATCCCTTGGTTAGAAGAATACTAACATATTTTGTCAGAAAATGAAATGTGAAATGATTGAGAGAATATCATTTGAAGATTGCAGGTTTATTTGCCCGACCGAACAATTGGAAAACTTTCTGTCACAAGCTTCTTTTACATTTGATCTTTATTACCAGAATGCAGTAGTAATGTAAAGCTCCACTTGGAACCCTAATGTAGGTTCAAATAAATTGTAAACAGTGTGCAGGATTTTATTTATTATTCATTCAACTTTGCTGTTTAACTGTTGCATACATACTCCCAATCATGTTGTATGCTACATGGGAAGATGGTCATCAATAGCTGAAACATATTTCTTATTCTTTTCTCTATTACTACTCAAAACGGCTATGTTCATCTTTGTTCCTAATCAACTGGGAATATACTCAATCATTTTATATTGAAATAGGCTTCATGTGGATATTTAAATAGACTAATACTCTAAATGTATTTTATACTTGACTTACCAAAATTCATGCAGTATAGACATTTTTGTATCCAGATATGAAATGACCTATATCCTGATTTAAGGTTTTGTCCACATAGCGCAGGATTGAGTGGGTCCAGAATATCATGAGGTTAGCCAACGTCCCTGCATTTTTGCCAGGAATATGTGAAAAACAAGGTCAAACAGATAGGATTATGGGAGACTAAATTCATACGGAGGCAGCTTTGCAATCATAAGCTCACCGTGTGCTCTAAACCTTTGCCAGGATAGCAGCAAAACTGGCTAACTCAGGTATGTATGGCCTCAGGGCGCGAGAAAAGACATGCTCACACTGTCAGCCCTCACTGATATTCAGAGTGTGTGTAGCTGGTGCAGCACAGCATCCCCTGTGGCTGCAGTGCAGTATTGATCCAAACAGCTGTTAAGGGGGGGGTGGTAAGTCACCTTCTGCAGGGGCTTCACTGTGTCGAGTCACCAGACTGACTCTGTAAAAATCTCTAATGTTTTACCTTTTTACTCTACTCATAGTTAGAATAAAAAATGGATAATGAATGTCTTTGCGACACAGTGGTTTTGTCCTTATGGTGAAATAACCGGGCTACAAAAAATGTACAAAAAAATGATATTTGTCTTGTTTTCTAACATTAGATTAAAGCTGACATTTATGTAAGACAACAAATTTGCCTGTCATGTATATGCGAGTGACTACACTTGTTTGCATATTAGGAATGAGGTCAGATGTAGATTAGGTCCTGTGTGTGATGCATGTACAGTATCTCTTTTACTTTATTGAATTAGAAACCTGTAACACAGCATTTATTTTTTGCCTCTTTTTTTCTCACAGCCTGAGGGGTCATGTATGCTTCTTCTCTTGTTTTAGAATCGGAAGGAAGCTACACTGGTTCTCATCAAGCTTTTTAATGACACACACACACACACACACACACACACACACACACACGCACGTCCTTGGCTGCCTCAGCAAACTTTGGCTTCTGCTCTCAGTCAGGGATGATGGGGATTAGGGGTGGAGGCAGAGAGGGTGGATGGTGTGGATCGATGGTGCATGTAGCTGCGAAATAAAACTGATTTCACTTAAAGGTCTCCTATTATGCTATATTCACTTGTTTGTGTGTGAAACAGGGCGGCAACAAACGGGTATGAGGCATGCTGCAATGCATGAAGGCGGTGGTGGCGAAGTCGATAGGGACTTGGCTTGGCAACTAGAAGGTCACCAGTTCGAGTCCCGGCAAGACCAAGTGCTACCGAGGTGTCCCTGAGCAAGGCACCTTTCCCTACACTGCTCCCCGGGCGCCGTCCACTGCAGCACACTGTTCCTAACAATAGGATGGGTCAAATGCAGAGGAACAATTTTGTTACATAGTACCTGTACTGTGAAATGACAAAAAGAGCAATTTAATTTTAATTTAATGAATTGTTTGGTATTTTGAGCCAAACACTTCAGAGACATGTTTTGTACATATGAGACCTATAATATCTTGTTGGAAAAGAGTATAATGGGGGACCTTTAAAATATAACTTAAGCTGGGGCACCAGTAAGTAAGTCTCACGCAGGAGAAATGTCCAATGTCCAGGCGAGAACATCCTCTGTGCATATCATTTGTTGCATCCCAAAAATAGAATACCATAAGAACAAGGTTCCAACTGTAGCTCACCTGTGTTTGCCCTTGTAAAAAACATATGCTAGTGCTCAATCCCTGATATATAATTATCACCAGGTTCCCAACTCACCCGCTGCCCAAAATAGCCTTCAAAATAAAAGCATAAATAATTACTTTAACTAAAACAATTACAATAAATAGTGATCAATTTAATATAAACATAAAAAAAGATAGCATTTTTTTTAAATTCCTAAATAAAGGTGTTCTTTATTCAGCACTCTGTTTTTTACGCTGATCACCGTGGAATGTCTGATCCCGCTGCTGTCGGGCCGAGGAGAGATTAGCGCAGATAGAGGTGTAATTGTGTCGCTGATAAATTAAAAAAACACCCTTCCTGCCAGCTCACACAGGTGTTATTAGCATTCATCTTCTGATTCACTGAGGTGAAGGTAGACAGTGAGTGAGCAGTCACTTCTCCCAGTGTGTGTGTGTGTGTGTGTGTGTGTGTGTGTGTGTGTGTGTGTGTGTGTGTGTGTGTGTGTGTGTGTGTGTGTGTGGTGTGTGTGTGTGTTGTGTGTGTGTGTGTGGTGTGTGTGTGTGTGTGTGTGTGTGTGTGTGTGTGTGTGTGTGTGTGTGTGTGTGTGTGTGTGTGTGTGTGTGTGTGTGTGTGTGTGTGTGTGTGTGTGTGTGTGTGTGGTGTGTGTGTGTGTGTGTGTGTGTGTGTGTGGTGTGTGTGTGGTGTGTGTGTGTGTGTGTGTGTGTGTGTGTGTGTGTGTGTGTGTGTGTGTGTGTGTGTGTGTGTGTGTGTGTGTGTGTGTGTGTGTGTGTGTGTGTGTGTGGTGTGTGTGTGTGCTGTGTGTGTGTGTGTGTGTGTGTGTGTTTGTGTGTGTATGGTGTGTGTGTGTGTGTGTGTGTGTGTGTGTGTGTGTGGGTGTGTGTGTGTGTGTGTGTGTGTGTGTGTGTGTGTGTGTGTGTTGTGTGTGTGTGTGTGTGTGTGTGTGTGTGTGTGTGTTGTGTGTGTGTGTGTGTGTGTGTGTGTGTGTGTGTGGCTGTGGCTGGTGTTCACCCGGTCACTTGGTTCCACATGAGGGCCATTACGTGATAGTGATATCAACACTTCACTGTTCTTGCGCAATCTGTTTTTATCTCATTTCTATTCCCCCCTGAGGATTCACTAAACCTGACCGCTCTTCTTGCTCTGTTTTCTCTCCGTCCACAGACTCGCAGCGGTCCCATCTGTCCTCCTTCACCATGAAACTGATGGACAAGTTCCACTCTCCCAAGATCAAGAGGACTCCATCCAAGAAGGGCAAGCAGCTGCAGCCCGAGCCGGCAGCCAAGAACACCGAGAAACCTTCCAACAAGGTGTGTGTGCTGGGAAATAGACGTGTATTGTGGGAAATCCATCTCTTTCCCACCTTTTTCCGTGTGCTTGTGAGACGATTGTTTTCCTGTTTAGTGTTTTCTGCTCCCATTGTCGTTTGTGTGTGCGTGAGTTTCCCCGCTGGTTCCCACAGCTTCTGGCCGCGGTGTCTAAACTAGAGCAGGTGTAAACCTATAAAGGCATGAATGGAACGGGCCGCTTCCTGAATGAACTGCTCCGCTGGCTCCTAAGGCTCTCTGTGTAATGAGTATATTCCCCAGCAGCCCATGCTGTGAGAGAGAAGCTGCTGTAGCCCCAGGATGGCTCGGGGCCACAGCACTTGATAGATGGATCCTCTAACTGCAGGCAAACTGTGGTACCATTAGAACCACAGGAGAGAGCTCCGGCTGCTGTGAGGGTCTGGATATGAAAAAGTAGAGATGTACTGATCAATCAGCAATCCCTTTGCTTGAGCTGTAATCGGCAGATCAATCTCAGATATAACCGCTTTTGTGCCGGTCAAATGCGTGTCTGGCCGCTTTCAAAAGTGAGAAATACATTCAAATATATTTGTATTGTACTTCATTCCTGTGCATGTTGCTCAGAGTTAAGGCAGTGACTGACTCTCTTGTTCTATGGGAGTTGGAGTTGATAAAATATAACACACATACAACTACATTGTTGTAACTGTGTAGTGATACATACATAGTTTTCCAAGAATAGATTGTTTTAGATAGATAATGAATGGATGACTCCTTAATAGAAAAACCTTTTGTTTTATTTTTAAACGTAAGATAGCATTTTCCATTAAAGTGTGTATGCTGTTAATTATAGTCCCAAATAATCGAATACCTGAATTTGCAGATCAGATGTTAAAAAATCTGAAAAAAAGAGATGCATCTTTATGAATAGTTTGTTAAGGGATTAGTATTCCTCTGAATACTCATTGTGTTGGAAAGGTGGTTTAGCATAAAGTTGTTTTTTTATTACCTGCGATTCTGAGGTACTTTTCTGTGTTGTTCACGTCTTTTAGAAGGTGAGTCGGCTGGAGGAGCACGAGAAGGATGTGGTCAGTGCTCTGCGCTACTTCAAGACCATCGTGGATAAGATGGTGGTGGAGAAGAAGGTTCTGGAGATGCTGCCCGGCTCTGCCAGCAAGGTGCTGGAGGCCATCCTGCCTCTGGTGCAGGTGGAGGCCCGGATCCAGCACAGGTGGGTCCAGAGTGAAATATAAATGCTACATTCAGTCACAATCCTGTTTATCACCAAGTAGGTTTACATTTACGAGGAAAGAAGAATACGTTGTTGTTTTTAAAAGGAGCCAAAAATAGCACGATTATAAAAAAGACTATTTTAACAAATAAAAAATAAAGACAATATGTAAACAGAATATAAATATACAAGAAACTGAATACAGTTCATTAAATTGAAATATGACAAACACTATAATCAAAGTGGCGCTGAGCTGTTTATTTAAAAACCTTCATTCCTACTTGCCCTTATGATTCATAGCACAAGATAGATATTTTTAAATGTGTCTTTAGGTCCTTTTTTTATGTGTTTTGGACATACTTCAACCTTTACACATTTATTTACCAAAAGGGAGGTTTAAAAACAATCATTCCAACTAGTTATAGCTTCCCGATTGCTGTCCTATTCCCGGTTGTCATTCTTGCCTCCTGACGTACCTCCTAACGTAGCTGGTATGCAAGCAGGACATGTGAAAACAAGTGTGAGGAAGACTACAGTCTGTTGAGTAGCTGGTGAAGATTGATAATATGTTATGACGGACAACATCCTGGACTTTGATGCCTGAAGCATTTAATTTATGTTAGTCAGTTTGTATGTGGTATGTTTATCAGAAATGTTACCTCCGAGGTACAAAGACTTCACCTTGCAGATATACTAACAGATATTTACTCTGTGTGTAAAGCAAAGCCTTTCTTTGTTCGTAACCTTAGCTGCTGACATTAATGTGTGACTGTCAAGACATGTTGGGACTCTCTGTCTTTGTCTCCCCATCCGTCAGTACAGATGAAGATATGGAGGTCAGAGGACAGATTCTGTGTCTCACAGCCCTGTGTTTAGCAGCATTGATGGATTGCTGCTGCAGCCCTGAGGAGAAACTTACATTTGGGATTTGACCTCAATCTAATGCGGTCAAACCTCAATAAATCACCGTAGAAGTTCATGTTTTTGTTCAACACGCTACTGTACACCATGTTACCACTGTGCGACCAAGAGGAATGTTACGCTCACGTGTGAACAAGTTCGTTTTTCCATCGGCTTAACATGCACAGTGCACCACAGTGTTCCAGCGGCTGCAGTGATTTGAATCAATATTTGAAAACAAGTAGGTCAGCAGTGGGTGTAACTCCTATCCGCTGTCCTGGCACACAGTGGTGAGTTGATTAAAGTGCTTATTTGCCAAAAGATTAGTGTATCCCACTCATGTCTGCAAACCGTGGTCCCACTGACTGGGGCTCATAGCTGCAGACTTTGTTATCATTCCACTATTGCTATTTGCACGGCCAAGTACTAAACTTAATTTCTCATACTCGATTTATTTCCATTTAATGCAAATGTATACTCTTACTCCTCAACAGTTATCGGACAGCTTTAGTTACTTTTCAGATTGCAGTGTTACTGTCCATTAAAAAACAAACGTCTCCATGTTTGCTCAATGATTGTTTGTGATTAATTAATTATGTATGAGAATTGTCATATTTCTTAAATGAAATAAAAAATGTATCCGCTGAAAAATAAATATCATTAAACTGAAAACAGGGCTGTCTTTCTGAGACAGGTTGACTTTTTTAGACACATTTGGTCCTCACAGGACAGCGGCAAAGCTACAACCATATGATGATCTTATAGAATATGATACATTGTACTGATTACACTTGGCACACTTCTTCTTGGGTCAATCCTCTCCACCCCTCCAACTGCTCCACTCTCCTTAAAATCCCCCCCGCTCACCCCCCAATAGCTGAGTCGTCTCCCGCTCGTTGTAGAGACAGTGGAGGGATGTTGCAGCTCTGAATCAGCCTCAGCGTGTTGCTGCAGGCCTGAGCCACACCTTGGTCTGAAAGCACCTCTCACTGCAGGCAGGAACAACACCCACTTCCCCGGGTGGTTAAACATTCTTCTGTCCACACCACTGAACTTATCCCAACCCCCCAGCTAGCCTGTAGGCATACCTGAAGCTCCCCCCAAATGTCCCTTTATATATGCAGTTTAATGGCTGCTTGATGGATGGGAGTGTATCATACGTGTGATTTGTGTCACCTCCTCTCTAACATGTGCTTGTCTCGTAGACTTTTTTCCACACCTCCCTGTTGTCCTTTTTCTTTTATTTATGAGGAATTTGCTTTAGGGGAAATAGTGCATACAGAGACACAGAAAGAAGAATCTTTTTTTTTTTAAAGGAGCAAAAAATAGTACTATTGTAACAAATTAAAACAAAGACAATATTTACTCAAAATATAAATACACAAGAAACTGAGCACAGTACAATGAAATTAAATATGACAAACACTTTATTCAAAGTTGAGAGCTGTGTATTTAAAATCGTTTATTCATACTTGCCCTTATGATTCATAGCACATTAATATTTAGGGTTTTTTCTAATGTATTTTGCACATACTTCAACCATTTATTTACCAAAAATGACATTTGAAAACAGTCATTCCAACAAGATATAGCTTCCTGATTGCTGTCCTGTTCCCGGTTTAGATGTAATAACTCACCTTGTACCATTTAATTTATATACAATATACAATCTGTGGCCATGTTTCTTTTTCTGCTTTTTCTTTATGTTTTACTCTCCCCTAACCTACTCTAACCCCCTTTCCATAGTTCGGCGCTGTCTTCCTGCCATAATCGCGTCTATCAGAGTCTGGCCAATCTCATCCGTTGGGCGGACCAGGTGATGCTGGACGGCATCGACCTGGAGGACAAAGAGAACGTGGCGTCGGTCACCAGCGTCATCAAAGCCGTGCTGGATGGAGTGAAGGTAAGCCCTCTGCTGATGGAGGACATGATGTGGATCACCTGTTTAATGTATTAACATCAAATCCCTGAGTGGAAACGGCTTCATTTGAAACTTATCTTGAAATGTTGCAAAAAACGCTTTAGAACTTGGCAGAAATTGAAAAGTTGGTGTATTGATACAAGAAGCGGGGCTACGAAAGTGCAATGGAAACAGATTTAGCAAAAACATAATGACGTACATTAAGCTTGTGACTTCAACCCATACTGCTCTTCTTCTTTCTGAAGAAACTGAGAAGTAGCCCTACACAGATATGATGTAAACTTCCTCACATTCATACATGAAACCAACACAAATGCCATCATTCAATCCAGTTTTCTACATTGTTTTTTTTGCCTGGCTCTATTATAATTATGTAATTTATTCCAACAATTGGATCTCCCTTCTTCAAACAAGCATTCGTACGCATTATTTACCGCACTGATTGTGTTGAAATGTGTTTTAAAATGAAAAAACATTGAAATAAAAATCTGGCTACTGTTGTAAAAATCCTCCTGTGATGTTATTGCATCAGCAGCAACTGATGCTGGCTTTTTCTTCAAACAGGAATTGGTGAGGCTGACCATAGAGAAACAGGAGCAGCCGTCACCCACCACCCCTAACAAACCAGCCCCACCTGCTCCCCCAGCAGAGAGGTGAGTACCCAGCATGTCCTGCAGAATAAAAACACACAGATTGCGGTCGAATTGTCAAAAGATCAGCTCCTATTGTCTTTTCCTAAACACTATTCCTTGACCTCTGTGTGAACAGGGTTGAGGAATAGTGGCTAGGAGAATTCAAAAGGACTTAGGAAAAGACGACCAGGCTTCAAGAGAATCCGACTGCACTGAAACTATCAGACGTGTTTATGATGCTCCAGCGGATATTATTAATGTGCGTCTGCTGGGACACTACAGTTCTCTGTACAGAGGACTACTACAGCGCACATAGATACTTTGTACTGAGCGTTCTTATGGTGTTGTTCCATGTGGGCTTTATGAACGTAGTGAATCATATATTATTTATTACCAAGGTTGAAATACAAATTAGAACTCAACCACACACTTGCAGTATTCTCCTGACTCAGAATGCTTTCTGTGTGCAGCGGCGTGTCGTCGGAGCTGCCCTCCATAGGTCTGGAGCAGGAGGTCTCTCCTCAGACGGCTCCGGCTGCTCCCCCTGCAGAGGAGGCTTCTGAAATACCAGAGGAGGAGGTGGCCCCTCCCAAACCCCCCCTGCCTGAGGCCAAAATGGCAGAGCTCAGGTGAGGACGACACGCACTTTAATATTACAATCTGATCCATCGATTAATTTCCGTAAAACTGTGGTACAACAAATCTCACTAAAGCTTCCTCTTTAGTCAAACAGTGCTGAGGAAGTAGGACCTCGTGTAGCATTTGTGACGTCTTAAAGGTTCACATTTTTGCCAAGACTGAGTATGAATATTTTTCTCAGTTCAAGGTATAAGGTTTACGTTTTTCAACAAGCATCCTGGACAAAATGATTGTAATCCACAGCATTATCCCAACAATCTTAGAAATGTGGTTAAAACTGGAACAGAAATTATACAAAAACAAGCTGGAATCACTTTGCCTTACATTTGCTAAGAACCAACAATATTATCACGGAAAGGACACATTGTATCATTCATAACACTTACTTTTTAGTTGGAAACAGTCAAGCAATCTTAAAATAAAGACTCACAAGTCATATATTTAGATCTATTTGCATAATTAAAGGATTCCTTATTAACAGCATTTTGTGAGTCTGTTATTTCTTACGTGATCCTTCCAGTATTTTTTAAATTAGGCTTTATTTCTCACATCTGTACCATAATATCAAGCTAGCCATTTTTCAAGTCAGTCATGTGAGAATATTCACTTTAATCCTGATAATGGCATGACGTGTCCACAGAAATGCTGTGACCCTTTGCACTAAAGTAGAAGTGTCTATTCTGAAGATGTTCATCACTTTGAATAGAGGAATGTAACTTATTTTTAGAATTCTCTGAAAAGTTTCCACAAATAGCAAAAGGGGAACAATGTTTTTAGGTTGTGGGTAGAGGGAGTTCCATAAATGTCTTTCATTTTCAAAAAAAAAAAATCTGTGTATTGCCATGACTTTCAGACTCCTGAAAATCTTTCATAATTCCCACACTTGACTCTTTAAAAATAGCACACTTTTTGTGGTTTGCTCTGTCCTTTCCTTTCTTACGCTTTCTGCCATCTCTCTCAATTTGTTCCTTCTTTGGTTTCCCTTTGGATTCTGGGAACAGAGCACAGTTGAGTGCTGGCGCGGGCCAAAGGAGATCCTCTCAGAAGGAGAAGTATGTTAGCCCTCAGGACCACCTGTCTCCACCATAACATCCCACCCTAGACCCGCATTAAGCTTCTGGATTGGATGTTTTTGACTTGCATGGTTGCATCATCCCAAACGTTGTGTTATCCCAGACTTTCCCTGAAGAACTCAGCATCCAATCAGAATTGCGGGCGGTGCATGAGAGTGTGTGACTGACCCGATGTGTTTCTGCTGGTCTCCATATCATGGTGCCTTGTGTTCCCCGTATTAACTCACTGATTTTACGTTTGGAAAGCAGGACAGCTCCATGTCATATCTGAGAGAGGCTAACATGAAACACCCTCACTCTCATCTCACTGCTCCACTGGAGGGATGACAATGTGTGTGTTCATGTATTCATACATGGATCTGTGTGTGCATACATGCCTGACAGAGCGTGTTTTGCGTGCTTGCCTGATTGTCTGTATTGAGTTCGCCTCTTGGACATACGTGTTATTTTATTCTGCTGTTTCTCTTCTGTTATTAGCCCTCCCCCAGCTCTCCCCCCTAAGAAGCGGCAGTCGGCCCCCTCACCCACGCGGGTTGCAGTCGTGGCCCCGATGAGTCGCGGCTCCAGTTTACCCTGCAGCGTCCACAGACAGGTGAGGGATCAGGGTCCTTTATAGCAGCTGTCCCAAACCTTTTTTGCACCACAGACCGGTTTCATGTAGACAATATTTTCACCGACCGGCCTTCAAGGTGTGAAGGTAAATAAGACAAAGTAAAATGATACGACCGGCATAACAACAAATACAAGGTGCATGAGAAATACAACTCACCATTACACAGAATTAGTGGGAGAACTAAGCTTGTGTCTCTGCAACAAGCCGCTCCAATATAAGGGGAGACAATGACACCTGAAGTAGTTTCCTTATGTCCAGTCTCCTCCGTCATTTAGTTTTCTCTGGATATTCTGCGTTGATTTTACAATATATAACATATTTCAGACTGATAATCAATACAATATGTTTTTATACAATCTTTCTGACCAAATGTCCCACGGACCAGTGGTGGGGGAACACTGGGTAATAGGGTACCTCCAGTACCTGTATAAAATAAAGCGCTAAATGTTTTTTTTATAAAATGTTTGTGTGTGCAGCAGCAGGACTATGAGCAGGAGTTCCTGCAGAGGCGGTTCTCCGGGGGGAGCCAGTCGTACGGGGGGGACTCTCCACGCCTCTCGCCCTGCAGCAGCATGGGGAAGCTCAGCAAGTCGGACGAGCAGCTCTCCTCCATGGAGCAGGACAGTGGTCAGTGTTCTCGTAACACCAGCTGTGAGACGCTTGGTAAGGCTACGGAGACAAAGCCAGTCAGGGTTCCATGACAAATCTGAATCTAGCATCAAACACGCTGATCTGATCTGAATCAATTCAACTCAACTAGGTGCATCTATCACCGCTGTGAACCTTTATGAATGACTACACTAAATATTGGATATTAGATCTGTAATTTGCTTTGTTGGCTAAGAAACTCACAATATGTATAGCCTAATTAAGGTTCACACAATCTTAAATTCTTAAAAGCAGTTTCTAGGTTATATGTAGGCATATCTTTTTGATACCACTGACTTGGTGTTTATAACTCTCAAGAGTTGTAAATAGATGTTAAAGTTTAAGAAGTACTAATGTTCAGTGACCTGCTTCTACATAAAAAGGTGTATCATGCTTACATTTACACTTTATTTTAATAAAACTCCTAACACATTACTATTTAGTTGATACTTAGATATATTGCTATGATATGCTTGTACATTAAATGAGGAGACTGTCCTGCATTAGTCACAATCAGCTGATAATTCCTCCTGAGTCGTCACTCACAGCGGCATCACAAGTGATTTTTTAACTAAACACACACCAGCTTACAAAGAGAAAATTGACCAGACTATAAACTTAACAGAAACTCAGTGACAACGCGTCATTTTTAACGCAGTATTCCCTGCTGGTTACGTTTACTTCATATTTTCTACCCTGTTTTTTTTCTCATGAATAAAGAGACAAATTATTTCATAAACAGAGCAAATCAGGGTATTTTGCCAACAGGGAACCAGATCCAAAACTCTAAGAACCCAACCCTTGACAAACCTTTGTTAATGTGCCGTTATTATTTCCCCCCCTCACCTGTTTGGTGAGGGTTAAATCTGAATAAAGGATGATTAAATGGCGCCTCTTCTCTCCTGCACAGACAACACAGAGAGTTACGACCCGGACTACGACTTCCTGCACCAGGACCTGTCGGCGGGGGAGAACCTGCCCCCTATCCCAGTGGGGGGGTGCCTGAGCCCCCTGCCCGAGTCTCACAGCGAGTCCTCCTCCCCCGTCCCCGGACAGCACCCCTCACACCCCCGCTTCAGTGCCCCCCCGCCCCAGCAGCAGCCAGAATACTGGACCCCCCAGACGCACCACCCCAACCCCCTGCTGTCGTCCCGTCTCAGTGCTCCCCCCGCCCTCCCCCAGAAGAAGCGCCGCAGCACCCCGTCGCCCTTCCCCGACGGGGGGTCCAGGGTGCTGTATGAGCGGTACCCCTCCCAATATGATAACCTATCAGAAGAGGAGCTGCACCCCACGCCGCCGTTCCCCCTCTTCACCTCCATCTCCCCCATGCCACAGACAAACGGGGGGTTGTTTGTCTCCCAGTACATCACCGGCGAGAACGCAGATGTTCCCTCTAGCCCCCCCCCACTACCAGAGAAAAAGAGCAGACACAGTAAGTGAGAGGGGGGGGGAGTTCATACTTTTAAGAGTAAACTCAAGACCCGACCTTTTAATTTGGCTTTTAACTGAATTGCATTTTATTCTCATCTTATTCCTTTTTCTTTTATTTATACATTTTGTGTGTTATCACTCCTGATTTATCCAGTCCTGGGTTGGTATTAAGTGTTCTGTTTCATCTCAAAGCTATGTGTACTGTGGTTATTACCTGAGAAGGGGGAGATAGTATTATTTGTAATGTTTGTAAATTGTCTGTGTTTGGTTTGTGAAGCACTTTGAGTTTGCTTTGTGTATGAAAAGTGCTATATAAATAAAGTTTGATTGAGATTAGGCATGTAGGGGAGAATAAAGGAAGGGATGAGGTGGATGTAGGAAGCCACGGTGGGATGCATTGATAATAAATTAATTGAAGCGGAGCTCATGTCTAAGAAATATTCCAGTGAGAATAAAAGCAGGAAGTGAAAACCAGGAAGTGCTACAATGGGCTTGGCTGCAGGGGCACAGAGGGCAACATGTGGTCATTTCCTGTCACACCCGATACATCACTTCCTCTCAGGCTACTGTATTATGTCATTATATACAGTCAGCCCTTCCTGAAATACTTCTGTATGACTACATTAGGGCGGGCAATATGCTTCATTTAACCACTGAGTTGTTCCCCAAACTCTCTTAGCTGTTAGAAGTTTGATATACACTATAAACAAGGAAATTAAGCTATTCTTAGTTTGGAGGGAGAGAGAAACTTGAATTCAGAAGTTTATAGTCATAAACACACTTTTTACAAATCCATAGATGGTTTATTCTCTTTTCAGAGGCAGACCATAACATTTGTAAAGGATGACAAAAAAAACGACCAAAAAAATTATAAATATTATTTGAATGAGATGTTTTGTCCAAAGTGGTCATGTAAAATAGATAGGTGTTTATTGAAGTGACATTATGGGAAATGTAGGATTTTGTGTTTTCGTAGCTTGACCCATATAGGGACAAAAGGTTGAGATATCTTAGCCTTTGTCACTTCGATTTTTACGTATTTTCTGTAACTTGTAAGTCAAGTAATTAGAAGGTGCATACTGTATTTAACTTGAATACCAAAATGGAATATATACATATATTTAGAAAGCAAAATGTTCTGATGAAAGAAGTCAATTCATTACTTTGTTGATTGAAATAAATGTTGACCAATCTTTGCCCCCCCAGTCCTCCAGTACATGCAGTTTGTGGAGGACTACTCGGAGCCGCAGCCCTCCATGTTCTACCAGATGCCGCAGAGCGAGAGCATCTACGAGCAGCGCAACAAGCGCTTCCAGGAGGTGTACTGCTTCAACGACTCCTTCAGCAGCACCGACTCGGTGCACGAGCCCGTGCTGCCCCCCGCTCTGCCGCCCAAACAGAGGCAGCTGGTAAGAAACGATCCATGGTGCAAGAGTGGTGATAGTAATCCTTCTGAGGCACCAAAACCAGATACTTCCATTTTGTGCCATTTCTTAAAAACTGTATTCAATTACGTTACAATTATCATCCAAAAGGACTTGCAATAAGAGCGTGAGGATATTCATTCAGAACAGCAAGAATCCTTCAAGTTCATTAGCTTTTAAATGATCAAAACAGTTTTTAAGAGCTGCTGCTTAAGATTCAGAATCAGGTTTATTACCAAGTAGGTTTACACATAGGAGGTTTTTGCTTTTGAGTAAATGGTGCATACAATAGCATCAAAGCATCAGATAAGCTAACAGAGTTACCTTGAATGAGAATTTTGCAAGTGAGTTGAAATAAATGAATAGATACAAATAGTTTACTTTCATTGTTGCTGCAAATTAAGTTTTCTTCAATATTTCAGTTAATCTTTATCAAAATGATAGACCAAATCTTGATTAATTTAAATGATTTTATAGAATAATGTGTCAGAGTGTTGTGGGACAGTGTTCCTGCACCAGGTGAACACCCTCTGTATTCTGACTCAGAGAGAGGGGCAGAATGCAGATTGCTTTCTGAGGCTGAAGTACATTCCCGTGGTAATCTGCATCAATTTTCTCTCGAGCCTCCTGCTATCTTGTTATCTCTCTCACCTTTTCAGCCTCCCCTCTGGCACTCTCTCTGACTTCCCCCTGTTCTGTAACCAAAGCAGACGTGTGTATGTACTCGGAGGTGTGTGGTTGTTAGCGGGAGATAACGGCGGCCTTTATCAGCTTCATCAGATCCAGTCCACATATCTTAATGTGGGTCGGTGTCTGGGTTAATTGAGAGAACTGTCTCAGAGGGGGAGGGGGGGGGGACACCATGTTCATATGAGTTGAGTGACAATTAAACATTTAAGGTTCAAAATAAATATTCTTTTTACAGCTAAGTGATAGGTTCTGCCATGAGTTCACCATTTTTACCAAGCATAGATACATTTAGCTTATTGTTATTTATTATTAGGTATTTGTGTCATCATTTTTTCTCAGTGCTCTTCTAGTATACAGCTGGTAAAAGTGTACCAATCACAGATTAACACTGAGGTTTGCTGAGTTTTTGAGGATTAAAATATTGATAGATTACGCTAAAAGATGTTGTGTAACTTCCTTATGTAGTCACCCATACTCAATGTAATGGATACATCTAAATCGTTTTTTAAAATACAAAGAATCTTCTGTTGTATTTGAAGGTGCATAACATAAAGAAAGCCAAGAAAATAAAAGCAGAAATCATGAAACAAATTGGGAATAGAATATGATAACAATATAAATTAACAAAAAGACTATAAAAATGATATTTATAAAAACATCTTAATTAACATAAAAGAGCTTTGCAGTTTTCAGAAGTGGTCGTTTTTTGCAAGTAATGGGCAAAGGTTTGCAGTATAAATAGTAAATACTTAATAATAAAAACGTACTAAATGAAATGTAATAAAACCTTTATTAAAATACAGGTGTATTTAAACCTTGCATATTGCTCATATGTGACTTGCTTTTCTATGGGTCATGCTAATGTTGCACTCCCCTTCTTAACTGTACAAAATGTACCAGGGCAAGCTGTGTGAGCCTCCTGCAAGTTCCTTCAATAACAAGATTTCTAGTAGACGCCTTTAATAGCTACGTTGGCAACAATCCATAAAACCACTATGGCCACATATGTTAGGTTGAAATATACCAGAAGTTACCTTTACTGAGCCCCGCCGTAGAGCCACGTACATTAGCTTCTAAAAAGTCAAAGCATTTCAAGAGCTGGTGCAACAGCATCAAATAAGCTATAGTAAACTAATAGTTACCTTAATAAAGTGATGTTTGCAAGTGGGTTGAATTTAATAACTGTATTTACTTAATTTTGACTGCGATAGCAAAGCTGTAATTCAAATGTCCTTAAATGTAGACCACATCTTAGATTCATTTCTTATAAACTGTATTAAATTACGAGAGAGTGTGAGGATATTAATTCAGAACCGCAAGAATCCTGCAAGGACATTAGCTTTACATAAGCAAAACCATTTTTAAGAGTTGCGGCATAAGAATCAGAATCAGGTTTATTACCAAGTATACACATACCAGGAGTTTGCTTTGGTGTAAATGGTGCATACAGGGACAGAACACAACAACACTAAGCATTGCATGTTGGGTAGATGACCTGTAGTGTGTCACATGAGACATCACACAGAAACGCCCTTCCCTATTCTCTCACTAATGCCTGCCGTACACATGTGAGGGTGACAAATGGATGTGTGGTGTCCTGAAGCTGCAGTGGTGCTGTGGACAGTGAACAGATGAGCTCTTCTCCAGGGTGGAGCTGCATGTCCAGTAGAAAAGAGACTCAGCAGGCCACCTCAGAGTCTTTCTCTGTGCTTTGTCCTCTCTCTGCCACCACAACTGTGTGTTTGCTCCTCTGTGCCCCGCTTTTATTTTGATCATTCTTTTGTGCGAGCGTACTGCCGCAGCAGGGCCTAATCTGGCCTCATGTTTTGGACTTGATGAGCTCGTGGCCCAGTGGAATAAGCCGGTTTGCCTCCTCCATAAACCCATGTTCCAGGCTTACACGCTTTGGCGACTTTACACGGCTTTGCTTTTTAAAAAGTCATTTCAGCTGCTGTGTGGATAAGGAGCTGGGTGGAGAGGGATCATATTGGCCATGCTCGGAGCCTGTTGGCCTGGTTTCTGGAAAGCCTTTAAAGCTCGGGATATTTAAAGAATTGGACATAATTGTGTGAAATCTGTGCATGTTATATGTCCTTCTAGTAATTAAGGCCCTTTAGAAAGAACTTGAACATAGTAGGCCTGCACCATTTGGAAAGAAATCACTTCTTGCAATTATTTTTTCCAATATTAGAATTGCGATATGATTTGTGTTATTGGAGAGAATGGGCATTTTTTATTCTTTAGATTCCGTTTGTAGGTCGGGACAATTTTGGATATTGCGATTTCAATGACATTTCGATTCATTTCTGATGAATTGTGCAGCCCTAGTAGCACTTCATCAGCAGTGTGTGAGTCCTCTTCAGCTTTCACCACTTTACTGCTGAACTTTGATTAAACCTGCTCTCATTCACTCTTGCTTCCGAGAGTAATCAACTGTCCTCTCTCTCTTTCTTTAACACCCTCTCTCTCCTCCTAACCCCCTATTTCTCTGACTTACTATCTTTTCTACCTTTTCTTCTTTCTTCCTCTTTGTTTCACTTCTCAGGCCTCCCACTCTTCCTCCCCCTCTTCCTCCTCCTCCTCTTCTCTCTCCTGCCACCTCCAGCCGTCTGTGGCGGCGATGGAGGAGGCGGGCTCTGGGCTGGGCCTCAGCATGTCCGTTTCTAACTCCTACCTGATCGGCCAAGCTTCTTTGAACACACCCACGGTGAGTGTCCCCCCCCCCCCCCTCCACCCCTCTCTTAAACCCCCCCATCCCTCCACCTTCATTTCTCCACTCGGTGTGGGTGCTGTGTGGTTCTGGTGGTCCGGGTGAGGTTGACTTGTGTGTTCTCCATATGTGATGCAGTCTGTTAATCTCCCCTTTGCCCCTTTGGGTTTCTGCTCGGGGGGGGCAGGGTCCCTCAGGGCTCGGTTGCTGTGTGGTCCTTCGTTTCGCTCATCCACCCATCCATGTGTGCATTTGTTGCTTGTGTGTGTGTGTGTGTGTGTGTGTGTGTGTGTGTGTGTGTGTGTGTGTGTGTGTGTGTGTGTGTGTGTGTGTGTGTGTGTGTGTGTGTGTGTGTGTGTGTGTGTGTGTGTGTGTGTGTGTGTGTGTGTGTGTGTGTGTGTGTGTGTGTGTGTGTGTGTGTGTGTGTGTGTGTGTGTGTGTGTGTGTGTGTGTGTGTGTGTGTGTGTGGTGTGTGTGTGTGTGTGTGTGTGTGTGTGTGTGTGTGTGTGTGTGTGTGTGTGTGTGTGTGTGTGTGTGTTTGTGTGTGTGTGTGTGTGTGTTGGAGCTGCAACCATAGTCCATTATTCGATTGGTCAAAGGACAGAAAATAATCGGCAATGATTTTGTTAGTAAAGGTAAAGGCGATTTGGAGATTTTCAGTTTCTCTGTTTTATGTCATGTTAAACCAAAGATATTTGTTATTTTGGATTTACAAAATAACAAAAACATCTTCTAAAGACATCACCTTGGATTTGTAGCTATTATGATGTACATTTTCACTATTTTCTGAAATGTTACAGACCAAACAATGAATCAGAAGGCTTTATTAATCCCAAGGAAAAATTGGGTTTCGTGACATTTTAGAATGAAAAAAATAAGTATGTGCAATAAAAAGATCCAATAGAATTAAGATGTTTATATAAACATAATAAGTTAAATGTAGAATAGAAGTTAAAATACATTTAATAGATATTAAAAATATTCATCAGTTGCAGCCCTAACTTTTTGAACTCGGGCATTAGATGTGATTTTCTTTGTGTGACAGGTACATTATTGGACCATTTGCCAGTCAGACAGGAGCTGTGTGTCTGGAGCAAACAGTCCAGATATCACAGGTGACCGTCAGGCCTTTGGTCGAGGATTATAACCACAGAACGGCCATTTGTTGTTCTCACAGGAACGTTTCAACCAACAACAGGTCCTTGTTAATGAGTTCATAAACACTGGTTAATAAATGTTATATTAAGCGCCCAACCAATCAGTGAGCCTCATCTCTAATGTCAACATTTCAATTCTAAATCAACGATCAAATTGAATTGTTTCAATTGAGTTTTTGGTATTTTTTGGTATTTTTGCGCAGTAGTAGATGAAAAGTAGGCCACATTAATAGCATTAGTACTGTGCTATTTTTATAAATAGATTCCAGTGGTTACAGGATTGTTTCAGACCTCTGTGATCCAAATATTTCCAATAATTGAGAAACTAGAGACATTTGCAACGTGATTTTATCTAGCAAAATATGCATTTCACTGCAGTCAAAAGAACATGTTGATCTCCCGCTTGTATCCACTGACAACTTAAAGATAGTTTATTTTAAAAAGGGACTTTAAATTAAATACGATGTGTCACATTATCAAAATCTAGGGTTTCCTTTGGGGATTTCTATTTCTTTAGGTTGGCGTTGTAAAATATGACAGCATACATTCCAGGCTTCATTATGTCCACCTTAGCCTCTAAAAACAGACATTTGGTCCAGCTTTAGCTATAGATAAGATAAGATAGTACTTTATTGATCCCAAATTGGGAAATTGTATATATATTGTTTAAATATATATATATATATATATATATATATATATATATATATATATATATATATATATATATATCCTAGTTACTTATGGCCTGACCCGGACCCACCAATGTGTTACAGTGGTTAGTTTTCAGGGGGGTGACCCCGCTGTGTGCGATGCACCCAAAGGTTCGGTGTGTGTTTCCCTCAGGATCTGTGCAGAGGAATGCAGCTCCAGATGGACCTGATGGAAAACACATTCCTCTCCTTTCTGCTCCTCTTCCTCCCTGTCCTCCTCCTCTTTTTACTCCTGATCAACACACTGTTTCTCCTATCTGTCTCGTCTACTCCATGCTGTCATTTCCCCCTAGCAAAAAAAACACACACACACACACACACACACCTCCTGGTTGTCTGTTTCTGTGGAATGCCTGCATTCCTCAACTCCTCCAGGCATGATGTTTTTGAAGGGGAAGGTTGGGGATGCCAGAAAAGCTGCTTTGCATATGTTGAGTGGAAAGGGAAAGACATTTCAGTCAATTATGTGATATTGTGATGTGTGTGTGTCCCTGTGTGTGTGTTGCTAGTACAGACTCTATTTACCACAAATAAAGAGGAGAGTGAGAGGCCTGGATTTCCCGCTCATCCTGCGTGTCTGTACATGAACGTGTGTGTGTGTGATCGTGATCTGTGTATGGTGACTGTGCTGGTATGCTGAAACAGGGCTAATATGAGCAACGTGTTGAAACAGGTTACTGATGCCTCCCTGCAGACAGGCATCTGCTCAGCTGGCCTTACAAAACACACACACACACACACACACACACACACACACACACACACACACACACACACACACATATTGTTAAGACATATATGGCCTTTTGTGCAGCTTTTTAAATTTAGACTTAGTATTACTTTATATGGACAATCCTATTACTTCTGGTAAATAATGTCTTTGTTTTAATCATTCATCGTTTTTGGGTAGCTACGTTTTTACCACAAATCATGACATTTTAGTCCAGTTTTACAGTAGAATGTAGTATTAGAAAATCTTTCTTTTTGCTATTTCTTTTAGTCAAGATGTTTCCCTCTTATGTATGTCAGCAACTGCAATTTATTTTTTATTTAGACCTCAAATGATATTGACATTTTCAGTCAATCTAGTCCAAAATCACAATTTTGTATCTTTTATCAACCTTATTTTACATTAGATGTTATGCTAACATTATCTGATGAGAAACACAGGTTAAATGTTTAAGAATACAGCTTGGCTATTCTGAGTCCTCCTTATTGTTCTCATCATTGTTTCTCACTGCTGGTCCGTTATAAAAAAACAATCTGCAGAAATATGTCAACTCTAGCCGCAAACTTGATGCATTATATAGTAGCACAATTGTGTGGACTGAGAAAAGGACAGAGACCGACCGAGGGGAAGAGAAGCTGAAAGTAAAGAAAGACTTAGTATTATTTTATTAATTCTTCTTTTGTCAACAATAATGTATGTTAACATCTTCACAGTTGGTTTTTGGGTGGTGCATTTCATGTTCAGACACCTATCTCTCAGGGGTGTTTGAGAATGAGGTGAAGACTTATTTCCCCTCCACTGCTTCAGCCTCTTTTCCTACCTGCTCTCTCTTCACCTCTCTGGTCTTTTACTCTTTTTTGTTGTTGTCCTGCTTCACTTCTTTCCACCAATCACAGAGCTTGGACCAGGTTGCCTTGACCAATGCCACCATTCTGGATGGCGGCGGGGGGGGCGGGCCCAACGGTTCCCTGGCCGGCTCAATGGGCTCTGTGGCTGTCTGTCTTCCTTCTGAGTCTTCTCTTACTGACTCGCTCCACACCTCAGCGGTGAGCTAACTAGAGGATATGAACCGACTCTCAGACCAATGATAAACCCTGATCCTGGATCCCTTCCCTCAGCAGATTGCTGTTAGCAGTTTGGTGCTCAGATGATAAATTAGTGAGATATTCAAAAGCCACAAACTATCTGCAATCCGATTATTGGTCTTTTCATAGAGCATGATGCACTGCATGTTCTTTAATGCCAGTAAATACGATCACCTTTACAATGGATGTGCGCTATAGTGCCCCCTGGTGTTGGTGATGATAGCGAGCCCAACGATCACTGTTACAACACCAAAACCTCAGCTAGCCGCTTCGTCTTCTTATTTAAATACAGAGTGGTGCAGACTGTAGTCCGACCCGGGAGTTGGCATCCCATGGGCTCCCTTGTCAAAATGCCAAAGTCAGGCTAACAACCAAAAACACGTTTGAACAAAACGTTCACTTTGAGACGAGGGAACCGTAAGTGGTCAAATGCTAACTAATTCCCCAGGGACTCATTCCTGCACCGCTCTATTCACTTTTCTGTAAGCAAACACTGTGTGCCCCCCTCTCTCCCCTTACGGGTTTGTGTCCCTCCTCTTTTCCCGTAGAGCGAGTGCGCAAACGACGAGGGCGGGGAGGGCGAGTACGTCAACTTGTACTCATCCAACCAGCCCAATGGGGAGCTGCCTCGCTCCCTCAGAGTAAGTAGCTGCCCGCCACGGGGTCGAAGGTCAATTCCATTCAACTGGTGCCATTGCTTCAGGAGTGTGAATCAATTTTGAAATGCGGCGAGGGATTTGAAGTGAGCAGAGCCTGTTTGAGTGGCAGACTTCTGTTGCAGCTCTCATTGATTCATCTCTCCGAGTGATGGCACTGAAATGGAATTTGAATGCAGACAAACCTGACCGAGCATGACTTCAGAAAGGATGTGTGTGTGTGTGTGTGTGTGTGTGTGTGTGTGTGTGTGTGTGTGGTGTGTGTGTGTGTGTGTGTGTGTGTGTGTGTGTGTGTGTGTGTGTGTGTGTGTGTGTGTGTGTGTGTGTGTGTGTGTGTGTGTGTGTGTGGTGTGTGTGTGTGTGTGTGTGTGTGTGTGTGTGTGTGTGTGTGGTGTGTGTGTGTGTGTGTGTGTGTGTGTGTGTGTGTGTGTGTGTGTGTGTGTGTGTGTGTGTCTTCTGATGCCTGGCTGGTGATTGGCTGTCTCTCTCTCTGGCTGCACTTCCAATGTAACAAGTATTTAACCTTGTTCCGATCTAACACCTGACATGTCGCCGCTCCAAATCGGATTCTCTAGGGTTCACCGGTTTTCAATTTTCCAATAACATTCCCCCATAACTGCTTAAGTGCACTTGTTTTACAGCGTGTGTGTGGTTGTATTCCCATGGCCGGGGTGAACTGTCAGGGGGTGTTTTAGGTGTGTTGGGAATGTAAGTGAGGGCAGAAGAGACCATGTATGGGTGTGTGATTGTATTTGTAGTTTTATTTGGTACAGATTCAGTGTGTATGAGTTCTACCCTCTTGGTGTCTTTCTGTTTTGGGTCTCATCTTTTGGGTCTCATGCTCGTACTGAGAAAAAGCTGCATTGTGCTCATCAACATAAAACAACCAAGTAGTAGTGTTGACATTTGTCCATTCATCTTCCTTCCACCAAAAGTGGTGCATGCACTGGTGGTTCATAATCCATATCCAGCCCTCTCACTGCATGGGACCATTCATTAATGCTGTTCAGTGAAACCTAGAATACACATGTTGATTATTGCTGTTCCTCCATGATCAGGAATCAATCACAGCTGACGATGTGCTCCAGGATCCCTCCCCTCAGATCCCCTCCACCAATAGCAAAGAGGCTCTGGACAAGGAGAGGTAAGAGATGTAATGTTTACACCTTAGAAATGATGTACACTAAATGCTACTCCCTCTGTACAGTAGGTGCTATATTAATATAGTGTACTGTTTTGAAGTTGGCGTAAAATAAATCAATATACTAGAAATAATGCAATCCATGTTCTGTCAGATGTCAATCAAACTGCAGCAAAGTCCAACTTAAATACAAATGTTTTAGTTGAACATTTTGTGAATGTATACCAATGAATATTTATATATGTTTTTTATAATTAGTTTTTCCAAAGGATTTGTTTCATTTGTTTCAAACATTTATGAAAAAATAAATGCATTGTTTGACTTTCACCTAACAAGCAAGCATACAAAATATATGTTTGTATAGCTTTTGTTCCTGATGCTGAATCACAGATGTAGCCAGACATACTTTTTTTTCCTTTCCAGTCTCCAGCTTCTTTACTCCCTGTCGACTAGCTTTGCATTGTGGGAGAATAGTGAAACAGACAGACCATATTGAGTATACTACATTTTGTCACTTTAACTTAAAACTTGGTTACAACTAGTTTGTAGAGCTACAACTATAAACAACAAAAATAGTTCAAACTTTTATTTACTGATGATAGACTATTAAATCAGACACAGTCCAAATCCCAACGATATTTAATTTACGATCATATACAACGGACAAACACATACATATCTCATATTAAAGAAGCAGATTAAACACAATGACTTGTCAAATGAATCAACGTTTCAGCTCCCGTATGCAGTATGGCTCGGGACACCTCTATATTCGTTGATATCTCAAAAAGCAGTGAGTTTTTCTGTACTGATAACTATTGTGTGTGTGTGTGTGTTTAAGGAGGCAGAAGTCACCAGAATCGGCTGGCAGCGATGAGGAGGACGTGGACGAGCTGTCCCTCATCGACCACAAAGAGATCATGAGCAGGATAACACTAAAACAAGTGGTAAGAATCCCCTCCTGCTGAGCTGTTTATAGAATGTGCAGCAGCAGCACACAAAGCACATTTTATCCCCTTAGTCCGGCTGGCTAAAGGTCACTGAGTCAGTCAGATGTGAAATCAGATCCTGAGCCGCTCCACTGAGAGCCATGCTGCCCTCTGGAGGTCAGCGTCTGGAACTGCACAGCTGAAATGAACAGACCTCCCTCCTCTCCCCTTCCTCCTCCTCCTTTGTACCGTGTGCTGCAGTCTGACAGACAGATGTGTGAACATGCTCCTCTCTGCAAGGTTAGGGGCAATGTGACAGCACTGATTTACAAAAAAGCAGATTGGAAGGGATCAGAAATGAGGAGGAGGAGGAAGATTCATAGCCTTGGAGACAGATTGCAGGGCTCGGGCTTTCATTACACACAAGTCTAACTTGTTCTTCGTCATCAGAGGAGCTGCTGCAGGACAGGAGGAGGTGGGGGGGGGGAGCAAGACATAAAAACAGGCAGAAGAAGGAAAGATGCAAGCTACGTTTTGGGCTAGACTGCATCACCCTTCCTCACATCTAACCAATGGTCTTCTCTCCTGTTATTCCTTTTCTCTAATTCTTCGTGCTTGCTCTGTTTCATTTCCCCCAGAATGACGACGGGCCTGACGTCCGTGCTGGATCGGGAGATATTCTATTAGTGCACGCCACAGAAACAGACCGCAAAGGTACAGTACAGAACACATGTGTACAGCTCAGTGTGTGACTGTGCACAGCTTTGACAGGCACGCATTGTATAATCAAAGACAGAATTATGTGCATTCATAGAGACTTAGTGTGTAGTGTGAATGATGTCTTATTACTTTTCTAATCTCCTCGTATGCGTAGCATTTGAAATAGCCTTCAGTTGTTTGCAATGTGTCAGTTCTTCACATGTGATGATGTGTTTTCAGAGCTCTTCATCTGAAATGTCTCTTTTTTTCCCTTTCTTTTTTTTCTTGACAGATCTTGTTTTGTACTGTGAAGCCTTTCTGACTACGTATAGGACTTTTATAACCCCAGAGGACCTCATTAAGAAGCTACACTACAGATATCCTTTCCACATCAGTCCGCATGTCGCTCCAGGCTTAATGGCTGTTTAGTTAACGCTGGTTTTACTGCCTTTGTCTTGAAATCCTTATTTACCAAGAAAAGATGTGTTTTCTGATTCAGCTCTTTAGTTACACGTGTTCATAGATGGAGACCTCCAGAGCAACCATGACCCTTTAGGAATGAAAAGGTAGAGGGATAGTATTCAAATATATGAAATACAAATAATTAGTTTAAGATAAACTATAATACAAATCTAATAATACAAAAATGCAAATAAAAAATGGAATGGCAATAAATGGAACATCTAAAATCCAAGTTAGGATAGGATCAAATAAATCGATATAGATTCACAGTAAAGGACATTGAAGGACATTGAAGGTCACAACATTAAAGATAACCTTTCTTACTCGGAGCTAATGCTTGGTATTTTAGAAGAGAAAAATATCACATATCATTGTGTTCTCAAAACCTTTGAAAACCTTTAAGGAAAATATGTTATTGTACCTTGTATTCCGTATAAGCTGTTGTGTATTTCGCCTTGACCACTGAGCACATACACCAGGTTCTGCCACAGCCCCGACACCTTCAAGAAGAGAGTCAGCAAAAACACCTTCTTCGTGCTGGTGAGGGTGGTGGACGAGCTGTGGTGAGTGGACTGAGACAGTACTTCCAGAGTGTGTTGCATTCAACATATTTCTACTGTCATATGTACAGTATAACAATGACATTCTTACGCTCAGCTCTCCACAATGAAATATTAAGAAACTACACATACAAACACACATAAGATAAAAACCAGCATAAGACATTTAAAAATATAAGCTGACATACATTTAAAAATTCCTTTCTCAGAATAAAAGTGCATGATGTGACTTAACATAGGATATAAATAACAGATTAGAGTATGGTATATAAATATGCATAGGAATAAGAATAGATGGGTCTAACAGTATGAATATGATGGGTATGGTACAGCCAGTGTTGGTGCTGATGGTCAGGACTCGGATAGTGTGAGGGGGGGTCTCATGGCCTGTGGGTAAAAGCTGTTGCAGAGTCTGGTGGTCCGGGTCTTCAGAGTCCTCTCCTCCTCAGGGAGCTGTGCTTACAAGAATATGGAGAGGAAACGTAGGCTGTTAGAGGAAATAACAAATACATGTATGTGTAACAATAGAGACATGGAAAATATAAAAAGTACTGCGTATGACTATATTACGCTTTTACGTGTAAGCAAGGCTTTAAATAAATGTAATGTTTGACTACTAGAGTTGCAACTATTATATATATATATATATATATATATATATATATATATATATATTATATAACAACTATTTGCCAAATATTTTGATGGGGAATGTATTATTTATGCAGACCTTGCAGGAAATACGGTTTTCAGTAGTTTCTTAGTTTTATAACGTATCTAAGTTGATATCTTTGGGTTTTGTTCTGACAAAACAATTTACATTTTATGGACCAAGAAACCAGCTTTCAAATTCTATGAATTCATTCATTCATCTGCTGTTTATGTTCTCGAATAAATCAGTTAATATCATAGTTTCAGTCCTAGCGACACCACGATCCCCCCCCCTCCTCCTCTTTTGACCATGCCCCCCTCTCTCCTCCTGCAGCCTGGTGGAGCTGACGGAGGACATCCTGAAGCAGCTGATGGACCTGGTGTTCACGCTTGTCTGTAACGGAGAGCTCAGCCTCGCGCGGGTCCTCCGGAAGAACATCCTGGATAAAGTGGAGCAGAGGAAGCTGCTGCGCTACACCAACTCCCTCAAACCGCTCGCTGCCCGGGGGGTCTCTGCAAGGTACGGGGGGGTCAAAGGTCAAAGGTTCAAAGGCTTCATTGTCAGATGCACAGCAGCTACAGTGTAGTTATGGCAATGAAAATCTGAAGTCCCAGGTTCCTCCAACAGTGCAACATAATATATATAGGACATAGAACTAAAAAACTCATTTAAATCTAAATAGTGCAAGAAGAAACCGAGCAGAATAGAATAGTGCAGATTATTTTTAAGACCAACGTGCAAGTTATGCAGATGCAGTGAAAAATAAAGAAATACAATAAGCTAAATGATGCAGAGAATGTTGTAAGTGACCAAGTAAATGCAGGAGTCATACATGTACACATAATACGATATACAAGAACAGAATGTGAAATAAAATATTGTACAGTGAAATAAAAGACTTAGTATTTTAGTAATAACTATTAAGATAAATAAATGGTAAGATGCAGACAGAGGAAGGCTTTGGGTTATGGAGGCACTGAACAGAGCTCAGGCCTTCAGCAGTCTTATGGCAGCAGACAGAACACTTGGTTGCTGGGGTGATGGGGTCTTTGATCATCCTGTTAAACGTAATGTGTAGAGAGTACATGTATTTGTAAAACTTGAAGGAAACGTTATTAACTCGTAATCTTTTGTCCTAACAGGCCAGGGACGCTCCATGACTTCCGCAGTCATGAAATCGCTGACCAGCTCACTCTCCTTGATGCTGAGCTCTTCTATAAGATCGAGGTACTTGAGGTGTTTACTTTGAATTAATACTCCCGTTTACTTTGAATCAATGCTCCCTGTGTTTGTTGACATTGATTGTGTTTTGAGCTCCATCTTTAACTTCTCTTCTCCAGATTCCCGAGGTGCTGCTCTGGGCGAAGGAGCAGAACGAGGAGAAGAGTCCCAACCTGACGCAGTTCACAGAGCACTTTAACAACATGAGCTATTGGTGAGTTTGTCCTTCAATGGAAACGTGTCAGAATCCACCACTGGCACCACCTCTGGTCCTTTGGGTCTATACCAATGAATTGAAAATCCAGGATTCAGATTGAAATACGCTGATGATATGTCTGTCAGCGTGCTACATGCAGGGTAGAGTCTTTTAGTATTGTACCATCAAACCAAAACTGTGGACTGCTTTTGAGTAAATGATATGAAGTACTAGTAGTGTGTAAAACGTATGTACAACTGTACATTTGTACAAAGCACAGTTTAATGCTTGAATAGGAAGTCAATCGTACAGGCCCTCCTGCTTTGTCTTATGATTCTGAATATGCACATATTACTTTGTGATAGTCCTGTATCATTCTGATTTGCATATGATTACATTCCAAGCCTTTCCTATGCTATTGTACTTTCTTGATATTATCTTATTTGTAAGACACATTGATTGTGGTAAAACCAAAACTGCTGGATTCCCTCTCAGAGCACCTGTTGACCCCCTCTGTTTTCCTCCTCCTGCAGGGTCCGCTCTCTGATCATTCAGCAGGAGAAAGCCCAGGACAGAGAGAAGCTGCTTCTCAAGTTCATTAAGATCATGAAGGTGAGTCATTTTGGACTTTAATATCTCTACTTGTCATGTTATTTCCTGTGATGTTTGATGCTATAATATTTCCACAAATCTCTTTTTACAGCACTTACGGAAGTTGAATAATTTCAACTCTTACCTGGCAATCCTGTCCGCCCTGGACTCGGCCCCCATCCGGAGGCTGGAGTGGCAAAAGCAGACCTCCGAGGTGAGAGCACCGTGACGCTTTAATGAGGGGGGGTCCCATTCACTACATCCCCTTCACTTTATCCATTATTCATTTGAACTTGTTAGCAATTCAAATGTGTTATTCATTAGTTTGAGCTAACTTTTTCAACAATTCCTGCTGCTAATTAATGTCAATTATATCTTTTTACTTTTAGTTAATTATTTCAACAGTTTTTCGATTTATATTAGCTTAGCATTTCAACTGTTAATCTGCTACATTTAGCTAACTACTGTTTTTGTGCTAATTCAGAGCTTACTATTTGAACCAATTATTCGTTGCCCTTTTCTAACTTTTTCAATCCATAGATATCAGTGTTGTAGATCTCAGAATGTGTGCATATACAGGTGCATCTCATACATTAGAATATCGTGGGAAAAGTACATTTATTTCATGAATTCAATTCAAAAAGTGAAACTCATATATTATATGGATTCATTACACACAAAGTGAAATATTTCAAGCCTTTATTTGTTTTAATCTTGGTGATTACGGCTTACAGCTAATGAAAACCCAAAAATCAGTATCTCATAAAATTAGAATATTACATAAGACCAATAAAAAAAAAAAACGATTTTTAATACAGAAATGTCGGCCTTCTGAAAAGTATGTTCATGTGTGTGCACTCAGTACTTGGGCCTCCTTTTGCATGAATGACTGCATGAATGCGGCGTGGCATGGAGGCGATCAGCCTGTGGCTCTGCTGAGGTGTGATGGAAGCCCAGGGTGCTTTGATAGCGGCCTTCAGCTCGTCTGCATTGTTGGCTCTCGTGTCTCTCATCTTCCTCTTGACAATACCCCATAGATTCTCTATAGGGTTCAGGTCAAAGTTTGCTGGCCAATCAAGCACAGTAATTCCATGGTCACTAAACCAGGTCTTAGTACTGTTGGCAGTGTGGGCAGGTGCCAAGTCCAGCTGGAAAATGAAATCAGCATCTCCATAAAGCTTGTCAGAAGAAGGAAGCATGAAGTGCTCTGAAACGTCTTGGTAGACGGCTGCGTTGACTTGAGAAAACCCAGAGGACCAACAGCAGCAGATGACATGGCTCCCCAAATCATCACTCACTGGAAACTTCACACTGGACTTCAAGCAACTTGGATTGTGTGCCTCTCCACTCCAGACTCTGGGACCTTGATTTCCAAATGAAATGTAAAATGTACTTTCATCTGAAAAGAGGACTTTGGACCACTGAGCAATAGACCATCTATTTTTCTCCTTAGCCCAGGTACGACGCTTCTGACGTTGTCTCTGGTTCAGGAGTGGCTTGACACGAGGAAGGCTCAGTTGTAGCCCATGTCCTGGATACGTCTGTGCGTGGTGGCTCCTGATGCACTGACTCCAGCCTCAGTCCACTCTGGATAGGTCTGTGCGTGGTGGCTCCTGATGCACTGACTCCAGCCTCAGTCCACTCTGGATAGGTCTGTGCGTGGTGGCTCCTGATGCACTGACTCCAGCCTCAGTCCACTCTGGATACGTCTGTGCGTGGTGGCTCCTGATGCACTGACTCCAGCCTCAGTCCACTCTGGATAGGTCTGTGCGTGGTGGCCCTTGATGCACTGACTCCAGCCTCAGTCCACTCTGGATAGGTCTGTGCGTGGTGGCCCTTGATGCACTGACTCCAGCCTCAGTCCACTCTGGATACGTCTGTGCGTGGTGGCCCTTGATGCACTGACTCCAGCCTCAGTCCACTCTGGATACGTCTGTGCGTGGTGGCCCTTGATGCACTGACTCCAGCCTCAGTCCACTCTGGATACGTCTGTGCGTGGTGGCTCTTGATGCACTGACTCCAGCCTCAGTCCACTCTGGATACGTCTGTGCGTGGTGGCTCTTGATGCACTGACTCCAGCCTCAGTCCACTCTGGATACGTCTGTGCGTGGTGGCTCTTGATGCACTGACTCCAGCCTCAGTCCACTCCTTGTGAAGATCCCCCAAATGTTTAAATGGCCTTTGCTTGGCAATCCTCTCAGGTCTGCGGTCATCCCTGTTGCTTGTGCACCTTTTCCTACCACACCTTTTCCTTCCACTCAACTTTCTATGAATATGCTTGGATACAGCACTCTGTGAACAGCCAGCTTCTTTAGCAATGACCTTTTGAGGCTTACCCTCCTTGTGGAGGGAGTCAATGACTGTCTTCTGGACAACTGTCAAGTCAGCAGTCTTCCCCATGATTGTGAAGCCTACTGAACCAGATTGAGAGACCATTTAAAGGCTCAGGAAACCTTCACAGGTGTTTTGAGTTCATTAGCTGATTAGTGTGACACCGTGAGTCTACAACATTGAACTTTTTCACAATATACTAATTTTCTAAGATACTGATTTTGGGGTTTTCATTAGCTGTAAGCCGTAATCACCAAGATTAAAACAAATAAAGCCTTGAAATATTTCACTTTGTGTGTAATGAATCCATATAATATGAGTTTCACTTTTTGAATTGAATTAATGAAATAAATTAACTTTTCCACGATATTCTAATTGATTGAGATGCACCTGTATATTCACAAGTTACAGCAAATGATCCTAATAATCTTGGTCCCTCTCCTCTCAGGGATTGGAGGAGTACTGCACATTGATTGACAGCTCGTCGTCCTTCAGAGCGTACCGAGCTGCTCTCTCTGAGGTGGAGCCCCCCTGCATCCCCTACCTGTGAGTGAACCAACCATAAACTCAGACAAATGTTTTTAGCCGAGAACCACACGTTTACCCCCCTCTTCGCTCTCCCAGGGGTCTCATCCTGCAGGACCTGACCTTCGTCCACCTGGGGAACCCCGACTTCATCGAGGGGAAGGTGAACTTCTCCAAACGCTGGCAGCAGTTTAACATCCTGGACAGCATGCGGCGCTTCCAGCAAGTGTAAGTCCATGGGGATACATTCACAGCACCATGACAACATGCACATCATCTTGTGATGGATCATTTGAAAGCTTTCCAAACATCAATCACAGTAATAACTGCCATCATTTGTTTGCCACTGGCAGGAAACACAATTTGTTTTGCATTACATTTTAATCTAAAGCATCGCTGCCATCTCCACACGAGCTGCTTGTTTTCTCATTAATCAAACCTCCTCTCATCTCAGGCATTATGATCTGAAGCGCAACGAGGACATTGTGTGCTTCTTCAACGACTTCAGCGACCACCTGGCGGAGGAGGCGCTGTGGGAGCTGTCGCAGAAGATCAAACCCAGGAACATCACCAGGCGCAAGACGGAGCGTGAGGAGAAGACCTAGGGCCCCCGGGGGCCGGCCAAACTGACCTCCAACTGTGCTTCATAACACTAACTCCACTTTACTACAGACTGAGAGACAGAGACGAATGGAAGCTAATGGGAGACTCATTGCAGGGGGATGCAGAACAAACTACAGAAGCGTGGCGGAGGTTTACAGAGAGCTGCTGCTCGGGGAGATTATAAATTGGGATTACTGTGACTCTGACGGGGAGAGATTCAGAGAGGAAGCCGAGGAGGGGTCACACAGAGCGGACAGGGAGACGGAAATAACCAAAGTCTGCTCCCTGGGCTCTCTGTCTTCGTGAGAATGAGCTGTCCATTTCTCTCCCGAGATTCTCCTTCCTCTTCCTTTTATGTATGTGCCATTTGTCGGTCATCTTCTGCATTGACTTATGAGTTTCCCCTCAAAACAGCGGACCCTCGAGAGCAGAGAACTGGGACAGTCCGCTGGGGGGGGGGATCTAAACTCAGAGAGGATGACCATCACAGACTGGAACCTGAGTTTTTGGAAACATTTTGTGTAAGAATCATGTATGGTTATGATATGTATTATATACAGTGCTCCTTTTGTTCTTAAAAAGGATGTTTATGCTTATGAGAAGAGCTTAGCTTCTCCCAAAGTGCCATACGTATGTGCACTCAAAAAAGCAAAGCAAAAACCACAAAAAAGTCAAACTTACTAAAGATGCTGTGATCTATGTAATGTCATACTGAAATCATGGTGTGCCGTGCTCACGTGTAGAGAACCATCCGGCAGTCACAATCATGTCCCGGTCACGTTGGTGTGTGAAAGTGTTCGTGTGCGACTGAAGTCCTCGTGACTTGTTTGTTTGTCATTCAAAAATGTGCTGTAGTAAATCATTTGGATTCCTTTTTTGGGATAATGGTGGAAAACCCAACACATCACACTGTGCTCTCAAACTCCAATAAAACAAACAGCTTTGTTTCTATACACAGCGTGCGGGTCAGAAACATCACTTCCTGGTTTCAAACTCAAAAAGGACTTACACTTTTCCATTTATTGTTGTACAGAGTGGTCAGTGCAAAATGAACTTAAAAAAAGTAAGGCTTGTATTCAACTGTAAGTAATGAAAGGAAGCACTCAGTTTAACGCTACTATGATTTGATTTAAATAAGTTAAAACAAATAGGGAAACAGCAGGATAACGGGTTAGTGTGAATATCATTTAAATATACACGGAATTTAAGCAACAAAAAAGCAGATATAAATATAAACGTCAAAGTGCAAAAGCATAACAGAAATTAAACATTTAAAAACTCTTCTTACTAGAGCTGCAACTTTTAGAGGACTAATCCAATGACAGAAAAATAATCAGCAACTTTTTTGATATTTGTTACAATAATATGCCCTACTTTTGTCTATCAAAGTGTATATATACAATATAATATCTTTGGGTTTTACACTGACAAAAGAAGACATTTAAAGATATAACCTTGGATTTTCGAATGGACATTTTTCAATATTTTCTGACATTTTATAGATTAAATATATAAAATAATCTGGAGATAAATCAATATTTAAAATATGTTTTAGTTGCAGCTCCTCCCTCTCAGTAACTGATCCTCAGACCACAGCCAACACTGAAAAACATTATCATGGAAGACCGTTACATGTGAAAAGCATCATCTAGAAGCATGTTGGTTATGCAGCAATAATTACAGTGAAATGATGGAGTGGTCGCAGCACTGTATGCTTGCACCGTGGGATTGTGGGTATATCTTTTTACTTTTTAAAACCTCTGCAGAGAGGGAGGGTGGCGTGACCCTTCGTGCACAAATCAGTAGCAGCAATCCTGTCTCGAGCTCATGTCCACAGTCTGGAAACATCCGTCCTCCAGAGCCCCAGTGAAGGCTCAGTGCGGCCGGCAGCTGGGCTCCAGCAGGACCCTCTTCCCTGCAGAGTTGGGGGCTCCGTTCTGCAGGTCCCCCGGCTCAGAGATGGCTCTTTTGAAGCCCCGCGTGTGCCCGCTGGCGGAGGCTCGCTGCCATTTGCAGAGCTCACCGCTCAGGATGTCTTGGATGTGCTGCACGATGAGGTTGATGGCCACTGATGGGAGAGGGAAGGATTTGTCAAGCATTCATTCCAGAGAAACTAGCAGAAAAGTATTTTAATTAGGGAAAAAAAACACTTACCCATATTGTCAACGCCCCTTGGAATGATGACATCTGCATACTTCTTTGTCTGAGAGAAAAACAAATGTGTTAATGTTTGTTGAGAAAACACCAAATGTGCAGTGACGAGCATCATAAAATGGAGGAGGGTTATTGTAGGTTAAAAAAAGTCATTGAAGAGCCAGGGAAGGGGGATAACATTACTGAAAAAAAAGATTAGATATTCTGAGATTAAAGCGATAAATGTGTCAGAAACAAATCAGAAATTGACAACATAAAATGTGTGTGATATATTTTTGCCAACTTTTTTAATTAAGTAATGTGGTTTCTTGGACTCTCCCTCACCCAGCCCTGTATTATTGTTATGCACCTAAAATGGCCCTTATTTGTTGTTGTTATGCAGTAAACATACTTACAGGCAAACAAAACTCTTCAAAGGCAGGCTTGACAAATGTTGTGTACTGCGTGAGAATCTGTTCCAGATCCCTCCCTCTGGTCATGTCTCGCAAAACTGTAGGAAAATCAGGTAATCTTTTCATCATGGATATACTATGGTGGCCCACATCTGGAATAATGTATGAGGAAGACTTTAATACCTCTGCGAGACAGTCTGACATCTGAATCTGTGTCCACAAAAAGCTTCATGTGAAACATATCACGCACTTTCTGTGGGTAGAAGACGAGAATCCCCTCAAAGAGGACCACGTCTGCCGGGTAAACTGTAATCCTTTCTTCCAATCTAAAATAGCACATCCAATGTTGATGGGAATTAAAAAAAAAAAATTATTACTTATTTCCTATAAGGGCTGAATCAATGTGAATTGCTTCCTTCTTACCTGGAATGAGTTACGAAGTCATACGTTGGCACCTGAACCACTTTTCCCTCTGCGATGTCTGTCAAGGTTTGGTACATTAAGTCTGTATCAAATGCCTCTGCAAGACAAACGGAAACAGCAGAAATGTAAGACTCTGCATGCAGCCTTTAAACAATAAACACCATTTATTTTACAGGGATCCACAGAAATCTGGCATATAAAGCCTGACAACAATTCCAGATATATGAGTGATATCGAGGCGGTGATTTAATATATGCCGCCATTGGGATTTCTCCCTTGGCAAATGAGTAAGTATTTGATTTATTTAATCATAAGGAGTGTCACTTTAGCTGTGATTATTTCCTCAGCTAGCATTTTCTGTGATTTCTACATTGTGATATTTCATATAGGCTGTAGAAATTGTGATTAAATGTCAGTTACAGTTAAAATAGAGCACGCTTTAACCATACCTGGATGATCAAAGTTGTACTGGCCCTTCAGCGCCTTCCCCTTCTGCTCGGCCGTCAGCACTCTGTAGAAGCTGTCCTGGCTGATGATGGCCACCTTCCTCTGGCGGTGGTCCACCTTGTTCTGGCCCAGCAGCTCCATGATCTTGGCGCACACTGTTGACTGTGGCAGAACAAGAAATCAGACTTCAGTACAGACTCAGGGTCCGGATAACAGACATGGAAAAGCATATTAAGATAGCATGTTTTTACAATTGTTTACAATTAGTTGAAGAACAATCACAATTGTATGGCAGAAATGGGCAGAAAATGCGGTTTCCAGCCTTTCAAATATGGAGATTACTTATTTTCTCTTTTTTGTTGTTGCAGCCCTATTTAGGAATATAAGATTTTCTACATCATGTTTCTTTATTACCAATCATGCAACCACTATTGCAGGTTTTAACTGTTGCATAATCGACATAAAGATTAACAAGAACTGGGGACAAAGTGTCTCCTTGTCTGACACCATCCCTCCCCAAATGGGGAGAAGACCCTATTGCCCAATTTTACTTGCATGATCAGAATAGGCTATACTAAACTGACATTAAGTGTATTTTTATTAATGTCAATCGTAATGCCGCATTAAATAGATTTAACTAGCAAGGACCAATTCACAATGCATGTTTTTGTCAGTTTCCCGGGAAATCGAACAGTGTCTCCAGTGACCTTAATGGTCATCAGCTGATTTGGCACTGCGAGGGAATTGACAAATTATTAACAGTGGCTAGTTAGCTATTTGAAGCTAAAAGGTCAAAAACACGAATCGGTAGAGTTATTCAATATTAGCAGGGAAGACATGTTATTATAGTTGCAGTGTGTTGATATAGTGAAACGAAACTGAGCGACGGGGGCGTGCCAGTTGCTCTGACAGTTTGACAAATTCTAATGTTGCTAAGCTAAGCTAATAGGAATGCTAATATCCGTAGTCCTCTGGCTGCAAACAGATACTGACCTTGCCGCTAGCTGTTCCTCCACTAACCCCTATTAAGAAGGGACAATTCCGGGGTCTCTCTGCTTCCTCTAGGGCTCCGAAAACATCCATCGCAGTCCAGAAGTTCAGGAGACTACAGATATCTAGATAGCCGGGCTGAATGTTTGCTATGCTATCTGTAGTAATAACAACGCACTGTTCTCGCGATATCATAGGGATGTCTCAATAATAAAGCGCAGTTTACGCGAGAACTCAGCATTAAGGTTCAACACTGGACAGTTTGGAGTGTAACTGCATTTAGTCTTTACATCAAATAAGATCAAACTACTTACACACATGTTTAGATTAAATATAACATTGTAATAAAGATGAAGTGAGTATTTATAACCTTTAAAGATTATTGGAATTTTACACATGAAGTCTTAGTTTAATGTCCGAAACAGTTTATTATGAATAGTTTTAAATGAATAAACGTTGCATTTGACTGTTTCATTTGCAATCAGTTAGCTGCGTTTATAATACTCTATATAATAATAAAAAATACAGGAGCATACATGTGACTCTGATCGGTTGCAATCCTCGTAGAATCATAGAATCCATGACAAAAAATTAGGGCTGTCAAGTTAACGCGTTAATAACGCGTTAACGCAAAAAAAAATTAACGCCACTAATTATTTTAACGCGATTAACGCATGTGTATTTTTTGTCCTCGGCCGCCGTAGTTTCAGAGCGCATCGAGTGTAAAATACCATCGACAAGCTGATGCTGACAGCCTCGCTCCTGCCGCCCGCTTGTGGCAGACCACACTTCCACGCTCACCGGCAGGCCCGGACTGGCCATCGGGAGGACCGGGAGGGAGTGTGTATGTGTGGCGCGACTCGCGCGAGCGAGGCACACCTTACGTGTTGTTGTTGTTAGCATCTGGTGCTAGCTAGCTGCGCTAACGGATTTAAGGAGCTGTTTCAATGACATTTCGCCGACAACTGCGCCGAGCACTTGACTTTATGCAGGTAGCCAGACAGTGGGACATTGTACGAAAAGTCAGCACACTCAGCACGGATCGTACGCGCAACATGATTGCTGCGTCCAGGCAGCTCCCATTCGAGCATATATGCCTTGAGCTGCACATAGCTCCAACGATTCATCACAGTGTACACACACACACACACACACACACACACACACACACACACACACACACACACACACACACACACACACACACACACACACACACACACACACACACACACACACACACACACACACAGTATTATTGTATGAAAGAGGTTCCAGGTTGAATTGAGGCGAATATTTGTAATGTTCAGAGGTTGTTGTGTTTAATATTCATGAGAATATTTGTCATTGTTCAAATGATAATAAACAAACATATAAAGCATATTTGTCCACTCATATGTTGATAAGAGTATTAAAAACTTGAAAGATATCCCTCTAAGGTACATTTAGAACAGATAAAAAATGTGCGATTAATTTGCGATTAATCGCGATTAACTATGGACAATCATGCGATTAATCGCGATTAAATATTTTAATCGACTGACAGCCCTACAAAAAATACATTAGTAATACAAAAAAACATTAGTTTTTATTATAGAATAAAATATAACACATCTCACAATACACATGTATAGAATAAAGGTATCATTATTGTTGTTTTTCTGGGTCTGATTTTTCTGTGTCGTCTTCACATTGTGACCTTTCTTTCCCAGATTCATCCACCACGATTTCAAAAGCAGAACTCCCATCCACCCTCCTCACAGTCTCTCCTTTGGCAGCAAGGATTTCCTCAATGTTCCTTAAAGGTAAACAACAACAAAAACCCAAAGCACATGAGCGATTCCAATATTTATCCAATATGTCAATTTCTGTGTTGCATTTTTAACTGCTTATGCTCCTGAATTTAGTTTTTCAATACAACTGGAAAACTCTGTCTTCACTTAATAATTATTCTAAAACAGATATATATATATATATATATGTAGAAATTCTAGCTATATTTATAAATGTAGCTAGGTATATTAAACCAGAAATTCTAATATGTTTGGGTAATTTACAGACAGTTGCCATTACATAATTTGTCCACCAGAGTGCAGTAACACATTTCTTATTCAAGTGTCACGGTTTAAATCACAAGTCTTCTTTAGCCAAATGTAAGTGATGCTTGTCAAAGCTTTGTTTTGATCAGTTAATATTATCTATAAATTATGTTATATCATTCTATCAGATTTGTTTTACCCTCATATAATAATCTCTTTTTTAAATAGTGTTGAACTGAATATGGGTTTATATTCAGCCGTCAGAGACATGGACAGTGTCACTAATATTTCTTATGAGACATCCAGCAGCACCGACCTCTTGCCTTCCAGGTCGGAGAACCAGCGCAGGTTGTCAGCGATGATGTGATGGTTCTCACACCCCGGACACGTCACGATCACAACTCCTTTGTGATAGGCCAGCTTCGATATCCTCTTTGTGGACCTGGTAGAGCAAACCTGCAAAAGTTATTAATTTTTGTTAGAATATATGCATATCATCTGTCACTGTGAATATAAATATACTTGTACATACCATACAAAACCAAACACTAATTCTGCAGGTGTAAATGTAAGGTACTGTACTTTAGTATTTCTATTTTACACTACATATACTTCTAACCCACTACAGAAGGTTAGTGCACTTATTACTCCACAATATGTGGAACATCATTTATATATTCCTATTTTTAATTCAAAATATAAACAAACAAATAAATGATGATGCATTATTTTAAATAAACAACCCACGGAACATTAACAAATGATTTATAAATATGTATTATTATTTAACAATAAACATGTAAGAATATATACAGTGCCATATACATTAGTGTAATGATATTAATAAGGATAATAGTGCTGAAACACATTGTCAAAATTCGGAGTACTTGTTGATACTTTAAGTATGTCTTTTTATTGAGTATTTCTACACTGTGGTATTACTCATTTTGATGAAGTAAAGAAAACAACAGTCTGCATGTCGGGTATTTGACTCCATCACACGTCATAACTTAGAAAATAAGACCAAAGACAACCAAACATGTTTGAATAACTTTGACATGTAATCAAATAAACACCCAGCTGACAGGAGATGAGAAGTATAGAGAAGTGTTGGTCAAAATATGCACTTTGTACTTTATTTAATAATACTATTAAAGGTGGGGTAGGTAAGTTTGAGAAACCGGCTCGAGATACACTTTTTGTTATATTCCATGGAATGCTCTTAACATCCCGATAGCAATGAATATCTTAAGTGCTTTGACAACAAATCCATAAAAAAATGTCATCTGTGGAAGCCGTAATACTGTAAAAAGTACGACCAATCATTTTAGCCGGCCCGGCTAAAATAACTGGATGGCCTACCTGCCTGTCAGCCTTCCATCTGTGCACAAACTTATCTCGTGCCCTCATTGGTCATGTGCGCGTTCGTGTGTGTTGGAGGAGGGGCTCTGTAAGGAAGTGGCAGATTTTTTCCGGCTGTGTATTTTCAAATTCTAGCGATCTCGAGCCGGTTTCTCCAAAATTACCTACCCCACCTTTAACTGTATTAACATTATATAATAATTATATCAATGTTTACTAAAATAATACAGGGTAATACAGTTATATTAAAAAAAAAAAAACTATGCATAATGAGTACTACTTGTTGTGACTCAAAAGATGTCTTGATACTGATATTCTTGTTATTTGACTGAAATGACATTGTATGCTGGACTCTGTGGGCCTATTACTAAAAACAATTAAAAAGAAAGAAAAATAGACCTTTTACTTTTACCTTTAATCAAATAAAGCAGAAGCCCTACTCTGGTTCATGTAGGATATGATAAGATGAGATGAGATCATCTCCATCTTATGTCTGTATACAGATATATGAGCATGGTTAAATACATTTAAATGTGCAGGTGAGTGCGGGTCCTACCTTGCATGTGTAAACTAGCTGGTAATGTTTTGATTCGATCTTTCCAATTGCGTCACTTCTGACCCTCAGTGAAGAGGAGAATTCTCTGGATCTGATGTCTGCCGGTAACACCGGCTGACAGGAGAGGAGATGCCCGGACTTCAGGGCTCTTTTTCGGCTGCAGCTGAGAACCACACCGGGCCCAGACGGTGCTAAAAGACTCCGAGAAAAACCTCGAATGAACCGGCAGACAGGCAGCATTGTCCTGGAAGAAGCCGGTGAACGTAACATATCTAAACATGTTAGTAAAAGCGACATTTCAGGTAGTGTTTACAAATGCGTTGCATGCGATTTCAACGTATGGTTTGTCGCGGCCCGATGACATCACGCATTTTGGTATTTTCAAATTAATGGTATTTTATTTTTTTATCTAACAAAGTTTGATCCATGTTTGTTTGATAACATTGTATTACGTTTTGGAAAGAGTTTTAGAAATATATAAAGTGGGAAACAAGACATGCAATTAGAATCAGTCATTTTAAATGCGATAATAATGTAATTACTTGTGTGGACTTTGTCATGTATTATAACGATATGTTTCAACCAATGGTTTGCACATTTATTCTCTGATTCATTCAACCCCATCTTATAAGTTGTTTAGAATTCAAATGTAATGTTATTTCGAGTCTCTTAAATGTGTTATAAGAAATACCTTTTCTCAGAGTCACCAATGATCACGTTTATTGGCATTAAAATATATATATATTTTAAGAAGATTCAATTACAGACCTTTATGGGAATATACATTAATAACAAAATATCTCTCACAATTGTCCCAACTGCCTACAGACAGTGTAGCTCCACACTTTTTTCACAGAGGGCCACATACAGAAAAATATACGAAGGGCTGGGCCGCTCACTAGAGGTATACAGCCTCATACTGTAAGTTCAGTTATAAGTTAGCAAAATCAATCAAATATAGGTAAATTATGCTTGTGAGTGTTGGCAGCTCATCCCTTAAAACAGAAGCCTCAGTTTGATTATAATAAGGAGAAATAGGAAGGGTGTATTTCAAGCTTGTTATGTAAATAAGTCATTGGGCTTTTTTCTTATCAACTAAGATATGTTAGAAAAATGTTTCCAACTTGAATTGACTGAATTTTATTTAAAAAGTGGTCTCATTAACACATGAATGTGTAATATATTTTTACATTTATATTTAAGAAGTACAATATAAGACAAGCACAAGTTTCATTTTTGGGCCATATTCCATTATACTTTTTGAATTTGCTGAGGGCCGATTCAAAATGGTCCGCGGGCTGCATTTGGTCCCCGGGCCGTAGTTTGGACACCCCTGGTGTAGCTGCAGCGGTGCACAGTTGATAATCAGCAGAAACACCAGCTGTAAATGGCTGCTGCAGACTGAAGGGTGTGTTTTTTAATCTTGCTCAGTAAGGGGGCCTGAGCTTGTTTAGGGGGAACTGCAGTCCGTCTGAAAGTGTGAGGCCTCCCAGTGCTGACACACTGACACTGTGGTGAGTCCACGTGGAGTTTCTGTCCCACAGATAAAACCATATACTGTACATAGTCAGACTATTGTTTAACAGGGACAGTCCTATCTGAACGTTTGATTGAAGTCTTTTCGAAAGTTGTTTACATGAAGTTTGCCACAACAGTTTTGGTCTCGAGCATAATCACTTTTTGAAGGGACTTTTTGGTCTTTAAAGTTTGGCTATTTTCACTTTGTTTAATGACTTGTGTGTGCATATATTTGTCTAAGTGTATATTTATATATACTATGTCTTATTACAATCAAATGTTCTAAGACTAATCATTTGCCAGCAACACATGAATTCTTCAGACATATTGAGAAGGGGGAGTGTGTGCTATGTATTTGAGTACTATGTACATTGTGCATAGGTGGAAAGTAACTACTGAAATATTGTACTTAAGTACACATTTAAGGCACCTGTACTTTACCTGAGTATTTTCATTTTAAGCTACTTTATACTTCTACTCTACTACATTTAGGTAGTGAATGCTGTACTTTTTACATATGTTTTACAGATGTATTCACTAGTTACTTTATCAATTCAGATTTTGACACACATTACTTGCATACTACTACTGAAAAACGTTTAAAATATGATTATTTGGAATAGATTATATTTTCCAACATTATATTTAAGTAACTAAAACCATTGGAATTAAGATTTGTAATCCATCTTTTGCTTTAAAATATTTAAAATACATAAATATTTGTTATTTATGCTGTGAGTACTTTTACTCCCAATACTTTGAGTACATTTCCCTACTTTCTCCACCACTGACATTATATGTGCACTCTGTTTCTATATGCTTATCGTTTTAATCCATGATACTGTGGTGCTTTTATTTCGAAGGGGTCTCAGTGTTAGCACTTCCTCCCCTCAGTCTCAAGCAGCGGCAGTTGCTCTCCGGTAGAGCAGACGGACCCCTCGGTGTTTTCTCCTCCGTCACTGCCGTACGGGGCTCCGGCCCGGTGTCCGACCAGCCCCTCGCTGCTGAGAAGCGTGTGAGAAATGTGTCACCCGTGTGTGGCGGAGCCGAGAGACTCCATCTTTAATACAACAGGTGGGTCTTTTTTATTTGTGCGTTAAACCAGACAGAATAGCTATCCCGGTTCAAAGCGGTTTCTCTGCCGCAGCGTAGGAGCTGGACATCCGCGTGAAATAGATTCTCCTCCCGGTGCTCCGTGTTGTGCGGAGAGACACAAAATGAAAGCTTAATATTGTGGTATAACAACATGTTATCTTATTAGACAGATTTACAGCCACACTTAATCACACATAATGAAATATTAGAGATCATATTACATTTGGTCTAGCCGGGTTATTCCTGTATTATGACACAAACAACATTCAATCCTCAACAAGGGAAACTGGGAACAGCAACAGCTTTTGTATACGGAAAAAGATCAGGGCCAGATGATACACACATATTGAGATGTGACCAAAAGTAAAAATGGAGTTCTGACTTTAATCTCAGAAATCTCAGAATTCTGACTTTCTCATTGTTTTAATATTCCCATTGTGAATAACAGCGTTTTTTGTGTTGTATTGTTGAGTTCTGTCTCCATTATGACACAGATATTGCAGGTTTAAATCTATATTATCTCAGTGATGCAATGATACAGTGACATTAAAAGCTTATATGTGTGGTGTGATATTTGTATAATGTTTATGTGCTTGGACAAATCCAATATTTACATATGTACTAAGTAACTTGTCACAGAAATGTGGTTTTGAATGGCCTTTATTTTAGACAAGTATTCTAAGTGTGTTTGTGTGTGTCATGTGATGAAAAGGAAAGTGTTGTTTGAGGCAGAACCAGTCAGACCTGGTCAAAACTGAAGCAGTGTCCCTCCTGCTGCAAATACCTGTCAGGGATGGGCAGATAGGTTATTATTACATCTTCATTTAATCTCCAGCAACATGAAATAAATTGTGTTTTGGTATTTACATTATGCCGTTGAGTGGTTGGCAACACTTTGATCCTGAATATCTTTGTATTTATACCTACGTTTAACATCAAACTGTCAAAAATGCCCCTTGTTTGTGTGGGCTTTAGCTGAACTCAGCAACAGGCTGGTGAATACATATGCAAAACCTCTCAAATACATTAATTGTGAAAAGATAGTGTATGTAGAAGAGACCAAAATCTTATTGATAGATGTTTAGTTATGTCACATTTTCAAAATAATTTGAATAATTGCCCCCCTTGATTCATAGTTATTGTACAGTTATAGGCAAGGCAAGGCAAGGCACGTTTAATTATATAGCACATTTCAACACAAGGCAATTCAAAGTGCTTTACAAAAATGAAAGACATTAATAGCTTTTAAGAAACCAATTAAGAACTGTTGCCGAAAGTCCCACCCAGTTTTCCAGTCGGTCTAGTTATATGTTGTGGTCAACAGTGTCAAACGCAGCACTGAGATCTAATAATATTAACACTGAAGTTCTGCCACTGTCTGTGTTTAAGTGGATGTCATTGAAGACCTTTACAAGAGTTGTGTCAGTGCTGTGGTTTGGTCGAAAGCCTGACTGGAACACATCCAAACAGTTATTTAAATGCAAAAAACTACTTTTTCAATGATTTTACCTAGAAATGGCAGGTTTGATATGGGCCTGTACTTGTTCATTACTGAAACATCTAGATTATTCTTTTTTAAGAGCGGTTTAATGACAGCAGTTTTCAGGGCCTCTGGAAAAACACCTGAGTGAAGAGACTTGTTTACTATGTGAAGTAGATCTGAGGCCATGCAGTGAAAAACATCTTTGAAAAATCCTGTTGGAATAATATCAAGGCAGCAGGAGGAGGATTTCAGAAGTTGAATAATGTCCTCTAGGTTTTTATCATTAATCTGATGGAATTGTGTCATGATGTCTGAATTGATTTTAAGTGGACACAGAGACAAAACATTTGCTGTACCTGATGAGCACTGACTGATTTTCTGAATGTTGTCAGTGAAGAAGGAGGCAAAGTCATTGCAGGCCCTGGTGGATAGAAATTCAGAGGCTACTGACACTGGGGGGTTAGTTAGTCTGTCGACGGTAGCAAACAAGGCACGTGCGTTGTTTTTGTTTTTGGCAATGATGTCAGAGAAGAAAGACTGTCGGGCAATTTTCAATTCCAAATTATAAAAGCCAAGTCTCTCTTTATAGATTTCAAAATGAACCTGGAGATTTGTTTTTCGCCACCTACGTACAGCTTTTCGACACTCTCTTTTTTCTGTTCTCACGGTCATGGCCTTTCTCCATGGAGATATTTTCTTGCCAGTCACTTCCTTTACCTTTGTTGGAGCAATAAGATGTCTTCCTGCATTGAAGGGAATCATTGAACAAAATAGCAACTCCACCCCCTTTCTTATGCATTCTTTCCTGACTCATAAAACTAAAGTTGGGAGGGGTTGATTTGATAAGAACAGCTGCACTGTTATTTTGTTCAATCCAAGTTTCCGTTAAAAACATAAAATCGAGATTGTGCTCAGTGATAAAATCATTGATTAAAAACGTTTTCCTGCCAAAGACCTGACATTTAATAAAGCTAGTTTAAGTTCGTTAAATACACTATCAGTCAGATATTTTGTGACAAGCTGTGGCTGACATGGAATCACTGCTAAATTAGATAAACTCACACAAACGTTTGAGCGCTTCCTGTTTCTAAGCTGATTCACCGATCTCAATCTATTACCTATCAACACAGATATCGGCAGAGCTACTGGCAGGCAGGGCCCCGGCATGTCCTGGAAAGAGTTGAGTGCCATACGCCCTTGAGCCTGGACCCAGCACATATCAGTTAGAGTTTGCTGCGTTTTGTACACACACATTCTTTTCAGGCTTCGGTGACCGCAGATGGTGTCTTGAAGGGTGGGGAGGTGGTTGACATAGGCACGGTGATGAAGACAGGGGAGATGGTGCGCATCTCTGTGGGCGTTGTTGAGGGGCGGGGATAAAGGACATGCTGCCAACCCTGCGTATCGCCTTAATGCGGTCATTGAACTCCAGGAAGGAATTGGTGCCATCCTGTATCTCCTTCATGTGTTCAGCGATCTCCAGGAGGGTGGGCGAGGGTTAGTAGAGAGAGCTGTGGGGTGAAGGAAGAGTATCCTGGAATGTAATAAAAGTTCAAGCCAACAATTAATGAATGCTGGTCTCCATCCATATTTTTCCATGCATCCGCCTCTGTTCCAAACCACTTATCATCTTAAAAGTTACAACAGGTCTGAGGCCTATCCCATACAAAACCATACAAGACTTTGAACATTTGGCATTCAAATGTGTCTTGGGTTATTGGATAACATACAAGTGTAAATAATGCGTGGTAATCCGATCACTTGGAGCATGTGATGTGAGCATGATTTATTTATGTGTCCGTATGCTAATGAGGTGGGCGGTCCTAACCTCAGTCTGAAGCAGGATTGGTTACAGGAGTGTGTGATCATTTCTGGCAGAGGGCTATACTAACGCCTGGCTAACCGCGCTGATTCGAATGCAGGAGCTTTACTGTTTAGCCCTTATCTTTATACATCCATGGTTTATCCACAGTTGTAAGGATTATTTATGGGTTATAAAGAAGCCATTATTAGCGAGTTGCCGTGGGTGTACACTGTACACAGAATGAACAGATGTGACTTGCCACGAATCTCTTGCTTCTGCCTGGCTCCAGCAACAATTGGCGAATCCTGCTTCAGACTGAGGTTAGGACCGCCCACCTCATTAGCATACGGACACATAAATAAATAAATGTATGTCGCGTAAAAGTAGAAATATATGAAAGATATATAATAACGTGTGCTGTTTTATTCCTGTATTTATTTATTCCTTTATTTATTTATTTATTTATTTACGTATTTATTTATTTATTCCTGTATTTCTTCATACATTTATTTACACATTTATTTATTTATTTGTTTATACTTAAGTCATGTTCCGTCCTCCATACATACCCAATTTATACAAAGCCTGTAAAATTGTTGGATTTGTTTTTCATGGAACACATAAAAAAAGACCAATCTATATTGTTTTATACAGGGTGTCCGCGGGGTCTTAAAAAGTATTAAAAGTTGATAAATCAATTTAGCGAAAATTAAGGCTATTAATAAAAAGTATTATAAAGTATTAAAGGGCATTTTCCAAGGTATTTCATTTTGTAGCTTGTTTTCAATAAGTATATCAATTGTCCAAAGAGGTTGTATTCTACAGTCTGCCTGAATGTAATCATTGCGTAGGTGTGTAGTGTGATTCGGTGTAGTTTATTTATGGCATCCCGTTGGATTTGACGTCATCTGAACAGGACGTCGCGCGCTCACTGCTTGATAGCGCGCGAAGCTCCGTTTACGCCGGTTGTTAAACCACATCGTTATGGGGAAATGCAAGTCTGCGTCCAAATGGTTGGAAGATAAGGAGGAAGGACTATCAATACTGTATATAGTCAATGTGAGGTAAAGTGTGTCGCCAATGTAACCGGTTAAAACTCAAAGTGGCGATGAGGTCTTAAAATGTATGGAAAGGGTCTTAAAAAAGGTCTTAAAAGGTATTATATTTGACTTCAGGATTCCTACATATACCCTGTTATATCATTTATTTGGAATTTGAAAAAGGATATTGTACATAATCAACATTCAAACAAATGTAAATGTTTCCAAGTAAGATCAAGAGCTAGCGGTTCCTTCATTAAAATGTTCTGAAGACAGGGCACAGAAAGTGGGTTGCTGCCAATGTCAAATAATGTGTTTGGTCTTTGCAAATGTATATTATGCACATGTTTATTTGCATATAGAGTGGAGAACTGAGACAGTCCCGGTTGTGCCGAGTTGGACAACTTTTGGTCATTAACCAAAGAATTGGACCAATTGCTCTTTTAATAGCATATCCTCTTTTTTTCATTGTCCTTGTTCAATGAAGACATATCATGAGACAGTCAGGATTTTCTTTCTCTATATAGTTCTGTTTGCCTCTAGCTGGAGACTCTTGTGTCCTTGAGGGAAATGATAGCAGGCTGTAATAAATTGGCTTCACAGCAGCCAGGTTCATCTGCACCTCCATCAGCCTCAGAGCCTCATCGGCAACAACTGGTGAACAAAAGGAGCTCTGTTCAGGGACAAACTCAGGAGAAATGTACCAACTGGAAGCCAAGAGCTGACTCACTATTGCGCCTTAATCCAGTCTTCACCTTTTTCGGTTTTTAATCCAGTTTTAATTGTGAGTTTTGGACAGCATTCCTCTTGTTTTGGAGGGAATGACGAGACAGCTTCAGTCCCTCAAAGGAGGAATCCTGGAGTGTTTTGGGCAGACGTGCAGTGAGATGATGCAAAGTCAAGATAAGCTGCTCTTTATTTTCCGCTGCCAGGATATTACGAAACACATCTTGGATCTTTATAAAAAAGACATTTACTGGAACTGGATGCTTGCAAGAAGCTCCGCAAAAACCTTTATTTTAAGGCATGAATCATGTTGTTAGAGTTTACTTTGTCTTATCAGTGCCATCATCTGACAGGACATCATCTTTAGTTTATATCAGGTAACTGCTTTAAGTTTCTCTTACCTGTTTTTGTCAGGAATAAATTATAGTATGCTTGTTTTTGTTCAAGCCTTAACATGTTTAACTTAATTCCCTGGTTTTGGATTTCACAGATGGGGTTTTTCAAACCATGCGAGTGATCAGAATGTGGAAGTGTTGTTGCAGATTTTGACTGTGTGTGCAGTATTTTCTGACTTGAAGTAAAGCTGTATCCTAACAGAGGAGGCCCACAGTGACTGTACTGCCATTCTGGTTAGAACTGGATCAAACAAGGCTGTTTTGTGACCACTTGACCAGATATCCTCTTTCATCCTTTTCCTGTATTCAAGGGGTGAGTACAGCGGATAGGGAGAAACTATCGCAGAGTTCTTTTCTTCTATCCACTCTTCCCAACTGTGTTTTCAAATAGGAAGCAGAAGTGATGATATAAGGAAGAAGGAAAAGTGCTTAGGTGGCTGTATTTCTCACGTAGCCTGGTTGTGGTTTCAGTGTACTGGAGTGTAATCTGCTGAACCCTAGAGTCTTATGGTTTTAGAGTTTCTTTGTTTTCTGTAGCCTAATCACTTCCATTTTACTGAGTTTTCCACTTGAAGTGGTTGAGTATCCCTAGTCATTCTGATACCTATTCTGTGTGGTTTTAAAGGGCTTTTATTTAAAGCGTTTGTATATCATTCTGTAGCTTCCCAGTAGCGTTTCTTATGTATTCAAATCTAAAACATTAAATTCTTGGTTTAAGTATGTATGTTTCGTTGTAAAACTGCTGATTTCCCAAGCCCTTCTAAAATAAGTTTTTCCTCTGTGATCTGACCTCAGCTTTTGCATGATGAGCGTGCCACATACATATAAATATCATCTCCATAGTCAGTGTTTTACTGCAGTTACTAACATGGCCCTACAAAAATGGCATTTAGATCATATCAAAAAACGAATAAATAAATATGATCTTTCACCATTTGTCACCATGCTGCTTTGAAAGAGCTTTGGACGACGTCTTTGATAGTATCCGAAAGTCACACAAATGAACTAATATCAAGGAAGCCGAAAACCCAACTCTTGTGTTCTGCGGGATCAAATAACAGTTTTTATCAGAGGAGTTTGGTGGCGGAACAGAAAGTATATCAACATATCCAAATGAGTTGCTCAGCTAGTGCTAGCCTTCACTGACAAAAACTGAAACGTTGACTTAAATGAAATGTATTATTTTAACAAATGTCACATAACTGTATTAGGTTGGTTGAAAGCAATAATATTAAGTTTAGCCTAATATTTTCTAATTAAACTTAATATTATTGCTTTCAACTAACTCATTCAGTTATGTGAAATCTGTTTACCCAATACATTGAATTAAAGTCAACATTTCCATTTCTCTAGTATTTACATTATTCTTTACCGCATTAATATGCTTATTTGTTAACCTTGGAAGGGTGTATAATTTATTACCCAACAAGAAGACACTGTAACAACTTCATTGAGCCGTGAAGATGTTTGTGCACAGCTGCACATGAGGAGCTCCATGACGAAACAGGACTTGTATAAACACGTGTGCTGTGTCAGGGTCTGTAGTCCTTCAGCTAGCTCTGCAGTCTCTGAGCCGCAGTGTGTGTACTCACATGCAGGATGAGCAGCATATCCACGAAACACTGTGCACAAATATAATGATGTCACAGCTTTCTACCATCAGTGTGGTAACCTCCACATTTTGGATGAAGGATTTAATGATTTGCCTTAAACCAGAACATAGGAAGATCTGTTTGTGATTCTGTAAAAAACGTTTAAATTGCATGCATGATGTTTTGCTAAAGGCTATACAGCATGAGCGGTTCTAGGCGGACGGCACTGGTGGCTAGTGCCCCTGTAACAACAAGCTTAACCCCCCTGTGGCACCCCTCCAAAAGAAGAGTTTATAGTGACAATACAATTTTAAGCAGCGTTGTGCTGACCCCTATCTTATGTGTGTGCTATGACTTTTTACAAAACAAAAATGTTCAACACTGTCTTTGTCTCTTTTGTCCTGCATTAAATATGCCCTTCTCATGAAAAACAGATAAAGATCTTAAACTTTAATTATGAGGAAAGTTACTGAATGATTTCTTGTCGACTTATCGATTATTCAACATATTGTTTTAGCTTTAGCTCGAACAGCTTTATTTGCTGAGGTTTACCCCAACACATGTAAAGGGTTTAAATTGACACGTCACAAACCTATTCCCTTGTTTTCTCTTTCTCTTTTCAGATAAACCATCATGATTCCTATCACAGAGCTCCGGTATTTTGCCGACACGCAGCCTGCGTACCGTATCCTGAAGCCATGGTGGGACGTCTTCACCGACTACCTCTCGGTGGTCATGCTGATGATCGCGGTGTTCGGCGGCACGCTGCAGGTCACGCAGGACAAGATGATCTGCCTGCCCTGCAAGTGGGTGGTCAACAAGTCCTGCGAGACCATGCCGGTCCCCAACGTGAGCGCCGCCTACCCACCGGAACCGAAGGGCATTCAGTACGACTTGGACCGGCATCAGTACAACTACGTCGACGCCGTCTGCTACGAGAACAAACTGCACTGGTTTGCCAAATATTTCCCCTACCTGGTGCTCCTCCACACCCTCATCTTCCTCGCCTGCAGCAACTTCTGGTTCAAGTTCCCCCGCACAAGCTCCAAACTGGAGCACTTTGTCTCCATCCTCCTCAAGTGCTTCGACTCGCCGTGGACTACAAGGGCTTTGTCCGAGACCGTTGTTGAGGAGAGTGACTCAAAGCCTCATGGGAAAATGAACGGCTCCAATGATAAGAAGGCCTCCTGCGTAAGCGAGGATGTTGAGGCCAGCGTTCCCATGCTCCAACGAACAAAGTCCAGGATTGAACAGGGGATTGTGGATCGCTCCGAAACTGGGGTTTTGGATAAAAAAGAAGGGGAGCAGGCGAAGGCTCTTTTTGAGAAGGTCAAGAAGTTCAGGATCCATGTAGAGGAGGGGGATATCGTGTACCGCCTTTACATACGGCAGACCATCATCAAAGTAATCAAGTTTATACTGATAATTAGCTACACGGCTTACTATGTGCGCTACATCAGGTTCAGTGTGGTGTGCACTGTGAACATCCAGAAGCTAACAGGCTACAGCACCTTCTACTGTGCTCACCCGTTAGCCACTCTTTTCAAGATTTTGGCGTGTTTCTACATCAGCCTGGTGGTGGTTTACGGTCTGATCTGCATGTACACTCTCTGCTGGATGCTCAGCCGCTCCCTCAAGCGATACTCCTTTGAATCAATCCGCGAGGAGAGCAGCTACAGAGACATCCCCGACCTGAAGAACGACTTTGCCTTCATGCTGCACATGATAGATCAGTACGACCCTCTCTACTCCAAGCGCTTCGCCGTGTTCCTGTCCGAGGTGAGCGAGAACAAACTGAGGCAGCTGAACCTAAACAATGAGTGGACGCTGGAGAAACTGAGGCAGCGCATCACCAAGAACTCGCAGGAGAAGCTGGAGCTGCACCTCTTCATGCTCAGCGGGATCCCAGACACTGTTTTTGATCTGATCGAGCTGGAAGTGTTAAAGCTGGAGCTCATCCCTGATGTCACCATCCCACCAATCATAGCCCAGCTCTCCAACCTCAGGGAGATGTGGCTCTATCACACGCCGGCTAAGATTGAGGCTCCAGCTCTTGCTTTCCTGCGAGAGAACCTCAAGTCCCTTCACATTAAGTTCACAGACATCAAGGAGATCCCCCTGTGGATCTACAGCCTGAAGAACCTGAACGAGCTGCACCTCACCGGGAACCTTAGCGCGGATAACAATCGCTACATCGTCATCGATGGGCTACGGGAGCTCAAAAGGCTCAAAGTGCTGCGTCTGAAAAGCAACCTGACCAAGCTGCCGCAGGTGGTGACGGATGTGGGCGTGCACCTGCAGAAGCTCTCCGTCAACAACGAGGGCACCAAGCTGATGGTGCTCAACAGCCTGAAGAAGATGGTGAACCTGACGGAGCTGGAGCTGGTCCGCTGCGACCTGGAACGCATCCCACACTCCATCTTCAGTCTGCACAACCTGCAGGAGATCGACCTGAAGGACAACAACCTGAAGACCATCGAGGAGATCATCAGCTTCCAGCACCTGCACCGCCTGGTGTGCCTGAAGCTGTGGTACAACCAGATCGCTTACATCCCCATCCAGATCGGCACGCTCACCAACATGGAGCGGCTGTATCTGAACAGGAACAAGATCGAGAAAATCCCCAGCCAGCTGTTTTTCTGCCGCAAGCTGCGCTTCCTGGACCTGAGTCACAACAATCTGACCAGCATCCACGCTGACGTGGGCTTCCTGCTGAACCTGCAGTACTTTGCTGTCACAGCAAACAGGGTGAGAGGGAAATCACTTCCTTATATTTTGTCCGTGTATCATTTTTAGTAAAACATTATTCTCATTTTCTATGTTTTTGGTTTACCCCAACTTGGTTTGTCATGTGCAAGATAGCTACTGTGCAGTTTTGGCTATGGAAGTCCCAGGCTCCTCCAACAATGCAACATACAATAAGCTCAAGACATGTAAAGTGCAATCAAATAATGCTGCATGTTAGTTTCAGGAATAACAAAAATATATACATATCAAATAAAATAAGTGAAAACAGTGTTAAATCAAATGTAAACTAGAGTAAATGCTGTAATTATATATAAATGCGAGGATGTGGAATAAACAGATGCACAGTGTGTTATATAGGGAGTGGGTGCACCTTAGTGTGCTTGTTTTACTTTCATGTGTCATAAGAATAACTCCAGATAAAAGGCTAGATAACATTTTCTTTAAAGGTCAACACTTGCAGGTTGGGAATCATGGCTTCATAGATAGTCACATGACCAAAGCTTTGGGAGTGTTGCAGTTGTGTTTTCAACAGCACTTAGTCGTATACTTTCTAGCTTTAAGTGTCAATAAGTCTGAGTGAAGGTTTATTTAATGCTCATTTCAATAACAGCAGAGGCTTACCAAAGTCATGTACAGTGGTAAAAGAACAAAAGAGTATATAGGAATTAGGGATGCCAGCGATTATTCGATTTTTCGAATATTCGTTACAGTCTCCATAAACGAAAATTATTTTTAAAATTCGATTTTATTTATATATATTTTTATTATTATTTATGTTTTTCTTTTTTTTCCTGGCTTAGTTTCAACCAAAATATAGACTAATGCTAATAATAGTAATAGTATTAATAATTGTAAATGGCCAGTTTGTTTTACTGTAAACTTGGAGGAAGCCAGCAGCGCAGGCTGCGCAGAGTGCAGAGTGCAGACTGCTGCTGCCTGCTGCCTGCTGCCTGATTTATTGGAGATATACAGAACAGTGAGAACAACACAACTAAAGATGAACAAAGCGGCACGTTCAAAGAAGAGTTCCTCGTGGAACTACTTCGAACTGATAAGTGCAAATGAAGTAAAATGCAAGCTCTGCGAAAAGACTTTGGTCTACCACAGCTCAACATCAACAATGCGTTCGCATTTGAGTGCGAAGCATGCCAAAGAAGTGCCTACAGAGAAAGACGCAGCACAGCCAGCCATTACTAACTTCACTTCAAGGCCACGTCGTTGTGATGACCGGCGTGCAGGTGACATAACTTAATATTCGCCAGGGCTGTCCGATTTTCGAATTTGATCATGGTCAGTTTCTGGCATCCCTAATAGGAATTCATAAATAAAGTAAAAATATAAATACATCAGAACAATATAATAATGTTTCAAAGTAAAGCAAACATGGAGTCAAAATTCAGGTTCAAGCAAACCCTAAAGTGTAAAGGTCTTATAATGACTGAATAAAAGAAGGACTTAATCATTGACATGTTTTACAGCAGTCCATTTATGCTAAACACCATTTTAAATGAATGTCGTCTAATCTTGAATGAAGCACAGGTTGTTCCTGCAGGGCCTTTTCCTTCAGGCTAGTAAATAGAACCAAATCAATTGATGGCATATTTCAACACTTTTAGATATGTTTGAATCATGTCTGTGTTGGGTGAAGATGAGCATTTCAAAATGGGTTTATTTATTTTAATTATTTTTTTATGTTGTATACAACAACACAAAAACAAGAGACATAAAACAAGCCTGCTTCATGGCAACCATAGTAGGAACACATTATGGAAAGACACACATTACACAGTCTGGAGAACTGCATCTATATATCCTCTTATAATAATAATAATAATAATAATAATAATCCTTATATTTATTACAGCGCTTTTTCAATGACTCTCAAAGCGCTCCTTACAAATACACATTACACATACATATCATACATACATGTAATGGTCATGTACTGTGGACAATACCCACAAGACCATAAGATACATTTAGATCCTTACATGATCAATGAATCCATATGTTCTCAAACACATGCTGTCTGGACCCTAATATATAAGATAGCTCCTCCAATGGGAGGCCTGAAAGCATGTGAGCTGTGAGCCTTTTTCCAAAACAATGCTATACAGCAGGGGTCTCAAACTCAAGGCCCGGGGGCCAAATCCGGCCCGCAACTTCATTTTATGTGGCCCAGCAAGAGCTTGCAAAGAATATAATACGTTTATTATACGGTTACATGCTACTTTACAGAAGCAGGTTGCCCATAAACTACATGTCCCACAATGCATCTCGTTTTGTGACATGCGCACTGAAGAGACTCGCAATTATTTCCCCTGGACTTCTGCTTTCAGACGTAGTTAATTACTAAGTTATTATCCTATCTGATAATAATCCAATGCAGAGGCAATAATGTAATATAATACATTATTTTATATATATATATTATATATTTATATAGTTACAACCCGCCCTATGAGTGCAACCTTTATGCGAATGTGGCCTGCGATGAAATTGAGTTTGACACCCCTGCTATACAGGTTTTGGCGTAGAGCACGCTGAGGTCTATAGATGTTCGCTCGTGTTTACTATATTTATGCTCTTCTAGATATAGACCCAGCAGAAAGAACGTTGGGTCCAGTCAAATCTGCTTTGAAATGATTTTCTCTATGTACCTCGTACATTCTCCCAGAACACCTTGATCTTTCTGCACTGCCAAATACAGTGAAACAAGGCTCCTCTTGATTCTGTGCATATATCTGGTATATTTGAGTTTGTTTGTTGAATCAACCAGGGTCACATATGTTCGCATCAACCATGTATACTGTATGAGTTTCAGTGGTGTATTAATAGACCTGGTATGGGCAACAACACGGCCTGGTGTGTCCCAATCTGAGACTTCAGTCTTCAGGCTGTCCTTCCATGCATTTGACCTTTAATGTGAATCCTCAAATGAGAAAGACGAGAGTATATTGTAAAATAGGGCTGCACGATTTGGGGAAATCATCTAATTGCGATTTTTCTGACAGATATTGCGATTGCGATTCGATTTGCGATATTTGTTTTTAAGCGACCCAACGGAAGTTTATTGTAAAATGCGGCCATATCTCCGCCTAGGAAGGTTGTATCAACGTGCTCCCGTCTCTAGCAGCCCCGCAGCCAGAGCTACGAGTGAAAGAACTAAATTACATGAAACTTCCGTTGGGTTAAAGTCAAGCTTCAGTTTAAGATTCACCCTGTAATAGAAACATGTGATGGAGCATTACTAACCTGACTCAGATGCTTCACCAAACCATCTAGGAAAGCTCCATTGGAAGCCATTTGGAAAAGGGCAGGGACTTTCAAATATACTTGGCAGGTGATTGGATCAATCTGTCTATCACCTTCTATCATGGGCCACTTCTGATTGGTTAACAATGACTGGTACATGTGGAGCACAGCACTTCTGATTGGTGTGGATGACTGAGACACAAGAAGAAAAGAAGAAATCGATGAATCGTTCAGCCCTATTGTAAAACTCTCAGTCTGTCCGTTAGATGAGTTTTGGGGTCTCCAAAGTGCATCATTTTGATTAACAAAATTCTAAGCTGGTGGTATTTGATGAAATGTTTTTTATCAAGATTGAATTTAGACCTCGTCTCAAAAACAGGTTTATTTTATTTGTGATGTAGGGATTTATTGTGCTTACAGTGAGTCCTTCTGAAAGCGCTGTTTTTCCCTCATCATGTGTTTTCAGTAAAGACTACTATTACTGCTGTTTACTGTTTGTGTGGTTGAACCTTGGAAATGGGTTCCAGCCGCTTTGTTTGCAGCCAGAAATGTCTCCATTAAACGGGACCCCCCTGTCTCTGAGGTCTGTAGTGCTTCTCCTGCCTCTCCTCTGGACACTGTTGCCACATTATCAATGAGTTGTGTAATTGTGAATATGGGTCCATGCAGGTGTTTAATGATTTATTTTGGACATTGAATGAATAGAGATTAAATTTGTTATCAGGACAGACAAGGAGATTTATAAATAGGACAAGTAAGGGCACAAGGCCATGAGACTCATTTAAAAAACACATTTAAGGTAGAGGTATAATCACCAACCAGGGCCTGAACCACAACAGCCATTTTTAAACCAGAATTCCCACTGTGAAAAACCTTTTTCAACACATATTGAAATATGTGTTGAAAATAAAGTTAATATTTTCAGTGTGGAAACGGTCCACGGACATCTTTAACCCTAAAACCGACATGCACTTTATTCTAATCATTTTTCAGCAAAGTCCAAAAGCTGTCTTATGCAATATAAATAGAGATGGCCTCTGCTGACAGTGGCATGGTTTGAAGAGCAGCGAATACATATTTCAATGATGCATATTCCTTTTATTCTACGGTTATATATATTACATTACATCTCATTTAACTGATGCTTTTATCAGAAGGGACTTCAAATAATTATAACATCCCGATAGCAATGAATATCTTAAGTGCGTTGCCAATAAATACATTAAAAAAAATGTAATCTGTGGAAGCCGTAATACTGTAAAAAGTACGATCAATCATTTTAGCCGGCCCGGCTAAAATAACTGGATGGCCTACCTGCCTGTCAGCCTTCCATCTGTGCACAAACTTATCTCGTGCCCTCATTGGTCATGTGCGCGTTCGTGTGTGTTGGAGGAGGGGCTCTGTAAGGAAGTGGAAGATTTTCTCCGGTTGTGTATTTTCAAATTCTAGCGATCTCGAGCTGGTTTTTTCAAAATTACCTACCCTACCTTTAATTGTTGTGATTTTGTAAAGCACTTTGAGCTGCACGTGATGTATGAAAGTGCTATATAAATAAAGCTTTATTATTATTATTATTAAGATCAAAACCTTAGAACAACAACAAAAACATGCAGGTATATTGGCTTCAATACGCCAAAGTAGTTAGTCTGGTGCATTTGTTTCAACAAACTTTTTAACTCCCCCTCCTCATTATTCTGTCTCCTCTCCTCTTCAGATTGAGACGTTGCCCCCGGAGCTTTTCAAGTGCAAGAAGCTTCGTACTTTAAACCTGGGGAACAACTGTCTGCAGACGCTGCCGTCGCGCTTCGGCGAGCTGACGGGGCTGACGCAGCTGGAGCTGAGGGGGAACACACGCCTGGAGTGTCTGCCCGTGGAGCTGGGCGAGTGCCGGCTGCTGAAGAGGAGCAGCCTGGTGGTGGAGGAAGATCTGTTCAACACGCTGCCTCCGGAGGTCAAGGAGCAGCTATGGAGGGCCGACAAGGAGCAGGCCTGAGAGAAGTCTGACTTTAGGAAGTCATCAAGCAGTGATTTTGGTTTGTAAATCCTTAAGAAGTTTGCAGCCATGTTTTCTTGGCGGTGCTCGGGATGTCAAATATCCTCCGAGGATGTGTTATTGGAAGTTGCCAAGGAAAGATGGCTCAGTGAGGTGGCTTTTCTAATAATATACTGAATACAAAGATGCAAAGAAGGTGATGTTGAAGATGCCTGCAACTCAAGGACGTTGCCTAAGAACTCCTGTTTATGTAAAGGCAGGGAAACCTTGATCATGCTATCATTTCAGCCATGTTTGTCGACGGTGCTTGGGATGTAGCATTTCCTCCGAGGATGTCTTTTTGAATCATCAGGAGAAATATTGCCAATGACGGATAGTATAATAATATGTGTTTTCTGTAACGCCATCCTGAATCTGAAGCTGCAAGGATGAAAGCAGATGATGGTAAACATGCATGCTACTGAAAGACCTCGCTAAAGAAAACCTGTTTATGAAAGAGAACCAAAAAACTGCAAGATTCAGCCTTGCTCACTAGTATCACTTTTTTTGCTGATCATGGGATACATGCACAAATCAAACGTGCTCACAGCAGTGTTTGCCTTCCTCTGGCCTTGAGACTCAAAATATGAACATTTTTACAAACGACATTTGCAGTTGCAGAACTCTGGCAGATGTCAGTAAATGAATGATAGTGCGACTGACAGCCAATCTGTGAGACATGAAGGTTTTTCTTCAGACTCTAAAACCTACGTCCATCTACGCCCTTTTTGTATGCGATCAAAGTGACGGAGATCATCAGCTGATCACACAGCCAAGGCCTTAACTTGAAGGACTCATTCAAGGACATGAAGGGAAACGGGAACATGTCTACAGTACAATGTCTAAACCCTGCAGTTGTTAATATATAACGCAGTGGTGGAGGAATGCCTCTTTCTTCTTCGACTTTTCATTTTGCTTCTCTATCAAATCATGTCTTATTTAGAAATATTTAATTTGCATGACATCGCACACAATACTAGTGTAAAGTGTGTTGAAACAAACCTTTTTTTTCACTTCACAATACTTATATGGTACTTTTTAAATGCTACAACATATTGGTATTCATCCCAAATGTAAGAAAAACACAGCCATTGATTTGTTGTTTTTCGTTGAAGACTTTACTTTCAGACTCCTTGTGAAACATATAGCTGCAGTCAAAGATCTTAAGTGACCTTTGTTCAAGTGAAGGCTGATAAATGTTGCTTCACTGTCTCGATTGTAAAAACACGAGGTGTCCCCTGCTGACAGGAAGTCCCTGTGTTAAAGGTACAGGGTCAAACACATCCAGAAAACTCCCTTTTATTCTTGATTGATGTGTCTTTGTTCAAAGGACAGTTCATCCCAAAACCAGAAATACATATTTGACCTCTTACCTGTACAGCTATTTATCAATCATCATTATTTGTGTGTGATTTGCCTGAGATCAATATAATGCAACTCATTAGATGTATACGTGTTAGGCCCAACTGTTCCAAACTGTTCCAAACTGTTCCAAACTGTTCCGTCATGAATTAGCTAACAACAGCTTTTGAAGTTTATCTTGAGTAGAGATATCCTTGAAAAGCCTTTAATTTAACCAAAAAACAAGGCATTCATTTGTCAAATAAATTAATATTTCAAAAATGTGTAATGGTAAGAAGGATTTTATGATTTGTTAAGACAATGATCATTTAGAATTGCCTTTAAAATCTCAAAAGCTGCTAGAATACACCAAATGATGCTTACATGAAATACACGCAGATCTGAAAGGTAGAGAAGATGCAAGTCACATTGCTCTTACATTTCATTCCAAGTGAACAATCCTAGAATGTAGGGCTGTGCGATTATGGCAAAAATCCTAATCACGATTATTTTGGTCAATAATTGATATCACGATTATTAAAAACGATTATCCATTTACTTTGAAAACATCCATTTATTGAAACAAAAATGTGAACAGTATGTTTTTAACAGTTGATTACCCTGAACTTTAAGTATAATTCAACTGAAAAACCAATAAAATAAAAAAATAAAAATTACATTTTTTTTTTTTTTTATAAAAATAATAATCGTTTTATTTCGATTACGTTGTTTTCGTAATCGTTGCAAGCCAAAATCGTAATCGAGATTAAAATACGATTAATTGCACAGCCCTACTAGAATGTCTTAAATGTAACCTCCCTTCATGTAGGAAGTGGATCTGTCCTTTTTAATGTTATTCTTTGGCACTAGCACTACAGGTGAGAGGAGAACAGATGTATTATTCAAAGAAGTTGGAACTGTCTTTTCAATGTAACACGTATGCAAGCTTGCACATCGTTCATAAAACAACCAGAATATCATTTAGAAAAAAAAGGTAGAATCATGGTACTTTTATGTTCAGTATGATTTTGAATGAGAGCATGAGTTTGACATCCTGCTGAAGTCAAACAGACTTTGATTGCCAGTCTTTTCAAGGAAAAGGAACGTTTCGTTTTTAGTGACTCAAGCTCTCCTCTGTTGGTTTCCTTCGCCTTTTCATTCATCATGTCAGTTTACTCGGGGGTAAACTGGACATTTGTCAGCTATTTGTTTATCCATTCCACAGCGAAATGAGGATAAACAGGAAACTGGTTCTGACCGACCTACACGAGAGAAACATTTATTCCCAGAGTATGCCCAATACGTCCAAATGAGTGCAGCATGCTCTGTGTGCTTGAAACACTTTTCCTCTTAAGATCTTGGCTTTAATAGCATCATTTGGAGTTACCCTGCTATGTTCACTCCAGCCAGGCATCTCGCTGCCAATATGGCCTTACCTTTTACAAGCTGTACGCCCCGTTAATGATCACAAACATCATGTTGTAAAATGTATAGCAGAAATGTGTAATGTCTTTGTTTCATCCATATGAGTGGAATGGTATGTGGTCTTATTGTTACCAGCTGCTTCTCTTTGATTTCACCTTCTTTCTTCTTAGGATATTTAAGGGAACGTTCTGTAATAATACAATTGCACCTTTCTTCACAGTACATTTTGTTTCACTGAGGCCCCGGCTAAATCCAAATGCCCTTCTAGGGGTCATTAGTCAAAATCTGTTTTTGAAAGAAGAGCCTCGGTCCGAGTGTTGTTGCCCAGCATCTAGTTTGAAGGTTGCAAGCAAAGGTCACAGACCAAACAAAACCACCAGAGAAACACCATAACTCAAAGAAACCTCAGCTTTTCTATCATGCATACACTTTTTAAACAATAACATCATTTCAAAAGGCATTTCCACCTTCATTTCATTGCACTTGTTCATTTGTGTGCTGCCAAAATGTGTTTTTTTGAGCTGTTGGATGCCAAACAATAATCGCACATAAAAAAGTAATGTTAATTTCTATCACATTAAAGACATGTATCAGGATGTCTTGTGCATCATTCAAATGTTCATTTGATATGGTAACATGGCTCAGTGGTGCAGTGCAGCTGCCAGAGCTGCTGAGCAAACATCTGCTCCTGCAGCACGGTGTCACATTAGGACAGTCAGACAATGCCCGTCACTTTCTGTATCAAATGTCATCAGAGGTTGGATAGTCGCAGCTAAAAATACTTTTTCTGACCCGAGTTTAACCTTAAATGTATCCTCGGTACAGCAGTTTTATTACATGTTTCTCTTTAAGCTTGAGTGGCTCATATCAATCTATCTAAAGCCATCTCTGGGAAGTTATTCAAACCTTGGATTCGCTAAAATGACTTTCATAAATCTGTCCTTTCTCCATGTTCAGCTCTTTCAGGGTCAGTCTACGTCAGCAAGAAACTCCTGCAGTCAGCCAAACATTTTTCACCTTTGGTCTGCTTACTTTTGGATTTACATCCACAAATGTCCTTTTTGATCCAACATCCACAGCTTAACGGAGTCACTTCCCCTCTGAGTCACATTCAAAACTGCAGCCAGACTCACTTTTCCTGCAAGTCAACGTCAGGAAATCAGGAGGCCCCAAAAAGAAGGAAGTATAAGTGACTAATTAATAGGTTACTTTAAGACTCTTATGCTAATACTTTAATTATGATCACGTAAAAAACTGCCAATTTTGACCTTAAATTACTATAATTAATATGTTTCAAAGCTTTGTTTTCTGTGCAAAAGCGCCAACAAGTTTTGTGTTGCCTATCCTGAAGTTATTTAAAATATAAAACAGAAGTCTGTATTTATGTTATGTACGCCTTAAGAAGTGTAGTTTTGTTTTAATGTATGTGTGATTGATTGTTTTATAGGATTACATCATTTGGATCCACAGAGGGTTTTCCTTTCTGCTAAAAAAAAAGACAGAATTTCTCAACAAAAAGACCCTGACCATCTAACATAGTGAACTCACACACTGTTAATATCTGTCATATTTCTGAAGTGTGTGCATTTATGTACAATTCATCACATCATTTAAACTGCCATGATTGCATTGATCTAATCGCCACCTATGTATAAAACATGTTTTAAATACTTGATTGCATTGACTTTGTACGATGGATTCATCTCGCTGTTCTGGTGCCTGTAGATCGGGGGTGTATGCAGGGGCGGGGGGGGGTGCTAGTGAATTGTCCGACCGGCTCAATTTCTTCTGCATTTCTATAGTTTTACGTATTTAAGTAAAATATGTGAGTACTTTTCCAATCACTGAGTGTTTAAATCAAAGGCAGTGCATTATTCTTGGAATAATAATAATTATAATACATTTTGTTTAAACATTTTATACTAGATCTTGAAGTTGTAAATTAATAAAATTAGAGCAAAAAGTATTCTGTAAAAAACAAAGTAGCTTCTCATAGATTTAAAGACTTTATTGGCATATACTAAACAGCTATAATCTTTAACAAAATTAAGTGTATTTAAGACATGGAAGAAATAAACAATAAAATAATGCAAAAGACAAAATGGTGAAGGTAAATGCATGCATGAATACATTTTAACATGCAAAATACAATAGATGACATTAAATATAATACATTTGTTGGAAATACTCATTATACTAACGATTAAAGTAAATGCACCTTAAATGTGTACTCCAGTACTCTGTTAGTGATTTACAATAGATTTAATTTAATCCTAGCTATTTTTAACCCTGAGTTGCCACTAGATTGCACTGTAACTATTTGTTATTTATTTCCGTGTTAAACCAATGACATGGGCGACATCTAGCGGCCACAGTGTGTTACTGCACCTCCAGTGTTTGTATGCCGCCATGAAAGAGTTAAAGTCCAAATCCCATTACGGCTTCTGTTGGTTACAGTTGAATTGATTCGGACAGGTCACGTGGTCGGAAATCAGCGACTGCAGGCTGGAGTTTGTCTGGAAGATTCACACAGGAGGGAGATTTCTCCGAGCAGAGAACATGGATTTTATGACAGATCGGGATGTGCAAAAGGTGAGCGTTACATTCAAATAAAAAGTACACAAGGTACAGTGACATGTAGCTCACTTCCATCAAGTACTTTGTCCTTACAGTGTACTTATTCATGCTCACAAACAACTGTAACTTGATTGTATGCAAACAAACGTGTATTTACTTACACCAAGTATACCGACATGTTTCAGTGTTCTGTGTGATGTTCCTGCAGGATTGTGTGTTTATATTCATATAGTTCACGTGACGGCACATTTGAGGCTCATTACATAACCTGCTGCAGCCACAGGTGACCTGTCCTGCTGTGTGAAGCAACAGATCTGCATTTTACAGTAAATCTGCCATTTAGCATTGTAGCATTATACAGCACTTTAAATAAAACGAGTAATGACACCACCAGGACATAACACCAAGATCAAATCAATCTCTTTCCTTTACCAGGTTAGCAAGTTTATAAGAGTCGATGTGTCACAAAGTGCTTCAAACAACAGACATAACATATTATCTAAAGGATTTGAGAATATACACAGTGTATGTTATTCTAAACACGATCGTGTGAAAAACAACTAAATAGTTGATCTTCAGAAAACTATGCACTGATTGTTCTATAAAGTGTCATTCATATGTTGACATTTCAAAATTAGAAGGAAAAAAACCAAGTCACATCCTCTCCAAAAAGAAACCAAAGGACACGTCTCCATTAGTGATCTCCTCATGTGACCACAGCCCATAGTGAATACACTGGATGACTGCTATGACCTGTCTGTAGTGTTGTAGTTCATCTATTGCATATTTGTTTAGGTAAACGCTACAAGTATATAATGATATCATGGAATATGATGCAGATTAAACTAGCAAACATATACACACATTAACACCATTATATTACAGTAAACACTGACAGGGGACACTTTACCGCACATTGACTACTTTTATTTTTCATACACTGAGCTGATAATACTTTTACTTTAATAAGTGAATGAATCCAGGACTTTCACTGGACTTGTTAAAAGCTCTTTGTGCATGATCCATGGATTTATTTTATTGTATTCATATATTGTTTTAGTAGTCTCATATTCTGTACACAGTACACACTGTAAAGCCCCCTGAGACTAATGTAACATGTGTGATATTGGGCTATATAAATAAACTGAGATTGACTGCAGTACCTGGAGGAGGGGTACGTGGTTCTGGACGGGCTGCTGACCCCCCAGGAGTGTGATGAGCTGAGGCAGAGGATGGGGGACATGGTGGAGGAGATGGACGTCCCCCAGCACTGCCGCACCACCTTCTCCACCAACCACGACGAGCAGCTCAAAACTCAGGTGACTCACCTTTCAATCTGTTACATTGTTTATTAGTTTACCATTGACTAAGCCACAAGGAAGGGTTGGTTATTTCAAATTATCGGGTTTTTATTTTAGATATTTGTTTCATTAATGTTTATTTATTTGATGTTATATCATTTATTTATGGTATTTTATTTTACTTTTAAAATACTTTATATTATATTATTATTATTATTATATTATATTATTATATTTTACTTTTACTTACTTACACTTGTTTGTGTTTATATATGTTTAAAGGCATGCTTTTATTATTTTTATTTTTTTATTATTGTATTTGTATAATCTTAAAGTGGGAGCAGGGATGGGGTTAAAATGTAAATGAATAAACATAAATAGGCCCTGGATGTTTATTACAAGACATTATAATATATGACATTGTAATACATTTATATATATTTATATATACAAAAGCATCTGCTCAGAGCCATAGATAAGTCATAAACTGTGTCAAAATATGACATATTTATCCCACTGTTTGTCTTCTACATGCTTTCCATCATATTGCACTAACAGATGCAGGTAAGGTTCACACTGATGTTTCTCAGCTGCAGAACCTGAGTGTGTCTGTAGCCCCCCCCCCCCCTTATTGTCCCTCCTCTCAGGCTAGTGGCAAACACACGGTCCACAGTGTATTCAGTGTTTTCAGTGTCAATGTCTGAACTCCCCCCCCCTGTATCAGATGACTGACGTTAACCTTTGACCTGCAGGGAAACGCAGACTATTTCATCACCAGTGGAGACAAGATCCGCTTTTTCTTTGAGAAAGGAGTTTTTGACGACAAAGGTGAGCTCTATTTGGAGTTCTCTCCTGCCTCTACTGAATGTTTTCTGTATCACCAAACGCCACATTAGATGGGTGAAGCTTTTTTCTTGTCTTGCAGGGGACTTCATCGTACCAAAACAAAGGTCGCTAAATAAAGTCGGACATGGTGAGATTACTAAAATTAGATGTCCAAACATCATGCAGAGCTTTTAACAAGTCCAGTGAAAGTCCTCCAATCATTTACTTATTTAAAGGTCCCATGTCATGGCCATTTCTACTGATCATAATTCCATTGTTGAGGTCTACTAGAATAGATTTATATTGTGCAATTTTCCAAAATCACATTGGTCTCTCATACAGCATCTCTGTATAGTATGTGTATTCACTCTCTGTCCTAAACGCCTTGTTGGAGCTCCTGCCCCCCCCCTCCCTGTGAGCCCAGTGTGCTCTGATTGGTCGGGACGTTGCGAGGCTCGTTGCTGCTGCGAGCTGCTGCGAGGAGCGGACAGGTTTCCGGGTCGGCGATACAGCGAGAACAAGCCAAACTCATCCTGAGCACACACAAACACTCACAGCCGAAGTAAAAACAATAAGTGTGGCTTGATATTGAGTAAGAAAAAGGTTTATAACGCTGTGAGAATGGGTCTGCAGAGAGCATTTCTCCGCCATCCCAACTCGTCTATTACCAGCGTTCAGGGAGCTCTATGCAAGTCAATGGGGACTCCCTGTTAGTTAGCCAAGGGATCCTGGTGTGTGAGGTGCTCCGCGGATTGGTCCATTTGGGCCAATCCGGTCATTTGTTGTTGATTTGGGTGTTCACACGTCAACCCAGGAAGAAAACAATGGAAAATGAGAAATCTCCAACGAGGCGTTCTGGGACAGCAGAGACAGGTCTTTTCTGTGTTAGAGTTTTACTCGCTACAGGGTGTACTTTGAGGGTTTGTGACTCTGCACACCGTTTACATGCAGAAAAACCTTCATAACACACAAGGGGACGCGTAATAACCGGAAAAGCATGACATGGGCCCTTTAAGTAAAAGTATTACCAGCTAAGTGTTTGAAGACAAAAAAAGTAGTCAATGTGTGCGGTAAAATGTCCCCTGTCAGTGTTTTACTGTAATATATGGTGTTAATCCTACAGCTGTGTTAATGTGTATGTTTATATACTTACTGTTTAATCTGCAGCATTGCATCATACTCCTGAGATCATCATATACTTGTAGCGTGTACCTACACATTTGTATAGCTTTGAAAAAAGATCTTGTTTTTCCCAGTCACTTCAGTTTATCAGAAGCATTCTAAATCTCCAGGGCCCAGGAGTTCAAACACTTTTAATCCCTATCTGACAGAGATGGAGTACTCGAGTCCTGGACTCGGACTCGAGTCGGACTCGAGTGCCGATTTTCGGGACTCGTGACTCGACTCGGACTCCCGCACTGATTGACGCGACTCGGACTTGGACTCGTGAATTCTCGCGCACGATGACTTGGACTCGGACTCGGACTCGTGAATTATCGCGTACGCTGACTTGGACTCGGACTCGGACTCGTGAATTTTTTCCCCCATGATGACTCGGACTCGACTTGTACATTGACGCTCCGACTTGGACTCGGACTCGGACTCGAGCAAGTTTTCTATGGAGTCTGATGTCCTCTATCCTGGCGTGTGCACCGGCTGCGAGGCGAGTTCACGTACTGGGCCCCGCTATTCCAGTCTAAAGATGTCTAGAGACACACCCCGCATCGTGCTGTATGCTTTCACACATTCTGCTTCCACATTGGAAAAGAGCAGCGCAAAATGCTCTATGTGGAAACAATATTGAAGAGAAGGCTCCGTAACACATTACTCTAAACATCGAGTTCAGACATATAGGCTGTCTTGAACACTATCATCAGAGTAAAGTGATCTAATCAATAAATAAAGATTCAGCCGATAACACGAAAGCATATGGCTACTTAACATGCAGAATGACGTCATTTTGCATGCTAAGTAGCCATGTGCTTTCTGGGGCTAAATCTTTATCAGTAAACCGATTTAACCGGTAAAAGTTCCTTCAAAATAAGAGTCCCGATCTTATTACTATCAAAATAAAAGTGCAAAACGAAAACTTTACCATAGGAAAATATTGGCATACAAATATAATCACTTCTCTAAAAGGTAACTCATTTTAAACATAGTTTATATATAATAATAATAATAATAATATTAATATTAGTAATAAGCTTTATATTTGTATAGCACCTATTACAAGAATTGTAGCCAAACTGGCTTCACAGCAGTTCAATAGACAGATTAGTATAACATGACAGGATAAAAGCAATGTAGAGGAGCAGCTACATTTCAACACATATATCCACGAAGATTAATACATGAAGACTTGTGACTCGGACTTGACTTGGACTCTTCTTAGGTGACTCGGACTTGGACTCGGACTCGAACACAGGTAATGATGACTCGGACTCGGACTTGACTCGGACACTCCTTGGGTGACTCGGACTTGGACTCGGACTCGAACACAGGTAATGATGACTCGGACTCGGACTCGACTCGGACATTCCTTGGGTGACTCGGACTTGGACTCGGACTCGACTACGACTCTCCCTTGGTGACTCGGACTTGGACTCGGACTCGAAGAGTGGTGACTCGAGAGTGACTTGGACTCGTGAATTGGTGACTTGACTACAACACTGCTATCTGATCAGATCAGATTTTGAAATCCCATTTTTTGTGATCCAGGATCAGACAAGTCGGCCAGATTTTGTCCCTGTAGTTCAAAGCAATTCAGGATAGGATCACCCTGATCCAGATTACGACTTTTCAAGATTACTAGATCCTGAATATCAGTGCTTTAATCCTGCCGATCTCCATCTAGTGGATATGAAAAATAAGGAAGACAAGAGACCACATTGCAGAGACATCTATTGTCCGCAATTACTTTTGAAAGGTGATGACAGATGATGGACTTTTTTTTTGTTGAAGATATTTTTTCTTTAATCTAAATTGCATTTGTGATTGACAATCTTTGTTGTGATACTTTTATGAGCATACACATTTATGTCATCAACATTTGGTTGAAAGCAAAATAGGCCATCTCAAACGTGAGCAAAAATGGAAAAATAAAATGTATTTCCCATGAAGGCTAAAAATGGTGTATTATTTCAGTTAACAAACTTTGCCATCTTATTTAAATTGAAACATATTTTTAAATCAATTGTACAGTACATTTAGCTCTGGTAATCCACTGGAGATCCACCCCTCTGGTGGGATCAGGATAATCCAGTTTTTTGGGATCAAACTGATCCCAATCCTGTGTTGTCGGTTTAAACTACCCGTTTTGAAGATTTGATCCAGATTAAAGCTTGGATTGGATTTCCTGATCTGATCGGATATCAAAGTGATCCTAATCCTGTTTTTTGGTTTTGAACTACCCAAAATCCAAATCTGATTTGATCAGATAGGGATTACAAATTTTGAACTCCTGGGCCCTGGAGATACATGATTCTTTACTGGACAGGGATAAACATTTTGAATCTTAAATCTGACTAAAGCTTTCACATAACTGTGCAGTAGAAAAGTACAATATATCCTTAAGATGTGTTGGAGTAGAAGTGATATAAAACTGAATTACTAAAGTAAAACAATCTCAAATTTGTCAAACATTAATACCTAATCCCAGTTTTTGTCTTTAGCACTGCATGCCTATGAGCCGTTGTACAAAAAGGTGACACATTCACCCAAAGTCCAGGTGAGTGAGCCGTTGAATATCAGAGAATAATGCTGAGTCCCTGAATAACTCACATTGAATACATAATGCATTTGATCTCAGGGCTTAGCGAAGAAGCTGGGCCTCATCAGTCCTGTGATACTGCAGAGCATGTTCATCTTCAAGGTAACACATTCAATATGAAGGAAATGTCTTGTTTACATTATGCTGTGTGTGTAGTTAAAGATATCCATATATGTTCCTTCTCTCTCCCGCAGCAACCAGGGATTGGTGGAGAAGGTAAGCTGATTTAGTTTTTTAAATGTTAAAATAGTTTTTCTTTACCACTGTTTTCCATAGATATTTAAAGATATTATAATATTGTATTTCTGCATCTCTTGCAGAATCTGCTGTAATATCAATACATTGTGTGTTAACAATTTAAACTGAGATGTGCTTTATAAATAAACGTACCTTGCCTTGTGAGTTAAAGGTAGGGTATGTAATTCACTTCAGAAACACTTTTTGTTATATTCCATGGAATGCTCTTAACATCCCGATAGCAATGAATATCTTAAGTGCTTTGACAAAAAATCCATAAAAAATGTCATCTGTGGAAGCCGTAGTACTGTAAAAAGCACGACCAATCATTTTAGCCGGCCCGGCTAAAATAACTGGATGGCCTACCTGCCTGTCAGCCTTCCATCTGTGCACAAACTTATCTCGTGCCCTCATTGGTCATGTGCGCGTTCGTGTGTGTTGGAGGAGGGGCTCTGTAAGGAAGTGGCAGATTTTTTCCGGCTGTGTATTTTCAAATTCTAGCACACTCGAGCTGGTTTCTCCAAAATTACCTACCCTACCTTTAATGCAATAGGTCAGTGGATCCCGACAGGGGGTATGGGACCCCTAGGGGAACTTGAGGGGATTGCAGGGGGTACGTAGAAAGATTAGGAATTGCAATTTATTTCCACACAAAAAAACACTTTTAATCAATTTTCCTAATCCTGGTGTCCGGCCTGGCTCTGCGTCTGAGACTATGGTCTGAGAGGAACAGCTCCTGCTCTCAGGATGGTGTTGATGGTGATTGTCTAGCACTTTTTATTTTTGAAAGACCAGCAGGCTCAAGTGTCTCATTAAAAGTCTAGTGACTTAATCAAATATGTTAAACTGCTAGAAGTGAGACTTAATATTATTATTTTTCTTTCACTCACAATAAGTGTTAATGTCCAGTTTAAATGCATTTGTATTAAGGTATTTTCATTTGGGAGCAGTTGGGTTGAATAGGGTTACAAAGGGTTTAAACATGTAGGTGAATGATCAAAGAGGAGTGAGGGGGTTCTTTTAGAATGGAGACCGGCTCGAGGGGTACATGAGACACAAAAGGGTGGGAACCACTACAATAGACTGTGTTTTTTTAAAGTGACGCCACATCAAGATGCTACCTTTCTGTACACGGAGCCTCTGGGCAGAGTGACGGGTCTGTGGATCGCTCTGGAAGACGCCACCGAGAACAACGGCTGCCTGTGGTTCATCCCGCGCTCTCACAACAGTAAGACTACCTTTCATTTACATTGTGAGGAAATGAACCATTAACTGGGGAAACAAAAACAGAGGAGGGATCCCACTCCCGGGCCAAACAGACCCGGAATAGATGTTATGTGTACAGAATAAACATTGAGTAAAATAACAACATAGACAATCCATATGACAATAATTGAATGTGTGAACAAATGGGTTCAGCAGGATGTGAAAGAGATTCAAGGTGCTGCCACGATGACTTCATTCTGGATTGTTAGGGATGTTGTTTGAGGCACTTATTTCTCTTCTCAATATCTATCTCAAATTGAGTTTCCAAAGGATGCATCAACTGACTAAATAGCTGACTCTATTGATGTTGTATGTAATAGTTTCTAATTGTTTTTGCAGGTGGTATATCTCGGCGTATGGTGCGTACCCCTAAAGGCACGTATCCCATGACTGACTTCACCGGGCGAGAGCAGACCTACGATGAACAGAAGTTTCTCGTTGCTCCTGTTAAGAAAGGTAAGCCACTTTTGTTTTTAACCCTTGTGTGGTGTTCATATTTGTGTTACTCAGCCAGTGTTCGTGGGTCTGGTGGACCCGCTGCTTTTTTGGCCTTCAATTCAACACAATCAAACTATTTGATGTTCAAAATACTCAACAGATGTTTACTTCATCCCAATTACAAGCAATATAAACAGTATATATGGTTCATATTTGCCCTTTTACATTTGTTAGATCACATTAATGAATTCAAGTGCTTCTTGTTTTTCTGCCCACTGACCGGCTGGTCCTGTGGCTCGTCTTTTTAGTAACTAGCTGATCCTCTTCTTCAAAGTCACTGTCAGACTCAGAATTCTCAGAAATGTGATCCTCACATTCTGAAGCCTCTTCCTCTTCCTCTACATCATCATCAAATGGTTCTCTCTCTTCCAGAATCATTTGCAAGCCCCTCTGAGCAGAGAATCTTTTGGCCATCTTGATCAGCTGTGATAAGGACCCAAACTAGCGAAGCTTTATTTATTGTGTCTTGCCCCAAATGTGCAGCTGGGAAAGGTTGCCAAAAAACACCATATAGTCTCTTTCTATACATTGTCATCGTATTTGAAAAATGTAATGAATCAACTTAATCTAAAAATGAATATGTAACTATTTAAATATGCAATATGCATGTGATGAAGGCTGTTGAACTGGATTTGCTTGATTTCATTAGCCTCATCCCAATACCCCTCCTCGACTCCTCTCTTCCCCTCCTCCGGGACTTGACCCGGAAATCGATCAAGACACGCCATTTTGAAGGACGTCCCAATAGCTGAAATGCACACGGAGGAGTCGAGGAGGGGTGAGGGAGGAGGGGTGCAGGAGGAGACGAAAGGGAGGATACACGAGAGCAGACTACGCGGAAGTGTTTTCACTACTCGCGTATAAAAGCCCCGCCCCCACCTTCACAGCTGGTCGATTTCAACACAGGAAAACGGAGAACTGGAAGAATGAGTGGGAAAGCGTCACATAAATGTATAAGTGCTCACAGCTCCGTGGGAATTATTATGTGCAATTCATTTCTTAAGGTTATACTAACAATTTAAGTCATGTTTAATGATCTTGAATGTCACTAAAACATAGCTATTAAGAAAGCTATTTCATAAATGGCTAGATCTTGATAAATAACAATTATTTGTTTTGTTTTGTGTTAAGATATTCAGGAGTTAAATTATTTAAAATGCACAGTCCTGAATGTGGGTTTCTGGTGAATGTGGGGATCTACAGGACACACATTTTCAGAGTAAAGGCTTTCACATTATTATAATTATAATTTTATTGAAATGTACATTTTACACCAAAACAGAGCACAAAAGCAGGACCAACCATCATACATTGAATTCCTTGACTAAAAAGAGAAAGATTCATCATTTAAATACATATTTAACAACAAATGGGCCGGTTCTAAAGGTTATTCAGTTAAACCCAATGAGAGGGGATACAGCTGTGCACATGTCATCATTAACAGACGTCGTTTAAGAGTGACGTTTGAGTGAACGAGGACATCCCAATTAATACCTGAGGACTCCTCTGTCCTCGCGTCACCTCCTCGTGTCTCTCGCTCGCATCTTACGGAGGCGGAGCTAAGACGCAAGGAAGGGACGCGAGTGAGGGAAAGGAGGAGTCGAGGAGGGGTATTGAGACGAGGCTAGTGTGAACCGTGTGCCTCCTCTTCTCTCCGGCTCCAGGAAGTGTGGTCCTGATCGACGGGGAGGTGGTGCACCGCAGCGCTGAGAACACCTCGGAGGATTCCCGTCACGTCTACACCTTCCACATCATGGAGAGCCAGGACACCCGCTGGAACCCCGACAACTGGTGAGAGCCCGCTGCGTCCTTCTGTAGCACACGTTGGTCCTCTAGAGAGCAGATCGCTGTCACAGTTTCACATTATAAAATATGAGTTCATAAACTGAAACATTGAAAACACAACCCTCCGAATTTTGCACATTGCACGTTATTAGTGCTCATATTTTATTAGTAGATTTGTTTACGGGTATATCTATATTTCATCCATATTCCATATAAATAGTGTTATATTTTAATGTTATTAGAGTTTTCTTTAAATCGTTTTTTTATCCTAGTTTGATTTGATGGTTCTTTTCTAACAATCAATCTTCTTTAACTGTGTATGTATGCATCGTATGCAAGGCAGATTCCTCTATGTGTATACTTCTAATAACAATAAACCTGATTCTGATCTTTAGGAGGTGTGATGTGTTTGAATCAGAATTGTAACTTTGCCAAAAATATATACTTTTAAACATCCATTTTGTAATTGCAGTGGGATTTTCTTGTCTTATCAATTCTCCTTCACATCTTTTTATATCTTTGACGTTTTCAATTAATAATACATTTCAAAATAATAATAATAATAATGTCAAAGAAAATGGTTAAAAGATGCGTTTCTGTACATTATTTTCACTACCGTTTGGCTAGCCCAAGAAAAGACATGGCTGCCTGTGTTAAGGGTGTGTTTGCAAAGGAGGATCAACATTTCAGAGTGACCTTGCAAATGCTTCTAAATGAAACGTTTGAATGATAAGAGGAGGAAGGTTGTGTTCTCACTAAGTCTGAAATGTCTCCACTTGTCATGCTTCCATCTGTTTGTCTTCAAAGGCTGCAGCCCACTGAAGAGCTCCCGTTCCCGCAGCTCTACACTAAATGATGACATGTTGGGCTGCAGTTCATGGACAGACCTGAAGGAGGCACCAACACGTTTGAACCACAGATAAGAGACATTTCTCTGAAGCTACAGTACATGAAGGCTGCTTTCAGGCAAAGTCACAACTGAATCAATGGTGACTCACATCTTTTTAAATAGGACGTTTTTGTAAAAATGAATTTGAGATAACGTTTCTAACAGCTGACATTTAGGTCTACTTTTATTCAGCAAATCAAACATTGTCAAATGTGTGTCAAAACAAGACGGTAGATTCCTTTTTATTTTTATTTTGCAGACAACAGTAAGCATTGCTATTTTCAAGTATGTTCATGTTAAGATGAAATGAAAAAAAAAAAAATGTATTTTTGACTGGATTATCAATCACAACATTCAAACCTTTTTTGTCCATTTTAAAATTAAACTGTGAAACCAAAAGACGTGTGTGTGTTCTCTCACCGTCAGTCACACAGGTCCTTCTCTTTTCTCAAATGTACTAAAATAGGAGACATAACAATTGTATCTACCTTTTTGATGCACTCAACATGCAATATTACATAAGAAATGTAAGGATGATGTAAAAGTAACAGTAGTATCATGCTAATAAATAAAAAAACACCAAATAACTTTTACAGATGATCAAATACCATAAGGCTGTAAATGAATTCATGCTGAAAACATGTTTCAGGTTATAATCTGAAGCATCCTCATCCAAAACGATGAGATTAAACCTGACGAGGATATGTATGTAAAGCATAATGAAAGTTGCTAAAAAGAAAAAGGCCTTTGTACATCATTTTTGACCAAAGCACATCTACAAACTCCGACAATATGCAAGGTTTGAAGGCTCAGTCTCAGAGGAAATATTTATATTAAGTGTACCTTTAAATGGGTCCCATCAAACCTCAAAGAAAACCATACTGCAGAATACCTGTGTACATGTTACAGTACTGATATCACATTAGTGTCATGCAAGAGCAAAGTAGATTTCTGCCGTATTGAAGTATAAATCAGCCCTTATAAAGAGAGGGGCTGCCATGCGTTCATCTACATAATGTGTGATAGAAAATATACTTCTTAAGGCAAATACTCTCAGCAGTATTCCTTCATATTGCCGTCGGGGAGACAAAATAACATTAAGAAAAAGACTACGCTAACTTTAAATAATGTTCTTCAAAGGCAATACAAAGGTATCCATTAGCAAAAGGGGAACAAGATATTGATCATTGGTGATTCGTAATGTGCCGCTAGCAGCATCTGTACCGTCCAGAAGTGTTTAAGGAAATTTTTCCCACTTTGCTAATCCCCTGTTGCATAATTCAGGAGGTTTGGTGTCATTTATTCTGCAATGCTCGTCTTATTCCTTAAAGTAACTGGTATAGAAATGACTTGTGATGTGAGGGCCGCAGATTCTAATGTCACGGGAGACCTGATAGGAAAGTGAGAACACTCAAATGTATCTCGTTATTCATTCTCTTCGTCTGATCCAAATGCTTTTCTCCCATTGAACAGATAAAAAAAAAGGACGGGTACAAACAAATCTACGGTTCTTGTTCCTTATCTGTGAAAAAAGGTGGTGGAAATGTTTCGCCACAGAACCTTTTTTTCCAGCTGATAAATATTGTTTTTTTAGAACTTCAGAAAGATTTGTACTGGTCCTTAAATCATAAAGACAGGAGCAACTGATTAAAAATGGATCGCCAAAACGTTTCTCATTTTCCTATCAGCTCTTTACTATTGAATTATTTCGTGCCCCATTTGTTTGTTGACATTACATTTATCCGGCTGTCAGTCCGTTACCTTTCTTTTCTTGTGCTGATCAGTCAACTGATAAAGGGATTTCTGTTACTAAATTAATATCTTTCCAAATTTCTCAAACTTTCCCCCCCCAAATCATCTTCCTTTCTCCCCCTGGAAAGAGCTGAGGAGAGCAGGAAGAGTCTGTTTTTGTTTCTCATCTCTCCCATCAAAGCTGCAGCAGGATGAAGAGGTAGAGGGGGAGGAGGAGGTTGTCTATTTGGGAGGTGTAGGCTTCCAGCATGGCCACCAGAGAGATGGAGCCCACGATCCAGGAGTAGGTGGAGTTCAGATTGATGCTCCCGTCGAAGATAAGGAACATGGCCACGGCGATAATCTGGGCAAAAATAGACGTCGCAGTTCCCTCCATGGTTTTCTTAGTGCCGGGCCAACGGATCTCTCCCATGGTGCTCCCGAAAATAGACGCCACCGTGTCCCCCACCCCGACAGCCAAAACCCCGGCGTAAGGCACCAGGCCTCCTGCCCCGGGGAGGACCCCATGTGGAGCACAGGGTCCTGGGAACAACCATAAGGGTAGAGACATGCCTATCAGCAGGTAAACATGGGTCAGGATAAGAGGCCCTGAGTCCCGCTCATCGAGGAACAAAGTGAGGAGCTGCCTGAGGAGCTGACCGAACGGCATGATCCGGAAATAACGCACGTACTCCAGGAACAAGAAAACCGCCAAGCAGCCCACAGACGCCACGTGGAGCAGCTGCCTGTCGTAGATCAGCCCAGGAACATACGTAGCCACCACGATGAGATGGAAGTACTTCCGCACAATCGTCGAGGCCTGGTGTTTCTTGGACCCGGATTGGCGCTGGTAGTTCTGGTGCAGCACAACGCAAGTGGCCACGGCAACCAGAAAGAGCCAGTACCCGAGCAGACACAGCCTTCTGTCGTTCAAAGTCACAAAGTCCAGCAGCCACATGAGCGGATGCCTGCCGATGAACAAGGAGAGCCACGGCATGAGGATCCCCAGACCCAGGACGGCGGTCATCATGTGGAAGAAAAGTGACGACACCCAGGTTTCCGACTCCATGAAGCAGAAGAGCAGGGCGAAGAAAACCCCCAGCAGCAGAGAGCCTACAACAATAACTGGCAGGAAGTAGTTCACAGGATCACCTTTGACCTCTGCAAGGTTCAGGGAGCGCTTGATGAGCTGGTTGACGATTAAACTGATTCCCCCGACGATAAGGAGCGCCTCGCCGGGGGTGAAGCTGCGAGGCAGGAGGTAAAGCACAATCAGGCTGAGATAAACGAAGATCAGAAGCACCTCCAAGACCTCGATGACCTCTGAAACGGTCAGCGTCTGTTTGGTGGTGTAGAGGATGGCACTTCCTGCCATACCCGCGATCACGCACGTGTTTGTGGGTACTGGTCTGGTGATTCCCAGTGCGATCAGGGACAGAAACAGAGCGAGCATCATCCCAGTAATGGTAACCACCATGGAGAAGCGTTCAAAGTAGACGTTCCCCGAGGCAGAGCACTTTTCCTTCAGCACCAGGCCCAGCAGAGGCATCACCATGGAGGCCGGCACGATGCCGCTGTTTGCCGAGGGGCGAAACTGGAACACGGCGCCTCCCGCTCGGAGAAGACGGTCCCATTTGTGCTGCACGTAGAACGCCTGGATGAAGAGGGCCACGATGCACCAGGAGTGCTGGTTCCACACGGCCGTGTGGACGCACAGCACCATGGCCAGAACCACGGCAGACTCCACGTACGCCGGGTTGATCTGCATGGCTGCAGGGGGGGGAGGAGAGGAGAGAGGGAGGGAGGGAGGGTCTGGAACAGATGGCCTGCAACATTGAAGGCCTTCTTCGGTCACTTCCTCTCGCTGACACATCATATGGCAGCTATTTTTCATTTGCTAAGGATAGAAAAGAGGGGGAAATATAAATCAGTGAGGTTCCATTTATTGGTACAGGATGTACGATACGGTACATCTGGTGACGTAAACAATTCATGTCTGATTTCTTTTCTTATTCATATAATAATAATCAGAACCAGAATACCTTTATTTGTCTCACAGAGGGGGGGCTTACATTGTTACAGGGAAAGTAAAGCGTTATAAAAAAGTATAATTAAGAGGCATGCATAAAATATTAAAGATACAAATAGAAATAACACAAAATACAATTTCCAAAAATACACATCCATGGATGGACAACAAAAAGTACTAGTAACAGTATTTTTTTGTAGAAGGTATAAAGTAGTGTGATAGCAGCCAGGTAACAGTAGTAAAAGTGGAAGTATATATATATATATATATATATATATATATATATATATATATAGATATATATATATATATATATATATATATATATATATATATATATATATATATATATATATATATATATATATATATATATATATATATACACGTATATATATATATATATATATATATATACACGTATATATATATATATATACCGTGTATCTCTCTCTCTATATCTATATCTATATCTCTACGTCTCTATCTATCTCTCCGTCTCTATATATCTCTATATATATATATATATATATATATATATATACGTATATACGTATATCGCAGTTATTTACAGATTTATTACAGTAGTTGAGTTGTCTAAGATATAGGAGCCAGTAATAATAATAATGATTATAATATGTGTAATAAACAGGACAGTAGCTATTGGTTTCATCTGAATGTGAGACTACAAATTGACATTATTCACCAACTATCATTTTATGATCCGTTTCTCCATGAGTCATCATCCTATCCTTAAAGTGAACCTTGCTCCTGCTTTATCTGCTTTCTGCCATGAACTATGGCCACACTGAACATTCAACCAGACAGTGTGAAATTCACACACATGGTATGAATGAGGCCCCAGGAGAAATGCATGGTCTTTCTAAGCTGTATTTGTTGTAATGGTTGCAAACTTGCTAATTTGGTTATTGTATGTCTCTTTGTGGTCATTTTGCGTTCATTTCTGGTTGTATACTGTCTTTTTCTGGTTGTTTTGTGTCTTGTTATGATAATTTTCGTAGTGTTGCGTCTCATTCTGACTTGTGCCCATACCAGGCAATAACATTACATTTAAGCAGGGCTCTGGCCCAGGGGCCCACAAACCAGGTCAAACACCCGTCCATACGTTGAATGGTCTTCCACCTGGGCTAAATCATCTATGAAGGTCTTGTAAACAGCACATAAGACGGACACACTGAAATATCCTCCAGTCATTCGTAACATCCATGCTAATAAAGCCCCGCTAGCCCTCAGCAAAGGGAGAAACTCGTCCACTCGGCGAGCCAAGGATGCTGCAACCTCGCTCAGAGAAAAACAGCAGAGTTATCAGAACGACACAGAGGCGTTTACAACCACCGCTGCAGGGCGGGAAATAAAACCAACGTTCACGAAGACGAGCATACGTACCTCATAGGTGGAGGGATATCTGGACGAAGGAGCGGGGTTACACGAGCCGGCGCCGTCCTTTTACCAGATGTATTTCCTTTGTCAGCTGTCTGCTCTCACACGCAGAAGGAAGGGGCCATATTTGACAGCCGGGTCACGTGATGCAGCAGCCGTAAAAATATCTCTTAAAGGCCTGGTTTTCTTTGTTTTTAATGTGTGTGTTTATTTTATTAAATCAATTGTTTGAATATTGTGATTTTAAGAAAGCGCATACTGTGAATTGTATCTATCAAAAATATATAGTTTTTAATAACATTTGTTTTATTCCTGAATTGTACAGGTTTTACAGGTTTCTTGTGCTTTTTATTGTTTTATTTCTGTATTTAAAAAATATGATTACCTATTGTTGTTATTCTTATTATGATTATATTATTATTATTATTATTATTTTATTTTGTATTTACCATGATCTTTCTTGTGCCTTCGAGTATTCATTTCTATATTCAAAATATAATATAACCTTGTTTTTTATTTCTTGGTTTTATCCATAGACTGTATAAGGTTTTATCGCACATTTGAATTAGTTTAAATGCTTACTTTTTGTATTTATTCCCCTTGTCTTTACTTGATGGTACAGCACTTACCTACCTACTTTCCCTGTAGGCCTATATGGTGTTTTTTTGTAAGTTTTTATTTATATTATAATTATTATTATTTGCATTATTTCTAGTTCAGTAAAATACGTGAATAACACATGCACGAAAACATTATTACACTCTTAAGCAAAAAATGAAGCACTCACTGCTGTACTATCGCACCCAGGAATCCCATTGTATTCTTTATTAATTGGATCCATGGATGTATAATAAGAACGATTGGATCCGGTAAAGAGTCATGCACGTCCTGAAAGTGTTCCCATGTTCTAATAAAGGTTTTAGAGGAGCCTCTAAGTATTAACCTACTTTTTTCTTAATTTAGGAGAAACGATGTCTTATCATTTGTGTTAAATGTGTTAATTTAAGAGAATGTAATGATGCGTTTGGAAATCGTCGTACTTCAATATTATTTCTCTCCACAAGATGGCAGTAATGTGTATTCTGGTAACTCCAGAAAATATTATCGAAGAAGGAGTAGATGACGACCGTAATGACGACACAGCACAACAACCAATCACAGGTCAGGAGTGAAGATGGCGGAATCCGAGATGAGCGTCAGGTAGGCAGTTAGCAGCCAACTTTAGCTAACGTCTGCGTTGTTGTTTAAATAGTTTATAAAAACGTACCAGCGAGAAAACAATTCTACAGAATATGTCCGTGTAACAAACCATATTGTTGGTGGAATTTATATGTTTCGGTGTGTTCCTTTTGAGTTGTTAGCGCCATGCTAACTTAGCTTAGCATGTGCTAGCAGTTGAACATTTGAATGGCTTTTCAACGTGTGTCAGCCGCATGACAACAACAGCATGTCTGGGAAGTTCACTCTTAAACCATAAACTCTAATAAATAAAGTTTAATTTGAGCAGCAGACTCAAGTTTCTATGTTACGGTTAAAATGAATAGTTATGACAAAAGGAAAGAGGCTAACAACGTTAGTGTTTGTGCATAGACAGGACAATGACTAATGTCATAGTACAATATTCAATGTATACCTGTGTCAACTGTTAGAGATTTCTACACTATTTATACTGTTGAAGCTATTTTTTACAATTTCTGATATCGGATAAAATACTTTGATCTGTCAAGTACTCAATTTGAATACTTGACAGATCAAATACTGATGTATATATTGGGTATTATTTAGTAATCTAGTGATACATTTATTTTCCTACTGTGAATATGTATACATTTGCTAATGTTACTTTTTTATTTTATCATATTTCATTTCATATATATATATATATATTTGTATCTTACTAAACATTTTAACTGGTGTGTAATGCTTGACAACACTGCTGCTGTGATCATTTCCCAAACATTTCCCAATTTAAGATGAATAAAGTATCTATCAATCTATATATATATATATATATATACACATCTACATTTACATTTCTATAAATCTATCTACCTTGATTACATATTTGGTGATTCTAACAATAAACTATATTAACACCAGTTTTATGACATCAGAATCAGATGATGGTTTATTGTCAAGTAGGTTTTCAGATGCAAGGAATTTGCTTTGCTGTATACTGGTGATACATTAACATAGTTAGTGAAATATAAAGTACAAATCTGAAGTTGTGAAATGTAACTATACATTAAAGGAAATATGAAAAGTATATCAACAAATTACTGTGAAAAAATATACAGTATATATGAATAGAAGTGGAACAGCTGTGCAGTATTAAAACAAATATAATCTGATCATTTGTTTTGAAACACCTACCTTTCAAGTCCTTTTCAACCCACCTTATGTCACTACAGCTTGTATGGAAATGTTGATGAATACATACAGATACATGTGTCGTTACCCTTATTAAGGCGGAACACACCTTTTTCATTCTTTCCTTTTTGTAAAGCATTTTGAATTGCCTTGTCTTGAAAGGTGCTATATAAATAAGCTTGCCTTGCCTTTTTGTAATATACATTAATGTATTTACTAAAATATATAATCATTTTTCTCTTAGGAGCAGTCGAGAATTACATACCATATTGCTGGGAAGATCTGCATTGCGAGAGCCGGTATGTATTTTTTGCCAAACCTTCCACTGTACAGTATATATATTCAAGAGTGTTCTTCTACCAAACAGTTAAAACAATTAAAGTATTGTCCTGAGGAGGTTTCAAATGCTCCTGTCAGCACTTCGATTTTTGCATTTGTAATAAGCGACGGTACATAAAACGCTTATCATGAAATGTTTGACAGGCTCAGATAGAGGCAGAGCTCGACAGACACTGGGAGAGACTGCATCAAGGTCTATGTTATTACAAGCCACCCAGGTATGTTGTAATTATTTTTGATCCTTACATAAAATCAACACTTCGTAACAACAGAAAGGATAGTTATCATCATCTCTTGTTCTAGCTCGTCCTCTGCTGGGAAAGTGAAGGAGGACAAAGATGTTGCACAACCATTGAAGGATTTTGGTCTGAGGATCAGTAAACTATTGGTAAGAGCCTAAACAATTCTGTTACATAAATGATGTGATTCACTGTCTTCATTTGGTGGTGCATTTAATGATGATTTGCAATTTGTTTATCATTTTTGCAGTGTCTTGATGAGCACCAGAGTGTGCAGCTTTTACAGTGCTACCTACAGGAGGACTACAGAGGAACTCGTGATTCGTTAAAGGTCCTTTTTTCTTTTATTGGAAATGAATCCCGAAATCTTGTGTGACATCCTACCAAAACGTCCTGTCATATGCAGTTTTTACAGAAAAAGATATTTTAAATACATGTATCACCCAGTTGTTAAAGGGGATCTTTGGTGTTTTCCAATGTTGTTGGGTCTGAGATTAAGGGCAGCAATTTGTTTAATCGTTTGTGGACGTACATTGGCATAACTGTCCAATATGATTACATTGCAGCACATTTTGTGTCAAAGTTACTCTGTAATCAATGTATAGCCCACTAATGTTGTCAGTGATAGTGTTTTTTTAGATCTGGGATTTACTGCTGCATCACTTATGCAAAGAATAACTACAGTCTCCATATTTGATGAGAAACAACAATTGCAACATTTTTACTTTGTAACGATATTAAGGTCCCATGTCATGCTTTTCCGGTTATTACCCGTCCCCTTGTGTGTTATGTAGCTTTTTCTGCATGTGAACGGTCTGCAGAGTCACAAACCCTCAAAGTACACCCTGTAGAGAGTAAAACTCTAACACAGAAAAGACCTGTCTATGCTGTCCCAGAACGCCTCGTGGGGATTTTTCTTTTTCCATATTTTCCTTCTGGGCCCTATTGACTTAACGAATTCCAAATGGACCAATCCGCGGAGCTCCGCACACACTCACTCAGCCTTATCTTTTCTCAGCCGCTGTGCTGTACACACACACACACACACTCTCTCGCTCGCTCTCGCTCTCGCTCGCTCGCTCTCGCTCTCGCTCTCGCTCTCGCTCTCGCTCTCGCTCTCGCTCTCGCTCTCGCTCTCGCTCTCGCTCTCTCTCTCTCAGAGGCTGTGTGTGTGTGTGCGTGCTCAGGCTGAGCTCCGCGGTGTCTCGCTGTCTCGCAGACCCCACGCAGCAACCAGGAAACGACACCAGTAATCCAGCTCACACTGTCCGCTCCTCGAGCCTCAAAGGGCGGAGCAGCGAGCCCCGCAACATGCCGCCAACACGGCACCCAGACCCCACGCAGCATTCTCATCTGTTTGTCATTACTGGTGTCATTTTCTGGTTGCTAACAAACGCCATTGTAACACATAATCACTGATGTTCCACTGTAACAGTGGTGGACTCATCAGAACAGAGTGGGCGAGCTGACCAATCAGAGCACAGTGGGCTCATAGGGAGGGGGGGCAGGAGCTCCAACAAGCTGTTTAGGACAGAGAGTGAATACACATACTATACAGAGATGCTGTATGAGAAACCAATGTGAGTTTGGAAAATTGAACAATGTAAATCTATTCTAGTAGACCTCAACAATGGAATTATGATCAGTAGAAATGGCCATGACATGGGACCTTTAATATAAAACATATTCAGATGGTGGCTAACATATTTCTTTATACAGGTTGTTTTCAAAGATGAGCGACAAAGCCAGTCACTGCTGCTTAAGGTTAGTACACAGATCTGCAGACATTTACACATAACTGAATTACTTCCATATTTAGTGCAATAATTATGACTGTGTATCTACAGGTGGCTGACTATTATTACGAGGAGCGCATGTGTCTGCTCAGATGTGTCCTACTATTGCTGACATACTTTCAGGATGAGCGACATCCCTACAGAGTGAGTGTCAGCTGTATTTGGGTCACATTGTGCATTTCTCCCTAAAGATGTGGTTGTTTCTTTGCTTCTGTCAAATAACTCTGGGTTTGTTTTGATTTGTTCAGGCTGAGTACAGTAACTGTGTGAATAAATTGGAGAAGGACCTGGTGAGCAAGTATAAGTCACAGTTTGAAAACCTCTTCAAAGCAGAAGCACCAACATGGGAAACTCACGGAAACCTCATGGTGATTATTTGTTTCATATCTGATAAATACCATTATACTATAAGCTAGATATCATTTAAATAAATATCACATATTACTCAGATATAACTCAAGCACGACTTGGAAGAGATGTTAACTTTTGTCCATCAGAGGATGCAACATGTTTTTTAATTTGATCAAATGTTTAGACGGAGAGGCAGGTGTCCCACTGGTTCCTGCAGTGTCTGAGGGAACAGTCTCTTCTGCTGGAGATCATCTTCCTTTACTACGCATACTTTGAGATGAGCCCGTCTGACTTGCTGAGCTTCACCAAAATGTTCAAAGAGCAAGGCTTCGGTTTGAGGCAGACCAACAGACATCTTGTAGATAAAAGCATGGACGCCCTGGTCGACCGCATTGGGTAAGATCACCTCAAGGTCTCTGTGAAGTTTATGAGTTTAATTTATCCTGTGCCCAAGGACAAATAGTATTACTGTTGGGTTAAAAGATGAAGCTAAGATATTAAAATATACTGAAAAAAATAGGAGAGGGCTGACCCCCAAAGACAAATGGCCAATCTTGCAGTGCTAATGAAAATGAAAAATATTTTGTATGTCCACCCTGTGATTAGTTTCCAAAATGGTATTGGTTCTTCCTTGGAACATGCTTCAATTTCTCACCAAGTTTGATGAAATGCAGGCCTATGGTTATTTCATAATCTGGGTGACAAAACAATCAGCCTTGTTTCTAAATATACACAAATGTTTTGATTCAGACATTTCTGCCTTAGCTTTCATAAACACAGATCCAATACATCTGCATAAGAATGTATACTATCAACCGATATGAGTACATTTGTTGTGTTTTCTTTAATATAATCTATGTTTCTCTGACTTGCAGATATTTTAGCTCCCTAATCCTGGTGGAAGGAATGGACATAGACTTTCTGCACAAGTGTGCCCTGGAGGAGTGCACAGAGCAGCATCAGTTCTCCAGCGCTGCAGACGTCATCAAGGTTGGACCCAGGCATCCAAATAAAAAAGACATCAACTTTTTGTAGTATAACAGTAGAGCTGTAATACTCAACGTCTGAACCTCCATATTTCCTGTGTTTCCTCCAGGGGATGGATCAGCTGCTGTTGACGTTCGGAGACATCCCTCACCACGGGCCGGTACTGCTGGCCTGGGTTCTGCTGAGACACACACTGCGACCGGAGGAGTCCAGCCCCGTCATCAGGAGGATCGGAAACACTGCCCTGCAGCTCGAGGTGTTCAAGTACATCTCAACCATGCTGAAGGGCCTCGGCGTGTCAGGAAATAATGTAAGAGGACACACCAAGTACACAAATCAATTTAAAAGTTCTCTAGAAGGTGGAAAAATAACTAACTTTGAATCAGTGTTGTAAAGGAACCAAGTAGATTCACATACAGTGGAGGAAATAAGTATTTGATCACTTGCCGATTTTGTAAAGAAAGGAACAGTCTATCATTGTAATGGTAGGTTTATTTTAACACAGAGACAGAATATCAAAAAGAAAATCCAGAAATTGACATTATATAAAAGATACACATTTATTTGCATTTAACCGTGGGAAGTAAGTATTTGATCCCCTTGACACCAACAAGGATTCTGGCTCCCACAGACCGGTTACATAAGTCCATTTCCTTTAGGAAAGTACTCCTAATATCAACTAGTTACCTGTATAAAAGACACCTGTCCACAGAATCAATCAATCAGATTCCAACCTCTCCACCATGGGCAAGACTAAAGAGCTGTCTGAGGACCTCAGGGACCAGACTGTAGACCTCCACAAGGCTGGGACTGGCTACAAGACCATCAGAAAGCAGCTTGGTGAGGAGGAGACAACCGTTGGTGCCATTATTCAGAAATGGAAGAAAGACAAAATGAGCATCAGTCGCCCTCGGTCTGGGGCTCCACACAAGCTCTGGCCCCGTGGGGTATTGATGATCATGAGAAAGGTGAGGGATCAGCCCAGAACTACACAGGAGGATCAAATCCTGCAGCGCCTGAAGGTCCTCTGCTCAAGAGAAACATGAAAGGCCGTCTGAAGTTTGACAACGAACCTCTGAAGGATTCAGAGAAGGCTTGGGAGAAGAGGATGTGGTCAGTTTGGCATCAACTGGACACGCTGTGTTTGGAGGAAGAGACACCATCCCCCCCCCCGTCAGGCATGGAGGTGGAAACATTCTGCTTTGGGGGTGTTTCTCTGCTAAGGGGACAGGACCACTTCCCTGCATCGAGGAGAGGGTGTACGGGGACATGTACCGTAACATCTTGGCCGATAGCCTCCTTCCCTCAGCCAGGACACTGAACATGGGTCATGGAGGGGTCTTCCAGCAGGACAATGACCCTGAACATACGGCCAAGGCAACACAGGAGTGGCTAAAGAAGAAGCACATATAGGTGATGGAGGGGCCTAGCCAGTCTCCAGACCTTAATCCCATAGAACATCTGTGGAGGGAGCTGAAGCTTCCAGAGGCCAAGCATCAGCCTCAAAACCTGAAGGATTTGGAGAGGGTCTTCAGAGAGGAGTGGACCAACATCCTTCCTGAGATGTGCACAAACCTGGAGACCAGCTCCAAGAAGCGTCTGACCTCTGTGTGTCCAACTAGGGTTTCTCCACCAAGAACTAACACATGTTCTGCAAGGGGATCAAATACTTATTTCCCTCAGTTAAATGCATATCCATTTTTTGTCTTTTATATAATGTCAATTTCTGGATTTTCTTTTTCATATTCTTACTCTCACTGTTCAAATAAACCTACCATTAAAATGATAGACTGTTAATGTCTTTGTAAGTGGGCAAACTAACAAAATCTGCAGGGGATCAAATACTTATTTCCTCCACTGTAAATACTGTACTTAAGAAAATGGTGAGGAACTATTACTTTACTTAAGTATTTCCATTTTTTTGCGACTTTGTACTTCTACTCCTCTGCAATTCAGAGGTAAATGGTGTACTTTTACTCCACTAATACCTTTAGTTACTTCTCAGATTTAGATTAATTATGGGACATATAATCTATAATTAAATTAGACTTAAGTTACTTTAGTTACCTTTACCAGCTTTGATAACACTTTAATGCATCAATTATTATAATCCGAACATATTGAATGCAGGAATTAAACTTTTAACAAAGTATTCCTACACTCTGGTACGTCTACTTCTACACCATCTGAGTACTTCTTCCACCTCTGCTTTGAATGATAGTGAAACAGTCTCTCTATAAGGACAATTATCCTTATTCCTGATTCCATTTAAATTGTTATTATTAAATCAAAATTCGACTTTAGAATAAAGGATCTTTGTTTTAGGCTTTCTTTTCTTGATTTGTACACATGGTATCAAGTGTGTAATAACTGCCATATGTTTGGGAAAATGTGATACACTAAGGCATTATATGTTTTATTTCTTCCCATTTAGTTTTTGTTATAGATTTACCAAGACAGACATAATTACAAATACAGCTATACATTATGAGGACAGTGCTCAAACACAAACAAGACAACAATAAACAAAACATTTACAATATATGTCAAGCAGCCCAAACACACACACACCAACATTTATTCTCATATGTAGATGTACAATTAAAATGTAGTCTGAACTGTTTCTCTTTAGGTCACAGCAATCACAGCAAAGATGTGTATCTACGGTCTCCTCTCGTTTGTGGTCACTTCTTTTGAGGAGGAAAGCCTACAGGTATGCATTCTGATTTGACATATAATAATTATACATGTTATTTATATAGTGCTATATAGGCAATGATAAACGTTCTTTACTCAGTCATATTGTTAACTTGCTTTTTCTTAATGCATGTGACAGACTGGTGGTCAGGCGGCTCAGTGCTCCCACCTCATCGATGCTGCCTGTGAAGTGCTCTCTGCTCCAAATCTGGCAGAAGTGTTTTGGGAAATGGTGAGAATATAAAAAAAAGGGGATTCTTTTGAGTTAAAATCGGATAAAATGTTTTGTGATGATAATGTTTCCTGTTTGTTTAATGTTTTATCCAGAAACCCAACATGGGACTGGGAATGATTCTGGACAGTGCAGTCGGGATGTTCCCTCACAAAATTGGACCTCTGTTACAGCTTCTAACTGCACTTCTGTCAAACAAGTCCACTGTGAAAAAGGTAGATTTTACACACACACACACACACACATACACACACATACACATACACATACACATATACATATACATATACATATACATATACATATACACACACACACACACACAGTTAATGGTTTAACGATGTATTTTCCCTATGTTATTCACAGGTGTACAACTTTTTGGATAAGATGTCCTACTACACACAAGTTTACAAACATAAACCAAATGACGTAATCTCGAAGGATGATGAGACGCTGTGGAGAAGACAAACACCGAAACTGCTCTACCCACTCGGTTAGTTTTCCTGGTTTCTACTCTTAGTTTGAAATTCAGATGAAGTGAAAATGAAGTGTGCACAAGAATGTTGAATTGTTGATGCATATTTGTATAAGACATACTAATAAGTAGGGCTGGGCAATATTATATCCATATTTTGATATGACTAGCTATCGTTTTAGATACCGTAATATAAGTGTTATTTTCTGGTTTTAAAGGCTGGATTACGCTGCTTTTATCTTTCCAAACGTACAACTACGAGTAGATATTTTTATAATTCGATTTGAGCCTTTAAAGCCACATCAATTATTATTACTTCAATAAAAGAAATGATTTCATTGTTAGAAGATATTTGATCAGAAGTACTGTGATATTTGATGTTCTTCATATCGCCCATTTATAGTTTTCTCCTGAGTGATGTTCCTCCATCATAACAATTCTTTTCCTGATCTCCAGGCACAGGGCAGACTAACCTGTGGATGCCGCAGGGGGTTCTGGGTCAGGTGATGATCGGGGGGGAGCAGGGCTACGTGGTGCGCTGGGATCACTCCTACAGCTCCTGGACTCTCTTCACCTGCGAGGTGGAGATGCTGCTCCATGTTGTTTCAACTGCAGGTATTCATTGATTCATAGAAGCAGATATTGAATCTTTTTTTAAGGATATTTTATCATTTATTTTTTTCTCAAGAAATATCTTCATCAACGATAGCCATGTTCCATACTATTGCGTTTTGTATACATTAAGCACATTTGTTTCTATATTCCTATTTGTGTATCATCTCTTTTTCAACAAAACCACCTCAATTGATCAAAAAAGGTTTTTTGCACAATTGAGGAATTTGTATTGAATGTTGCTAACTCTAAAACAGTATCTCATGATCTTTTTTAAACTAATTTAGTAATTATGCCTGCGATTAAAGGATGGTATCGTTTTATAAAAAGAGAAATATAATGCCCAATGATCTTCAAAGTTAACATAAGAGTACAAAGTAATGTCATAAATCTGCTTTCTTACACTGACTCACGGCCCAAAAAACCGTAATACAATATTAAATATATATTTTCCATTTTTAATTTAGCTGATTTACTGTACTTATAATTCTACTCACTGTTTCAGCATAATTCAACTTTTCTCTGTCTTTTCTTGCAGATGTGATCGCCCACTGTGTGCGTGTGAAACCTGTCCTGGATCTGGTGCATAAGATCATCAGCACAGACTGGACCGTGTCCGACTGTCTGCTGCCTCTCACCTCACGCATCTACATGCTGCTGCAGAGGTAAACTCACTTGCATACCTCCTTAAACAACATGATTGAGTACTGCCTATTTGATATGAGATTGAATTTGTCTCTTTGTGTTTACCATCTGTTAGGTTAACATCAGTCATCAACCCTCCAGTGGATGTGATCGCCTCATGTGTGAACTGCCTCTCTGTACTGGCTGCAAGGATGCCTGGGAAGGTGGGGATCCTGGGAGAAATGAAGCATTTTATTGTTTTTAAATTCACACACATCTGATATATCTTGTGTTCTGTATCTCCAGGTGTGGTCCAGTCTGCACCACACAGGTTTCCTCCCCTTTGCCTCCAACCCTCTGACCAACATGGCTCAGTGTGTAAGGTACAGTAAAAACAACTCTGTGTGCTGATTTGCAAAATTCTGCTCAGATTTAGGGTGGAAACTTTCCATGGGATTATCGGCAAATCATTTGTATATTAACACTTTATGGAAAAAAATAATAAAAATCACATACTTAATGGATGCTGGAAAATCTTTACACATGATGGAACCATACTCATTTCATTGAATGGTTACAATTAATGAATTGTGTTTTTTTTAGTGCTGAAGGGATGAAGGCAGGAAACTACGGCAACCTGCTGGTCCAGATTGAGCAGCCGAAGGGGGAGTATGCTGTGACCATCGCCTTCCTGCGTCTCATCACAACTCTGGTCAAGGTAACAACAGTTATTTACCTATAGATATGAACTATTTAATGTCCCTTAAGAATTCAAACGGTGCCTTTTTACCTACAATAAAGGTCTTAATGTCCTGAAGCTATGATGCAAGTTATATCTGTGTTCTCTCAGGGTCAGCTGGGCAGCACTCAGAACAAAGGTCTGATCCCCTGTGTGCTGCTGGTGCTGAAGGAGATGCTGCCCACCTACCACAAGTGGCGTTACAACACCTACGGGGTCAGAGAGAGGATAGGTAAGGCACATCATAATAAGAGTCTGACCTGACTGTCAAAGGAAATGAAAATGTAAATGAACTCCAGCTCTTTTGTGTTTCTGCAGGATGTCTTATTTTGGAGCTGATCCATGCCATTCTCAATCTGAGTCCAGAGGGAGAGGATCAGGCCAGGTGAGAACAGTTCAACATTCAAATATTTTAAATAAGTTTAGGTTCTGAACAGTTTCATGTCAATTCAGTGAATGTCAAATCAAACAGGCTGCTTGGAATAATACTTTTGAACTCAACCCTTCCTGAAAATAATACAGTTCTCGATTCCCAAATGTTTAACTTCACAGTTAAAGGTTCAAATGTGGGTTTCTGTGATTAATGATCCCTTTGTTAATTTACATGAAACATTTAGTTTCACAGTTCATTCTTGACCTTTTTCTAATGCAGCAACTGAAAAATCAATCTCAGCTCAAGGACCATATACTCGCTTATATTAGCATGTTTTTAATTATTCTTGAGCTGAACCAATGAATGGTTTCCGAATGAATCTTCATCAATTTCAACAATCAATGCATTGTCTAAGTCTTTATTCAAACTAAAATGATAACCAATTTGTTGGTCCCTGCTTCTCAAATGCTTGTATATCTGTAATTGTTTGTCCCCTTCTTGCAGCACCCCCACCCTGCAGTCTCTGTGTATCTACAGCCTGGCCAACACTGAGGCTGGACAGGCGGTCGTCAACATCATGGGAGTCGGAGTGGACACCATCGATGTGGTGCTGGCTGCTCAGCCCAGCAGGTAAACACACACATTGATGCCTGATTTCAGTGTTTGTGTAAATATCCTTCGTAATGAAATATTGTGGTGCTGCAGAGACATCACAGCCTAATAGTTATATTTTAGTTCCAAGAAAAAAATCTATATTTGGTACAGATCCTGTTAAAATACCCCACCATGATTATTTTATTACATTTCTCAAGTTAAATGAGAATAAAGATGCTATATCTTAAATCATATGGAATTGCAATATTAATCAAAATGAATTGTGATTAGATATATTTAAGAAATATTGCAGTGCAAATTCAATAATTATATTTGTGATCTTTCTCTGTGATGCTGTCCAGCTCCGAGGGTCCCTGGGCAAATCCTGATCCAGACGGTCAAGCTGGCCTTCTCCGTCACCAACAACGTGATCCGCCTGAAGCCTCCGTCTGACGTGGTGTCTCCTCTGGAGCAGGCGCTGACGCAGCACGGAGGCCACGGCAACAACCTCATCGTGGTGTTGGCCAAGTATATTTACCACAAACACGACCCAGCGCTGCCCCGCCTCGCCATCCAGCTGCTCAAGAGGCTCGCCACGGTATTTACCATTTATATTGACTAGGGATGCTCCGATCGATGGGATGCTCCGATCGATGGGATGCTCCGATCGATGGGATGCTCCGATCGATGGGATGCTCCGATCGATGGGATGCTCCGATCGATGGGATGCTCCGATCGATCGGCCGCCGATCGTTATCGGCCGATATTCACTCTCTGCCGATCGATCGGTGCTCTCTATAAAGGCCGATCAGGAGAGCCGATCACATGACGTAAAATACATGACACTTTTCTCTGTGCGCGGCAAAACAAGCTCGCCAAAATGGCTTCACCAGTCTGGCAGTATTTTAAGGTGTCCGAAAAAGACAATAAAATAGCGGTATGCAACGTGTGTGTGAAGCAGGAATCCTGCAGCTCCACCCGCTGTGACGGACCGGTAAGCGGAGCGAAACACACATTAAGAGTTAGACCTAACACACTTAGCTATTTTATCTACCTCTGGAACAAGCTAAACTAGTTATACATATATTTATTCTTCACTGTCGGGTCACTCATTACTGGATCAGTGAGCTGCAGGAGATACTGTCAGGCTGTCGGGGGAGAGAGAGAGAGAGGGAGAGAGAGGGAGAGAGAGCGCTTCCGCTCATTTCTCCCGTGTTATTATCCAAAGTTAATGTAAACTTGAATAATGTATGTAGTAATATGTAATAATTATGTTGGTGATCGGAGCATCCCTAATATTGACTTAGTTTGTCTATGCATATACTTTCTTCAAAATACAAACACATTTTTTACATAAAGTATAAATAAAACATGACAAAGAAATATGGGCTCAGAACAGTCTCATAATACACACATGCACACAGAAGGATTCACACTTGTATTTCATGATCCGCAAAAGGATTCACACTTGTGTTTCCGGATCCACACTTGTGTTTTTCAATGCCCACACAAATGTGTTCCGTTTCATATACATGTAAATAAAATCCAAATACAGAAAAAAGTTTTACATATGTATCTTTGATCCTCACATATTTGTTTTCCGTTTAAAACCTCTGCACCTGCAAACACAAACCGCTTTCTGTGCATGGATCGCTGTGCATTCGTGTGTGGGTTTTTTGAGACTCCCCTGACGGTCACCCAATTCGTACTTGTAATTTTTTCTATCTATAGCCAATCAGATGTCTCCTCCAGTCTAAGCCAATCACATGAGCGTGCCCCCACGAGGGTATGATTTATTGCGTTCATGACACTTCATATACACATTTTGCGCTGTCCGGAGCAGGGTTTCCGCGGACAGAATTTATTTTACCGGACAAATTTGAAACTTACCGGTCATGTTTCAATAATAATAATAAGAAGAAGAATTGTGTAGCAGAGTTTCCGTTAGCAGGTAATTACCGGACTATGACCGGATATGGCTAATAACACGGGAGTAAGGATCATCTCTTTTCCTCTCTCCTGACAGCCCGTCAGTTTCTCATGCAGCTCGCTAAAACTTCACTCGCGTTTATGTCCATATCGATCAGATCCAGCTCTCCTGATCGGCCTTTATAGAGAGCACCGATCAAACTATTAAGAGTGAATATCGGCCGATAATGACCGGCGGGGCTCCCCCGTTGACAGTTCACTGTCTAGCACTGGCTTCGTAGTGCACTGATCGATTAGGCTAAGCTAACCTGTAGCTGCTCCCTCCACACTCACAACAACTTCATACAGACATAAATAAAGCAGCTGTATTCGCCATACAGGAAACACACATTTAAAACAGTTGCCTGCCGTTTTTGTGTACACAAGCATTCATTAATGGTTCGGAAAGCGGCACTGTACCTTAATAATATAAAGGCTTGTATTTGCGTGCATTTCCTGTTCGGAAAGTGGCAATGTACGGAGAGTGGAAGTGTCCTGAGATTAGCGCCTGCAGGCAGGCTCCATGGACCTGTCAGCCCCGGACAGCGCAAAATGCGTACATGAAGCGCTACGTCATGAACGCAAGAAATCTACCCTCGTGGGGGCGCGCTCATGTGATTGGCTTAGAATGAAGGAGACATCTGATTGGCTATAGATAGAAAAAATTACAAGTACGAATCGGGTCACCGTCAGGGGAGTCTCAAAAAACCCACACACGAATGCACAGCGATCCATGCACAGAAAGCGGGTTGTGTTTGCAGGTTCAGAGGTTATAAACGGAAAACAAATATGTGTGGATCAAAAATACATATGTAAAACTTTTTTCTGTATTTAGATTTTATTTACATGTATATGAAACGGAACACATTTGTGTGTGCATTGAAAAACACAAGTGTGGATCATGAAATACAAGTGTGAATCCTTCTGTGTGCATATGTGTATTATGAGACTGTTCTGAGCCCATAGAGAAACATGCCTGACTTACATTCAACTCTATCCCAAAGGAGACTTCAGAAATATATAACATGCACTTATTTGCTCATAATCTTTCATTATAGCCACAATGTCTGATTGCCAGCTGTTTTGAAAGCAAATACTCATAATTCATACCCGTAGTCCAATCTATGTCTTGTAGGTGGCTCCCATGATCATTATTTGCAGGCCTGGAAACATAAATGAAATTGATCATATCCACATTTTCAAATATGTTTTAATCCTATATTTTTGAATGTATTTGTAATAATATCCCAAAGAGCACTACAGGGAGAACAGAAATACACCTATTATCCGTTTAGCATAAATGTAGTCATTGTTTATGTTTGATGACTAACTGTCTGAAATGAGATGTTCTCTTGTTTTACTCCTTTTATCATTTATACACCAAGACTTCCCAGAATGTTAGAAACGTCACAAAAAACCAGTTGTCGAAAATGTCTAGGAACCCTGATCGTTGTTGTCAGTGAGGGGTTCATTTTGGACTTTTGGAGATGTCGTGTTGTAGAACAGCAAACATTCCATTCAACGTGTCTTTTGTCTTCAGGTGGCTCCCATGTCAGTGTACGCTTGCCTGGGCAACGATGCAGTAGCTATCCGGGACGCCTTCCTCACTCGGCTGCAGAGCAAGACAGAAGACATGAGGATCAAGGTGATGATCCTGGAGTTCCTCACGGTGGCGGTGGAAACGCAGCCCGGCCTCATCGAGCTTTTCCTCAACCTGGAAGTCAAAGATGGGACGGAGGGGTCAAAGGTAGGAACAGCAGAGATATATGAAGCATCTCTACGTGTAGTATTGCTGCATCTGGATCTAAAATATGGTTTCCTTTTAGGAGTTTCTGCTTGGTGAGTGGAGCTGCCTCCATGTGGTGTTGGATCTGATCGACTCCAAACAGCAGGGGAAGTATTGGTGCCCCCCCATGCTCCACAAAGCAGCGCTGGCCTTCCTGCTCGCCCTCTGGCAGGACCGCAGAGATAGTGCCATCTCTGTCCTGCGCACTAAGTAAGCAATTACCTTTTCTTCATCAAAATGTGTTCATTCAATTCTGGACGAAGGAGGTGACATCTGCACTTTAAGTCCATGAGGCCAGATTTGAGAAAATGAAGGAAAGAATGAGCCTTTTTATGTGGTTTTATTCAATCAAACCCTCAATCATATTTATTCTATTTTCCCTTGACATATTTGTGTCCCTCTTGTGTGCACGCTTTTTATCCCCCAAAATGTTCAGTTTTTCAATTTTGGTCAAATCTGTGGCCAGAGGAAAACCCCCACTTTTTGTCCTGATATGTTTTGTTCTATCAACTGTTATCCCAAAGTGACTGCTGCAACTTCCAACTCTTCATTTGTGATAAAGCTGCCGATGACTTTTCTACATTCATTGATCAAAATCAGTTGATTTGGTCTTAAAAATGTCCATCTCAGTTTATCCCAGGGGGGTCTTTTGAATGTATTTTTTGTCAGTCCAAAACCAAAACAAATAATTGTTATGATGTGAAACATAAGAACATCTTCATATTCATAGGGCTAAAACTGTATTTTGACTAAATGTTACATTAAACATAACTAAACACAATATTTGATGTCAATGGATTGATCAACTAATCATCGCAGCTGTACCCAATATACAGCATTAAGAAAACCAGCAGAAATAATGGAGTTTAATTCATATATATTGTGCTTTGTGAACACAGAGAGAGGTTTTGGGAAAATTTGACAACGCCTCTCTTTGCAACCCTCACCCCTCCTTCAGATACCACCGAGGTATTTTGATCGTTTTTTTACAATGATTAAATAACAATACTTTTATTAGTAAGATGGGAAATATGTCAACTCAAGAGTTTTATCCTACAGGCGTGTGTCCTGGAGACGTGTGCTTTTGTCATGAAGATCATCGGCCTGGAGATCTACTACGTTGTCAGGTAAATTCAGTGTTTCAATATTTCTCACTTTCAATAAGCTCCCGTCTCATATTTTCAATATGAATTGCCTCTGTGTGATTAACAGTGGGTCTCTGGAGCAGTCTCTGAAGGATGGGCTCCAGAAGTTTTCCAACGCTCGGCGATACGAGTACTGGTCCCAGTATGTGAAGTCTCTGGTGTGCCACGTGGCAGAGATGGAGGAGGAGGGGGTCGGCTCCCTCACAGAGACCCAGATGCTGATCTCTGCCTGGAGGATGCTGCTGATTCTTTCCACCTCCCATGTACGTTACAGCAAACAGTCTTTGTTCCAGGCTTTTCAGTGGGCTTCTTTCAATCATTCAAACAACATCTAAAATGAAGTGTGTATAGTTGTTTTGAACAGCTGTACACAAAGTGGAAATCTGAACGTCATATTTCGCCATATTTCCATTCTCTTCTGGAAAACATTCATAGCTGTCTTTGCTGCTTTCATGACCATTTTGGAAGAAGGAAGTTACTGCTTATGTCCCGCAAAAACAACAGTGTTTTTTACATCCCGGGATTTGTTGGGATTAAATCACATATTTAATTTAAAGCGAATAAGCGTATTTCCCCAAAACATTCAACTAGTTCTTATTTGCTTTCTTACCGAGTGTTAGGTCAGACTAATACCAACCTAAATAGTTTCTTTTGGGATTGTCCTGCACCTTTCAATCGACTCGAGAATTAAGAATTTGTAATCAAACCGTTATGTGCAGATAAATCTAATGATTATTGGTATATTTTCTGTTCTCAGTCCGATGTGATGCAGCTGACGGAGGACTCGACCAAACTGAAGCTTTTCATGGACGTCCTGGACGGGACCAAAGCTGCTGTAAGTCCTCAAAGACACATGTCATATTTACCTGCAACATGTGTTTGTATCTCCTCTCCCTGTTTTCTTTTCAACACTTCCTGTCTCTTCCAGCTGACCATCCCGATGTCTGTGCCTTGTCTTCGTCTCGGGTCCATGATGGCCACTCTGCTGCTCATCCTCCTCAAACAGTGGAGAAGGTGTGTTTTCATGCATTGGACAGAGAGTTTATGTTAAAGTCAAGCAACCCTGGTATTGTACCATGTTTTTGTGTCTCTGTGACTTAGATTTTAGATTACACTAGAAATCCCCTTTTTGTACTTCCAACACAGCAACCCTCCTCTGTTGTCTCTGTCAGCCACTCAAACACTGATATAGGGCCCGGACATATGCCCCCCCCCTTTCCTCTTTCATAAACTCTCTCTCTCCACAGTGTGGTTGCCACAGCTCCGGACATCCTGTCTCCGCTCTCCCTGATCCTGGAGAGCGTCCTGCAGGCCGACCACCACATGATGGAGAGAACCAAAGCCAAGATCTTCTCGGCGCTCATCTCTGTGCTGCAGATTCAGGGACTCAACGGTAAGAGCGCTGCCTTTTCTTGTGTCTGTTGGAATCGGAGGTCTTATAGTTTGTTCTTCTCAATGATTCATTTCTTGGGGAACCAGGTGGAGATATTTCCCAGCTGCCCCAGCTGCTGCTGTGTGTATGTGAGACTGTAAAAGACGAGGCGCTGGCGCTCATCGACAGCACCCGGCACATGAGCCAGGTGGGGGAGGGGGTGGAGGACGAGGACAGCATGGAGACGGACTCTTTCCGCAGCCCGCAGAAGGACCAGAGAGACGGGGTGAGCTCATGGTGCACACTCATCATTTTGTAGATCATGTTTCACACTTCCTACCAATAGGTATACATCTGATCATAGCTCCTCGTTGCTATATTTCTAAATCCTTTGTCTTGGTCAATCAATGTATTCATTTAGCCTTCATACCAGTGTTTGCAAACATCTACTTTCATGACTGTCTTGGGTCTTCATCATCATCATTTATGAGATGATACTACAGCAGCAGTGTGAACATGAAAGTCATTGTTTTCCCTCTCTTTGTATCAGGTGTGTGTGTTAGCGCTGCACCTAGCGAAGGAGCTGTGTCGCAGCGATGAAGACGGTGAGCACTGGGTCTCTGTGATGAGGAAGGTTCCCGTCCTCCCCTCTGTGCTCAGCGCTGTGGAGATCAGCCTGAGATCCAAACACAACCTGTACTTCAGCGAGGCGGCCCTTCACCTGCTGCTCACTCTGGCGCGCACTCCTCAGGTACACACACACACACACACACACACACACACACACACACACACACACACACACACACACACACACACACACACACACACACACACACACTCTCTTCTGTCAGAGGAAAAGGATAAGGCTGGTGTTAGTGTCTAAATAGTTGTGACCTGCTCTCTCTCTACAAAGGCCTCCTAACCTTTTCATATCCTAAAGCCTCAGAAGTGTCCCATGACAGCAGGATACTGTAGTATTAAAAGTGTTAAACACTTATTGTATATTATGTCTGGGAGGTGAATAGAAAACAATAAACAAAGTAATGATGTAGTATTTCAAATCAATACTTATTAGTCTGTGTAAACATATTTGTTAAAGATGTCAAATGTGAACGCTGCTCCATTCCTCCTGCAGGGGGCAGCAGCTGTGGCTGGAGCAGGGATCATCCAGACCATCTGCCTCCCCCTCCTCAGCGTCTACGAGGGCTCTTCAAACGGAGCATCACAGGTAATACAAATGACATTATAGCATTGCTTTAAAATACTGACATAACATGAACTAATAAAATAACACTATATGTCTCTGCAGAGTTTCTCCAGGAAGTCGCAGGACTCGGCCTGCTGGCCGGGGGGTCTACCCGCCTCTGCATGTCTCTGATGGAGAGTCTGCTCAAGACGCTGCGCTACAACTTCATCAACGAAGCCCTGGACTTCGTAGGAGTTCATCAAGAGCGCATTCTACAGGTAGGACTGGATGGCTTGTTGCTTACTTAAAGAGAATAGTGGAAAAGGGCTCCTTCATTTCTAAATCCCCTATCTAAAAGTTTAATTAATCAAACAACTTGTATTGTCCAAAAAAGTAGTTTAATTATAATTCCAATTTGGAAGGATAATGTACCACTATAAAAGACCAAATGTAATCCGATTTACTGAAATGAATGATCATTTATTTAACTTGTTAACAGGTAATTGATTTGAAAATCACAATGACAACAACAAATATATTGTATTGTATATATTGTATATTTTTCTCTAAGCAATATGAAAACTTTATAACAAGGGAGCAGACTATAATAAACATTTGAAGACAGATAGGAAAAAACAGCTGCTCTGCATTTCTGTAGGTGAAGTTAACTGTTCTGTTGTATGCTGTAAATCTAGCTGCTGTTGTGTTCCTTGTTAATAACAGCATCCCCCCCCCCTCCCAGTGTCTGAACGCAGTGCGCACCGTGCAGAGCCTGGCCTGTCTGGACGAGGCCGATCACACGGTGGGCTTCCTGCTGCAGCTCTCCAGCTTCTGCAAGGAGTGGCAGTTCCATCTGCCCAAACTGCTGTGGGACGTTCAGGTTAGTCCACAGGAAACCTCCACATCATCAGAGCATACAGCTCAGCCTCAGTATTCAGCATCTCTCTGTCTCCCCCTGCAGGTGAACCTGTGCTATCTGTGCCAGACCTGCACCTACCTGCTGCACAGCAAGAAGATGCTCCACCACTACCTCCAGGTCAGAAACGCTGTGATAGAACCCTCTGCAGCATCCTAACCTTTGTATTCTGGGTGATAACTGACGTGACTTATAACACTGTGTCTTGGACATGAAGAATGATTTACACTATGCGATTGTTAGCTGCTATGAACAAACCTATCTTCCACCAATAATCAAGTGAAATTGCTGTGTTATATTAAGGCTTCATGTTTGCTTTGGTATGTTTCAGGCCAAAAATGGCGAAGCGTTGCCCCCTGGTCCCCTCCCCAGGACACAGCGGGCCCCCCAGACCCCGTCTAAAGAGGCGGCCGGTGGAGGAGAGAGAGAGGAGGCGGAGCAGAAGGCCCTGCTGGCGGTGCAGTGCAGTCTGCTGAAGATCCTCAGCAAAACGCTGGCCACTCTGCAGCACTTCACTCCAGACTGCTGCCAGATACTGCTGGACCAGGTCAGCCTGCTCAGTATCTCTTCCAGACAGCTCTGATGTGTTGCTACATCCTGATAGCTAGCTTTGTGTTTTCACCAGCTCTGATGTGTTGCTACATCCTGATAGCTAGCTTTGTGTTTTCACCAGCTCTGATGTGTTGCTACATCCTGATAGCTAGCTTTGTAAGAAACTGTGCCACATTCTGCGTTAAAGCCAATGACATGTTCCTGTGTTCTGTCAGAGCATGGACCTGGCAGAGTATCGGACCCTGTTCGTGCTCAGCTTCACCACGCCAGCGTTCGACCCCGATGTGGCCCCTTCGTTTGGGACCCTGCTGGCCACCATCAACGTGGGCCTGAGCATGTTGGGAGAGGTAGATGTTTGCTGTATTCATGATCCCCTGCAGCCACACTGAAAGCTCCAGCAGATCTGACACTTTGTGCTTTCTTCATAGATAGAGAAGAAGAAAGAGCCAGTTTCTCAGAGCATCGCCTCCCTGGCCTCATCTGAGGAGATCCAAGCTCTGAAGTGAGTAAATCAACCTTCCTCTACTTGAAAGTATTATTTGGAAAATACTTTTTACTAGCAGCAGGTACGTAAGTTCAACATTCAAAATGGAAGCTGGAGCTTTGGTGATGAACATGTTTTAAAAAGATAACAAAGTATAATATGCCATAGAAAGTCATTGTGTAATATGTCATAAAGTCATTGTATAGAATGTAGAAAAAACAAAAACTTCTTAGTAAGCTTGAAATATTAGGGGAAAAAACGTTATAGTATGTAATAAAAGAAATGGCTTGGAGTCAGTTTCGAGAAAGCTTTCAGAAAGTATGCGAAAAAGGTTTATTTCCCCAAAAATCTAAATCTTCTAAAGTTCTATTTTATGAACATTAAACTTTTGCTTTCTATTGGACCTTTTTGTCTTCAGGTCGTTGCTGATGTTCACCATGGAGAACTGTTTCTACGTGCTGATCTCTCAGGCTGTGCGCTGCCTCAAAGACCCCTCCACCCCCCCCCGGGACAAACAGAGGCTCAAACAGGAGCTCAGCTCGGAACTGGTGAGACATTCACTGCCATTGATCTAAATCAGCGGTTTTCAAAGTGTGAGGCGCGCCTCCCCGGGGGGGCGCAGCGTGAGAAAAAAATAACCAGGAACAGTGAAATCTAGCTAGTTAACTTCAGCTAACTTTATGCGAGCGGCAACATGGATCCATTTTTAGTGAAAGAGGAGACGGCGTCTGGCAGAAAACGTGTTTCACTTGCACACTTTTGGCTGTCTGTGGAGACCGAGTTCCCCACCTCGCCAAAAAGGCTGTAAAAGTGCTCATTCCCTTCACCTCCTGTGTGAGCGCGGCTGTTCTTCTGTTCTCTGAGGGGAGGCTCACCTTCCCACACTTTGAAAACCCCTGACCTAAATCATTTCATTAATAGAATCAAATAAAGTCATTTTTTTTCTTTTTGTTTCTCTTTGTTTGTTTTGATCCGAGTTTAGTTTTCTAAGATGTCTATATTGATTGAAATAATAAAATAGAAATGAGATTTTAGATGTTTTTCTGATTCTCTTCAGAAAATGCCAACTTTAACCTGAATATATTCTACTTCTTTATTTTCTCCACTTTCAGAGCACTCTTCTTTCAAGTCTTTCCCGCCATTTCCGCAGGGGCTCTCCGTCGTCTCCAGCCAGTGGCATGCTCCCCTCCACCCAGAACAAGCCCCCCACCCCAGGCTCTAAAGCCAGCCACGAGGGCCAGGAGCCCTTCATCCAGCTGGTGCAGGCCTTCGTAAGACTCGTGCAGAGATAGACTCCCCTCCAGCAGTAGACAAAACCTTTTTTCTGTACAGTTATTGCCGTAGTTCAACGAGCACAACTTTGTGACCTGCAGTGAGTGTGTTGTTGTAATATTTAATAAAGATTGGAGCCATAATTTCAACATTTCGTTTTGCCAAAATTACCGCCTGATTGTGAAAAATCCAACATGTATTCTAACGAGGTGCTACTAAACATCAGTCCCTGACTGCCATTATCTTACCAAGGCCTAGTTTTATAGGTCACTATATGACCAGACATGTTTCAAGTGCTTCTTCAAAAGTGACACCTTTCATATATAATCTCCTCATGTTTGACGATTAGAAGGAAAGCTTATTCTGTCAACTTTCTTTTTCTTATCCTCTTCACTTAATCTCTACTTTTCTATCTGTGTTTATCCATGTACACATTTTGAAGCCACTACCAAGATTTGTATTTAAAAAACAAAACAAACATGCTAATAAAGGGACTTTTGTACCACAACTGTTTCATTCAATTCTTTTCTTTACTTGCACATAATTCCTTGAACACACGTTTCAACCCATCCTACACACACACTGGCCAATAGAAAGAAAAAAGGTCAAAACAATAAGTCAGTAATAAAATACACTTTCATGTTCTATTATGCATCATATAAAAGAAAAAAATATTTAACTTGCAGGAATTACTATTTACAAAGGTGATTTCTCTTTTTAAAACATTTTACAACTTCAGTACCTAAAATAAATCTATAGGTCAATCATGTGAAAGTACAAAAAGGCTTTGCTGGAGGAGATAAGGTGCCAGTTTGACAGCAGGACAGAAAGGCAGGAAGCTGCGTCATAAGAGCAGGCTTAGTAGCTGCAGTGTACAGAGGCGTCACTACTGTGCTCCTCTGAGGACTCAGAGTGTGGGCCTGCAGCGCCCCCTACTGGCCATTCACTGGGACCTCCTGAAACAGAGGAGAGTTGAATCAGAGCGAGATCAGGCAGGCACTAACAGTGGTTTGAAATATTTAGCCACAGACATGCAAGGTAGAAACAAAACGTGTTGCTCGCAACATCAACGAAACAAACGGATATTTTAAACTGCTTGCAGACACATGCATATTGTGACTTTCTGTTATTTTCAACATATTATACTATTACTTTTGTTGACGTACTATAATGTATTTTCTGATGTTTTCGACATACTATACTATGACTTTTTTAAATATATTTTTTACATAATATACAATGTTGTTTTTTCTTCGATTTTCGACTTTTTAAGACATACTACACTGTAAAAGAATGAGTGAATTGTACTGTACTTTAATGACTTATTTTACCCTGACCTTTTTGAAAATACTGTGACATGACTCTTTTTTTAGGAATACTATATTATGGCATTATTTTGTTAGACTTTTCTGACATGCTACACTGACTTTTAAGGACATTTTAATCGTATAATTTACTAGAGGTTCGCAAAGTACGTGGACTGGTAAATAAGAGAGCCAGCCCACGATTGAGGGTCTCACAAAAAAAGAACACATAACACAAATGAGTAAATCTGAGTAGCTTATTATGAATTCATATTTTGGTGCTTGTTTCATGCAATAGGTAATACCAACTAAAAAGGGTCTCATGCATCACTCTCAAAGCCTGCAGCTCAACCACACTGACCTCCGTCTGGTCCTCCAGACAGGCCTTTCAGCCCAATTAGGGAGCAGTAATTTGTCTATCATCATTTAAAGTAGAGAAGGGAAAGAAGAAGGATTCACTGAAGCAGAATGTACTACTGAGGACCAGAACATTAGTTTGACATTTAATAACTGGGGCAGGCTTTGTTGGTAAACTCACCTCTAAATTCCCTCTGGCTTTCTTCAACACTCCGTGGGTTAGATACACTAGAGGGGGGACATCATTCACATTAAATACAAATACATAGCCTAGTTATTTTATACACGTAAACAGAAGAGCTTCAACGGATTATTATATCTTCATTATCAATTATTTTCAGATCATTTTTATTATTTATAATTTAGTCAGCAAAAGTTAGAGAAAATTGTAAAAAGGAAATTGTAAAGAACACAGGGATATTCAGATATATAAAACACAGAAACAGAGTAGCAGATCCTCACATTGGGAGAACAATCAGACCTGTTGGTACATAGTAGATGAACTGTCTAAGTCAAACCAGATCATCTTAAAGGTAATCTCACGCTGATCGATGATGACTCGCTCCATCCCCTCTTTCAGCTGGTTGGTTGTTCGGAGGCGCTTCACCGCTCCGCTCAGCATCCTCTCCTGCTGGGACAGCCTGCTCTTCAGTCTGGATATCTCATTCTTCAGCAGCTCATCCTGACACCAAGGATAAGAAGATTAGGGTTTTCGTTGGGTAGATGATTCCTAACTTACTTAATTAGAGGCAGTTTATGTGTGTGTGGACATCTACCTGCTGGTTGTTGCCCCCGCCCCCTGCTGGGCCCCCTGCTGGGCCCCCTGCTGGCAGAGAGACCCTCCACACCAGTTTGAGCATCCGTCCCGCCTCCTCCATCACATGCTGCATGGTGTTCACGCTGCCCGAGAAACTCTCCAGATGCTGCTGGTCGACCTATGGAGAAGGACACAACATGGCATTTAGGTGTATGACTCTTTATGTGTCATTTGAGCAAGCTGCAAGGATACAGTATTAACATTTGTCTCAAAAAAGTGATAAAAAAAAGTTGTAATTTACTATGACTATTCTTTACTCTCTCAAAAAAGAACATATGACAAATTAAAGTAGTATGTATGACGCGGGCACCTGGTCATCTACAGGGTGCGTTCTAAAAATAGCTAAATCAATAAATAACTCTTGTCTTACATGAATAACAATATTTGTTTTTAAATATCAGGGGTCTCCTCTCCTCGGTGAGAGAAGCTGCTGCGGGGGGGCATGCTGCAGGATCTCCGTGAAGTGACTGTTTTCAGGATCGGTAAATGAAATGCAACATTCAGAGTGCATTTACGACTTCTGATCACTTTGCTGGGAGAAATGTTTCAAAACGGTCTGAAGTGTTCCTGCTGGTTCGTCTCCGTGTGTCAGCAGAGCGTCAGGACAGGGACCCTCCTCCCTGTTCCTATCCTAACGCAGTGTTCCTGCTGGTTCGTCTCCGTGTGTCAGCAGAGCGTCAGGACAGGGACCCTCCTCCCTGTTCCTATCCTAACGCAGTGTTCCTGCTGGTTCGTCTCCGTGTGTCAGCAGAGCGTCAGGACAGGGACCCTCCTCCCTGTTCCTATCCTAACGCAGTGTTCCTGCTGGTTCGTCTCCGTGTGTCAGCAGAGCGTCAGGACAGGGACCCTCCTCCCTGTTCCTATCCTAACGCAGTGTTCCTGCTGGTTCGTCTCCGTGTGTCAGCAGAGCGTCAGGACAGGGACCCTCCTCCCTGTTCCTATCCTAACGCAGTGTTCCTGCTGGTTCGTCTCCGTGTGTCAGCAGAGCGTCAGGACAGGGACCCTCCTCCCTGTTCCTATCCTAACGCAGTGTTCCTGCTGGTTCGTCTCCGTGTGTCAGCAGAGCGTCAGGACAGGGACCCTCCTCCCTGTTCCTATCCTAACGCAGTGTTCCTGCTGGTTCGTCTCCGTGTGTCAGCAGAGCGTCAGGACAGGGACCCTCCTCCCTGTTCCTATCCAAACGCAGTCTTTTTGCTTTATTTATTCTCAGAGTACCAGAATGCTACATGGTAACATTTAAAATAATCTTTATTGGCTTCCTCAATAATTCCCCCCCCTCCCGCCACATATAATGTTCCTGCCACAGCGTCTGTAGCCTGGCTGTACGTCCTGTGTCTACAGGTGTTGCTTACACATAGGGAAACTAGTGTGTACAAAAATAAGGGGGCACGCAATACAGTTTGATTTCTATCTGAAAAATGTGTCCCCACCACTTTTCAAAACAACGCCCATTGGAAACAGTAATAAGTACAAATAATGTTCTTATTTGGAGGAAGATTATATCAAAAAAGTAGCCCTCCAATTTCCTCGTGAGTCTTAAAGGTCACCTTTTATGCAAAATGCACGGATATAAAAGATACTGTCCTTGATGACGCTCCAAAGGGGCGTGGCCAGCAGCAGCTCGGTTACATTTAAAGGGCCAGACCCAGAATCAGAACTTTAGTAACAGGGCTGGAATAGAGGGGGATGAGGCATGCTGGGTGATCTGTTTGGTATTTTGAGCAAAACACTTCAGAGACATGTTTTGTAAAGATATGGCCCTATAATATATTGTTCAAATATAGCATAATAGGTGAGACAATAAGTGTAAATGTCAAATTTAAAGGCATTTTCTTTTAGGAGCAGTTGGGTTGAATATGATTACAAAGGATTTAATACAAGAAAACATGTAGGTGAATGATCACAGAGGAGTGAGGGGGTACTTATAGAACGGGGACCAGCTCAGATACCACTGGTATAGTATCATATCACAAAGTGCGAATAAAACATCTCCAAACATGATACTTGGTGTGTACCTTGTTGTCAGAGCCCTGCTGTGTGAGTGTGTGCAGGCTCTCCTGCAGGTGTGCGTTCATGCTGCGCGACAGCTTCCGTCCCTCTGAGATCTGCTTACGGAGGGCGTTGTAGTCCTCAATAAGACCCAGAATATGGCGGCCGCTACGATTGGCCCACATGCGGTGGCCGGGCACCAGGCGAGAGGGAGCGCTGTCCCCAGAGCTGCTGCTGAACGAGCCCCCCTCCACCTCCGAGTGAGAGCCACGTTTCTCTTCTGAAAACATGTTTGAAAACACTGTCAGTTGTGACCACATGAGAGCGACACCAGCTTTATTTACTGTTATTATAATGATAACATCATTGTTTTTCTCACCATGGAGGACACTCGTGTGTTCGTTGTGACTCTGAAATGAGTGACGGAGAGGATCGCAGCCTTCACGACCTGGTGACCTGCCTCCTTCATCTGAGAAGAAAGAATACCAGTGTCTTTATGTATACTGTAATGAGGGCCAGTGTCCTATATTACCCTGGTGAGGGGTGAGAGGGGTCTATACGCAGACAAAACAGGTACATGTCTGGTCCTATATTACCCTGGTGAGGGGTGAGAGGGGTCTATACGCAGACAAAACAGGTACATGTCTGGTCCTATATTACCCTGGTGAGGGGTGAGAGGGGTCTATACGCAGACAAAACAGGTACATGTCTGGTTCTATATTACCCTGGTGAGGGGTGAGAGGGGTCTATACGCAGACAAAACAGGTACATGTCTGGTTCTGAAAGAGAGTTCAATACCAAAGGTTGAATCTGCCAGTTACTTGTTGTAGCCGTTTAGCATCTGCCGTGTCATGTTAGAATAGTACGCTCTCCCTCTTCCTGTGTCCTGTCCTCTCTCCTGTGACCTATGACCCTATTTATACACCCTGTGCAGCTAACCCCCACCACCAAGTGTTCAAAAATAATATTGCATTTTATTGCATCCAAGCAAAATAAAAATGCCAGCAATGAACATAAATGGCTCCTACATATACCTATCACCCGTGACCAGCCTGTGGGTGTGTGCCCTGTGTTTACCTGGGGAGGACAGCAGGTAGTTGATGTTGATGGTTTCAGAGCGGTGGGGTCCTCGGAGCAGCTGCTCCTCCAGCCTCTGTCTCAGGGCGGTGTTGGTCTGGATGCTCCTCTCCAGCTGCAGACGCAGGTGTCTGATCTCCAGCAGCAGCTCGCTCAGGTCCAGCGAGCCGGAGGGCGGGAGGGGGGCGGGCTCCTGGGACCCCTCACTGCGTTCAGCTGTGAAAACAGGGAAGGAGAAGGAAACATCAGCTCCAGTGCTACAGGAAACCAACAGGAAAAGGTTCAGAAAGGAAGCAAAACACCACTTCATATAGTTTCACCTGCACTCTCTTCACTTTCTGTGACTCTTAACAAATACAAATAATGTAGTCATGTTTTCTCCAATGTTGACCTATTATCAGACTATCTTCAAAAAACTAAAACAAATAAGACATGTATTTAATCTCTATGTGAGAACGCCTGAACTTCATATACATTTTGATATCGTTTCATAGTTTAAAGTCTGAGTCAGGCTACAAACTTTGATGAGGGCTTGAAAGATTAAAACACATCTTTTACATTTAGAAGACTTCTAGTTTTTGTTCCGGCACACTGTTGTGTCTGACCGTGTTAAAGTCTAAACTGCATCACGTGACAATAGGCTCTTTCTAAATGTATGAAATTGCTTTACCGTTGTGTTTACGATCTTCAGTCTTGATCTTCTCGTAAACTTGCAGCTCTACTCGTAGTGACTGGAGGAGGTGCTGAGAGTCAGACAGCTGCTGCCTCTGGAGCTTTACTTCACACTGACACCTGCACACACACACACACACACACACACACACACACACACACACACACACACATCACCACCACACACACACACACCACAGCACACACACTACACCCACACACACTACACACACACACACACACACACACACACACACACACACACACACCCACCACACACACACACACACACACACACACACACATACACACATCCACACACTCAAACCACCACACACACCAACACACCATCACAGCATCACACACACCACACACACACACACATTATATAGTACACGAACCACACAACACACAGGAAACAATAAACACGAGGAGGGAAAGGAGAGGAGAAGTGATGCTGGACAGTAAACTAGGACTGCCAGGTTTCGTGTTTCAGCCTCACTCACCTGTCGGCAGGAGGACCGCGGGTCATGAGGTCACAGAGGACCGTCTTTATAGCATCAAATGATCCGGTGTTGTGTTCATGGAGTAAGCCAACAAATGTATACCACTATCCTGGTTTCCCTGTCGTACAAATAGTATGGAATAGTGATAATAGTATGACTCTTGACATGCTATGTAGTAGCTTTGTGTAGTTTCAGGTTGCATGAAGGAGAGTCGGGACAATAGATACTGCTAGGAGACATTTAGAAGTGTGTGTGAGTGTACCTGTGCAGCTCCTCCTTGCTGAAGTGCAGGGACTCCTGCAGCTGGGAGTTCTCCTGGCTGCTGAGCTCCAGCCTCTCCTGCAGGCGGCTGTTTTCCTGCCTCAGAGCCTCACACTCCCTCCTGCTCTGCTCCAGTTTGGCCGTCCGCCTGGCCAGAGTCTCCCGTAGCTTCTCATTCTCCTTCTGCTTGTCTGAAGGAATTAAAAACACTTCTATATTAGTGAAAAATTAAGTTGAAGTTAGTTTTAAGCACCTATTAGCGACATATACTGTATGTGTACATTTTAGATAAAGGTATGGGCAAAATAACAACAAAATCAGGGAAACAATCATCTCTCTACGTCAACTGTTCTATTAACTGAAAAGATGTGTTATAGGTTAAAGTGAGCTTATATGACAAGGTGTGTTTTACCTCGTGAGCCCAGGCTGAGCTGATCTTTCAGGGTTTGGTTTTGTCCCCAGAGGAAGCGCACCTCATTGGCCAGCTGACCCTGCTCCTCGTTGCCGTGGATGAAGATGTTGGTGGCTGCTAAACACGGGCACACAAAGAAGTACTTTTGTTTAAGGAAATATGATTAGAGACAAACCCTTATGACAGACATAGAGAATGAAACGCATCCAGGTGATTTGAGGTGTGGTTACCTGGGTCTTTCTCCACCTCTGCCAGTCTCTTCTCCAGCTGCTCCCTGAGGCGGTCGTTGGTGCGGATGCTCTCCTCCAGACGCTGTCGCAGTGCGCGGATCTCCTGAAGATGTTCTGCCAGCAGGTCTGACACACACATGCACACAGCTTGATTCAAAGAGATGAAGTATTGCACTCACATAAACTACAATATGAGAGAAAGGCGTGGTTAAAAAAAGTCACTCATTGGCACCACGAAAGGTTGAATCTCACTTAATTGTCCCTCCTGGCTCCCTTACAGTCAAGAGGGTAACAACAACAGTCATTTATTCATCTTGTAGTGGTGCCTATCTTCAGTCATAGCATACCGGGTATACTGTATGATTACTTTTGCAGGGGCCCCGATTGAAAAGGAGACCAAACTAGTCAAATGCTTGTTTTTAGCCCAACTTATCCTGACTTTCTGGTCAAAATTCATTTAATATACAGGCTTTGAGAATCTCTTCCACCAATGACATCATTCATTTCTTTTTAAAACTCAAGTGAAGGGAAACTCCATCCAGTATTATAATTATGCACGTTTAATAACAACCAAATCCCAAGATGTTACAAAACCATGAAACTACAAAGCCCAAAACACAATTTGTCTTTAAATATCATAAGCTGAAACACTGTAATAAAAGACAGAAAGTGTTGCTTTTGAATTTGACCCCCACTATGGTTGTGTAAATGAATAATTATAAGAAAATAGAAAGTCTAACTATCTGACATGACCCCATGTTTACCTGAATTCATGGTGCGAGGCTGATCAGCAGCGTTCCTCTGTGAGCCCAGGTCTTCTTCTGGTTTATGGTCTGCCTGCGGTCCTGACCCGTCCCGCTCCTGGCTGTGATCCGGCTCCTGGCTGTGATCCGGCTCCTGGCTCTGATCCCGCTCCTGGCTGTGACCCGGCTCCTGGCTCTGATCCGGCTCCTGGTGGTGGGAGCTGCTCTGGGCCATGATGGAGCGATGCAGGTCCAGTTCACTGTGCAGCGTGGCGTTCAGATCCTCGCTGCCCCTCAGCCGATCCTGCAGTCGCACGTTCTCCCTGTGCAGGCCCTGCAGTCTGCTGACAGCGTCCTCCTGAGCTCCACCTACAACAGCTGCTCCCGTCCAATCAGAGAGCTGCCTCTGGCCTAAACACATAGAGGTGGTCAATTAATAATTACAACTTAAAAATAGATGGTAATTCCTTTTTGTGTCTTTTTTTTTTACATATGTATGGGAAAGCCCTTTCTGGCCCCCCATATCATTCCTCATTAAATCCAAAAATGAATAAAGAGTAATGTTGCACCTTCTATATGTGCTCTTAAACCAAAATGTCATCTTCTTATTATACTCCATGTTAGCAGAACAAAGACCCTCTGAGACTTCTCGCATATCCTCAGGCTTCACTTGTCTCTGCGTTAGCCTTCACTGTCTCTTTTCCCAAGGGGAAACACAGTTTGAGGATTGAACCGGGTAGGTGGCACTGAATAATGCAACTTTAAGTGGATTGAAACTTGACACCTGCTCTGCCTTTGGTCGGCATGCTTTGTGGTGCGGGATGCTTCACTGCACCACAATGGATCTGAGTGGAAAAGAAGTGCCATTACAGGCTGAGACTAGAAAAGAGGGGCTGTGGACAAGGAGTCAGATAATCTCAATAATTACAATAAATTGTAAAATATTTATTTTTAACCCCGAAGCATCATTCGGGACAATTTTGGATTTTTAAACTTTCAATTATTTTGGTTCTGTATGGCATACATGCTGGCGGGTGTGAGCTTTTTTTAAGTTCAATTTCAGCTCCTGTAAGTCTAAAATAACTTTGTATGGAAAATACAGAAGCGCAGATCTTTAAGGACAAAAAAACAAACAATCAAACCCCAATTATTTATCTCATTACAATTACAGGTTTAAACTAGAAAATGCATTTCCTGCAGAAAATGCGTGCGAATGCTGTAAACTGTGAATGAATTTAGCTGAAAATGCAGAAAAATCTGAATATGTTATTAGCTGAATGGTAGCTGCTTTTAGCTACAAAAATGCAGAAAAAGCTTAATATTTAAAAGAAAAGATTTAACCTCTTAAGCCCTGAGCCTGTTTTTCAGGTCTCAGGCTCGAAAATGACATTCCCAGAACAAATGACCATATCTTCCCTTCTAAAAGGGTTAAATTAATCATCTTTTTTCTCAAAGTAATGATAAACCTGTGAGTTGGATTTAGAAAAGTCAGAATCAATATAGATGTTTTTTATTTTAAAGAAAATTCAGATTTTACATAGTAAAAAACTGTAAATTATAGTGTCCGTCCAAAAATTATTTTTTACAGATAGTGAAAACTACCCTTGGATGATGGGTTAGTAGACTAAAAGCTTTAGGAATCCAAAGTACAACATATAATAAGTACCCTGTATCAAGATTGATGCAAAACAAGTGAAATTTGACCTTTTTAGAGAGATTTAGCCAAAAACCCCCACTTCTGGGGTCATTTGGGTGGATTTGACCTATCTCTGGCCCCCCTTACTCGATTTTGATGAATGAAATCTCTTTATAACCGCTAGAGCCAATGGAATCGAGGGAAAGTTATATACACACCAACACGTTAACAAATAAGGAGTGAGAGTGACGCGTTACCAAAACCGGAAGCTGCATACACTCTGGTGGCTACCATTAGCAGCTAACTTTTCCGCTCCGATTTTTACATAAAAAATGGAATTATGGATTATAAATAATTTTTTAAAAGGCACAGGTACATTATCAACCTATGGATCAACAGTTGTAGATTTTTTTTTTTTCGTTTTAATGCCATTGAACACGTCTTTTGACCTAATTGACAGCTACGGTGAGACGATCTGCCGTAAAAGCTCCGTAAAGGTACGTGTTGTGATGTCTGTGTTTGCTTCCCCTGTCGCAATTTAGGATCGCTCAGTGATGATAATATACCTAAATAATCAGTGGAGTCTCAGCTTTAATCGGCTATATTGTATGTGCAGCTACGATAAGTAATAAGGGTATTTTTATCTTGAATTGTGTGCCGCAGTGCGTTAGAATTTTTTCGCTATGGGGTCATTTAGACGCTTCTTATGAGACTTGTGTTTTGTTTTGGTAAAAATGGTTCATATCTTCAGTTAGCTGAGATTCTTCCCGTTAATCTGGTGCTATACATTAATAGTTTCATAAATGTTAAGAAGCCCTGAGACATTATCTCGAAAACAAAACGGTGGGAGGGGTCCAATGGGGGGACCGCCGTGCTTAAGAGGTTAAAAAAACATGTATAGCCTTGATGTCCTGAAATAGCTGAATAATGTAATAGTTGAATGGTTTCTGCAGCTGAAAATAGGCTGAAGGAGTTAAATATCAGATGTAAGTAGTAGTGAATGAATTTGTATTAAGATGAGAAAAGAAAGTAAAAAGGCTTGGGAAAGCAGCAGAATATTTGAACTGCAAACTTTTGAACTAACTTGATGGTGAATTATCTGTCGCGATGGCAACGGCATTTGATGACACCCCATAATACGCTTAGATGTGTTGATGGCTGCATCGTTACCAAACCTGTGAAGTTTTGGGCCATTTCGAGCATTTTCACTGAAGTTATGAGAAAACCGTGTTTCATGGTGAGCATTGTGTTGCCATGGCAACGGCATTTGAAGAAATCTCAAAACTGTCCCGTAGATGTCTTCACGGCTGGACTGTTAGCACACATGTGAAGTTTGAGCACTTTTTGAACATTTTCATAGGAGTTATACATTACATTAGGAGGTTACATTACTCTCTCTCTTCTCTTGATCACCCTCTCAATCTTCTATCGCCCTCTCTCTCTTCTCTTGATCGCCCTCTCTCTCTTCTCTCTCTCTTCTCTTGCTCGCCCTCTCTCTCTCTTCTCTTGATCGCCCTCTCCTCTTGATCGCCCTCTCTCTCTTCTCTTCATCGCCCTCTCTCTCTTCTCTTGATCGCCCTCTTCTCTTGATCGCCCTCTCACTCTTCTATCACCCTCTCTCTCTTATCTTGATCGCCCTCTCTCTCTTCTCTTGATCGCCCTCTCTCTCTTCTCTTGCTCGCCCTCTCTCTTCTCTTGATCGCCCTCTCTCTTCTCTTGATCGCCCTCTCTCTCTCCTCTTGATCGCCCTCTCTCTCTTCTCTTGATCGCCCTCTCTTTTCTCTTGATCACCCTCTCTCTCTCCTCTTGATCGCCCTATCTCTCTCTTCTCTAGATCGCCCTCTCTCTCTCTCCTCTTGATCACCCTCTCTCTCTCCTCTTGATCGCCCTCTCTCTCTCCTCTTGAGCGCCATCTCTCTCTCCTCTTGATCGCCCTCTCTCTCTCCTCTTGATCGCCCTCTCTCTCTCCTCTTGATCGCCCTATCACTCTTCTATCACCCTCTCACTCTTCTCTTGATCGCCCTCTCTCTCTTCTCTTGATGTGTCTGTGAGAGAGAGGGAGATTGTGTGTGTGAGAGAGAGAGAGAGAGAGAGAGTCTGTGTCTGTGAGAGAGAGAAATAAAGATATTAAATGTAAGTAGTAGTGAATGAATGTTTACAAACACCTGTGTGTGTAAACCCAGAGATGAAAGGTTACCATGGTGACGACTTATGACGATTTTCCAACTGCAGCACTGAGTCCCATTAAGAATGCATTGAGGATTATATCTGACAATTTTGCCACCTGTTCAAAAACTATGGCTCCTATCAAAAAATGACCAGACCGTGAGCATCAGGGAACCCCAATGAACTGATATATGTTGTTTTTTTTGGTTTTGTGTGTAAAATGTGGAGATGGGAGCAGTTTGTCTAAAGTGTACTTCTCTCTGTTCTGAAGAAAGTTCCGGAAAGATTTAACATGGGAATCAATTGGGAGCTAGCTGGACTTTTTGTCTCTTCATGCCCTCAAGAGGCATTTTGTTTAATTTTTTTTCATTTTCCAACCTAGGAGAGGTTTTCCTACGTTTTTCATGAAAAAATATGTCTGAGGAGTGTAGGGTTTGGGAAATATGGCAAGTTTAAAACATTTTTGGGGGAGAATTTGAAGAACTGCTGCACTCTGTTTTGAGATCAAAGCACTCTAGACTTAACGAGCTGCTCCATCCACACTCCAGCCGAAAAAGGCCTCTCTACCAAGCTCCAAACTAAGTTAATTATCTCAAAAAGTGTAAAAGATATCAAAAATAATTTTGAATAGCTGAAGGTGTTGTGATCATTTGAAAGTTGGAATGAAGTGTCTAGCTGAAAGTATGTGGAAGGAGTAGCATTTGGCGCAAAGTGTAGGAAAAGAGGATTTGAAGGCATCTCCCATTGACTTCAATGTTAAAAAAAAGAGTTTAAAAAGCTGAATATTTCAAAAAGTATAAAATATGGTTAGAAATGGTTAGAAGGTTTAAACTAATATGTATTTAAAAGGATGAAAAAAGATTAAGGGAAGTAACCGAGTTAATCTTGGCTTTTGACTATAATCAGAAATAAATAATTGAATGATGAGTATGTTTGAGATTTACATCTGCAGCTTATTTGAACATTATCTTCATGATTACTTTGGGACCGACTGCCACTGGGTGTAGTCGGGCTGCTGTGGCAGGAGGAGGTTCTGTCTGAGTGGAACAGGTCAGAGTGAGAGCCCTGGTGGCTGCTGGGACTTCTACCTCTGACCTGGCTCTGCAGACTCTGGATCAGACAGTTCTTCTCCTGCAGCTCTTTCGCCAACCTGGAAGGAGATGGGAAAAAAATGATGTCACGACTTGTTCTCGAAAGGAATTAACAGCTGGATTTGATCCATTACATCATCTCTGCTGGGCGTTGGAGAGCAAAACAATTGAACACAGTGAGGATAATCACACATCGTGAGGAACAGCACCAAAAAAAAAGACTCAAGACTAAAGGTCAGAAACACACAGCTTGAACGATGGAAAGGGGTTCACAGCACACGTCATGCTGTCTGTCAGGATCAAACCCTCTCACAGGTCCAGCTGTTCCCGGGTGTTTTCAGCCAGCAAGAGGTTCTGCTGGACGAGGAGGCCGACGTGCAGCTGCAGCAGCTCTCTGTCCCCCTCTAGCTCCAGACGCAGGGTCTCTATCTCCTGCTGGACTCTAGCCGTGCTGTCAGGAGGATCTGCCATGCTCTGCTCAGAGAGCAGTGATCCCTGCTGGAGCTGCCCAACACTACCCACATCACACATAATGTCGATTCATTCATGTCACTAGTATTAACCACTTAAGTTTATTATCCTAACCTATTGGCAGGCAATGTGTAATATTGGTGTTACATGGATGTAATGCAGGTGTAACAAGGGTGTATTCATCTGTAATAGGTGTAATAACAGTGTAATGGGCTGAAATAACAGTCTAATATGGGTGTATCATAGGTATAATAAGGGTGTCAAAAATAGCAATCAATACATTTTCAAAAATATTTATATGTGAATGCCCATTAAAGGGTTAAGACACAGGAGCTGTTGGAAAATTAAAGTGTGCATGTCATCATGTAGCTGCAAAGTCAATGTTTCTGTCAATACATCAAAATAATGAAGCTATTTTAAAATGGCCGATGCTATGATCGAATTCTAATCAAAAATGTTACTATAGTCATATTGGTGCTAAGCTTGATTTGCATTCTGGGTGATATAGCTTGAATAATTGTGAATAAACGAATGAACATTGACATGTGGTTTGTGTGTATGTGTGTGCGTGTGCGTGTCTCTTATTTTCAGAGACACCGGTGACCCAGTTGGGGGGCAGAATAACCTTAATGTTTTGGCTGTCACAGAGGAAATTAGGTCAGCAGCAGGACGCTATTCAAAATCAACAACACACACCGCTCGGGGTCATAAGGCAATTGGCTGGGGGTGGGTGTGGGGGGGGGGTCTTTAAAAGGGTCATGGGACAAAACGCCAAAACAGCACAGCTAATGACCCTGAAATCTCAAATGGTTACAATGTGCAGTCCGACCTTCAGAAACACAGAACTGGCTCAGAGAAAGATGCAAAACTGGTCAAACACATCTCACAGACTTTGACAAATTACTGTCAAGCACCTACTTAAAATTAAGTTTTGATTAGGCGCAGGGCTGTTTGTTTTCGTTGCAGCTAGTATCCCAGTACCCTTACAATATAACAAATGAGATGATTCTGAATATTAGAGATATTGTTTTCCACCATGATTAATCACACAACAAACACACAAGCAAATAAATGAAGACATTGACAATAAGTTAGGGCAGTGTGTGAGTTAAGACGCACCTGCGAGACAGTTCCAGGGCTGCCACGTCCTCGTTATCCAGACGAGACTCTCCTATCAGACAGAGGAAAAGATGCTTTCAAGGCCCTGTCTGTGAACATCAGTAACGGGTGACTGCTCTCTTGTGTTCACGTCTTTCTGCTGGTGCCTAGTGCTCTTTTCTTTGTTGAAGCATCCATACATTTCTGAACAATGGGCAAAAACTGATTCAAATACAGCTATGTTTAAAACTAACTTCGTGCCTTAAACCTTTTTGCGATAGGAAGATTACATATTTGCAGTGAAACTATTGGTCGTAGGCAAGCAAGAAAAACTTAGATTTGTAATTAGTTGAATACAGTTTAGGGTGTAGTTCCTAATACAAATATTTCAGATTCAGAAGGAGCTTGAAAAATGCGACCTTGCATGGCTCCGCTTAAACCGGAAGTCTCTACATGCCTTAAACCTTTTTTAAACTAATATTAGGTATTTAGTCAGAGAGCCTTAATTCATTTTGTATTAGTATTTGTGTTGGCTGGAGACACTGTATATGTGTTATGGGCCCAGAAACCAAACAGAATGTATTTACAATATATTACAAACACATCTAGAATTGTAGAGAGTTCATTAATCAAATATCAAAACTGTGATTCTGATAAGCAATATTTCTCCAAAGAGCTACCTTTGTCCAGACGTCCCTCCAGCCTGTCCAGGATGCTCAGGCTCTTCTCCAGCTGCTCTTTGACGGCCTCCCCTTTGTAGAAGTCCACCTCGCTGGCCTGCAGCAGCTCCGTGAAGGCCTTGCTCAGCTGGTCCAGCTGTCGGCGCTGCAGGGCTCCCAGCCGGCGGCTCTCCTTAATCTGCTGCCTCAGCTGGGACAGCTCCCTGGCCTGCGACTGCACCAGGGAGTCCAGTCTGTGGGGAGGACAGAATGAGGGCAAGCAAGGGGGATAAAAACAACGGAATGAGTCAAGATTTGGTTCAAAACATGTGTGCAACTTTCACTCAGTGCATTATCAATATTACAATATTTTCACATTGACAAAGAGTGTTGACCTTGCAGGTGAGGTGGAGCGGCTGCGGGACTGCTGCTGCTGTTCATTTGTGCTTCTGTTCAGAGCCCTCTCTCTGTCCAGTCCCATATTCAGGAGGCTGGTTTTATCCTTCATCGCCTGGTTCTCACCCTCCTTTTTCTCCCCTAGCTGCCCACTTCTGTAGCTCATATCTCGGCTCTTGTCCTCTCTGTGTATCATTGCTTGATCCCTGATGGTCGAGGGATCAGGGGGGCTGGAAACTAGGTCACTGGAGAGAGAGTTCCTACGCAGAAGACTTTGCATTTGCAGGATGAGTTTGGTCTGGTTTTCCAGCTGGACCTTTAGCTCTCTGACTTGTGCCTGGAGCTGCAGAGGGTCCTTAGAAACACCGTAGTCATCATAGACCTGCAGGCTCTTCAGACTGAACTGAAAACAGACGGAAGGGCTTCAAAATGTATTCCAAGTCAATTGTGATCACATTTCTGGTAAACAAAATAATTAGTGTCGCCTTCTTTTGTGAGAAACGCAGAGTTACAGATTTCTCCATTTAATCAACTAATCTATTTGTAGACCAAATAGTTTTAGTGTTAGTCGACTAAGTTGAAGTTATTTAGACTAAAGAGAGTCCTAATCCATGCGACTAATGAAGGCATGAGGCTGCAGCTGGTCATGGTGTGTAAGTGGACAACATTGCTGTTAAATACATATCCTATATTTACGTGGGTTTTTGGTTTTGGAAAGGCTAAAAGAGAGACTGTTTAAGCATTTAAACTATTTAAATAATGAGTACCTTTGCAAACACAGGGACAATTCAAAAGCTTGACCAACTTGCTGTGCATTGTTAGTTATAATTATTTAGGGGAGGGGTTCAAAGCAATAAGTTAGATGAGTACCTTGGCAGAGCTGAGAGCGGGGGAGCTGGGATATGGGGTGCTGGAGGTGGAGTCCAGGTTCTCAGTGGAGGAAAACGTGGCCTGATCGTGTGGGGAGGGCAGGTTGGAGGCGCTGCGGCTGGGCTGTACACCAACCTCTAGATCTGGCAACACAGGGGACACAAAACAATCAACCAGGGAACAAGAAAACATTACAAAGTTGAGAGAAATAAATGGTGACTGTGACATAAAAGGATTTGAGATACAGTTGGACTGTGAAACAATAAGACAAGAAATAAAAGTGTAAAGGTTAAGGAGTGCTCGAAAAGACAATCCCAAACTTCAGAATGAAAACATGCAAGAATTTGTCATGGCAAACATATTGACAGTTCATTCAAATGTGGGAATAGTGCAGAGAAATACCAGGTTAACGCCAGTAGAGAGTGTGGTTATGAGACCCAAACAGAAAACATTTCTCCAGGTGAGAGACAGTGTGTTACAGTGGCCTTATCTCAGTCCTCATGCAGACACATAGAGAGAATCTACAGTAAAGATTAGTGTCCACTCAGCAGGCCGTCTACCTGTGCTACTGCTCTCTTCCCTATCGTTCTCACTCTTGCCACTGGTTTCGTAACCCAGGTCCTGCAAATCCACCTGCACGCCTTTGTCATCCTGCTCCAGAGCTGGCAGTGGAGGCAATATATGTCGGGTTAGGACGAAATTCACATGTACAGATTATTTTCTCTTCATGGTGTTCATGATTCATTTGGATAAGCAAAAGGTTTTAACACATCTCGTAAGGCTGTACCGAATATATATATAAAAAAGTAAGAAAGCATCTCATCTGCATTTTCACAAAAAGTTTGCATTCTGCACATAAAAAGTGTAATGCTAAGATAATGATTTTTTGTTCAGAATGAGGATTCTGTTTGTGAAAGAGTTTGAAATGTTTTTAGTTTCCAAAGTTTCCTTTAAAAACCTCAATAGACGCGTTCAGTACAGCCCTACTTTGAAGAATCTTAAAATCATTACAAATTTGAAATTGCTCATGCACTTTCAACTACTTTAAAGCAACAAGAAATAAAAAGAACTCAGCATGCTAACCTCTCCTTGCTGTTTCCGGGGAGGTAAGAGCAGTAGCCAGTTTCTCCTCCAGGCTTTTACACGCCTTCTTCTTCTCCCTCAGCGCCTTATGCAGAGTCTCCAGCTGCACTTGAACACTGGGTGGTAAACTGTTGGCGTCCGGCAGAGTCCTGTGGACGTCGCTGTCCTCTTTACGGCTTCTCTCTGATTTGAGGGAGGCCTGGAGTTCAGAGATTCTCTGACAGTTATCACTGAACACCTCATAGAGGCGGCAGATGTTGTTATGCAGCTCTGGGTGGAGCTGTCCCTTTTTTCGAGGTGACTGATTGACACTGAGCTGATCCAGTTCCCCCAGTTCCTTCCTCTCTCGCAGGGCTCTGTGAAGTTTGTCTAAATGAATCTGCAGTTCAGGGCTGGTCTGTGATGATCTACCAGAAGACAAGAAGCTGCTGTTTGTACAGTGTGCTGCCAGAGAGGCAACAGCAGACTCTGCTGCACTCAGGCAGTTCATCAGGACTTTGGTCATCTCCTGATTTAAACTAACATCGGAACTACCCATTTCAAATGGATGACCCCTTGTCTGCTTTTCGTGAAGTGATTCTGCTACTGTCTGCCTTGAACATTTACCATCCTGCTCATTGTTGTATCTATGTTGAGCAGCAGCCTCTGCAGCTCTCAGTTGTTCCTGCAGCTCTGCATTAAGCCTATTCTGCTGCCACAGGGCCTCCTGCAAAGAGTCTGTGTGTTGTTGCAACGCCTGCATAGATTCCTCTGTGCCTCCAGTAACACCTCTTAGGCTAGGTCTATTTGAAGATTTGTTCCCCTGCTGCAAGGCCGTCTCTATCTTCAAACATAAATCGCTGATTTCTGGAATCTTTTCTTGTCCATCAGTTGAGCCGATGGCTTTCTCCGCCATGTTCAGAAGCTCTATGAGCTGCTTGTTGAGCTCCTCCTTCTCCTGTAGGGCTTTTTGCAGCTCCATGCATCTGCTGTAAAGGGCAGAATCTGAACTTGCAGGACTGGTGAGCGACCCAAATCCTCCCTGGCTGTCCAGACTGCAGGCGGTCAGGTAGGAGATGGTGGATTCTGCAGCCTGTAAGGCCTCCACGTACTGGCGATTAAGTCTGTCCTTTTCCTGGATCTGAGCGTGGAGCTCCTCCCAATCCGCTAGCTGCTCACTTAGCTTGTTGATCAGCATCTCTTTCTCTTGACACTCCTGGTTTAGAAGCTCCAGCTGAGAGAAAAGAGCAGAGTCAGCCTGGGAATGATCCGGTGTTGCTCCTGTTTCAGAGCCTTTGTCTGATCCCACTGGACTGCCGGTATGATGTTTGTATCTGAGCGTGGAAGAAGGGGAAGTGCTGTGCTGGGGTGACAGGGGGGCGTCAGATTCTGCATGCAGTTGCTGATCAAACGCATATACACCATCCAACTGAAGGTGCTCAAGTGAATCAGTTTTAGGCTGGTCAGAGCTCACAGACTGCATGCTGCTAGCCTCCACCCTCAGCCTCACAGGGACCGGGAGGCGAGACTTGACACCTTCCTGCGATTGAAACAAATGGAACAGATATTAAAAGGGATAGTTTCAATTGTTTCAAAAGGGATTGTAGGTACTTATCCATAATCTGTGTACTTAAACAGCATGCCCCCCAGTTTGGAGGACCATTATGGAGGATGCTATCTATGCTCTCTTCAAAGCCACTTCACTTCATTGACAAACAATAAAATAAGGGGAGTTGCTGCTCTACCGCTGCATGGATTGGTTAGCTATTTTGTCACTTTTGTGTTTTAAAGGGCTAACTTTCGATCCAACAAAGTCACACCATTAGACAAATAAAGAATCAAGGCAGCAGTAGAAACGTCTGTGTTCTGCAGGATAAAATCATTGTGTTTCTCACGTAAAACTGGTTCAAATATTCTAAATATAGCATATACACGATATTGATTGTTTTATGTGGTAAATTCAGTATGCCGCTGCCTCCGTCCACAGAAAGACATTGCTTAGTTCCCATGCTGGCTGAGATAGCTTTTTCTTTCAGAAAGAAGCATGCCTATCTCCTGTAGGTATACACTGAATATGTATAAGTACCTGATAAAACCTAGACTTGATGCAGAGCGCAATGCTGTGTTTCTTTACACTTAATGAAGAAACGTACCCCATGCCGTGCAACATGCTGCTTTGCACTCCTGCTGTGTGATGTCTGGCCTTTAGTTGGTGAACTCTCCATCCCCTCACTGCTGCTGACAGTCGGCTCAGGGGTTAGAGGGGTCTTCCTATACGACATCTCGTTAGACTTCTTCCCTCCTTCCTCCTTTGACAGATTGATGACCTTAGTGCGACCTTTTGACTCGGCAAGCAGTTTCTCCAGACTCCTTCTCAATTCAGCCTGTCCGTCACTGCTGTTCCCTGAGGCGTCTGTGCTTGCTTTCTCTTTACTCTCAGTAGACTTTTGTTCCTTAAGGAGACCCCGCAGCTCCGTATTTTCTGATCGAAGTCTGAGCAGCTCCTCTCTGCATTGACGGAAATTCGATTAGTTTACTCATCAAGATACAGACTATTAAGAGTGAAAATAAGGAGCAGGATCTGGACACTGCTCAAAGGAAAGACCCACCTGAGGTGTGAGACTGACGCAGCCCCACAATTAGTCAGCAAGGATTTAAGTGCCGTTACATCGGTGTTACTCTGCCTGGAGTGTCTCTCTTCAGTGTCCAAAGTGGAGATGCCAGAGTGAGCATGCTCTCTACTCTGGCCAAGGCCACTGTCTAGACTAAAGTCTCCCAACAGCTTTCCAGACAACATCTAAAAAGAGACAGTTAAGAAATATTGGTTACACTGTCACAAAACACAGGGAATTCACCATATTATTAACATGAACTTATGTCTTAAAATAGTTCAAAAGCTTATTAAAATCGAATAAATAGTCATCTATTTCATACCTGTCCTACTTTGATGTCTGTCTGACTCTGTTTATCCTGAGCGGAGAGATGCGTCCTGTTACTGTGAGCCACAGGCTGCATCTCATGCGTCTTCTCAGGCTGCTAGAGTAATGGGATGGGAGGCGAGTGTGACACATGGCTCGATAAAAGAAAACTTAATAATGAGGGAACAGAATCCATAAAACACTGCACAGCAACAGCAGAATGGTATGACGTGTCTAATGTGGAATGGCGAAGAGAGAGCATTTCATGGGACACAGAAATAGAAAAAAAACAGGGAGTGATTAGGAAAGGTGAAGGAGAAAAAGAGGATCTTCTACTCCAGAGTAAAGAGACATTAGTAACAGGCTAAAGACAGAGCAAAGGTTAAGATGTAGGATCAAAGGTTAGAAAGGAGCTAATACAGGTGATGTTAGACAATGACTCAAGACATGATCCATTGAGTATTTGTGGACACACTTTGCTGATCAATTAGAGAAAGGTGCCCTTTATTGTATGTTTAAGAAAATAAACTTTGACGAATCAACTTCCAAGTACAACTTTCTCCATTTGTGGACTCTAACCTGTTTTAATGGGCTGCTGCTGGCCACGTCTTTGTCTTCCTTGACGTAAGCGTCTTGGCCCGACTTCTCCAATAATGACAGTCGGTTCTGCAGCTCGTTGTTTAAAGTCTGAAGTCTGCTGCTGGAATCCTGCAGCTCCATCACCTTAGGCCCAGACAGACTCATTTGAATCCTTTTGCATCATTGTTTCACTGAGTTACGTATTTTGGTGACATTTCTTTGATAACTTTTCAAATCTACTGTTGTGTTTAGTAGAGACACAATGCTTTTGTCTAAAAATGTACTAGGTTTAAAAGGTATATCACCTTCTGCTTGAGCTCTTGTGCGGAGAGCTGAGACAAGCTGTCCTCATGCTCCTCTCCCACACAGATACTCATGTAGGAAGTCTGATCTCCAATGAAACTCAAAGTTTCCCCTGAAAAAATGTGAGTCACATTTAAAAAAACATCTCCCATCAGCAAAACTCTGAAATGATAGAATAAAGATTGTTTTTCTTCTCTTACCACCATCATTGGCCCCACCGACCCCTCCTCCACGGCTCTGAATGGCTCCTAGGCGGGCCTGCAGAGAGGCATTCCAGCGCTGAGCATCTTCAAGCTGATGTCTCATGCTCTCCAGCTCTTTAGGATCAATCAGGTCCATACCTGAACACATACACAGAGAGGTTACACACACACACACACAAACTCTGGTGTGACAAGAAAGTACATTTCTGCATAGGACGGTGACGGACAGTTTCTTCTTAAACATCAAATGACAATGATACAGATGCTGCATTGTTAATAGTTAAGACTGTAAAAAACCTTGTGTTAAAGTTAAGCAATATACTAGAAACTATAAATATACTGAGGCACAGGATTTACAAAGGATGATTCGCAGCTCTAGAGAAAAATGTGTAGATATTTAAAATGTATAGTTTATGGTATGTATCTGTGCAAAATATAACATTCGATAATTGCAAAAGTGTTTAAAGTTATTTGTTATTCCAACCAAATAAGTACAAACTCGAAAGAATATGCATTTGATGCATATTGGCATGCTTGTTCAGTCCACATCAAATCCCAGATATTTTAAGTTGAATAAGGTAAGCTAGTGGTGGAATCTAACAAAAAGCTGGAGGGTGTTGAGAACAGTTTGGGATCTGTAGCCACATAATAACACAAACAAATATAGAGATGTATAAATATTATATAACCACTATGTTTCTGCGTGTTTTGTCTACATGAAGCATGCCAACACTGTATGTACTACACATTAAAATGTATATAACCAAAACAAGAAATGTGGAAAAGTACCCGGTGGTAATTACTGCAGCTACAGTCATCCTGTAGTCAGTGTGAGTGTGAGCCATGGGCCTGTTACTTACAGCTGACCTATTTACACACCTGGCACTTTTCAGACTGGAGGGGCGAGGTGAACATGGACTTGATACACTCACATAGAAGGACACGCACATGCATGTGGAAGAACAAGTCAATTGGCTCAGTGACACAGTGACACTTTCAATCAGTCTTAAGGCTGCATCTACGTCAATGTATTAGGGTCATGTTTTATTATAAAATGACAGAGAGAGAAATTATGTTAAGTTATGTTTCTTGAGATTAAAGTCACAAATTGACAAGAAAAAAACTGAATGTGAGGGTGTGGAGAAGTTATTACAACCCTTACAGTGACGAAAAAAAAAAAAATTTCTTAAATGTACCACTTTAATCTCAGAAAATAGCCACGATGTCTTATTCATTTAAAAAGTCCTGAGCTTTTGACATTTATATATTTCTACCTTAAATAGTCTTAGGTCGCATTCACACCTAATAGTCCGCTCTGGTGCGCACCAGACGACAGTTTGTTACATTGTTTCATTTTTCAGAAGGTTTGGTTTGCGTTCACACCGGTTCACACAGACGGAATATAAACTTTAAACACAAGTCATGTGCTCGGAAATGCTGTTCAACAATTGGTCAGACATTAAGGGGGTAAAAACGCAAATCCAGGCAATTTCTACCGGAGCCTCCGCCTTGGAGCATCGGCAGGTTATTATCATGCTGTTGTTAATCTGGAGAGCATATCAACAGCAACGGCGCATATGATTATATAATCAGACAACGTGCGATACAAAACATTATAACACATATAATTAAAACTGCGGTCACAGACGTGCACGCAGTTGTGGGCGGGCCTTCGCCTCCGAGCGCCCGCAGGGGAGTGTCGCCGGTCGTCCCGGCGTCCGGCGGCAGCGCGCGAGTCCGCCGAAATGAGCCGTTTGTCAAACGTTTGCGGCCCGGAGTCCCAGGTCCTCCGGCAGCGACCCGGAAACGGATGTGGGCGCGCCGCCTGGAAGGAAACGGAATTTCTGTAAAGGCTCGTCGAGGATCGATTATCGCCGAGGCTGTCTGGAGGAGCAGTAACCGTGACGCGTGGTGCAGTGGGTTGTGCAGACTTTCTGGCCTTTACCGTTTGTTTACTCAAGAAACGCATCTCCTCTGGATATTAGGCCATGTATATTTTTAATACAACTGCTTTAATTGTGAGCCGACATTTACAGCGACAACAGCTGCCGAGGCCAGTGCGGAAAGCAGAAGAGTGTGTATAATATATATCACTCAGTAATATAAGTAACAGGCCGACATTACACACTGTATTTGTATGCTTTAGTAGACATCTCCAAATAAACAGTTGATATTTTGCATGAAACCAAATAGTGTAAATGGTCAAAAATGGTATCTTCTCTGTTAGCTTACGACCGCTCCGATTGAGCTAGCAACTACTTCATTCCCAAATCAGCATGATGTTGGATATGGGCATAATTTGTCCTTGACTGGAATTTGTCAGATCATTTCCCTAAGAGCAGTGTGCAAAAATGTGCGCAAAATGCATGACAAACGGCCATCTTTCCAAATTGCCATTTTTCTGGGGGGCGGGGCTAATGAAACGGCTTTTGAAAAATGTGTGCCATGATAATAGCAATGTGTATACAGCGTGTCATGAATATGGGGAAAACTATATGCGATGAGTGACTAACCCCTAACCCTAACCCTAACCCTAACCCTAACCCTCGTCAAAAATGGTACATTCTCTGTTCGTTTACGACCGCCCCGATTGAGTTAGCAACTTTTTTATTCCCAATTTAGCATGGCTTTGGATATGGGCTCAACTGGTCCTGGAGTGGAATTTTTACGATAATTTTCCCAAGAGCAGTGTGCATAAATGTGCAGAAAATGCATGAAAAACGGCCATCTTTCCAAATGGCCATTTTTCTGGGGGGCGGGGCTAATGAAAAGCAATTTGAAATATGTGTGCAATCATAAGAGCAATGTGTATACAGCGTGTGGTGAATATTGGGAAAACTATATGCGAGTAGTTTGGAGTAACGCCTAACCCTAACCCTAACCCTAACCCTAACCCTAATCCTCATCCAAAATGGTACATTCTCTGTTAGCTAACGTCCGCCCCGATTGAGCTAGCAACTATTTTATTCGCCATTTAGCATGATGTTGGATATGGGCTGAACGTGTCCTGGAGTGGAATTTTCCCGATCATTTCCCTAGGAGGTGTGAGCAAAAATGTGGTTAAAATGCATGAATAACGGCCACTTCTCAAAATGGGCGACTTTCTGGGGGGCGGGGCTAATGGAAGCCATTTGGAAATATGTCCGCAATTCCATGAGGAACGTCTGTGCCAACATTCGCGTAGTTGGGAGAAACTATATGTGAATACCGCACAATAGGGGGCGCTACTGAGCTGATTTCACCAAACGTACGATTTTATTGTACATTCTGGAAAAGGTGGTGGGCGGTGACGGGTGTCCCAAGTTTCACGTCCGAAGCTCATTTTAGCGAATTTGTGCCATTGAAATCGTCGAACATGGCACATTCTCCGTTAGCTTACGAGCACCCCGTTTGAGCGGTCGACTATTCATACGCAATTTAGCATCACATTGGATATGGGCTGAACTTGTGCTGGAATTGAATTTTTCCGATCATTTCCCTAGGAGGAGTTCCCAAAAACGCGCTTAAAACGCACATTTTCCAAAATGGCCGAGTTTTTGGGGGGAGGGGCTAATGGAAGCCATTTTGAAATATATCCGCAATTCCATGAGGAACGTCTGTGCCAACATTCGGGTAGTTGGGAGAAACTATATGTGAATACCGCACAATAGGGGGCGCTACTGAGCTGATTTCACAAAACGCACGATTTTATTGTAGAGTCTGGAAAAGGTCGTGGGTGGTGACGTGTGTCCCAAGTTTCACGTCCGAAGCTCATTTTAGGGAATTTGTGCCATTGAAATCGTCGAACATGGCACATTCTCCGTTAGCTTACGAGCACCCTGTTTGAGCGGTCGACTATTCATACGCAATTTAGCATCACATTGGATATGGGCTGAACTTGTGCTGGAATTGAATTTTTCCGATCATTTCCCTAGGAGGAGTTCGCAAAAACGCGCTTAAAACGCACATTTTCCAAAATGGCCGAGTTTTTGGGGGGAGGGGCTAATGGAAGCCATTTTGAAATATGTCCGCAATTCCATGAGGAACGTCTGTGCCAACATTCGGGTAGTTGGGAGAAACTATATGTGAATACCGCACAATAGGGGGCGCTACTGAGCTGATTTCACAAAACGCACGATTTTATTGTACAGTCTGGAAAAGGTCGTGGGCGGTGACGTGTGTCCCAAGTTTCACGTCCGAAGCTCATTTTAGGGAATTTGTGCCATTGAAATCGTCGAAAATGGCACATTCTCTGTTAGCTTACGAGCACCCCGTTTGAGCGGTCGACTATTCATACGCAATTTAGCATCACATTGGATATGGGCTGAACTTGTGCTGGAATTGAATTTTTCCGATCATTTCCCTAGGAGGAGTTCGCAAAAACGCGCTTAAAACGCACATTTTCCAAAATGGCCGACTTTATGGGGGGAGGGGCTAATGGAAGCCATTTTGAAATATGTCGGCAATTCCATGAGGCATGTCTGCGCCAAGACTCGGGTTGCTGGGAGAAACTATATGTGACTACCGCACAATAGGGGGCGCTACTGAGCTGATTTCACAAAACGCACGATTTTATTGTACATTCTGGAAAAGGTCCTGGGCTGTGACGTCTGTCCCAAGTTTCACGTCCGAAGGTCATTTTAGCGAATTTGTGCTATTTAAATCGTCACATGGGCTGTGACGTGAGTTCCGAGTTTAAAGGCCGTAACTGTATTTTCCCGCTACTTATGGGTCGGTAAGTGTTTTTAACCCTTCGATTTCGACATAAAGCTGAATAGGTCACGCCCACTTCCGTCATTGGTTGCGCCCCTTTAAATCTCAGTTGATACTCATCCTGCCAGTATGTGTATGACAAAATATATTTATTTCGTCTATCGGATCTTCAGGTATAAATTTGTTGTGCTTTTGGCGCCCCCTATTGTCCGAAATGAACATGCTTTTTTGTGCCTATTCCCCAAGACAGACTGAACCTTTCCACCGAAATCTGTGATATTTGGATACATTGCGGATGAATTAGGAGCATTTATGTCTAAGCCACACCTTTTTGCTAATACGTTGCGATTGATGTCGGGCACATTTTTCCACACGTCGTGCTCATGTTCTACGGTAGTGTGTGTGACCCTCCACTGATGCTGTACACTAAGTTTGGTGTTGAAAAGCAAAAAATTGAAATTGTAGTTAATATTTCACTGTTTTTCACATTATGCTAATTAAAAAAAAATCAAAGTAGGCGGAGCTTAGGGATATGAGAGGATAATATGTAGGGCTGCTCCACCCGGATAAGTCTGCAAAATGTCAGGTCCATCCGATTTACGCTGCGACTATGTACATTTTTCAAAAACTGAATTTTGACAGGTGGCGCTAGAGAGCATGTCGGAAATTTTGCAACCATGGAATCCAGAATGTAACAATTTTCACCCGTCCTGGCGGCGTTGCCAAATGTCGCTACGTCAACAGTGTGGGAACCCCCTCAAAAACAGGTCCAAAGCACAGAGCAAGGAAAATAATAATAATAATTCTACCAATAACAATAGGTCTTCGCACACTTCGTGCTCAGGCCCTAATGAGAGACGTTCTGCAGTCAGGAGGGGGTTTCACCGACGGCAGGTGGCTCTGACTTTTATGTATAGTTTTTAGTTTGATAGTTGTTTTTATTTTACACGACACTGTTCAACACTTTATTCTGCTTCACTCTTTCGCTAACGATTTTGAAGACACCCGCGTTCTTGTGACTCGTAAATACTACGCTTCCTATGTTTTGGTGCGGACTGCGTCACACCAGCGATGAACCGCTCCAGAGTTCACTAGCAAGCGGTCCGAGACCACCTATTTTAGCGGACCAGAGTCCGGTTGTTTAGTTCACTTCAGAGGTCTCGGACTGTGTTCACACCGACCCAAATGAACCGCACCAAGCGGCTAAACGCACCAGGGTTCGATTCAACCGGACTATACAAGGCTGGTGTGAATGCGACCTTAATATGCTGTCCTGTTGTCACTAACCGTAATAAACAACGGGGTGTCTTAATACATATTGGATTGTTTTATCAGTTTATATTTCAGGGGAGCTGCTCTTCACTAGTATACTCGATTCTATAGCGATATGACCTTTAATACTTAAAGTTGTTATGTAATGACATGCTTATGTGATGAATTCATGTGACAGATGGTTGGATGCGTTGGATTAATAAACAGAGCGGTGTTAGAGAAGTAATGCAATCAACAGACAAACAAGGTTTTAATCGGACAGTGAAGAAAAGCAGACAGAATGATAGAAGTGAAAGACAGGAAGATCGGCCAACAGCAGCCTTTATTCATTTTCTTTTGTTAAATAAAGGACAGACAAACTGAAAGACAGTGAGGATGCATTACATTGAAAGAGTGACAGAGAAGACAGGTAGTAACTCTTTTGTTGAAAACACATGCAGATGAGGAGGTGATGAAGTAAAGAACAGTAAACATGAAGAGGAAGGACCAGGTGTGCATGCTGAACAAAATGACGGATGAAGAAGAGGGGGTGTGAGCTTGTCAGCAGGGGATATTATTAGAGTAAACACAGGGGATAAAGAAGACAGGTGTTTGTGTATGTGTTGGTTTCCTTAAGACCTTTAGTTAGGGTCGGGTATCGTTTGGATTTGAACAATTCCGGTTCTGCTTTGGTTCTTCATTTCGGTTCTTTAAGAGTAAAAATAAGTCCCATGCAAATTTCACTGAGAGAAAAATATATTTCTGAAAACATTTAGTCAAATCTATATTCATATTTATAAATCACTTCATACAGTATCATTTGGTTGAGAGAGAGAGAGAGAGAGAGAGAGAGAGAGAGAGGAGAGAGGAGGAGAGAGAGAGAGAGAGAGAGAGAGAGAGAGAGGAGAGAGGAGCGGAGAGAGAGAGAGAGAGAGAGAGAGTAGGAGAGAGAGAGATATGGACATAGAGAGACGAAGACGAGCGTAGAGAGAGAGAGCTCTCTCGCTAGAGAGATCGGAGTCTAGCTCTAGCTCTATATCGTCTCTCTTCTCTTCTTTCTCTTCTCGGAGTAGATCGGAGACAGTGAGAGAGAGACCTGGTACCAGACAATTGTTATTTGTTCTTACTCGGAACCAAGTGTTGCTGCTTCCCAACCCTGGTACTGTGCTCGCTACATTTCCCGCCCGGCCCCCGTTTAACACTAGAGAAAGCGGCGAGATACATTTCCTTAGGAATCTATAAGCAGAACTGAAATGAACCTTTCTAAACGATACTGATGGAATCAAAGTTCTGTATAGGAACCGGTTCTCGGTACCCAACCCTACCTATAGTAGGACTCTACCTGAGCTTTGTGCTTCCCAACTCTTCTAACAATCTTTTCATTTCATTTTTCTTTATTTACTTTCATTCAGTTCCCCTCGTCATTTACTGCACCTTCTCTGAGTTTGGCTCTGTGTATCTCCCTCTCCAGATCGTCCCTGAGCTCCTCATTAGTTGTGATGCCTTCCTCCAGCTGCTGCCTGAGGAGCTGCACTGCTGTCAGCTCCAACTGCAGAGCATGGAGACGCTGAGCGCTGCACAAACACACAGAGGGGTTAAGTCATCAAATAAATGAAGCTACTCAGAATTTCTTTTTTTTTACATTCACCATTATCTCTACCTGTCCTGCTCCTTTACAGTCTTGACGAGGCTGGAGTAGAGCTGCTGCTCGGCTCTCAGCGCTTTGTTCAGAGAGTCATGCTGCTGTTGCAAGGCTGTAAGGCTAGGCAATGCCTTTAGGGTGACAGAAAATTAAAAAGTACAAGTCTTAATGTCAGAGAATGATGCGTAAAATGTGTTGTTTTCTGGTGTTTTATAAAAAAAAGGTTGTTAGTTTACTTCTTGCTGGCTATCTCCTCCAATCATGGTCCTCTCTCTCTGAGGGAGCCCGGGCAGTGATCTCTCCATGCCCGAGCCAACCATCTGATCCTGGGTCTGGTCAGACCGATTTTCCCCTCTTTGCCCGAGGCGCTGGTGGAGAGCCTGATCACAGACATAATCAAACAAAACATGAGAACTGCAAGACAAGAGGCTGCTGAGTTCAATGCTGTGTGAATGGAGGAACCCTTACATCAATAATCTCATCCTTGGTCTTCAGAGTTGCAGTCAGGGACTCCACATTAGCAGCCTGACCTTCGTAACGACCCTCCAGCTCAGACAGTGATGACTGTAGATCTGCCAAAGACATCTGAATATTGGGAGAATACATTTGAAGTCAGCACAATAAGACACCCATTAGCAAGTGTGCAGAATATGGTCGAAGCTAAATGTTTATAAGTGACTGACCTTCAGTTCATTTTCCCGCTTCAGTGCTTTATTCAGTGCCTCAGTTTTCTGTGCAAGCTCCTTCTTCAGGACGACGACTGTCTTCTTGGAATGCAGAACATTCTCCATATTATCCCCACTGTTCCTCCTGGACAGCTCAGCTTCAGGGAAAACAAAATAGAAACAAATATAGGACCGAGATGTACTCTAACTTATAAATATTCATGAGATGATGAGGTTTTAATATCTAAGGCCTCACCTTCCCTGTCAACCATCTTCTCCTGCATGATTTGGATCGTATGTCTGAGCTCCAACACATGTTCCGACTCCTCCTTCTGTCTCAAATCTACCACAAACTGATCCATCTCCTGACCACGCTGTAGAAGCTTCTGCATATTTACAAGATATCAAGTTAGCTACCTTGAGACACATTGATACCTTTAGACTTTGTCAAAATATGCCACTAAATCATTTGAAGTCAGAATGTAGGAGAGGAGTATTATTTGTGTTACTCTCTGGGGATGTTTTATTTTCTTCTTCTTGTTAGGCTTCTAAGTCAAGCACATTTTACAGCTGAGTTACTGTGTTGTATCCCAGAGGAACTTACGTTGATGAGGCTGTCTTTCTCAGCGAGCATGGCTCTGAGCCCTGCAGTGTCTAAATGACTCTCCTGGGCTGCTGTGGAGCTTTGCTTCTCAGCAGTGGCAAGCTTCTGCTGCATGTCAGTGAGCTGCCTCCTCAGCTCCTGGATCTCCTGAGTGCGCTCAGACAGCATGCGGTTGTAGTGCTCTGCAGACTCCTGGACAAGGGAGAAAAACAGATCCAAGAAATGAGAGGAAGTGATGTTTACCCACATTCTGTACATACAAATGGCATATTTTAAAGTTGTAGATTAGAACATCTGCAACGAATAGTTTTTTAAGAAATGTCAGAAAATGCTATTTTAAGCCTCTCATGTGTAAATGTGTGTGTGAATGTTTTGGGTTTGGACTAATAGAAAAAAGACATTTAAAGACATTTGCCTTTGACTGTGAGACCAATTATCTTGAAATGGTAGGGATGTTTCTGAGAGTAATTATACTCATTGCAGCCCTAGTTTATTGTGTAAAATCAATATTTCAATATGTTCATTATTTTTTTAATAGATTTAATTCCATATGTTGACACTTACTTAATTCTCTAATTTGCTAAATCTATTACTAATAACCACTTATGTTATTATCATTGCAATTACATTTCCTTTGCTATATTCTATCATGATTGGTTGCTACAAAGATGTATTTCCGGTGAAAGCATTCAAATAGATTTCTTAATGAAATGAGGACCTTGAGCAGCTGGTCCTTGCTCCTGATTGTAGCCAACAGTCCCTCCACAGCACTCTCATTGTCAGCGACCAGCCTTGCCCTGGCCTCCACAGCCTCAGCCAACATTGCTTCTGTGACCTTTAACCTCTGGCCCATCTGTTCAGCAAGGTCACGAGCATTAGTCTGCGACTGGCTCAGCATGGACTCGGCCATGTCCTGAAAACAAAAGTTTTAAAGAAGAAGCATCTCAGGTACATGTCAGTCCTAATTCAGAACAGTGAAAAAAACACCAAAGGCATGGTTGCAAACACAGCAGAGGGAGGGCCAACTAACATCCATATCCTTTGTCTTGCCCTCCAAAGAAAGCTGCAGCTGAATGATGATGGAGTCCTTCTCTCTCAGTGATCTGTTCAAGTTGTCTTCTACATCTTGTTTTGCTCTCTGCAGGTTCTTCAGTGTGTTTGCAAGGTGTTGCAGCTCCACATCCTTCTCCTTGATCAGACTGTCAAAACTCTGTAAGTAGAGAAATGAGCAGAAAGATGCATTGGAAAAAAACAATTGTATTAATGATTACTGGAAAAAGGCTAATTTATGGGTCATGGCTTCTTACATCGATGGTCTCCTCGTTGTGAGAGAGCAAGTTGTTCAGTCTTTCCAGGTCTCTCTCCTTCTCCCTGAGAGACAGCTGCAGCTGGTGTATCTCATTGTCTTTCTCCTCTATGGCAGCAAACTTCTCATCCAGCGCTTGCTGTGAGGGAGACAACAGCACAATGTCAGAATCAAATTATAGTCGCTGTGGTGAGAGGATTAAAGAGAAGGAATGCTCACCTCCAGAGCCTTCTCCTTTTCTTTCAGCCTTTGCCGCAGCTTGGAAAGCACATTGTCGTTTCCTCCTGGACTTTTACTTTGTTCAACATCTCTGACCATGTTTATGTACTCCTGAAAAACACCGGGGAAAAAAACGGTAAAAAAGGCCAACCATTCGAATTTTTTTGATTAACACACACAATCATATTGAATCTTTTGGTCTAGAATCTGTCTGAATATGTTTCATGTAGTTGTGTTACCTGTAGCTGCTGCTCTTTATCAGCCAGAGAGGATGTGAGCCGCTGGATGGTGACCTCATGGGATTGCACTTTTCTTTGGGTTTGATCCAGCAGCTCCTGGTACTGCTGCTCCAGAGCACTCTCTCTGTCTCCAATCTCACTGCTCAGCTTTTTCAGCTGATTGTTCAGATCCTGGAGGGGGGAAATGATAATACCATCACACCAAATCTGTCATTTGAATGATGGCTGGAGTCAATAATACCGTTTTTTTGTCTTACATTCAGGGCCTTGTCCCCCTTCTTCTTCTGCTGTTGCAGGTTCTCCAGTTCCAACTCTAGCTGGTCCTTTGCCTGCTGCAGGTCAGCCAGCTCTTGCTCCTTCCTGTCCAGGCCCCGCTGCAGCTTTTGGGCCTCAAGCACCTTGGCGTGGTGTTCCCCCTGGAGTTGGACGAGCTCCGTTTGCTTCGTCATTAACAGATTTTGGTGCTCTTCTACTCCCTGAGGGAAATACACAAAAATGTACGTCTTAGTAATATCATTTGTGAACATAAAAGACACACACAGAGCCATTTTATTATCATAAACATTCAAGTTGGCTCTCTATAAAAGTGCAGGACTTGCCTGGTATTTCTGCAGTTGGGCTTTATGTGCTGCTTCTCTAGCCTTGGCCAGAGCATCGTCCCTGTCCTCAATCTCATGACACAGCTCTGCAATCTGTGCAGAACAGAAAAAGACAGACAAGTTAAATCATGCATAATACAGATCAATGAGAGCAATACCACTTGTAATAAGAGTATGAACATTACCTCTTTTTCCTTTTCTTTCAGAACCTGAGTAAATCCCTGGATGGTTTTGTCTCGCTTTAGAGCATTTTTCTTCTCAGAGTTGAGCTCATTCTCCTTCCCCTCCAGCTTCCCTAACAGGACCTGTTTGCACAAGAAAAGTGTTTTTACCCAAAGAAACTCCCATATAATAAAAACATATTAAATGGAGCAAAATCTCAATGTACCTTGTTCTGATTCTGGGTTTCCTCCAGTGTTTTACTCAGGTCATCATTGGTGCTTTGTGCCTGGGTAAACTTTTCAGTCAGCAGCTTATTGTAGGACTCCACTCGCCGAACCTCACTCTGCAAAATCCAGAGACATGGATCAAGTTTCATTTGTGTCTCAGTTTTTAGATTCAGGTGGTGGGTGAAACGAACAGGCAGGAAAACCCTAACCTATTTACTAACGTTAAGTAAAGATTATTGCACAATATAAATATTATATATTAATTCAAGCACTTTTAATGACCCATGTCTATTAACAAAAGACCTTGGATTTTTCCCCTTTAAAGTCACACACTTTCGAGGATTTTAAGGACCCCTGGGAACCATGAAACAACTACCTCCATGACTCTGACAGGAGTGTATTTATCATCAAATTCCTCTGTAAGGTCATCCAGAGACTTCCAGTCTGCCTCTCTGTGTCTGCCCTTGGCTCGGGTTCTGAGAGGGCCTGTATTTAACCTCTTCAGGACGGGGATGTGGCTCCCTGCAGGGGCAGAGAAATGTTGCTTGGAGATGCAGCGCAGAATCTGAATTAGGTCAATGATCACAGAAGGCTGACTTGAGGAACTGCGGTGTAGCGCTCTGGCTTGAACCTTTCCTCTGGGGTCATCAGGGAGACCACGTCTGGCAGCAAACACCTTGGACTCTCTGGGTTTCAGTTTGGGGGGAGGGTCTGAAGGGAGGTCTAAGGAAAAGTTGAGGGAGTGCAGGGATGTGGATCGATCTTTGACTCCAGGTCTGGGCAGTGTTCCTTTGCGTTGGACGACGTCAAGGTAGGTGTTCTGTGATTGGTGGTGTGTGACTCGTGGACCGAGGTTCTTTATAGAGCCATGGAGCCCCGTCGCTGATCCCATTCTGTTGCTCTTGAGGTTTGATCTTGCTGGTAACGCCCCTTTACTGACAATTACATCCAGACTCACACACCTTCTCATGCGATTCTCCATGTGACTACTTCCTCTTTCCCTGAACGGCTGTCCTTCAGAGGCCAGCGGGTACCCAGCCTCATCATCAGGACTGCCCGCCCTTGAGGTCTTCTCGCAGCTAGTGCTCTCCACATCACTCTTACAGGCCTGGTTGTTTTTGTTGTAGACGTGGATAATGCACTGGATCAGGTGCTCTTTCTCCGCCTGCAGCTTCTGGGTCTGATTGTTGTGCTCTTCCTGCAGCTGGCTGATGTTAACATCACATTGTACCAGCTTCTCCAGCTGGAACACACATTTCCCACAGAGAAACTCCCCACGGCCGTCACGAGTCAACTCCCAGCCCAGCACATGGGACAAGATGACTTGTAGCTTCCTCTGTGCTGACGGGCTGAAGATCCAGCGACACTGGCTTCCCACCAGACGAACAGCACATATGCGACACGGGTCCTTCATGGCGCTTTAGATCTTTAGATTCCAGATTCACCCAGTTAAAACAAGTCCAAAAGCCAGCCCAATGACCTAATAATCATCAGACCGCCAACCATGCAATAGCCATCTATCATTCATTTTCCCTCACTGCATCAGCAGGAGAAGCAAAGAGGAGAATGACGGAGTGCAGCGCAGTATAAGCTCTAAGCTGTTGATAATCCCTGCTCCGCCTCTATTCCACTCTCAACAACACATTCAATCAGATGAAATCCTCTAGGACTGCAGCAGGGTTATGGCCGCTGCCAGACCATCTCTAGTAAACCTTCCCACAGATAGCGGATCAAGTAAAAGGATCTACCTCATACACATGCATCTTCAGGGAAATAATGACAATGGAAGCAGCAAACCACATCTATAGAGCACAGCCTGCTTGGCATTACATTTAAAACAAATCTGCTCTAAGATTAGAAGAGGTGTTTCCTAGCAATCACTTTCCATTACACTCTGGTGAGGCCACTCAAGTCTTACCATGCCACAAAAGCATCCATGGTAGACATGCTGTCCCTAATCTAACAAAAAAATATTTTGCAATACTTGCAGTATATTCATTTGTTTCCCAAGTCTGAGAAACACTGACATGTTACAGCATTTTCCTTTTAATAAATAAGACTGGACATAAATAACTCTCACAGGTCTGCAGACAGCATGGTAATCCAGTCTTAACAACGTGACCTGAGTCTAGACGCCAGCAAGGAACCATGGTTACGTCAAACAGCCTTCTACTCTGAACCAATTGCTTGCAATGTTTTGATGATTACTGTGAAATTGCATTTAATTATCTCTAGATGTTCGGAAATTCTTAAGCTAAGTCTAAAGTGAGTGTTTTTGGTTTTAGAGACCTGGCTATGTATAGCAGCAACAAAGGGTTCAACATTAAAAAAAAACAAGGACAATTTGAGAAACAAAATGTATCAGGCAAAACATTTAGACACAGACAGCCTGGACTAAATATATTTCACTATAACATTAAACCTTTATACATTTAGGATCAAGTTTTGTTTTGTAGATTAAGTGTCAAAAAACCTGAAAGCTGTCTTTTGCAATTCAATTCTGAATTTTTGGAAAAACAAATCACAAAACATTAAGACAACAAAGATACTGATTTCCATTTTCACATTTAAAAGAGAAGATAATTAATTAGGAGATTGCCACCAGCCGACAAATTCCCTTCATTCTCTTCTGGTTTGTAAGTACAAAACATCACCATAATCAGATATAAACTATAGGATATCTCAAACATTTGACATTCATCAATCATTAAAAAACGTCATATGAGCCCAAATAACAGGGATCCTATTTGATGTCAAGAATAAAACCATATAGTTGTTATAGAGCAGGGGTCGGCAACCCCTGGCACCGTAACCAGTGGCACACTAGGAATAAGTGGAATAAGTGTGCAAAATATTTACATTTTATTTTCGGATCCTGAACGAGACCGCCGCCAGAGCGCGTCTCCCTGTTACCTGCAGAAGGAAGCCATGCACGCAGCGCAGCCCCGCTCTCTTTAACTCCAGGTGACTTTCTGCCGCTTTCCTCCGTGGTGCAGTGCTGATAGTTTCACCACAGAGGAAAGCACTTCACAAATTGCAGTACCCATAAGGAGCTGTAAAAATGCCGCAGTTTTTGCGTGGCGATCGATATCGGCCGATACTCACTCTCTGCCGATCGATCGGTGCTCTCTAAAAATGCCGATCGCGAGAGCCGATCGCATGACGTAAAATACATGACACTTTTCTCTGTGTGCGGCAAAACAAGCTCGCCAAAATGGCTTCACCAGTCTGGCAGTATTTTAAGGTGTCCGAAAATGACAATAAAATAGCGGTATGCAACGTGTGTGAAGCAGAAATTCTGCAGCTCCACCCGCTGTGACGGACCGGTGAGCGGAGCAACACACACACTAAGAGTTAGACCTTACACACTTAGCTATTTGATCTACCTCTGGAACAAGTTATAAATATATTTATTCTTCACTGTCACTCATTACTGGATCAGTGAGCTGCATGAGAGAGTGACAGGCTGTCAGGAGAGAGAGAGAGAGGGAGAGAGGAAAAGAGAGCGCTTCAGCTCATTTCTCCCGTGTTATTATCCAAAGTTAATGTAAACTTGAATAATGTAGGCTACTTCATTTGAATGTAATAATTATGTTGGTTGTTGTTTGTGGAAGCGCCAGTGAATGAGCCCCATTAACTGAGTTTTAAACATCACTTTAAATGGAAGATCCCCATAGGCCCCGCCCACTCGATCGGATCGGCGATCGGAGCATCCCTAATGTAAGTTGCGCTGACAGGTCCACACACTGCTTCCCCGCAGCGAGGCTCCCCCCCCCCCCCGTTGATAATTCACGACCGTCGGCACGCTGATAAAAACATTTCTTTTGAATGGCATATCATATCATATCAAAAAGGTTGCCGACCCCTGTTATAGAGAATATATATAACTTCTAGTACTTCCTCCAAAACAGGTTTACTTTCATTTAAAGGAAGCAAGAGATCAAATAGCACCAGTGCTTACTACTCCAAGGCAAATCGGTTTTATTATATAAGCTTCCTATTGTGACCAACATTAGATTGCCTATTAAAAGGCCCAACATTCTCACTACCACTTTTGTGAAGCAGGGTACAAAATTAAAAACAGCACCAGGGGGCACACAGGGAAAGAAAGACATACAAAAGGCCAAAGTACACTTCCTGTGGTTCACCAGAACAACATGGGACAACCCTCTGAAGTTGACAGTGCCTGGACATAATAAACAGAGCCTGTGTCCAGCTTTTGCTCTGTGAATGGCTTTCACATCAGTGAACAGTTACATGAGTTAGCTTTTGGTTGGAGGCAAACTATTGCTGGAAATAGAATGGAAATCCCCACAACACCCACCTGAGAGTCCGGAGTTGTTTTGTCCTTGTCCCTGTGCAGCATGTCCCTCAGTGCCTGGGAACAGACAGTCAAAGGTCACTCTAATGCCTATTGCAAGTAGGGCTGAAACTAAGTACAAGTCATTGAATGGCTAGAAATAGTGGCAATAAATCGATTTTCTCTGAATATCCTGTAAATACTCTTAAAACATGGCAAGAAATGACTACAGCTGTACAGAATGTCATTTTTCTTTTTTTTTAATGAAAGAATCTATTTATGTTTTGAAACGATCCCTTAAATGTCTTTCATCATGTTTTATGATCATCACCTTAATAAAAAGATCAAATATCCACGAATGAAACAAGTCAGTCTTTTTTCTTGTTAAATCATTTTTCTTTAGGGAATATAACCCTTCAACTTCGTCAACATCAATAAATAAAACAATGATGTCCTGATGGTTATTATTAGCATTTGTTTTGAAATGATTTAGGGTTATTTAATATTACAGTAGTATGTCATATATTTGTGTCTAATCAAAAGGGGAAAAAAGCTGTCCATCATTAAAATGTTGATTTAAAATGTGAATGTCAACGTTATAAATGAAGCTTCTTAATATTTGGTAAGCGCTACAAATGACTTAAAACATTGTGTAACTCTCAGATAATACCAAACCCAGCAAATGATTGTGAGAATGAAAGCTCCAAAAGGGCATATCTTTAACAACATATAAAAGGCATACCTCAAGTTCCTGATCTTTCTCGGCTATGAGATCAGAAAGATGTTTGAAACTGTCAGCTGATGGTTGATCTGTCTCTTGGTCTGTACTTTTCTTCTGATGGACCGCAGCTTCCTGGTTCTTTAAAGTAATCTTGAGCTGCTCAATGACACTGAAATGAGAAGGAAAAACATTTAGACAGATAAAACATTACAACAATTAAAACATATTCATGCGTTTGCTTTTCTATTGTGTTCCGACCTGTCTTTTTCCTGCAGAGCCTGCTGCAGGTCTTGTGCTTGGCTAGTCCCGGGGGGAAAGGTGCTGAGGGGACCCAGGGCTTGGAGCTGCTTTTCCATGTTAATATTCTTCAGCTTCTCCTGCTCAGCGATGGCTGCCATCTTGTCAACCTCTTCCTCAGCCGTTTTCAGACACTGAAATGAAGGAAAAAGTGAGACAACAGCCCCCTCAACTACCTTGGGGTTGAAACAGAAATGTGCTGCTCTCAGTAACTAGTTAAGACCAACCTGCTCTAAGTCAGCTATCCTTTTGTTGAATGCATCTCTAAGTGCATCCATCTCTTTCCGAGCATGCTCTTTCACACGCTGGGGTTCTCCTGATTCTCGACCAGCAAGACTCTCCAACGCTTTCCTGATAAACATGGATGGGGAAGATTAGTTATCGCTCATATAAACAATTGTATTACTTGGCTTTAATGACATCTTCCAGCCAACTTCCAATTTCTTTTTTTTAACTGAATTACTCAAACATATGTAGCTGAAACTGAAGGATACTCACGATGCAGACACGAGGAGTTCATGTTTCTCTGCCAGGTCTCTCTTCATAGACTCCAGCTCCACCTTAAGCTCAATGTTCTATAAAACACACAACATTTGGTCAATTACAGCACAATTTCGTCCGGCAGTGGCTCAGTCAGTAGGGGCTTGGACTGTGAGCCGTAGGGTTGCCGGTTCAAGTCTCCGACCAGACTGCTACTTGGAGAGGTCCCAGTTCACCTCCTGCCCTGCCGTGGTGCCCTTGAGCAAGGCACCGGACACCCCCCACTCCCATTGCTCCCCGGGCGCTGTACACTAGCTGCCCACTGCTCCTAGTACTAGACTCCTGGTACTAAGATGGGTTAAAAGCAGAGAACACATTTCACTGTGTGTGCTGTGTGCTCTGCATGTGTGACCATTAAAGAGGGTATTCTAATTTGCACATCTGGTTCACAATGGGGAAATCATTTAAGAGGTTACTTCTGACAGGTGCATTGTTGACATTTCCATATAAATGAATCTCTCATTTTATCTTAGGGTGTGTACTTGAAGAAAACATTCTTATAGGACACCTCACCTCTCAAAATGAGAAATAGAAGAAGATAAATAAAACAAGAAGCAGATTTCAACGGGCTTACATCTCACTCAAACAAACAATACAAAGGCAAGACAGCTGTTCTAAGATTAGAAATGGTGATTTTGGTTTAACAAATCCAGTTGTTGTTTTGGTGAAGATGTGATCTCAATTAGTCCCTGAGAGAAACACAGATTCACATGAAACATTGTGACACAGAGTGGCAATACAGGGTTTCCCACACATAGAATATACTTGGGCGGGCCGCCCAGGTTTATTAACGGCCGCCCAAGTATATTTCACGACCCATTTAGTTTTTTTTTAATTTATTCGTCTGCGACCAAGACGCCATCTGCGCTCGATTAACTTGTGGACAATCCTCGCTCTACGCCTCCTGTACCCAGTCCCGGACTGGCCATCGGGAGGACCGGGGGGTTTCCCGATGGCCTGGCCTGTTAAGTGGCCGGCTGGCCTGAGGATTTTTTGAGTGACTGGCTGTCTACATGATGTGGCCTGCCGACATGGTCACTGTCATACAGATCATAAATCAAAGCCGTTGGTTGGTCTCTGTGTGTCATTCAAGCTCAGGATAACCTCAGCTCAGGTGAGGTAAAGGACTCTCTGAGTGTTTAGATAGTTAACTTAGTCTAAGTTCTCAGTGGGTCTCAAACGGTTTGGTCACCATTTATGTAAACACATATTTCCATTTGAGGGTGTCAGTGTTTTTCATATTGGAAATGGTATGTTATTGGTTATGGCCATGATTTTATGATTATTGAAATGTATAAAGTTCTGTTTCATAGGTGTTCCCATAGATCTAGTCTCTTTATTTTCCCCTCAAAATGCACCAGATTGATGCATTTAACTCCAAAATTAAAAAAAAATCTTACCGGGGGAGCATGCCCCCGTACCCCCCTAGAGAATCTGAGGTCCACCCCCCACTTAAAATCACATGGACAGGTTCCTAAATACATTTACCATTTTTTTTTAAATAGTCCATGTCCATATGTTTATTTGTGGGTAGTAGATTTAAACTATAGGGCTATCACTATGGGCCGTGCCTGTACCTGTTCGCTCTGCCATCGCATGAAGGGTCTGCTGACAAGCGACCAACAGAAAGGTTCATGTTAATGTTGTTGCACGTCACAAAGGCACGTCACCTCAACCCCCGCCCCCCACCCCCGCTACCACCACCCCCCCAAGTATATTTCAGATCTGTGGGAAACACTGCAATACAAATCCAAGACAGAGACTTTTACAGGTACAAAGTGAAATAAATACCGTTTTGAAAATGTCCTCAGTGGAGTCGTCACATTTCTGCTGCATGCGTTCCTCCATGAAGTAAATGCGCAGCTTCAGGTTAAAGTTCTCTTTCTTCAGAGCTGTGATTTGCTGCAGATGATTGACAAAAAAAAAGTTGAATGAACAGGAAAATGATTGATCAACAAATAAAAATGTATGTTGCCCTTTTTCCCATCCTAATATAACAACCAAATAAATCTATAGCTTTAATTTACATGATGATAGTATTTAATTATACATTCTGTCCATCTAATTCTATCTAATATGTATCTATTGTCCCCGCTGTGGGACTAAAAAAGGATTTCTGATTCTGATATTTAGCTCTTTCTTACTTGCACCATCATGTCTATTGCACTATTTTATGTATTTTTTAAGTTAAGTATATTGTATGTTGCATTGTTGGGGAAGCCTGGGACTTTGATTTGCATTGCCAAAAACTACAGTGTAGCTATTGTGCAAAGAGAAATCATATCATTTTGGTCAAAATAAATGTCTTTGTTTGAAAAGCCTGACAACATGTTTACATGGTAGAAAAGGGTCATGTGCATGGTTCATGTTCAAATGAAGGGATGCCTTCATTCTTGTATGTGTGTTTGAGTGTGAATGTGTGTGAAGTGGACTGTGCATCATTGTGCTGTAGGCTGGGAACAGCATACATCTGGTGATGGGGGTTGGGTAGACTGTCAGAGGGAGGAGGCAGGAGTCTGGACCCCTCTGTAAAACCTCTAATCATGAAGCCAGCCCGGCAGCACGAGCCAAAACATCTCAGCATGCATTCCTCTCAAATGCCGAAATATAGACTTTAACTCATCCTACTCTCCTCCCTCACACACACACTTCATCACCATACATGGTAAGTGTGGCTGGGTTTTAGTCAGAGAGGCAGAGAGGATCAGGTTTAATGAATCACAATACCACGCTTGTTGTGGTGGGGTTAAGCTTGACTACATTAACTCATACTGACACAGATTTAACGTATACGCAATTTAAACGCATTAATAAACAAATACAAATCACATGGTAATGTTATATAAAAAAGGCTTTTGTTAAACATTGTATAACTACATAGCAACTCCAATTTAAGAAACTTTATGCCACTTAATAAGCATCACTCACATTCTCATAGTCCTTCATGGTGAGAGCTTTGATTGGGGACATCTTGTCAGGAAAGGATGGAGCTGTAAACAAAAAAGTGATACACTTTAACTTGTGTCACAACAGCACTATGGTCTCCATATCATAGAGAATCCTCCCGGCTTATAGGAATGCATTTGTTTTAGAGCGATAAAGAGAAAGCAGAAGTGTTTTTTACTGAAGAGGCATCAGAGGTGAGACCATTTCTGGAGAGCTGCCATGTTTAAACCAGTTGGAAGCAGCCCACAGCTGATCATGTAACACGAGTCAAAAACACATTTCACAACACTGACTCCTGATACAGTTTGATGAGGCTCAAGAGATATGTAATATAAGGTTTTTGGCCTCTTCTCCTGGCCTCAGAGTTGCATTGTTCTCTTTTATTTATAGAATTGTGTATCTAGTATCTTTTTGACTGCGAGTTGAACAACACAAGCAATTGTTGACGTCTGCATTGGCTCAGTAAAGCATTTTTTCCCCAATTCATAGACTGAAAAATATAACTTGTGATCTTCAGATTAGTTTTTATAATACAATAATAATAAATTGCAGCCTTTCCCACACAAATAAGAATTAACATAATGCGGCAAATGTCAGTGTTCTGCCTAGTTGTATTTTTTCCGCGCGACCAATGTTTCAAAAAGCCACAGATGCTGACCTATATGTACAAATCATTTGTTTTCCTGCTTGTTTGTATTGTTCTAACCCTGTATACATGGTTGGCACACTGTAGGGTTTAATTAGAAAGAGGATTAGCTAATTAACATCATACAGCTAATCCCTTTTTGCAGCGGTGGGGACATAACAGTGGGAGGTCACAGCAACGATTCAGCAGCCGTATTAATTAATACACAAGGGGAGACACAGCTGAACAAGGGAAAAAGCAGAAATAGAACCAAAAAAAAGTATTTCTTTACCGGTCATGCTGTCCATGGAAAATTCTCCAGCATCTATGGAGTCTGGCAGTCTGCAGCTAAGGAAAGAATCATTCTGTTAGCGATGCAACCTCACTACAAATATTATGAAATGGTATCACTGTTACAATGTCAAGACAAGACAATTTACTTTTCTATTTTTTTTTAATCAACCTAACCAATGCAAGCTATGTGTTCTAACCACGCACATTGTACAGACTTACTCTGATTATTATGCTTTTGAACAACATATAAAGAGCCATGTTTATGCATTACTCACGCTGGCCAGTTCCATTGAGCCTCAAGAACAATCCATAAATAGCTCAAGAATGACTCTGCTTCATTTACATCCACACTGGCAGTGTGTGCGTGTGCGTGTGCGTGCGTGCGTGTGTGTGTGTGTGTGTGTGTGTGTGTGTAAGACCATGTGCAAATGGCAGCCCAGCTCTCATGTACAGACAGACAGCCAGAGCGACAGGAGGAGAGAGAATGAGAGGAACCGGGGGACGGAGAGGCTTTCTTTGGTAGACAAGCAGCCTACTGTGGCTTTGAGCATCACACAGAGATGGGACAGTGGCGTCACACGCAGACAATCACACCAAACATCAGCAACACACATCTGGATCACACTGACACAAAGGGAACCGGGGTCTTACTGCCTTACTGACTAATGTAAATATGCTGCTTATAAAATCTGTTTTTAAGAGTAAAATGACCTAAATGAACAAAAGAGATACTATTTGGGACCAGGCTCATGTCCCTCAACCTTGAAACTTGTGTCTAATAATATATAATGTTCAGCATTGCGTAACTCCTTCCCATACCACCCCCGGCAGCGGAGGCACATTCGCTCTGCTGCTCCTCTGCCATATTACTCAGCAAAGATCAACGCTGACAGCATGATTTATTTTATATTTCATGTCTACATATTCCTAAATGTCATGTTATTTATATAAAGGATTTAGCAGATTGTGCTCTAAAATGGAGTCATTGCAATAAAATACGATTTAAAAAAAAATATTGGAGGATGGATTACATTTTTGTAAATCAGTCCCTGTATCACAACTTGAGTGTTAACGAATGCATTGCTTTTTTGTGAATTTTTATAGACATTCTTTCCAATTCTATTATATTTCTACATTTTCTGTAACCATGAATACCTCAGCTATAATTAAGCTTCCACTGTGAAACTGCACCAAAAACCATAATGACACTGCTGCTCTTCCCCATCTCTGATTTGATTGGCCACCCAGCAATGTTAGCCGACATGAAACACCATCATTCAGTCAATTAAAAAAGACATACAGTCCCGATTTAAATTAGACTTTTAAAACATTGAATCACCGTTGAAATTAGGCATTTTAATACTGATAAACAACAAAATGTCAAATTAAACTCATGTCAAAAAGATCCAAGATTCTATGTGATACAAGGATGAAACATGACGATTATAAGCAGCAGCAAAACAATCCTCCTCGTAAAAGAAATGAAAGTCAGTCAAATTGCATCAGGGAGGTTTCACATGCTAAGCGACCCCTTCCTGTGTTAATGGTGAGGAAGCTCTCTACAACAGGAGCCACGATAAGAGTTAAAGAACCAAACAAACATGTGAAACAACATCCATAGAAACTGACACACATGTCACTCTCCCATAACATAATAGATGACATTTAAAGACATGTGTAATTGTTAGTAACGCTGCATTTGTTACCCCTCAAGCACACAGTGGAAACAATGTAAGAGTCGTAAACACTCACTTCCTCTTTTTTTCTTCTCACTTTGTTCAACTGCTAAAGACAAAAATGGAAGCAGCTAAACCTACAATAATTTCATTGACAGTAGTTAATGCAAATCAACACTAACTAAGCCGACTGACATCACGCGAAGACATATATTTCTTTCCAAACTAAAAGGGTACAGTGAATCAGGTTTCAGAATTACCGAATAAGTCATTCACACCACACATATCAGCTAACATCTTGGATTACTGAGGCACGCTTACCACCTGGATGACTGCTTTTACACAGGACACAGCTGGGCTAGGTCATTTACAAAACCAAGGACACAATTCTAAAAACATAGAAGCTATAACTAGATTTGCAGTGCAGCAGGAAGAGTTGTAGACTAGCTATATTCCTGAACAAGTCAACAAAGCACATATAAAGAGCAGAGCAAATAATGCACAGTCCACCTACCACAATCACTTCTCTCATGTCAAGGAGAGCACGCGGGAAAAAAACAAGTATTACATGTTAATCCACATTTTGCAGAGAGTGCAAAGAGAGCTGCTTCAGTCTTAACCCCTCTGAAAGTGTGACAGATAATTTCCGCTTTCTTTCACATCTGACTGACAGGTCAACAAGCCGAACCACCAATCACAGTGATATCACAGCTACATGCAATGAGCTGCAAATGACTTATAACGGAAATAACTACTTCTGGTGTACACATGACAGGCTCTCTGCACCAAGCTTTTATTGCACTGTTGATGTTTCATTATGGTTTGGGACTCCAGATATTGGTTGAGCCAGACTGGCAGTACGAAACTAACATTATTTTATTTTTATGTAGATCTTTTGCTCATTTTTTATAAACGCTATTGTGTTGTTAACTTTAAAGCAATGTGTCCATTAGTAGGAACATTATCCCTTAACTTTATGGCAAATTTATTTATATATATATAATTATTACATTTGTGTTTGATGTTCATTACAACTGTATTTAACTTATACCTAAAACCTGCACCGTATATGTATATGCCTTATCAAAAATATATGTATTCATATTTATACATTTATGAACATTACTACAACATTGTTTGATTGGATACAAACTGCATTTCGTTGTACTCTGTGCAAAGACAATTCGTTACTGTATGTAACGTTAGTCAGTCAAATATGTTACTAAAAATAATTGCTTCCAGGACGATTGTCCAATTTAAATTGTTAGCAAACTTCAAATAGCCATGTCAACATTATGTTAGAGTTAGATCATGTGGAACTGTATACAGATAAATATCATGTGTGTGAGTCAGATTAACTACAAACTACACCAGAAGTAATATATTTTACGAGATATAACGGTACAGCAACTATAAACAAGAAGCTATAATTGTATCTATGTGGCTAACTATTGGTTTTATATGTTTACAACTTGAGTGAATAAGTGTTGTTCCAGATATTAGTCGAGCCCTGTTCAGCGGTAACTAATGTGGAATTGTGGATTATTGGGTTAGCTATAACGTACTCAAACATGCTAATGTTAGCTCGCTAGCTATCGTTGGTGTGTTTTACCTTCCGTTAATGTCAACGGGGAGCGTCAAATCGGCCCCCACGACGGAGTCCATGATAGAGCTTCACTTATCGTGTGTTATCCCCAGAATAATAGTACATTTTACATACTACAGCTATTGAATTGTTCAAAAAGCGGGACGGAATTCAAAATAGTCCAGGCTACCGCCATCATGATATGGTAGACGTCACCATTGTGGACGTTAGGGACTGGCGATGCCTTCAGGCTCTGTTGGAAATATTTGAATTCACATACGAAACGCTATAGAAGATGCTCTAAAAAATATAAATATCACGATATACAGTACAAAAACACAGGTTAGACGGCTTACTTATGTTACCTCCATCTCATTATTTGTTTACAACAAATATTGAATGCAAGTTTATTGTTTAAAACTTCATAATAAAGAATTTACGAGCAATAAAAGGCAGCACATAACAGGGTGGAGACCGGGTAAACGCGATTGGCCAAAACAAACTTTGGGGAGGGACGTAGAAGCTCGCAATACAGACGCTCCTTTGGTATCCAGCCATGTATTACCGTCTCTGACAGCACACTTCCAAGAAAAGTCACGTGCTTTTATTTAGTGAGCTCACGAATCTATAATATCTTGTTGGTATATTAAGATGATCAAGGTCATACAAAGGGCATGCATCTCAAAATAACTCAACTCATACAGTTGTGGAAGAAACAAATGTACACTACCGAAACATGTTGTCACTGAAGTCCTGCAGTGGAAATGTTATTTAAGTAAAAGTACACAAATATTAGTATCAAAAAATACTTAAAGTACCAAAATACTTAGGATGGCATATGGCAGAATGTATGTGCTAAGTTATTTAATTACAGTTGTTATTGCATAAACTGGTAAACAAGTAGATGAGCTTAATGCATTTATATATTTGATATTTCATTGAACATGCTTGTGTGTGTAGAGCAGTGCTTCTCAAAATGTGGTCCGCGGACCACTGGTGGTCCGTGAGCGCCCCCTAGTGGTCCGTGAGTATATTGGTAACATTTCACATTTGAAATAAATACATTTAAGTTTTCCGCACTCTCGCGGGAATATCTCCGCAAAGGAGCGAGTTTAAGTTTCACTTAAATTGCCATGATTTTATCATAGAAGATAACCAGAGGTTACTTTGTACTTGAGTAAAAGTAGAAGTACCAGAGTGTTGGAATACTGTGTAACAAGTAATAGTCCTGCATTCAAAATGTTACTCAAGTAAAAGTAGATTGTATGCAAATATAAATGTATTCCAAGTGTAACTAAAGTCTGATTTAAGTGTTGATTATATTTCACATCATTAATCCAGATCTGAAAAGTAACTAACGGTATTAAAGTACAACATCTACCTCTGAATTGTAGTGTGGTAGAAGTAAAAAGCAGCAACAATTTGAAATACCAAGTAAAGTACAGTACTTGAGTAAATCTATTTAGTTACTTTACACCACCGAACATAACACACGCTAACACACAATTTGTGTGAAAGGCAAGATATCTTAATGAAAGTCTTCATTTGTATTGTTAATACTGTGAACCTTTGCACGCTCTTTTCCAGCAGTAACATTGTATATTTTTATAATTTTCTTATAAGACATAATTCCAGCAGAGTAGTTGGTGCATCAGACAGTAACCAAGTACATTTACTTACATTTAGCATTGTACTGAAGTAAAACGATTTCTTATCAGTACAACACAAGACAAACTTGATCCATACCAATTTGCCTATAAACAAGGGTGTGGTACGGAAGACGCTGTGGCCACTTTGGTTCACATCATCACTAAACATTTAGATAAACGTAACACCTATGCAAGAGCCCTCTTCCTAGACTTCTCATCAGCATTCAACACAATACAAGCAGACATCTTGGTGTCAAAAATGGCCAAAATGGAAGTAAATCCATACCTGATTTACTGGTATGCTGCTTTCCTCACTAGTAGAGAGCAACTTGTGAAGGTTAACAAAACCCTGTCATCTGCCATCACAACCAATGTAGGTGCCCCCCAGGGCTGCGTGAGTTCAGCTGTGCTCTTTACTCTCTACACTGATGATTGTCGTACCAACACACCAAATCAAGTCATCATTAAGTACTCCGATGATACTGCAATAATATCTCTGCTCAGTAACACAGACGACCCTGAGCTGCACCAACAGGCTGTAAATCAGGTGGTCGAGTGGACTGATAGCAATGCTCTTGAGATCAACACCAAGAAAACTGAGGAAATCATTTTTGGCTCACCATCTGACTGCCATAAAGTCCCCATTGTCATCCATACAGATGAAATCAAGCAGGGAGTTTCATACAAATACTTGGGTGTAATGATTGACCATCTGCTGTCATGGAAGGATCACATTGAATATCTGTGCAAAAGGACAAAACAAAGAATGTATTTTCTCCGCCGTCTTAGGTCTTTTGGAGCGAGCAGAGAAATTCTTCAGCTTTAAAATCAAAACATAATCCACCTGTTAAAAATCTGCTCAAAGATTGTTGGTCAACCCTGTCAGAGACTCTATGACTCAGCCTAGCATAACAACCGAGGCTGTCCAACAACATCATCTCTGACCCAAACCATGTTCTGAACAGTGAATATGAACTGCTACCATCTAATCGGAGATACAGGGTCCCACGATTCAATAAGGTCAGACTGAAGCACTCCTTTGTGCATCAGTCAATCCTCTCAGTAAATACAGAGCTGAATGCAGATCAAATGCACGCTGAAGGCTCTTTGAGCAGCTTTTCTCTCACTGATTGTGCTGTTATGTTAAATGTTTGTTGTTTGTGTTTCATGTATTTGTGTCTGGATATTTGTCTGTTGATGTCTGGAGCTGCTGTGACGCAAGTCAAATTTCAGACTTGATCTGACAAATAAAGTAATATCGTATCGTATTAACTATTTTATTATTTCCAATTTCGCAACTTAATCATAATTATATTTCCCTATAACTCAGCGTAAAATATTGTACAACGTGTATATGTACTATACTCCACTACATTTACATAATCATTAGTTGCAGCCTTGCTTTATGTTATAGACGTTGTTAATTTTACTTTTTGAAACACATTAGTATTGTATTCATCAAGGTAGATTCTTGCATTTTAATTTTGATAAAGTAATTTATGATGTTTGTGGGTATTCCAATCAATCTAGCAGTTGACAAGTAAAAATCCACACTGAAATTGAAAGTATTTATTGAACAAATGGACACTGGACAATGAATAAACAGTAGACAGATAAAGGATGTTGGCAACAGAAATGTTCAGAGTGTTGATGACTAACTGTTTTTGGCAGATATTTCCAAACAGGCATTAAATGACAGAAAATCTTTATGTAAAAATGTGAGGTATTCTTAGCTCGTTTTAATGTCTACAACAGATTTACAAAAAGAAGAAACACTTTTCACATATTTGCACAATTCTTCAAACACAAGTTATATTATAGCAGAGTCCTGATACAGTACATGGTTGATTATCATAGAGGGAAAAAACAACATAAAGGAAATAACAAAAAAATAAAAAAATAAAAGATAATTAACATTGAAATAAATTTGTTCTCTGGAGCCCCAACTTTACACATAAAAAATCTATAAACTCCAAGACCAGTTGGGCAAACTGATATATAAAGTTGTCAGAAAGAGTAGTATTGCTTTAACCAACAGAACGTTAACCACATTAAATAACATTAAATTAGCAAGAGGGGGTCCACTGTATACAGCAAGCTTTGAACAATTATACACACTTGTGTCCAGCTACAACAAAGGAAAAGGAAAAGACTATTTCCACTAGTTGTGTTTCTAAAAAATATTACATACAGCTGAGGGGGGGCTTTGTACAGAGTACAATGTTATGCCTACAAAAAATAATTCAAACCCTGTGATTTATATACTGGATACAAAAGGAGTCATCTTTTATTTTGTATAGTTATTTCTAGAATAAGTTCAAGCAGAAAAAGCATGTTTGTATCTGCAGCATTGAACAACATCAGGGAACTACTTTGTTTGGGCTGGGATATTAGCATTATAGTGCATTATGGCAACTATGGCAATATATTATATGTATTTTGTTTATTTGATCTAAGCAAGCATGCACTATGAACATCAGAATATTTCAGCAAAGTGGTGTTATTACAGCACTATGGTTAGCACCTTAGATCATTTACTTAGCACCATGCATTAGAGAGAGGATTAGATAGAAGACAGGGTTTTGATTTGGATGAACTGACCCTCTGTCCTCTCTCCTGTGGCTCAAACTCAATACTTTAAGTCTGTTTATTTTAAGTATGGGAGAAAAAGAGACTCCTGGTTCCATATGGCGCAGAGTATATTATAATTCCTATTGCAAGTCAGGAACGGATACTCCACGGTTGTAGAGAAATTAATAAAACACTATTTAGAACTAGAGCTCTTTAATTCTTTTTTTATTATCTCCACAATTCTCCCTAATCATCAGTGGCATCCGGTTCAATAATGTATGACTGAGAAAGATAGAAATAAGTATTAAATGCACTCACTTTCCATGTTTGTGTGCATTAGCGTATCATCAGACGATGTTACCGAGAGCTGAAACTTATTTTTCCCACATTAAGGATGTCAATAAAAGCCATGGTGTCCCATTTTGGAGCACCAGTAAATACAGATGTGATTCCATGCTCATGCCTCTGGATTGATTCACGTGGGCAAGATCATGATGAGCACCTAAGGCAAGTAAAACAAAAATGGCACCCCTGAAAAAATCCTTCCATATAAGTTTAAAATATCAAATCATCTTCTCATTTTCTATTGCACTTGAAGATTATTTCTTTACATAAGATATACATGTATAAAAGTTAATAATAAGCATTCTTATATATATGTACATTAAACTAATCCCAATTACTTTAATTATTCTCTCTTAATTGAATAGAATTCCTGGTATTTCCAAAACAAATGCATACAGTTAAAAAAATAAGTTATTATAATGTCCGCAGATGAACTTGGCCTTGGTCTCCCTTCACTTAGCAATGTTCTCGAGAGATGAGGAGTGGAGCCTTTATTTCTCCACGCGGGCGGACATACGGAGATCCTTCCTGAAGAGCTTGAAGAAGCTTTTGCCAAACGGAGAAGCTTTTAGTTGCTTTTAGTGCAAGAACTCCCCTCTCCTCCCCATCTCTTCTGTCTCCCCCCGGCTTCCTCCCTCTGTGTCTGCAGTCCAACGGGAGTTTGGAAGAGTGAAGCACGATCTGATTGGAGGGGAGGCTTGTACTCGCTTGGGTTGATTTGCCATGGGTTGGAGGAGACTACTCCAATCTCCACGCCCGCATGAGAGTGTCACCTCGGGGGGGATGGAGGGGGATGATCCATCCCCCTCCATGATCAGAGGACAAACATGGCCGCCCTCACAGGAAGCAAACAGGACTGACTTCCAGGTGGTAATGTGAGCCAGGTGTAGTCTTGGGGAGGTTGTAGATGTCCACCACAGGGAGCAGGGAGGGGTCCAGGGAGTGGAACACAAAATGGGTTTGGTGCCAGCGGCCATCTTTGATCTGAAACCCAGAAACACAAGACCATCTTTTAAGTCAAAATCATGAAATGTACACTGAGGGCTCCTAAAACACAAGGATGGAGCCTCACTCACGTTCTGCAAAACACCGCGTTGTGTAACTTGTGATCCTGCTGTGCATTTTTGTTATAAGAAATAAGTTGGTGATTCAAGTTTAAAGTTAGTATTTGCCTTAACCCCAATCAAAAACCTTCAGATGAAGATACAACCTCGACTAGACTTTGCTGCAGATTTCCAAAATACTTACCTGACAGCTGATACATTTTAAAATTAAATTCTCATTGCTCTACTGGAAAATATATTACAAATAAATATTGCTCAAATATATTGAAATTAAATGGACTTTTATAATTATGTCCAAAAACAAAATTTACTCAAAGGGGGGTGGGGGGTTTGTACTCTGATTATCATTTACATTTTAATGTGATGTGAGACAACATATACAAATTATAAAACAAACTTGACATGCATGACATTTTGATATTGAAAGCTTGTATTACTTACCTAGTTTGCTTTATAAAATAAAATCAAAATAACATAAAAGCATATCCTTTTCCACTCAGTCCAGCTTGCAGGCATGCAGGTAATCTTACACTGTAAAGTAGCCTAAACAGAGCACGGGGCTAATATGGTCAAATACTTGCTACTATATCCTGCAAACCATACCCATCGTGATGGAATATTGCATTTTTTAAGGAGTCCTGTAATATTTATGGCAACAAGTTTGAAAGTCTGTAAACTTAAGGGCACAAAGCCAGCTAGCATCATGTGAGTCGTACCCAGCAGGAGTCTTCTAAGACTTCAGGCTCCAGCTCTCCCCCCGCCTCGAACACCTCCCCGGTCCAGGCCTTGAACCTGACGGAGCCCTGGGGGGCCGGCTGGTCCTCCGCTGCTCTCCAGACGGAGAAGTTGAGGCAGTGCACGATGATGTGCTGCTCTGCCTCGGAGCTCAGCAGGTGCAGGAAGTTCATCTGGACACGACACACGCTGATGGCCGGCTGCACAGACACACACAGCACAGTTAACACGTGGGGGAAGTGTTTCACACTACAGGTGAATATGGAAACTATAGATATCACCATGAACCGTTAACCTTGGTTTAAGCCAGGCTCACAATTATCACAGAGAGACTGAATATCTTATTGTATCAGAAAACACAACAGCCATATAAAGAATATGAAATGAGGCATAATCTAATGTTAAAGTACATCTTAATGTCAATTTTGGATGATCTTTCCAGAAGCCTAAAGAAAGAGTAGACAAATAGAAAAAATACATGTTTTCCCCTGGAATATCTCACTTTAAATTGTATAATCTAGTGGACGTTGGTCATTTCATCTAATCTGTTGTTGTGTCTTAAATACCTTGGAAACTGTGATTGGTTTTAGGCAGGTCTGTCCACCTCCGGTAAAGTTGCAGGAGACTTCTATTGTGTCTGACGAGCAGCCCAGGTTGGGGTCCATCCAGTAAGTGCCTGAAACACATTGTGGGTCATTTCTTAGTCTATCCAAACATACAATGACTCTCTATGTTTGTCTCCAACACAACACTCACCATCGTTTAACTTGTGTTCACAGCTGTGCAGGTCCCTGCAGAGGCGTGCAGGGTTGTCCCGGGTGCCCAGGGGGTTCTTCAGGCTCTGGATCAGGTTACTGAGGTAGTGGAGGGTCTTAAAGATCTCTGCGCCCTGGTCCAGCATCGGCAGGTCCATCACCAGCTTATTCTGGAGCACAGACAAAAAGATTAGTCACTGCAATTTGCAAAAATATATCACAAAACGTAGACATGTTGACGTCAAAATCCACCAACCTCGGTCCTGAGAGGGGCGTGTGAATCCATGACCAAAACACCGTCATCCTTCTGCAGGAAAATAACAAAATGATATCTTATCTCACCAGTGTCTCTTTATCTTTCTGGTTTACACAATAAATCATTTCTAACTACTTAAAGCTGTATTTGATGTTATAAAATCAGCCAACATAACATGACTTACAAATGATTGAGGAATACCCGGACGACCCTACAGAGGTAAATAAAAAGCTATTTAGACAATGTATCATGAATATTGAAAATGAAATGATGTCATGGAAGGTGGAAAACTTACTGGAGGTCCAGCGAGTCCACGAGGTCCAGGAGACCCCTAAAAAATAGGAAAAACACACATTATGGATTTAATGTTATGTATTCAATCAAGTTTCCATAGAAAATACTAATTATCTGTAATAATAAGAAATGACACAGCATTCAAACGTACCCTGGGGCCTTGGAATCCCTGTTCAGAAGAGCAAAGGCATATTTTCAGATTGATTATTGTCTTGAAATCTGCTTTTTACACATTTAAAAAGTATAAAAAATGGAAAAGATAAGATGTTGTGAGAAGTTAAGACTTACAGTCTCCCCACGGTTGCCCTTCTCTCCTCTGGGACCCTGTAAACACATGCACACAGTCAGTTTTTTGGAAAATAAATTAGAGAAATGGTACATTTTACAATGAATCTGTATAATACTTACTGCGCTTCCATTAGGGCCAATGATTCCCATAGGGCCAAGGACTCCTGATCTGCCCTGAGGGAGACAAACAGGAAAACAAATATGAAATAAGAAGTGAATTGCAGTTATTAATTTATATCTGTACCATTAGTGTCCTTACTATTGAGCCCTGTGGCCCCTTTGGTCCCCGAGTGCCCTTTGGCCCAAAGTCTCCTGGAGGCCCCTGGAAACAGCAGAGATCATATTTAAACACACTTTTATCATAACCCACTTTGTACATGTGATCAAAGCTGCACTCTAATCTTTGATATCATTCAGTGTCTAATGTAGTGTCTAGCAGACTCCTCAGTGACAGATGAATACGTTTGGTTTGTGTCCGTTTACTGTACATTACCTTATAGACAACAAATGGTGTGTAGTTTTGAATAAATTGTGTAAAATGGTATCTTACATTTTTTAATGTTCTGTTTTCATCATTTTATTTTTATTGTAATATCTAATCTAATCTATTTAATCTAAAAACAGAGTTGAGTTTTGAGTGTCAGAAATATAATGTGGCTGTAGAATGACATGAGAATTGTATGTTAACGTCAATGTGTTTACACTGTGCTGCAGTTTGGTGATGCATACGTACCCTTGGTCCAAAAACTCCCAGGATTCCTGGAAAACCGGAGTCTCCTATATCACCCTGAATAAGAATAAAGTCAAAATAAGACACACAGAGTTACAAAATGTCTATTCAAATGACCGGTGTAGGTAAATCATTGTTTTTCTAACTTATAAGACTCACAGGTTGTCCTTTTGGCCCCTGGTCTCCCTGAAGCCCCGGCAGTCCCATCCCTCCTCTGAAACCTCTTCTCCCCAGAGGGCCGCTCTGTCCACGAAGACCCCGCTCACCCTGGATGGATGAATGATGAAGTAAAAATCACTCATGGGCAAATAAATAAGCACCACATGATATGTAATGAGTGGTGGAATGCAATGCATTACAGAGTTCATTATCCCTCTCACCTTTGGTCCGAAGGTCCCCTGATCTCCTGGGAGTCCCTGGACACCAGTTTTACCACGAGAGCCAGATTTGCCAGTAGCACCTTCGTCCCCATCATCACCTTGCTCTCCCTACATGTAGATGCATGTTGGTATTAGGATTCACCACAAATATGAACAATCCACCAATATGCATTTCTGTTTAACTTATAACACAATACATCTCATTGTTCAAATGTGCTGATTACTTTCAGACGTCTAAGAATACACCATGTGAAGTCTAATGAATTTCCTCATAGCACCACCCTCAGGACAAATCTGGTTCTTCTCAGGTTAGTCTCTAAACATAGCACACAATGCAATTCATCACTTTGTTGTTTATTCTGTCCAACACATTCATTTTGTAGCATCATTTAATCCTGTAAGGCATGTCAGCAAAGAAAATAAGAAAAAAGAAATAAAATAAAGAATAGGTAAGAAAAAACCCATTAACAAACTATATTTGTACAGCACTATTCACGCATCAAAGTGCTTTGGATAAGTAGATGTCAAGTTAATGTCAAAGAAACTAAAACACAATGGATAATAAAAGTATAAACAAGAACAAATTCATAAGAATGCATAAATAAATAAAATGATGAAATCTTGACCTTTATTTGAAGCATGCAGCATCAATAAACACGGTAGCATCTCCATTCTCTTCTAATCTGTCCTTTTATTGCATGTTCTATATATTTACATCTTTTAGACCGAAACTCATCAAAGCTTTGCCTTGGTGTGAATAGGACTAATATAATTGTCTCACCGGCATGCCTTTACTGCCGTCCTTCCCTGGGACCCCGTCCATCCCGGGCGCTCCCTCCAGGCCCTCTCGGCCCACCACTCCTCTGGGACCAGACGGACCCCCCAAACCCTGAAGAGAGGACCAGAAGAGAGGATTAATCAGAAATACAGACCGAGCGTGTTACTGGCTGCAGACATTTAAAGCTATGAGTATAAACCATCTGTCATTTGTAATGTAATGAGGCAGGTGTTGTTGACTTACCTCGGGGCCTTTGGTTCCTTTTTGCCCTGAATGACCCTTTTTGCCTTTTTGACCCTTAAGGGAGAGAAAATGGGAGATATTATAGTATTAATGTCCCACATCTGCAGGTCCTTGTTTGTCACTGACAATGATCCACAGTTACATTGAAGCAGATGCTGTTGATAAGAACCAAGCCGAAAGAAGCAAATGAAAGCATAGTACTACTGTTATATCACAGTATTCATTAAGCTGATTAATGACCTCTTTAGAGATGTTTCTGTTGGATCTGGGCAACATGAGCTAACCTTCACACTTTGCCAGAGACCCAATGATGTTTTTGTAACTCTTATCTTGCTGTTGAACTTTAATAAAAACTGTCAAATAATATTATTTTAACTGAATTCCTTTTGTATCCCTTTCCCCCCTTTCTTCTTTAATCAAGCATCAAACAAAGGGTTTACAAATAAATAAATAATTACTAAACATATTTTTCCTATAATATAAAGTAAAACATCCATTTATAAAAATGTGCATGAAAAAATGAATGACATTTTTTTTAATTCAAAACTATGAGTTTTTACCCAATGAGTTAGTCCGGCATTCAGCTTTTATACGATATATAAAACATAGGATCTGAAGCTCTCAAGGACTGAAGCTAATGCAACTATAATTAGGACTGCATATCATTTATTACATTACATTACATGTCACTTGTTAGACGCTTTTATCCAAAGCGACTTACATACATTCAGTACTGTGGACAATCCCTACAGGAGCAATTTGGGGTGAAGTGTCTTGCCCAAGGACACAGCGGAATGTTGACTGCAGCAGGACTCGAACCAGTGCCCCTGTGATCTGAAGATCAGCGCACTAACCACTGAGCCACTGAGCCACTGAGCCACAACCTCCCTATTTATAACCCTTCAAAAATGCACACACCTCTAGCAAACACACACAAGGTTTTTGTTTCATCCTTACTTGATCTCCTTTGGTCCCTTTGGGTCCTTGTTGCCCTCGAGGTCCAGGATGCCCCTGAAATTGCCGGTTATATTAATGAAAGACATAAAGAGGCCCAGTGTGAGCCAGTTGTTTATGCAGACTAAATGGCAGAGCTGTGTATGGAACACTCACAGGTAGTCCAGGAGCTCCAGCCCGGCCTCTTCCCCCGTCCACACCAACCAGACCCTGAGAAACACAGACACAATATTAACCTAATGAACAAAGATATGTTTCAAAACATGATTCAAATCACTTATTTGACTCACTTTGTACCCGGGATCTCCTGATTCCCCTCTCTCTCCTCTGTCACCTGGAGGACCCTGAGAAAGAAATGAAATACATGAGCTAACAGCAAATGCTTTCATTCCTACAATCAGTAGAAGGAGGGAGAAAAGTCAGACGGGACTTACTATGTCACCTTGAGGACCCTGAGGACCCTCCACCTTCCCATCATCCCCCTGCTCGCCCTGCAGAGGAACACCAGAACAATGTGAGATCATGGATATCAGGCACACATTCCTAATGTATTTAGCTTTGAAACTAAACGCTGTATATATCAGAGGCTTACTTAGTGGCTCTCTTTTGAATGTGATCACATGGGTGATTATGATTCCAATGCTATTAAAGATGATCAGCCTTAGTTTAGAATAACATATTCAAAATGTGTTGTATTCCATTAAGGTACTGAGGTTTCAAAACAAGGCTGCATACAAAGAGAGGAGCATTTGAAGATGTTGGTTTGTGTCGCCCGCTCGGTGTTATGAATCCAGTCTTAAGTGATGTGTAACCAATCCAACGGGTGCATGGGTGTACTGGGAACAGACGTTGTTGTAGAAGATACAAAGGAAGTCCTATATATATAAGATGTTATATATAAATGTATCCTTGTGCCAAATATTTCCCCTCTCTTCTGTCTCTTATTTATTTGTTACAATTAAAAACACAGCGATACACACATGTACCCTAAAAAAGAGCCAAACTGGTTTGCATTTATTTAGCTTGGTTTTGTCCCGTCTCATTGAGCATCCTGTTTAGTCGTTCCCTATGCAGTACGGTCTGTCACTTCCTAGCTTTTGTTTGATGTCCTTTGCACCATTAAATCAATACATGAAGATAAGGAGCAAGAATAAGAGATTTGTGTTACACATAAAAAGAACGAGGTGTACCTTTTCACCTTTTGGTCCTGGAGGCCCTATGGGGCCCTGTTTTCCCTGATGACCCTGCAAAGACAAACACAACAAATGATGTCATGTTCAATTATAAAACCAAATGCAAATAACCACTAACAGACAGATTTAAAGTCCACTTTTAGTCATCTTACCTCATACCCTGCGAGCCCAGGTTCCCCCTGGATACCCATTCGACCAGGAGCTCCCTAGAACAAAAGTGTAGTCGCTTGTCACATTTTGTGTAGTAAAGACCGGAAATGAATGACAAATATCTTAAACATTTTTAAACCTGAAACAATAAACAGCAACTCTTTTAAATCAATTCACTTATACCAACAAAATGTGGGAAAATTCAACTATTGTAACCAATGTCAATGAGGGGCACCCTTAATTGATCTCTGTAGTATATAACAAGGTTCAATGAATGTGTATCATTACTGTTCCACTTTACCACGTGTCCGATGGTTCCTCTGGACCCCTTCTGGCCGACAAAACCTGGAGGTCCGGTCTTCCCCACCGTGCCCGTCTCCCCGAGGTGACCTTGATGACCTTTGGCACCCTAAACACACACAAAGGATAAGGTACAGAACAACATAGCATCTTGTGTGACAACTTTTGATTTCTGAAGGATTAAAGTGTTATTAGACATGATTTAATGGTAATACCTTGGACCCTTGTTTGCCTTTTTCCCCAAATTTGCCAGACTTCCCTTCTGGACCCTTTGAAAGGAAAACACATTTAGTAAAACTCCTTTCAAAAAGAAAAATGCGAGTTTGTCTTTGACAAGAAAGACTCACTCTGACGCCGTTGAGTCCAGGATTTCCAGACGGGCCCTCCTTTCCTTTCAGCCCAATTTCTCCTTTTTCTCCATTGTCGCCCTCCTGACCCATGTCGCCCTTTTCACCCTGATCATAGATTAAGTAAAGTACGTTTATTCATGCAGCACATTTCAGACACAAAGGCAGTTTAAAGAGCCGTATTCTACACATCAAATACGACCATTCACATATGAGAAAATCCTTAATATAGTTACGGTAGATTTAATGGATTTTAGGGATGCAAACATTTAAAGGTGGGGTAGGTAATTTTGGAGAAACCAGCTCGAGTGCGCTAGAATTTGAAAATACACAACCGGAGAAAATCTGCCACTTCCTACAGAGCCCCTCCTCCAACACACACGAACGCACACATGACCAATGAGGGCACGAGATAAGTTTGTGCACAGATGGAAGGCTGACAGGCAGGTCGGCCATCCAGTTATTTTAGCCGGGCCGGCTAAAATGATTGGTCGTACTTTTTACAGTATTACGGCTTCCACAGATGATATTTTTTTATGGATTTTTTGTCAAAGCACTTAAGATATTCATTGCTATCGGGATGTTAAGAGCATTCCATGGAATATAACAAAAAGTGTATCTCGAGCCGGTTTCTCAAACTTACCTACCCACCTTTAATTATGTAACATATTTTAATGAAAATAATAAATATTCACAAACAAATGACTTCAATAAGGTTAAGGTTACCATTGCAATATATGGCTGAGTTTTGTTGAGTTCAATGTATCCAAATATTCTTTATATAATACAATACATGAAGATATATATCCAATAACTGCTTCTCTGCAATTCTTGCACACATGATGAGAATAGAGATCTTTAAAAAAGAAATTGGTGTCAACACGTCACCTTGGTTCCATCGGGGCCGGCTTGACCAGCTTCTCCCTCCAAGCCTGGCTCCCCCTGTTAAAACACACACACACACACACACACACACACACACACACACACACACACACACACACACACACACACACACACACACACACACACACACACACACACACACACACACACACACACACACACACACACACACACACACACACACACACACACACACACACACACAGGTTAATATGAATGAAGATCTCGGAAACATTTTTTTGGTAGCTTGATGCCGATAAACGTACCCTCGGTCCGATCAGTCCCTGCTCTCCGATGTTCCCAGCAAGTCCAAGAGGCCCCTGATATACACACACACACACACACACACAAGCACACACGCGTACACATGAGCGTCATTGAACAGATAATATTCACACAGTCTGTCTTGTATTTGTTTGAAATAAATCCATGTAGTATTTGACATTACCTTGATTAAACTATGCATGCAACAGTTGATATAAAAGGGACATTTCACCTAAACTCTAAAATACTATTTTCCTTTACCTGTAGTGCTTTTCTATCAATCTAGAGATGACTTTCTTGGTGTGAAACCTGAAGATAGCCGATGTAGAGATTCTGCCTTCTCTCCAGTTAAATGGATTTGGCGTGTCTTGCTTGTGGCGCTCAAAGTGTTGAAAAGATAATAATCTGAGTACTTCAACAGAAATGTCTCTTTCTAGATTTTATTTTTTAGGGTAACTCTGAAACATCTGTCGGGGATTACAGATGAATAATAGCCTCTTGTCTAACTTTGTCGCATAACAGCAACTTTTATTAAAGATAATCCACAAACCTTATGGTGACGTGTTGTTTCCTGAAGGATCTATTTTTCTATATCTCACTACAACTGTCATCGTGTAGGAGGACGTGCGCATCTATCCATACACTATCACTTGTTCGAAGAAAATAGGTCCAACATAAACTGCTCACACCAAGCTCTGAGGATTATTTTGAGTAACTGGGTCATTGATTTCTGGAAAGAGACATTGCTTTTGAGTTTTTCAAGTGTATTTTTGGACACTTTATGCATCAAGTCAAGTGTCATTGAGTTCCAGTATATTGAAGAGAAGGCAGACATATAAAGCACTACAGGTCAAATGGAGATATGTATTTGATTTTATAGTGTCTCTTTAATCTTCTAGGTAAACGTGTCATTCTTCACCTTCTCGCCTGATTCTCCTGGCAGTCCTGGTTCCCCCACCTTGCCTGGAGGACCCTTGATAAACACAGAGGATGGAGGAAATGTTAAATGATTTTGTGGAAAACACTCAGAAATACTGAATGTTTGGCTTCAGATATGAACAATATATCAGAGGCTGTGTTCCATTACGTATTGTCATGAGAGTCAAACAGAAACAGGACACCTTTGTAATGGGGCTTAATTAGTTACATGTGACAGATTACTTCAATCTGAGAGCGTTGTTGATGCACTGGGGTAGGGTGAACAACAGATACACATGTTTAATCATTTAGTTACACAATACCCTATGTGTGTGTCCTCATGTGGAATAGGAATGTGTGTGAGTGTGTGTTGTCAAAGTCTCTCACCTTATGACCCATTTCTCCCAAGAGTCCAACAGTCCCTGGTGGCCCTGCTGGTCCCTTTAAATGACAACACAAATATTTGAATAATAATCAGATGTAATCCTAGTGGTGGAAAGCAATGTACTTTACATGAGTATTTCCATTTTCTGCTACTTGATACCTCAGCTCTAATCATTTAGAAGCACCATTTTTTGGGGAGGAGTGTGTGTGAGAGAAACTCCCTCTGGAGGGAACACAGGGATTTAAGCCTTTGCAGACCATTTACATGCACACAAACCTATAGAACACACTACAGGAGAGGGAACACCCTAAAAAGCACAATAGGGCCTCTTTAAAAAAAGATGACTATGGAATAAGTATGATAATGACTTGATCACTTTTGGTACCTAAAGTATATGTTGTAATAATAATAATAATAATAATATAATTGCTACTTTTAGAATATCCTACTACTTCTTCACTACTTCTACAAAACCAACTGTGTGTATTTCACCCTAATTAACATCAGATCTTCTTTAGTACGAACAATAGTGAAGCATGTGGCTGATGTTGGTACATCAGTGAAGCATCTGTACAGTTTGGCTCTGAGAGCGATGACCTGCTGAGAGACTTCTTATGCTTGGAAAACACTGACGCTCTGCCATGAATGCTTCTTATTGTCAGTGCAAATGAATGATGTTTGCTCCCCGGTTGACTTGCAGTCCAAACACTAGTGATGGTATAAGTGAAGTCACCTGTGTGCTCTTTATTTCAATTTGCAAAGACACCTAACAGCTGGGCCCATAATGTATTGTCTCATCAGTGAAAGCAGATGTGCAGCACGACATATGAGACAATGGAGAATGATCGGGAGGAGAAAAAGGTGAATTTACAATGTACTTAACGTGAGATTTATATTTAACGATAGTTCCTTGTCTTCCTTTTATCATCAGATATTTTTTAAGGGGAACACAAAACATAGGCTGATTCAAGCTATGAACGGAAAATAGTTTTGCCTTTTTGGACTATTTTATACTGCAATAATGCGTATATTTTGGTAAGGGTTTGAGGTCTTTTTTTGATTTTTTTGGAAGTTGAAACTCAGCTCCTATAATAAATCTATAACAAACTGTGCATCCAAAACAGATACATGAAAATGATCCCTTTAGCAAATATGTATACTATTTTCCACAAATTATATCCACACCTGTACATCTATGCAATTTTCTGAAATGTTCTCCTCTTAGGATATCAGAGCAACTTTAGAATTTGTATTCAAAATGATCATGCAGTTAGGAATGACTGCTAAGTGCAGCCCTAACAATCCAAACAGACTTGATATCCAGTCCTTCCCATTGTATTTGTCTTTCCTTTTGCTGTGTGAAGTGACCTGTGTGAAGTGACCTGTGTGAAGTGACCTGTGTGAAGTGACCTGTGTGAAGTGACCTGTGTGAAGTGACCTGTGTGAAGTGACCTGCCTTGAGCTGCCAGAGTGTGAAAGTAAAAGCTTTTGCTGAAACACGAGAACATGAGCCTAATTAATTCGTACCAATGAAAGCAAAAGAGGATACCTGATTCTATTATTGGTGATTCATCTTTTTCTATTCAGGACTCTTTAGTGTGTGTGAATTCAAAACTCTTTACCTTTCTTCCTGCTCTTCTTTGTTTTATGTGACTTTAAATAGAATATTTTGACTTTGGTCAAAGAAACAAAGAAGGTGGGGGGACTTTTTCATACTTTCCTGACATTTTATAAACTGCAATTCAACGTTTTACTATTTACTACTGGTATAACTGGCTGCTACTTCAGTGAATTTATGCGTGCACATACTTTTATAATGCTGTCTCTTATATTGTCTACCTCGGATGTATACTTAAAGGTGGGGTAGGTACGTTTGAGAAACCGGCTCGAGATACACTTTTTGTTATATTCCATGGAATGCTCTTAACATCCCGATAGCAATGAATATCTTAAGTGCTTTGACAAAAAATCCATAAAAAAATGTCATCTGTTGAAGCCGTAATACTGTAAAAAGCACGACCAATCATTTTAGCTGGCCCGGCTAAAATAACTGGATGGCCTACCTGCCTGTCAGCCTTCCATCGGGGCACAAACTTATCTCGTGCCCTCATTGGTCATGTGCGCGTTCGTGTGTGTTGGAGGAGGGGCTCTGTAAGGAAGTGGCAGATTTTTTCCGGCTGTGTATTTTCAAATTCTAGCGCACTCGAGCCGGTTTCTCCAAAATTACCTACCCCACCTTTAAGTAATTTTTATTTTATTAATGTTTTATTTTGCCTTTTATCTGCACTTTGCCATTTGCGGTAAGAATGTCAAACTTCCCGCTGTGGGACAGATGAATGATATCTGATTTAAATTCTAATTCTAAATCATATTTGCTGAATATGGGCAGATTCATTGATAATAAAACAATCATGAGATGCAGCCTTAATGTCAAGATACTGTATGTCGTGGGTTAAGATGTGGAGAAGAGAAAGAGACCAAGAAGATGGTCGGGTCGTACCGGCTCGCCTGATATTCCTTTGTCCCCTGGAGGTCCTGAGGGTCCCTGGATACCCTGCAGACAGTAACGTAGGTTTAAAAAACACGCCTCACATCATCTTACATTCATAATACTTCGCATGCATGCATAGCTTGTTGACTGTGATCAAATCGTTTTGGGGTTCATCTGTGTTTCTGAATCTCTTAAACAGTTGATTTATCACCATTATCATATCATTTCTATGAATAAGCAAAGTGAACTCACAGGAAAACCTTTAAACCCGGATTCCCCCGGCTCTCCGATCTTCCCCTGTACGGACACAATTCAAAGGAAGAAAATATAAGTCGGGATAAAAACAAGCTATTTATGTAATAATATTATATTGCAAGTACAGACTGTTGGCCTCCCCTCAGACAAAGCTTGAATAATAAAATGCAGCCGTCACCCCTCCTTAGTTTACTTGCTTACTCAACTCCTGGATGCCTATGGGCCCATGGTTAAGCTATTTGATCCCACAGACTCTCAAAGATTGAGCCAAGGTCCCCTAATATTGCTGTTTGACACCCAAACACATACACATATCTGTTTAAAGGCATTTATGAGTTTGGAAAAAAGGGGGGAACGAGCAGCATTCCCCAAAACGACTGTATCGCCGAACAATCTCTATGTGTTTTTTTAAAGATCACTTTTTGTGCTTTTTAATAATCATATTGCCAAAGATAGGCAGGAAAGGGGGAGAAAGGAAACATCATTGATCAAAGAACCTGAAGTCATAATCCCCATCAAGTGAGGGAAAGAGAGTTTGAACTTTGTACCTTCATTTCTACGGAGCACTTCTTTATAAAGAAACTGTAAAAGCCATTTATTTCTTTGCAATCTTTTCTCTTCTCTTCTTATTCCAAGTCTTTATCAACCTTTTTCTATTTGCTCTTAAGAATTCACCCCTAACAAATGAGTTCACAAACCTTCTTTGTAGATAAAGTTTAGCATTGTCAGAGAGATATGCCTGCATCATTTCCAAAAGTGGAGTTAAATGGAGTAAATCTCCTTAAATCCCTCCAGATGTGGAAATAACTCGGCTTGTCTTGTATGTAAATCTGCAGAAAGACGTTTCTCTCTAGTCAAATCTGTCTGTGGTCCTCCGCCCTGCTGGTATCAGGTACGTCTTCTAAATCACCCTGATGCTTTCGCCTCTCCAGAGGAACATAACAACTGACAAAATATACAGGAGGAAGGAGAGGAAAAGTAGAAAAAGTGCTCGAGTGCTTTACCTGTGGTCCAGGGAAACCTATTTTTCCTGGAGGACCCTCAGAGCCCTGTGGAGAGAGGGAAGGATGAGAGAGAGCTTTGTGCTGACACATCACTTCCCTGGATACTTCCTGCCTCCTGAGAGGATGGAGGAGATGTGCAGCTCTCTACTTTTGGTGCAAAAGATACATTTACCTCTTAAGAATACACTGTGTATGCTGGAGGATATCATTTATACACTCACATTCTATGTTATTGTCATTATGTTTGTGTACGCACAGTTTGATTTTGTAAATGTTTCTAGGAAATGTCAGTATATGCATGAGATAAAGTGAGATTTCTTACCGCCTTGCCCTCTAACCCCGTCTCTCCTGTTGGACCGTCGGGCCCTACCGCTCCCTGAAACAGAAGACAGCTGTCACTTCACCAACAGAGGTCACTGTAACACAGCCAGACAGCTGTAAACAAACATCTCTGTGTACTGCATTCAGGCCAACACTGCCCCCTGTCAGAGGCAGTGACCGGCTGTAAACTACACTTTTCCGGGGTCATAAGGAAGTCATGTGTGCATAAATGTGTGTGTGAAAGTGAGTGTGCACAGAGGGACAAGATGAATCAATAACTACAAGTACATTTACTCAAGTACTGTACTAAAGCGCACTTGTTGACATAATGTACAATGAGTATTTCCATTTAATACACATGCTGCTTTCTGCTAATCCACTACATTGCACTTATACTGCACTACCTGTATTTCACACTACTAGTTACTGTTTACATTAAAAAAACATGCTTATATAACATAAAACATATGTATATATTTATCGACCCAGCAGTAGGCAAAGTAACTGAAATTGTTCAGATGTAGACAAAAATAAAAGTGCTTATTTAACTTGTAGTTGTGAGTGATAACACCAAAAAGATCAAACATTCTCTGATTAAAATACTTTAAAATTAGCCAATGTGCGTAGTAATTAATTGAACCTTCTATATTTTATTAATATCTTTTAAGGACACTTTACTGATAATACTTCTGTACCAGTAATATTTTTATAATTGTTTTTCTTGTGACCAATATTAGTTTTTCAATGGCATATGGCGATAATTCGAGAATAGAGCAGACAAAGGTTGATAGATGTGTTATTTCCTTTCCATAATAAAATAAAACAATTTAATGAATTTGAACTTAAATTTACATTTATTTATTGATGGTTTTCCTACTTTTACTTAAGTAAATATCCCAGCACTGGTAGACATACTCTCTCCATAGTCTCCCTTGCCCTATTTTATTGTATTATTTGAATTCCTTTTTCTACAAGTATATTGTATGTTGCACAATATTTTCATTGCCAACAACTTTACACACACACACACACACACACACACACACACACACACACACACACACACACACACACACACACACACACACACACACACACACACACACACACACACACACACACACACACACACACACACACACACACACACACACACACACACACACACACACACACACACACACACACACACACACACACACACACACACTGTAAGAACAGTCTGACTGTTTAGATTACATGGGTGCAACTGTCAAACAAAATAAGTCTGCAGTGCTTAAAGGCTACCAGTGCAGAGCAGTGATAATAAATGGCAGCCAGCCATCTGCTCTGGACCTGCAGCTCCTCATCCGCACACTGGAAGATGCTGGCTTTCTGACATGAATCACAGCTAACAGAGATTATAAATAACAAGATTTTCTTAGTAAAAGAAAGCAAATATAACATGACACAGCCACACAGGCAGCCTTGTTGTGTGAGTGTGTGATGACCGGGCACACAGGGAGTAAAGCTGAAGTGATATAAGCCTATTATACGTAGAGCGGGATAAGCAGCGCTCATTAACATTCCTGTCTGGGGTACCTGCTACCCACTGCGAGCGTTTACATAGCCAGATTAACCGGTGTGGTACCAGGCCACGGAGAAAAACACTATCACTCAAGTACAAGGCCTTACAGTTAATTAATTGCACCTTGATTTGTAGCAGAAGTTTCAAACAAAGGCAGAAAAGGCGCAGAAGCAGGGGCATTTGAAAATAATCAGAAACATCTACATAGACTAGTTCAATAATAAACACATGAGATGAATATGCTCCTCAATATGGAGAACATCAGCTGAAGATTTGTAGGCCAAACATGAGTGGTTATTAGAAAAAAAAAAAGCATGAATAGTAAAAAGGATTTTTCATGGCTGACAACCATTCAAATGTTTTTTTTAAACAAAAAACAGAGAGAAGAGGGTGGTGGAAGTACTCAGATCTTTCTCTTAAAGGGACCATATTATGCTCATGTTCAGGTGTATATCAGTATTGTCTGCCTCTAATGTCTCCATGCTTTAATGTTCAAAATCTTTTTACCCTCTGTCTGAAACCAGAGCCCAGTCTGATCTGATTGGTTAGCTGGCCAGCTCTGTTGTGATTGGTCAACCGCTTAGAGATGTTCCCCCCCCCTTATCAGGTACAATGTGTTGGAGCGCTAGCCAATAGAAGGGTGAGTGTTTTATAGTGATGTCGCTGTGTTCAGGAAGTAAACAAAGGAGTCCAATGGAGGCGTTTCAGGCAGGGGGGGGGGGGGGGGGGGGGGGGGGGGGGGGGCAGTGTGTGGGAGAAACTCTCTCTGGAGGGAACAAATGGGTTTAGCCTTTGCAGACCCTATATAACCCACTTCAGGAAAGACAAAACCCAGAAAAAAGCATAACAGGGCCTCTGTAAGTTGCAAGAAATGGAAATAAAACACTGGTACTTTGCTTATGTAAATGCACTTGTATGTACGCTTTTATCTCTGACTCTACAGTTTTTCCATGTTAGAAAACAGTCTGGTGCCAATGTTTCTGAGAGTGAGGCCAGATGTTACATTGCTGACAACATTAAAGTGCATTCCTTGAGCCAAGTGCTAAAAGACACATGGTGTTTAAGTCAGTGTAAAAGTTGTACAGCCTCTGTTTTCTTCAGAGTTGAACTCATTTTATGAATGACACATTCCCTCATGGTGGACATTAACTCAAAAGAGCTGTCTGTCTCCAACTATGCTATGTCTCACTTTGTGTTCTTACAGTTCCTATTTTGAGCGCATAAGTTAGTTCACATAAGTGTGACAAAATACAATGCTAGTACGCAGATGGTGAACTCATACATTCAAATTGGAAATTGGAACACTGGAAGGGGAGGGACTAACAAACGTTTAGAAATGGCGGCAGAGAAAGCGGTTGCTACCGAAAACACAGGACTACAATTAATACAATTATCAATTTGTCAGAAGAAGCTGTAAAAGAAGAAGAAAAAGAAGCAGAGGAAGAGGTAAAATGTTGTAATATTTTGTGTAAGGGCAGAGCCTTGTTCAATTTGAAAACACAAGCCTGATGAATGTTATGCACTATGCAAGTAAGTTCACAGTGTACTACACAGATATAAATATCCAAATTGGGACACAGCATTATATTTTAAAGGGTTTAGTTTTGATGTCCTTTATCAATCATTTTGGGTCATTTTCTACATCGAACAAAGCAGAGTTGTGTTTGTCCAGACGAGTGATGGATTCATGAGAACTCAAATTCTTTCTTGTGCTGACTGTGTGTGGTTGGGGCAGCGGGGGTGAGACATGGTGCATATCTGTGGTTGCACACATTTACTGAATGTCTGAAAGAAACACCTCAACATTATGTCCTCTGGCTCTCTCCACTCTGGACTACCCAACAGACTGTGGGTAATGGAGCAGCAGGCAGCAGTACCGGCACTGGGAGCTGCAGACATCAGTTTTAATTGGAAACACAGTTTGAGACATGAGAATGTCTCAGCCAATCACAGCGAGGCCCGTCTCCCATGGACGTTCAGATAAAGCTCAATGTCGTTTTGTCCCACTCTCCAGCTGGCTCAGTGCACCGTTAGCCATAAAAACATCTCTTAAAAGCCTTTGAAATAGTTTGGCGACACAACTGAACTTAAAAAGAGAGTACATAAAGAACAGAGATGTGTCAAGCTGACCCCAAAACATGCATTTAATTGTGTCCTGCTCCATTTTGCCTCATTGTCATTACATTGTCCTTGTAAAAACGCATAATTTGTATTAGTTATTGCCACTTCCTTCTCTGAATACCGTTGGGGAGCAATAATGTATTTGGTTTTCATTTAAATTCCAGCTGCTTGTTTTGACGTCTTTAGTTGTATGCAATTTCACTTTTGATGTTAATTGTATTTGACTGGTGGTTACTGGTGTATCTACAGTTGATTCATTTTAGGTTGACATATTTATTTCCCAAAGCATGAAAAGCACAGGTGTAATAAATACAACTGATAGGAGTGCCTGTGTTTCATTTGCATGGAATGCAGTCATATTTAATATGATTAGTTATACCTGGAACTGCCAACTACAAGGCCAAAAAAACAAATGTGGTCCCAGCTGTGTGCATCACTTTTTAGTGTCCCCATTTTCTTTATGTTTTGAGCATCTTGCAGCATTTACTTTTTGGCCGTTGTAACACGTTTGTTCCTGTCCGCCACCGTAGACAACTCTGCGATAAATTGAGCATCTGATTTTAACTTCACAACGTAACCATATCATCTATCTGAAAATACAGTGACTAAGGGTACAGGCACAATGTGTTTTCAGTGTAATGCTAATGCTAAATGAGCAATTGAATCAGGCTGATACTACTGTGAATAACCCAATCATATGGTGTAAAAGTCACATCATCATCTAGGTTCTGCACATTTAGGAACATTTCAAAACCAAGTTGTTCTGTCAAAGCTGATTCTGGTCTGAAAGCTGCCATGGTATTTATGAATGATGTTTTATGAGTTTGAAACCAATAATTAAATCTTTGCTTTGTTAATCCCCCCCATAAATCATGTTCACTCATATTTATCCTCAAAGCAACTTCAAGAATAGCTACATTTAGAACGTCATGGACAGAACAGGCTTCAGATCTCTTTTTTACATGCCCTTCAACTCGTAGTCATTGTTCCATCTATGTGGAATAAAATCATGGCTGGAGCTCTTCCTGCTGTTAATGAGCGCTGACTTGAAAAAGGATGAAACAGACTCGTGCTTTGACTGTGAACCCGAGAGTGTGTTTTGCAAGCACCCATGTCCATTAAACACACATGACCTCAGTTCAGAGGCAGTTCCATATCACTTCATTATGTTCACCCTCTCAAGTTTTTCCAGCGACTCAACAACAGCAGTGGCACATGGCTCTTATTACAGCAAGTCTTTTACCAAGTATATGCTATGTTCTTGAAGGGATATCTTGGATGTTTTAAAGCCGGTTATGTGAGATTTTGATCTATAGTCAGTGTATTACCTACAATAGATGGAGGCACGCGTCCAGTGTGGAGAAACAGGCGCGTATTCATTGAAGCAAGACAGCCTACATGGGATTGACTTGAAATAAACCACAGAGGTCATTATTAAGAGGAAACATGCCTGTGACAGTGACAATCATTGATGTGATACATTTTGGGATAAAGGTGTTCATTTACTTTTTTTAAATACGGCAACTTAATTGTTACCGTGGTTTATCTGTTTTTATTTTATTAACGTGTGCTCGCCTCTATTTATATGCTCTAGCATTTGATCTGTGTGGTACGTTTGCTGTTGTAACTCCTCTGCAGGACAATTTACTGCTGTGATGCATATTTGAGCAAATACAATCAATATCAGTTTAAGTGTATTCTTTTTTTTCTATAATAGTATTACTGCTATACCTTTTCAGACAGCATTTCTCAATAGGAACTGAAGCACTTATCTATGCTCTTTTCAAAATGACCAGACTCCATTGATAAAAACACACATTCTTCCTGGTAGAAAACAGGATTTGCTGCCTCAATTGATTCGTGTGTACAGTATGTGTAATTGTGTGTCTTTAGTGAATCCAAACTAACCCTTTAAAACACTCGAGTCACACAATAACACAATAAAACTAAAGAGATTTTTATATAGACCAGCATCTTCCATGCTCAGCGAGCTAAAATGACTGGTGTGGTACAAGCTAAAAGATATACATTATATAACAGCTTTCCCATCAGAAAGGACTGTCTTATGGCAAGGACAAGCTATGATTATATTCTGAATATACTGTAGTATGAACTCATACTGGTGAAGATGAATTAGGTGGCTCTTCCTCTTATAGGTGGATAACTACATTTTGCTGTTGCCACCATCCGCAGTTGGTTGACTTCCTGTTGGTACTCTTGTCCGTTTTTCCAAAATGTACTGTAGGTTATACACTGACTAGGTATTATAACCTTATATTCTTTATTTGTATTTCTCCTCTTAATCTCTTACCTGTCCCTTTCCTTGTTTTAATCATGTTCCTGTTGCTAGTTCAATATAACACCTGAATTGCACAACTTGGATCAATAAAGAAATATTTGATCGTATCTTGTCTTCTCCATGTTGCCTTACCTTTTCTTATGTGACCCTCCTTAAAAACATCCATACCATCACTTTAAGGTGAACTATGATACACTTCCTCCAGAACCCCAGTCAACAGTGAAACTGCAGAGACCCACAGCGGTGTGAAACTTACCCGTAAGCCTTTGGGTCCTCTGGTACCGGCCGGCCCCCCTGATCCAGCAGAGCCCTGGTGAACAAAGGAAAAAGGGGGGATGAAGAGAGGAAGAGAGGAAGGGGGTCGGGGGAGGAAGGAGAGATAAAACTCAGGTTCACACTGACAGAGCACAGAGCCCCCTGGTTGTTGACCCGGGGGGGGCGGGCTGACCTCGGGAACACACTACAGGGTTTGTTGTTGGATCCGTCACTCACACCAATTAAAGAGCCGGCCCCGGAATCCCGCCCCGCTGCACCCCCCCACAGCCCCGTATTTATGTTTGTTTTGGTGGCCCCCTCCCCCCCCCCCCCCCCCCCCCCCCATGCTCAGCCCGCACTCTGTCAAACCTGAACGTGGCAAGGACACCGAGGGGAGGGGGTGGGGGGGGCAGCTTCTAATTGGTTGTAGGTGTTGCTCTTTTGACTGACAGCAGGGTAATGCAGGTTCAGCAGGAGGCTGCCAGCTCTCATAACGCTCAGAGAGACCCTCCCCACTGAGAACACTACACACTGTCATCGGAAACATTCTGGAGACACTCAAAGACAGCTTTGTTCAAATGTTAGAGTTTGAACCAGTCATGTTTGACACTCTTCCCTAAAACAGCTTGCTAATCCAGACAAAACTAAAAAGTGGTTAACTGTACATCTCATTGATGCGCTATCATCTGCAAACATTACAAAGCAAAAAGTAATGGGGTAAAAGTTCAACATTTTGCAAAAAATGTACCATTATATATATATTGCACATTGCATATTTTTTATGGCACTTTTTTTTACATTTAAATGTTTATGTTTCTAAAATGTTCATCTAAAAAGATACCACAGATCGTCAAAGACAGTTTTGTTCAAACGCTAAACTTGTACTTTACGCAATGCTTCTGCTAATCCGGACAGAAATGTATTGTTGATAACAGCTCAATAATGTCGATAATTTACAAACATTATAAAGCAGATAATAATGGAGTAAAAGTGCAAAATTGTGCAAATAAGGGCACCATACATTTTTTGGGAGATATTCTACTCTTTTACACAAATTGACAACACACACACATGGATCGCAAAGCCGTTTCTTTGTGCATGCACCATGTGAATTGCTCTATTTTATGTCTCATTTGTATTTCTAAGGGAGAGTCTATTATATCTTGCATTGGTAAAGGAAGCTGGAAGTTATTTTACGCTGTTGCTGCATTTGAATCTTGAAAATGTGCTAAAGAGTGGTGACTTACTGGTCTTCCTGGTGGCCCGGTTGGCCCGCTCCCCCCTGGTGTCCCTGGGTGACCCTATCATAGGAACACACACACACACACACACACACACACACATTACAACTGACACAAAATATCATGCAAATGGTACTATTGTTCTGTCAAACATCAAATGTGACGTTATAATACATTTAAATTTGAAGTTAGAAATTGGAAAATGCATTTGTTGGAATCAGGAACATGTTTGTCGGTTTGCCTCGGTCATGCTTTCTGTTTCAAATGTCATTTATCTGCCTTTTATTGAATGCTTTGACTAAAATGGAAAATGATATGCAAATGATGAGGCACTGTAGAAATCCTGCCTGTTTCACTAAAACAGGAAGTCTGTTATGAGGATATTCTGATTGACATAATGCCTCAAACAATGATATTGCTGTTCTGTATTGTTGTTTTTGACAAAATTACAAAACAATGAAATTTAAGTGTCAAAATAAAAATAGAAAGGTAATAAATTGGATTTCAGTCGCACACACACAAAGCACAAAGCACAAACACACAGCTGCAGAAAAGCTCTGCACCCTGGAGAGCAACTCTACTGTAACAATAGGAGCCGTGTGGAGAAGAGAAAAACAGACTGAGGACATGATATTATATCTGAAAACATTCCGCTTTGGGCTGCTTTTCTTTCTTCTTTTTATTGGACCTCACTCTTGACTATGTAATGGGGAGTATTCTCAGTCAGATCAGCTGAGTGCAATAACAATCTGTCCACAGTGGAGACCCATAGCACAGCAGGCCGCTCTGATCTCATGCATCCACAGGAAAAGAAATCGTGAATGCATGTAATATGTCTGCTGGTTTTGGCATGATGCAGACTTTTCCAGGGGGTCTGTTTCTGTTTTAAGCTCAGAGAGCAGGATCAATGTGTATTGAGTTTGCTACGTCTTGAGAGAAATGTAACTGTCAGTCAGTAGGAAACTTCTCTGTTTCCTGAGATTGATGACTTCATGTTAATTCACTTCAGTTGGGAATTCAGTATACCTGAGACTGTCAACATCTGACAAAGACAGGGCCATTTAAAGGGCCAAATAAAGGTTTTGAAAGAGCACGGTGTGTGACAGCCCATGAAAGACAAGACCTCGAGGAAAACTGCGATGCCCTGCAGACTGAAGGTCTCATCATTCTTTGTTTCTTTAGTCTTAAAAATGCAAATGCAGGGATTCTACGTCTTTGTAAACATCCAATTTAAGGACTTTTCAGGCAACATTCCCACAAAAGAAACTACTAAGCACTGCATAGATTCAAACATAGATCACGTAAATAACTGCGACAGCACTGAGCATTCTTTATAATGGGAACTATCAGTTTAATGAGCCATGCCGATTTTGTGTAAAGTTTCAAGGTCAAAACATTCTAGTGGCATTGGTTTCACAGAACAATAATGTAGCAGTGTCTGTGGATTTTAAATATTTTCATGGAGATAAATGATAGGACGTTATCCTTTCAAACGTTTTTCTCTTTTGTTTTAATCAATGTTAAGACTTTTCCAGGTAAAGATCTCCCGCAGAGTGCTTGAAAACCACAGGTTAGAAAACCTGCTCCAGGCATGAGGTGATGTGTCTTCTTTCCACTTTGGCTTATTCTTGTATGTACACACTTTGTTTTGTATTGACCAAATCCCACATCACTTTATTCCCATGGGAATAACACACACAGTTTAGTTTGAGATGACCATTTCTTGTGATTTTTTTAATGACACCTTAGCCAGAGAATAATGTATACACTCATCAACGAAGCTATCAAGCTCCACTCTCTCATGACTCTAGCTCTTTGTGTCTTACCAGTGATCCTTTTTCTCCAGCAGGTCCAGGATGGCCCATCTCTCCTCGATCACCCTAAACACACCAAAGTACACACTCAGTCTTTACATGATGGCACCATACAGGTTCTCTGAAATAGTATGTCTAAAAGTGCAAATGAGAATTTTCTTATTAAATATGTGCTAAATGTCATACAATTCTGGATCAGAAATCTAAACATTGGATAAAACCAGGTTCAATGCCTTATTTTAAAAATAGGAGTATGGAATTCTGGCCATGAAAAAATGTGAGCCAACTCCTCTCTAAAAAGAATATAGATATGGATGAAACAGGAAAGTCTGGTGTGTGTGAGTTCTACTGAAGTGGAGATTTCTGGCTCAAAGTATGGGACAAAACTAATTAAGAATAAACAGCCTCTAAAAGAAATGCATTGTAAAATGTTGCAAGGCTCTTCAAGTGAATAGAGTAACATTATAAATGATAGATGTCACCTTGAAACTAATGCTAACTTTTGGCAAGATTAGGAGAAATCTACAAACACATACAGATAATGTTGGCAAAATAAAAATGTATATGTATTTTTGTATTTTTCTCTTTCCAGAAGTCCCAAAGAACACCTTAAGAAAACCCAAACTCTTTAATCCCCAAATTCACCAGTGCATGAAAAATAAATATGTTGTCTGTCATGTCTTGACTTAAATGAAATAATTCACAAGGAAACGCAAAGTTATTTTACCTTCTCTCCTGCCAGTCCTGCCTCTCCCACAGGTCCGATGAAACCCACCAGACCCTGAAACACACACACACACACACACACACACACACACACACACACACACACACGCGCGCGCACACACACACACACACACACACACACACACACACACACACACACACACACACACACACACACACACACACACACACACACACACACACACACACACACACACACACACACACACACACACACACACACATACACACACACACACACACACACACACACACACACACACACACACACAGTTGGATGGGTGACTGGATTGACATTTTGAAAAAAATGGAAGCCGCTCAGTTTGATTTCTTACTCGTTCTCCCATGGCTCCGACTAGCCCTGTAATACCGGTTTCGCCCTGCAGAGATATAACAAGGCATTTGTTTGCAATAATTCAATCAATACTGTTAACATTTTGTGTCAAAAGAGTAAAAATCACATTGACTTTACTCACCTTGACTCCCTCTGGCCCAACCTTCCCAGGAAATCCTTTTCTGCCCATTCTACCCTGAAAGCGGGCAAAGAAGAAGGGTACATAATGAGAAAAACACTTCATGCATGACATTGATCATATATCCTCAGTTCATATAAAGGATGTGCTTCCTGTGAGAGGACAGTTTGAGGAGGCAGCAGGGAGGCAGAGTGCAGCTGCAGAACATCGGACAGGACCCTCTGGACCGTCTGGTTCAGGTGATGCTGACTGGACCTTTGTGTTCAGTGACCACGAAGTTCCGCTTTCACAGACGCTAATTCCCGGGGTTAAGAGGGGGGGATAAGTGCTTTTTTCAGCAGCAATAACTGCGAGTCAGAGACGCCAAGAGACGGAGTGACTCAACAATTCCAGTTGAGTTTAAAGGTTTGGCAGCGATCAGAAGACAGTACAGGCTAACACTGTATTTCTCTCACACTGCAGTAAAAGTTCATTATTGGAGTAACCTGATCATTGATATGAGCTGTCCAGGATCTTCTTATCACGACTGACCATGTCAAACAAATAAAGAAACTCATGTGAAGTGTATTCATGTTAAGTTGAGCATGGGTGTATTATAAGACAATGGCCGACTTGGCACAGACATTTAAGGCCCTATTTCCTACATAGATGTATAGACGTATAGTTTAGCCTGGTTTTGTAATTGATTAAGTGACTACTGTATGTGTGGTTGTTTTGCCCCTTTTCAGATTTGTTCGATACTCTTTGTGTTTCTTTGCAACTTTTTTGCATCTCTTCATAGTCTTGGTGTCACTTTTTACATCTTTCATTCACTCTTTGTCACCATTTGAATTCTCTTCGTAGTTTATTTGTGTCTGTTTTTGATTATTTTGTCACTATTTGTGGTTTCTTTGCGCCTAATCATTGTCATTTTGAGTCTCTTTGCAGCTTTTTCTCAACTGTTCGTAGCCTCTGTATCTGTTTGTAATCTCTTTGTGTCTCTTTGTAGTCATTTGATTTGAGTCTCCTGCTGGTTGGTTTGTGTCTTTTTGAGCGACATCATTGCAGTATAAGACAAGTGAACATCACAAAAAAGCGAGTACAATAACAACAACAAAGGCCACACAAAAACAGAAGATAGAAATGTAACAAATATTAAAACATGTGTCCAGATCTGAAACAGAAACATGATAACCCTTGTGAGATCACTCTTAAGTTTTGTCTTCAAAGTGTCAATTGAGGAGGGACATTTGATCAAAAGAGGAAGGTTATTAGAAAGCTTTGGAGCTGCAATCGCAAGGTCTTCTTTACCGCTGGCTTTGATTGTTGAACGGTTGAAATCACATTTTCTGAGAATCTAAGAGGGCTGCAGTTAAATTAAAGAAAAGTTCTGAAATGTCAAGAAAGAAAAAACGTAGAGAAATGCACCACGACAAAATGGATGAGGAGCAACAAGGAACGATGAGGGAGATGGTTAAAGAAAGACAGATACAAGAGGGGGTGTCATTGATAGCAAAGCAGTGAAGCTAAAAGGCAGCTGGAGGTGGAGGAGTAGCATCAGGCACCTGGCCAGAGATCAATCACTGCTCCTGGAGGAGTCATACACCACTTCCCCTCAGATGGGGATGGAGGAGGGAGTGGGTTAGAAACAGGGGGGGGGGGAGTATAAAGTGACTGCGAGTAAGAAAAATAAAAGCTAGACGGATAAATAAACATTACACATTTAGAAGAGTACAGTTAAAAGCATGTCTATAATTGTAATGGTCAGTTTTCTGTGCCCTTCATTGAAGCGAGAAATTAGAAATGCAGTCAACAAAGCTTTTATTTCTGCAGTGACCCATTCAAATCTCCCAGCACTTTATGGCCGCTATCAATCTTGCCACCTATAAACATGGTGATGGCAGTTATCACCCCCTGGTGGACGGGAATATGGATTGCACACGGTCCTGCGCTGTGAATGGACGATCGTCTGGAGGCAGGCCATAATAAGAACCTCCATAAAAACTCCAGCTATACATATCTGCAGGAACAACCCTTTATGACCTCAAATAAAACCCAGATGAACTCTCACTGTGACACAACAAACTCTGGGATGCACAATTACAATTAAATAATGAAATGATACGGCTTACTGTAGGGGACCGAGACTGATTTACAGTAAGCTGTATATGGGCTGTTATCACACTGCAGAGTTAAATGATTGGCTTTTACTGCAGACTAGGCTGCTCACAGCATGCTGGGATTTCATTGTTCTGTGAAGTGCAAGTGGGTTAGTTGAGCATGCAAACAGATTTAAATTCAAACTGAAGCTCAGACTGAGATATTTCTGTCCCTTTCCTGTCCTCTCTTTGACTTTTTTTACTTTACTGTGCTCCAAAAATCCGGTGTACGCTTTTCTCCCTTTTATCCAATCTGTTTTATTTTCTCCTTGTTATTTTCATTTCTTCTTCTTTTAGTTGATAAATGAGCTAATTTGCCTTAGATTTCTTTCAGCTGTCATTTGCACTTAAATATTTCAGATTTCTTTGTTAATTATTGTTTTACTTTGTTTTATTTTAAATGAAGCCTCTAACTTATTGTACTACATAAAGCTTGAACAGATGAATACTTGAGAACTATAAGGATTTAAGTCATGAGAGGTTTCCTTTGACAAAATAAACAATCCAGAGATTATCCATATCCCTGATCCTCAGAAACTATTGTACCGTATAGACGTAGGGAGAACAGTGAATTCATTAGCAGCCAAATCTGTTTTTGTTACCTCACAGTAAGTGAAAAAGCTCTGCGGAGTGTTTCTGAGTGAGGCAGCTCACTGCTCATGTCATTCATTGCTGTTTAGTGCCTTTTTATGATATGTAGTTGGTCAATTATTGATATTTGCACAGTGTTTATTTATGCTAATCATCTGTCAATGTTTAAAAATGTTCACCACTACTTTGTACACAGGTCTTTGATATATTATGCCAATAAAGCTTATTTGCATTTAAACAAAGGATACTGAATGAAACCATAATGATGCACATAGGTTTGATTGGCCTGAATAATAACTGAACTGACAGGGGTGCACACACAGACTATCACTAAACACACACTACACTAATACTACACTAGTGATGGTGGTCTTCACATATCCTCTAACTCACCTCCAGTCCTGTTGGGCCCGGTGGTCCGATCGGGCCCTCGTCTCCCTGGAAACAGATGATATTGATCTTAGCATGAATTATGTTTGGGGACATAAAGAAGAGCCTGGTGCCGTAAAAACTTTAACGTCCTTTGGTGCTCTGGGGTCGTTGTGATGTGGGCGGTGACTTACCTCCGAGCCAGGCACTCCTCGTGGCCCCGGTAAACCTCGGAGCCCCAGCTTTCCCTGGAAGGGGAAAAAGCAGGACAATGATTGCTAATGTTTAATGTAAATGTGGTAATGACACAGATGTTTTAACCAAGAATAGTGTGTCCGTCACAGTTGGTCCACTACTTTGGTCCGGACTGAAATAAATATATGAAATATATATAACATAACATTTCACAGAGCTGCTATCATGACTGCAGTCTCTTGCTCTTGTTCTGCTTTATGTTTTAAAACCTTCACCAGTTGATGCTCACCTTTGGTCCTTCAAGGCCGTTCTCTCCCGGTGGTCCCATGTCACCAGGAAAACCCTGTCATGATCAATTATACAATAAGTTTTGTATTGTCTCCCTGTACAGACTCACACATCTAAAGCAGGGATGTAAAAACAAACCTCGGGGCCTGGAGGTCCAGATGCTCCAGCAGGGCCTCCCTCTCCCAGCTTTCCCTGCGACAAAAACAGAAGAGAACATGAGTAATGTCTTTAATGAATAATTGTATATTTGATAAGAGTTGCTTAAATCCCTGTATTGCATATGTGTGCATTATAAGACTACAGCCTATAGAGCTTTAGTGGTGCTAGAAGGTGTGTTTTGTTCACTTTGAACAGAGCCAGGCTAACTGTTTCCCCTTGTTTACAGTCTTTATGCTAAGCTAAGCTAACCTTAACTGTATGGATGGACACATACGATGTTGTAGGTCTTGTTCTCTAATTCTTATTCCCCAAATCCTTTACATAACAACACTCACTTGAAAGTGAAGCCTTTTATTTGTATTTTGTTAAACACTTTAGTATTTATTGACTTTATTCATACAGTAGTAAATCTACACCAAAACGTACAAAAGCAAAGAAAGGGATACAGTTTATGGAGTTAACAGTTGTATTTGCTTATTAAAAATAAACACAATACAAAAGTTGTCTTTAATTCTAAAAATAATCCTTTTTTTTGTAAAATGTGTCTACTTCTACTTGAGAATAGAAAAAATATTAGCTGTACTTTATTTAGACATTTTCTATGTTTTAGTGGGCATTTCTGTGAGCATGGAGATTATATTGTTCATTCAAATGAGTTCATTTATTTATTTGATTGTTCATGTAAAAGTGACCACAGTATTTCAATGTGGTGGAGCCTAGGGTTATTTGAAAGAGTTGCCTGTTATCTATGTCACAATGGATACCTTGTCTTTCATCTACCTACAGGTACAAGTAAATAACCTGAACCGGAATACTCCATTCCCTCTATCCCAGAATGGATCTAATTGTTGGCCAATAAATCATTCGATTTTACGATTGAATTCCCTCCATGCATTTTTCATGTATTTCCACTCATTCAAGCCAAAACTCACCTGTGGTCCTGGTTTTCCTTGGACCCCTGGTAACCCCGGACCCCCCTGGATGCCCTGTAAAACACAAACAACACATAATAAAAACTACAGATAGAATTCAGAACCCTGATTTCTTTCTCAGGGAATTAGAAAACATTCCACATGCACAACTCTGCTCAGTATTCCTGTTATCTCCTGGGATCTCTGCTCTCTGATGCTAAGATGTCTGAGACTGCTTACACAGAGAGACAAAATGAGGAGGTTTACATAAGAATTTCCGTAAACTACACAGCACACATCTGGCTAAGTCGTTATGCAAAGGAACAGTGGCTTTGGTAAAGAGAGCATCTATTTTATCACCGTGTAGATAAACAAGAATGTTCTTCTTCTCAAAAAGAAACTTAATATGAATGTTCATAAATCTGTTTGATTCCATGCTTTATTTTAGTCAAGATTGGAAGACAAATTGCATGCTGTATTTATTCTTTTTGGAAAGAGTATTTTCTTTTAGAGAACAAATGGTCAGGAACCAAGCCAACCTTCACACACAAACAATATAGCACAATCTTATATCATGTCACACACAAGAAAGCTAATAAGACCTAAAAGTAAATAAACAGATTTAATGCATATAACATTAACTATGGCATAATAAAATGTCAATTTTTTTTTTCCGTTTGTATTGTTTTGTTTGTACTTTTGCATTACTAAGATCCAAAGGCTTTAGTGTCATATTCACAATAGCTCAAGTACGGTGGCCGACAGGTGCAAACGCGCTACAACGGCCAAACACAATTAAATTAGGGGGAATCACTGCAGTTTCATAACCCATACAAATAAAGAAGAAATGGCCAACTTTATAATCCTGAACGTCACAAACCGCTCCGGTCCCAGCTGTGTGCGTCACTTTTTAGTGTCCCTTGGTTTCCGTTGTGTTCTGAGCTTTTTTCAGCTTTTTTCGTTTCTTCATTTGAAGGGGTTTCACAATTTTTGTTTAAGCTGCAGCACATTTTGGCCTAATGTAAGCGTTAGCACCTGTAGGCCACCGTACTATAGAGTAGTTTTGGCAATTCAAATCTTAAGTCCCAAGCTCCTTGAACAATGCAACATGACATACAGTATATAAAAATAAATCAATAAAAGTTGTGTTAGAAGGAAAATGAATACAAATAAAAAAGTGCAAGAGATTGCAGGTGACCAATGTGCAAATAAATGCGGAAATTGTATATGTGTACAATAAGATGGTAAAAACTGAAAAAAAAACAAAGGCTGTGTAACACCCTGAAGTGTGTTTTGGATGCAGCATGCAGGAGAGTGTGTGTGGTTGAACTTTTATGACATTCAAACATGGTAAATGTTGCTTTAGCAACCTACCTTGTCTCCTCTGTACCCGATCTCCCCTTGCTGTCCAGGAATCCCAACTTCACCCTGGCGTAGAGAGAGGAATGAAGAACATTAGGAAGAATTGTAACTTCCTACTTCCTCGATCACATTCAGCCTTCTCAACAGACTTTACTAATTACACGCTCTGTACATGATAAACACTCACACACAATGAGACTTGTTCATTAGCCAAGTTCTTCATGTGGCGTCAATCTGTTTTATGAAAGGCTCTGATGGCCTTCATGTACACCCACATGTCTTTTGGAATAAACCAGCATTAAACAGTAATTACAGTCAAATTATTAATTCAGCGTGCATGAGTAGCTTTCTTACAGATCTAAAGTGCTTAATGTGGGTGTATCCAACAATTCAGATCATTATTAGAAGATCAATCTTGTTTTAAAACATTTTCAAATTCAGTGGTAGGATCTTGTCTCTGCAGGAAATCCAACAAGCGTATTTTTCAATTCAACACAAGGTTCCATGCTCGTTGCACTAAAGGAAACTCATCACACAATGGAAGTCATAGAAATGCCATGAGAAGAATACATATTAGTGGGAAGTAAATCACAAATCTCATGCTTAATGTGAGTTTAAAACATCATCAGAGGTTTGTATCTGTTTGGTTGAAGGTTTGACTAAATGAAAGCATGCTCTATGTCTCAAGGTTAAACAGAGGGGGCTACAGTCGGATGCAAAGGAGTAAATATCCATCACATGCTGCTCAAACACAGGCCAATAACAGGAATATTCAGATCACCTTATCACCTTTCAGTCCTGGTTCTCCTGGATTTCCCGGCACCCCCTGAAACAAAAGCAACACATAAGTAAGAAAAGGACCCCCCAAGCCAGACTTCAATTACAATTCAGTCTCAATGGTACATAGGCTACTAAAATCAGTCTCCAAAAGCAATTCTATTGGACTGGATAAGGCAAGGCGAACAAGATTTTATGAATAGATCCTTTATTGATCCCAGGAGGGAAATGGATATAAAATAAAGCAATACATTGCCCTCGTATTTGGGGTTGTTTGTATGATCATTGTTAACTTAACTGTGTGGATGTTGTATTGCAGCTTTTGTATCCAATTTTGTGCCGATTGGACAATGTAAATTGGAGTTATAACAAATTCCTGTTCCATGGCAAATAGTGAAATATGGCCACCATGACACGGGAAGGTTATTCTAATGAAATTAAAGACATTAAAAACCTTTCTTCATGAAGGTTTTACTGCCAATATTTAAAGTTGATCAGGTTTTTCTGTAGGAGTTGTTTTTTGCTGTACACAACCTGTAAAAGCCAAACAATTTAGATTTGAATGTGCACATTACAAAATGTCACATTAAAATCAAAATGGCCGACTTCCTGTTGTGTATTTTTCACAACATTTGATTATTCTGTTCGCAACTTAAGTCACTCAAAATATTTGAATCATTTGAAAGGATAATAATAATTCCTTCAGTGTGTGTGTGTGTGTGTGTGTGTGTGTGTGTGTGTGTGTGTGTGTGTGTGTGTGTGTGTGTGTGTGTGTGTGTGTGTGTGTGTGTGTGTGTGATTACCTTCAGGCCATTAGGTCCTGGAAGGCCTATCTCTCCCAAAGGTCCCATATCACCCTGTTGCGAGGACAAGGGACACATCAGAAACTCAGATTCAGTGACATCATTTCCAAAGTACTGATAAACCCATGACTTCCATTCAACACACACAATTGATTAAACAAAACAATAAACCTCACTGTCTTGCTTCCAGATTATCTACGATGCAGCCATCACATTGCACTCAACACAAATCAATGGGAGGTAATATATGACCACATTGTAGGAGATACAGACTGTATCTCACAGCCTGAAGCCAAGACTGTGTTTCATCTGAAGCCTAAATTAAATAATCTGAATGTAACAAACAAAAGCTGTTTTCCACAACTGGAAAAAAATCAACCATCGCTGGAATCTTTGCGGAATGAGATTGAAATGGTGATGACACGAAAGAACTGGGTTTGATTTCATTTAGTAAGGATCTATTAGACGAAGCGATTAAAGACTTGATTGGCTGCTTTCTTGTCAATGTGTGAGATGGAGAGAGTTGTTGTCACAGCATCACAGGCTGCTAGTAGTTATCTTGTTTGTATTCCTCTGCTGCTCTGCATTTCTGCATGAAGACACCTACAGGGTGGCCTTGGCTCAGTGTGTTAGATCATGCAAAAAATGTCACTGCGTTTGGTATTCAGGGTGGAAAGTTAGTAGAGTTTCTTCTTCTTCAGCTAAGCAAATCTAATGCTTTCTAATAAGTGATAATATGCGGCTGTTCATATCATATGCTTACGTGTCCAAATTGTGGAAATGCATGAAGAAATACAATATATTACACTTTCTAATGTGTTTAATTACATTACATTACATTACATGTTACTTGTTAGACACTTTTATCCAAAGCGACTTACATACTCAATACTGTGGGCAATCCCCACAGGAGCACTTTGGGGTGAAGTGTCTCAGGGACACGACGACATGCTGACTGCAGTGGGGTTTGAACACCAATGCACAACCCACTGCACCACACGCCTCCCGCATTACATTAATTAAATTCAGATTTCTAGGGTTTATTATGAATGCGTGCCAAAAGGCAGCCAGCACCACAACCTGTGTTTCTTGGGGCTTATTGTTTGTATAATTATAAAATGTATTAAAGGAAGAACAATATTCCTTTGACAAAGATATAAAGGACACGCGCTGTCCTCCATGAAAACATCAAAACAAATAAACATGCATCAAAAAGACATGCATCTAAGCAGACAAACAACACAAACCTCCACAAAAAACAATATGACAGACATAGAATAAAGATATAAAAAACAATTGATCATCATGCATAATTTTAATGCAGGATAACACGAAGATGTTGTGTCCTAAAATGATTTGTAAACTTCCACCCCAGTTGCAAAATTCCCAAGAATGTCGAGGGAAATACGCTTTTAGAGATAGAGAGCATCGAAGACATTAAATGTCACTGCGGTTCAGGAAAGCCGCACTATATTTCTTTGTGATAAGTTGTTTAAATACTTCTTTAAGAGCGTCCAGTGTTCACCCAGAGTTGAGGCGTGCGGTCCCTAGAGCAGGGTGTTTGTATATTTATATCTCTGAAGTGCAGCTGAGTTTCTGCTGGTGCGTCTCGTACAGTAAACACTGGGCTGGATGGACTCAGAGGACACTGGAGCAGAGCTGTAATCAGACCTCCAATTACAGGCCTGCTGCCACCACTGGGGGCCCAGAATAGAGCGGGAGGATGAAGACGGGACAAGAGAAACCAGGGAGACATTATAATCACACGCAATCATGTGGCAGAGCAGGCAAGGAAGGCAAGGTGACAGTTCCTGTGCAAAAAGAGTTAATAAGAGAGGGATTCACGAGGAAAACAAGAGGCCTCGTTAAGGCCTGTTTGATTCATCAGGGGCTCACTGTCAAGTTCAACCTGACAGGAAGTGGGACGGGCAAGATGTGTCATTTAGACTTTGCGATCTATTCCAAAAACCATCCGTTTCACTATTTTAGATATGTGTGCAGTCCCTGCTGAGATAGTGGCTGGCAGTGTCAATGTCGACGAAAGCTCATTTAGTTTTTTTGTTTCTTTTGTATATAAAAATGTGGTGCAAATACTTGTCTTTATTCTTTGTTAATGTTAAATCATTTTTTTTCAAATATATTTTTTTAATTCATTAGGTTTTTGACCTCTTACAACTTTTTTTCTTGTGTTGTTTACAGTTTGTTTGCACCACTGTACGCCAAAGCAAATTCCTTGTATGTGTAAATGTACCTGGCAATAAACTAGATTTTGATTCTGGATTGAGAATGAATGAAGCTGTTCTGTTTCATTTAAATACACCCCTTTACAGCTTTGTATTTCTGGAATAAGAGTCTGGGAAAATAGGATGCTTAGACTGAAGAGAGAACACAGATTACAAACAGAAACACACACACACACACACACACACACACACACACACACACACACACACACACACACACACACACACACACACACACACACACACACACACACACACACACACACACACACACACACACACACACACACACACACACACACACACACACACACACACACACACACACACGCGCACACACACACACACAGTGCTACTCACAATAAGTCCGAGAACTCCGCTTGGACCGGGGGCTCCCAGATCACCCTGTTCAGAGAGAAGAGGGAGACGAGGGAGAAGGTGCAAGTTTCTGGGGTTATTGGCTCTTTTTAAAACAAACATGCTCAGAAGAGAGGGTCAGTGTTCATCACAGCTTATGAGAGGGGGCTGTGTGCATGTATTTGTGTGTTTGTGTGTGTGTGTGTGTGTGTGTGTGTGTGTGTGTGTGTGTGTGTGTGTGTGTGTGTGTGTGTGTGTGTGAGCCCATCATCCCAATGATCTTGTTTTAAATCTGCAGGTTGGTTCTTACTCCAAAATGAAAGAGATAGATGGACTTTTGTAAAGATACTCATGGTCCTAAGAGGATGAATGAGTGACTGTGACCTCGTGATTTGCTGACTTTGCTCTTTTAGCACTACTAGCTTGCCAACGTTTTCACTTATATAGTGAAATACCTCAAAGAACTGGTACTAACAATCATGGTTTCACAAACCCTACCCTTGTGACTCTTTGCTTTTCCGCTAGCACCACCATGAAGTTGCACCACTTTTTTAAAATGTCCAAAGAACTAATGATCCTTTACCTTTCTTTTAGCGCTATCATCATTGTTAGTTGACCAAATTCCTGCAAAAAGTTTAACTTTCCCATTAGTCTCAATTGCACATTGTTTATACTGCCAGTTAACAATGTGAGAATGCTAACATGCTAATCTGAGAAAGCTGAAAATGGTAAATATTGTACCTGTTAGCTTGATGTTAGCATTAAGCTCAAAGCATTGGAGAAGTACATAGCGCTAGATCTGCAAGCATGGCTGTAGATATATTTTTGCTACAGTAAGAAAGATAAAACATGGATTTTATGCTTTTTATACTTAATGATTAACTAATAAAAGTAAGTCGTAATAAAAGAGACAGTGGGGAGAAGTAATAATCACAAAACCTCCTTTTCTCAAATGCAGGGAAAAGTGGCTCATGTATGGCAGAAATATGTAAGCATAATTGACATTCTCCTAAAAAAGGAAGAAACAGGGCAAAGGAAAGATGTATTTAGAGTTTGTCTGATCCACAGGGCTGAACCATAAGGATTTGTCTTCCTTCAAACATGAATGCACCTTATGTTTATGAGTGTGTTAAAGAGCAACCTGCTGATGTTTTTATGTTTCCATTTTAGAGTTTACCACTCTGACTGATGAAGTGCTACATTTCCAGAATGACTTTATCATAAAAAAGTGAAAATGCTCAGATGAAATAAGTTGATGTGGAAACAGTCTTTTCTGACCTACCAGTTCTGAATTGGGAACAATTTCTCAAAACAGCATCCTATTACATAATTTACTATTCTTGGACATGACCCCCTAATAATACCGCATGTGTGTGTTGGTGGTCAGTGTACATTAATGAATGGAAAAGGTTTGCATTTGAAAGCCAAGGCAGCTAATTGGTTTCCCCCCTTAATGCTGCAGGTTTCTTAGAAAACGAGTTCCCAGCTAAATTATCGGGATAGGATGAAATGAAATATTGCAGTAAAACTTGTCTCAAGTAAAAAACTCACTTCAAATGAAAGAGAAAAACAGAGGCAAACAGCAGGACTGCCTGTGATTTACTCACCAGCACGGCCAGAATGTCAGCACTAAAACAGCAGGGCCCAGGGGTGTGTGAGTTAAAACACTGCTCTATAGTGTGTGTGTGTGTGTGTGTGTGTGTGTGTGTGTGTGTGTGTGTGTGTGTGTGTGTGTGTGTGTGTGTGTGTGTGTGTGTGTGTGTGTGTGTGTGTGTGTGTGTGTGTATTGGTTATGTGTTTAGGTGTGTGACATACTGGTTCTCCATCTGGTCCAGGTGGTCCTCTCTCCCCAAAGTCCCCTGGAAACCCCTGAGGACAGAGACAGAGAGGCTTTTATGTTCTCAGCAGCACACACACTTCAAACTCACAACATCCATTACATTTAAGGGTCCATTTGATTTATGCAAGTACAGTCTGCTTTGTTTAACATGCAATATCTAATTAACACCTCTGTTAAACTAGTTATACCTTTATTTTATAATGTTTTCATTTATTTTCTGTTTACAATCTATTCTTTATTTTTGTTATATGTCTTGCATTACGTAACCATTGCTCTTTTCTAATATGCAGTTATCAGATGTGTCTATATAATGTGCATGTTTCATAATTATGTAATATAAAAAATAATTAAAATAATGGAAAACAAATTCATTTGATATAAATGATTTTGCCATTTTGTCAGTTAACAGTTTAGTTAACTAGGGCAACTATTTTGACAGTCAATATGTTATAATATAACCGTTGAAGAGAATTATTCATGCAAAAATTGCAGAAATTATCAAGATTTTCTTGCTTTTTGTTTTATATCAAATTAAACTGAAAATCGTTCGATTAAAGACGGAAAGACAACACCTTGAACTTAAAGCCTATGAGACTTTCTCTGACATTTTGTGGATCAAACGAATATTATAGAAAATAATTGGTAGATTGCTCAATATTGAAAAAGTTTTCCTTTGAAGTACAAAAACTGTTGCTTATCAAAAAACTCAGCAAAAATGGAGCAGATGTTTTTATCGGCTATCGTTTGAGGTTGTCAGCGTCTCCAGCTGTCTCTATCGTCTCCCGAGAGAAATATCTTCTCATTAGCTGCTTAATGCTGCGCTGAATCCACCAGCTAGTTGCTAACCTTGTCTGACGGCTGTTTGGTGAGGGACAGCTAGTGTATAGGAGCTTGTATTTCAAATGAAGATAGCTCCATGCTGCTTCTCAAAACAAAACTATGAGAGCACTTTGAGTGAAATAAAACAGTAGAGTTATGGACCAGAAAAGCAAAACAATAATCTGAAAGACACCATAAATCTCCATGGAGCTGACGGGGAACATATATCACGTACAAGTAGTATTCTGATTTATTGTATATTAAAAACTATTTTAGTTATATCCAAGTCATCAAAGTTAAATGCACATTTTGTTGATGCAAACGGACATTCCTTAAACACAGAAATAAGAAACTTGTTGTAAAATATGACCAAAACGTGCGTTTCATTGGAGGATGATATGTTTAAACTATTGCTTAAAGTACCACTCATGCAAATGCACAATAAACCTGTTCCACTTTAACCATGCAGTCAAGATTTACAGACTATATGTTCACAAATACCGCCGACTGTTAGATAACCAAAAGTGCTGCTACTGTAATTGCACAGCAATTATGACCATTTGTGTCAAACATAACATTAGAAATAAAGTAATCTGAAATATGAACAAAATAGGAGCCTAAGTCCCCCATTATATGCATTCAATCTATCAGTTGTAGGGTGTCAGCAGCCAACTGTTCTACTTCTTGGAGTATTTCTAAATGCAAGAGCCAAGTAATTACTCTGTCCATTTAGCAGTAAACAGGATGCTAATCTGAGTTTTGATAAGAATTGTTGGTGCTGCAGAGACAAACCACATCAGCAGAAAGCATCCAGAACCTCAGATAATGACCGGGTCCTGCTGCGGCCGCCACACATTGTTCTAGAAATGCTAATTACTGTACCTCCCGTAAATAGCAGCTGTAAGAGTAAAGATGTTTGAGATATACAGCATGTATTTATTTTAATCTGTTTCTGGCCTTATAGAAATAGAATCTGCTGACTGAATGTAAGTCTTTGTGTTCAAACTTTCAGTCAGTTTGACCTCACATTCAAACAATAATAAATCCTTGTGAGTGATGGTATGCTTTCCTAACCTTCAATTTACTGACGCATCGTGTCAACGACTCGGATATAACTGCATCTATTTCTGTAATAGTTCAGTGCAACAAAAAGGTATTTTCTCCTCCTGTCCGGCCATTGCAGGACATTTTGGATTCCCCCCAAAAGACGGCATGGGACGGCTTTGTGGTTCTTCAAGGTTTTTTGCGCAAAGAGGGAAGCACAAGTGCAACAGAAATCTATGAAGCATGACAGTGACCCAAAGGATGAATCATACATCTGTCACCGCAGCCGTACTACGAACTAAGGACAAGTGTGGGAAACGTAGCTTTGCCAAGAACAGCACTTTGATGAGAGTCATATGTCTGCTTTTACACGCTGTTAGAGAACCTTCAGTAACACACTGCAGCAGCAGTCAGATAGCGGGTTAATGTGAAAAAACTGCAACTGATGAGCCTCAAAAAGACAAACAAAGCCAAACAAGGCAAAACAATTTAAGCTGAAATGCAGAACTCTTGGCAATGCTCTTTGGAAACTTTTTAGGCTATCCACTGTTTTAGATATATCCCTCATCACTCTTTTGGTACATGTTGGACTGATTGTGAGTGTGTGTGTGTGTGTGTGTGTGTGTGTGTGTGTGTGTGTGTGTGTGTGTGTGTGTGTGTGTGTGTGTGTGTGTGTGTGTGTGTGTGTGTGTGTGTGTGTGTGTGTGTGTGTGTGTCTGTGCAGCCATTAAACCGCCTGGCTGCTGTTCAGGTGCTTCTTCTGTTCTTTGTCCTCCGTCAGGGAGGAGAGGGATGATCTCTCTGGGATCAACTTGTAAGTGTCCTAGCTTTCCATTTTCCATGAAGGAGCACTGACAATCTATGATGGTGATTTGTGTGTTTTCCACTTGTGTATACTGGCAATTTGTAAGGGGCTGTAGCAGTTAAAATGGCCTCCTGCAGGATTTTAAATGTTGCTTCTACTTGGTTTGGAATAAAACTGGGTAAATAATGTGGTTGTTTTTTTTACGTAAAAATGCCTTTTTTTGGTTTGTCCTGATAGTTTTACTGTCATTTTTAAGTTCAAGAGTATTTATTTTATGCTTGGTAGGGTGTCTTTAAAGGTGCCTCCAAATTAAATCTATAATTATTATTATTAATGATATGGTAAATGGTAAATTATGATTCACTGTCATTTGTCTGAAATAGCAGCGCTGCAGCTGTCATAAGATCATCCAAGAAGATGACTTCTCGTCCATATAAATACTTATTTACTCTTTTTTCAGTTTTGCATGTCCCAAAGCTGTATCATTAACTTCAATATGTTTTCGTTGCAGAAAAGTGTCTGAAAAACAAAATCAGCCATCAACTCCAAAGATGCTGCCCTGTCTGAGTGTGGAGAACACACACAACACACAAATCCCAAGCGAACACATGATCCAAAGCCTCACACATGGGGAATTTGCACCCACAACTACTTCCTAAACATTTGTATAATTACAGAATAAGTTACAGTGCAAAACCTCACACAGAGCGGACACCAGCTCGCGTGTCAACAGACCTTTTTTAATGTTTAAATGACTTATTTGCTGAAAAAACAATAAGCAGCAGCTGCAGGATGATCTCAGTATGGAGTTGCACGGCTTCACACTGTTTCTGAAACAGGCCGTCAAACTGGCTTTTACCACTATCTGACACGCACACGCATAACACAACCGACAACTTCCTCCAAATGGCTGGGCTCCATGCTGGGGGGGACCGAGAGCCATTTACTCCAACAAAAGCCTTTTCTTGTTGCATCCAAGCCCCCGACGTGCGGCTGCTGGGACTCCACATGCACTCTGCTGCAGTTAACCAACAGCCATGGAAATACTGAGCCCAAACGCTGACGTAAATCCAGACCCCATAAAGTTTAACATGTGTAGGTGCAGGAGTCTCTGCCCCGACAGCTCTCGATATGACCCCAATAGAAGAATATCTTTTAAAGATTTGAAAAGGTAATTCATGTAATTTCCTTGATTTAAGGTTGATTGATATCTTACACCATCTCCTCAAAACTGTCTTATCTAGGGTTGCCTTTAGTTGATTACTCCAGTAAATGGTTGCTTTTGTCCTAGTCCAACATATTTTTTATGCATTTTATTTCCAAGAAACTTAGCAGCACATCACTGCTAAACAAAAGATTTAAAGTGGCGCTTTTGTATGATTCTTTGTAGAAAAATCGCATTAAGAACTTAATTTAAGGACGGCCCTGATCTTCTACTTTGAAAGTAAAATAACAGAAGTCACGTTCACATTCAGCAGAGCACAGTTCATCACATTTTGTAAAGATTATCTGTAAAGTATGTTGAGACAAAACTTTACCGGCCTACCCATCTTGCCCCTCTTCCCTGGTTCACCGGGAGTGCCCTGAAAATCAAAACAAGAGAGAGCAGAGGTGGAGAGGAAAACAAAGCAGAAGGGGAAAAAAGGAAAGGGTTCAGGAAAGATAGAAACACAGAGAAGACAGACATTATGTAAAAAGCATATCAAAATCAAAGCATAGCTGATTAAAGCCCACCCAAAACACACTGTAGCTGCTGCAGCAGATGTGGGGAACAGCTGACTGCAGCCATATTTCCCAGCTTATTATGAGGGATTTAGGCCTCCATCTCACATGTTAAATAAACACGGCCCCTCCTGGGAGAAGGCCGGCAGACTGTCTGATGTGCAGCTAAGGTATGAACAGGTCCTGATTACAGCCTGACGCAACCTCCTGCAGCATGTAGGCTCATCGCTGCATGTTTTAGAGGCTGTGCAGCAGGGGGAGGCCGGGATGAGTTCAGGCAGTTCAAAGGCTCTGAGAGGGGGCTTTTATCATATGAGTCATCAACACTCCCACACAGACCCGTACAGCAGCATCCCCGACAGCTGGGGAGCGTTTCCAACATTATAACAACAACAAGACAGCTGAATGAAACGGCAAGAGAGACACTGTTTCATCTCACAGGGCCCATTAGCCGGGTTCACTTGGTCACTGGAGGTTTCTGCAATAATTGACTGTGCTTTAGAGAATATAAACGCTGGACAGAAGTACATTCATTAAAGGGAATTGCTTATAAACTACTCAAGAATTTCCATTAGCTGATACTCTGTATTTAAAACTTTTTCCATCCATTGGTTAAATTCCCCAGCTACCCATCGGTACATATAGCATAAGAAAAGCTCCACCCTTACCAGCTGCAAGATTACATTAATACATGAATGCATCAATAATTATAATCTGGTAATATGATATACAAACTTCTAAAATGGTCCGCAAAATGTGTACTTTTGCTAATACTTTTGTACTTTTACTTAAGTAAACATCTGCATGCAGGACTTTTACCCTAGCAGAGTATTTCTAACCAGTAGTTGTGCTACTTATACTGCAGAATAAATTACTGATGTCATTTGTAGTTTATCCACACATTTTACAAGAACTCACTCTTTCGCCATCGGCCCCAGGCAGGCCAAAAAGCCCCGGGATTCCAATGAAACCCTGCAGGAGAGGAGAGGAAGAAGGGGAGAGGAGAGGAGAGGAAGAAGAGGAGAGAGGAGGAACAGGAACATGGGATGTGAGTATTTAGACACTACAAAAGCAGCAGCAGGAAGAAGAACAGTAACTCCCATTGGCTCTATAAGGGCTGAGTTTCAGGGGGCCGGGGGATCCACCATGGATAGGGTGGACTTCCATGAAGAACCAAGCCATGAGGCAAGTGTATATGCCCATGGACTGCATGGTGCTGGCTTCCACGATGTAGTCCAAGGGCACATACCCTCACGCCAGGGATCTCTGAAGACAGCAGGACGTCACAGTGAGCTGCTGGTGCAGGGGGAGACACACACACATAGGAACACAAAAGCACACACACCACAACAAGTAGAACACTGGAGGAAGTCACAAGTGGGTTTTACGTGCACACAATATGGAGATTACTGCAAAAGAGAGTATTGTGAAAGGTGGCTCAGTGAGAGAGGGAGGACGGGAATGCCTCCTTAAGACAGCAGGGCCTCATACGGAGCTTAAACAGGAAATTCCAGCCGGGGGGGGGGGGGGGGGGGGGGGGGGGGGGCTTCGGAGCAGCCGAGGGGAGCTGATATAGAACCTTTATTGGAAAGCAACATAAAAATCCCTGTTTGTGTGCGCTAGCGTGTGTTCTTTGATTGTGTGCCTTCAGGGTGTGTGTTTGTGTGCGGAGGCTTATCAACAGCCAGTCTTTCAGAAAGCGTATACAGTAACACAAGGTTTACATTACAACTGAAGGCTCCTTAGTTGAGCATTCTATTAATAGTGGTGCACACTGTGAGTCATGAATGTGTTTATGTGTGCAGAGGTGCATGCATGCTTCTATACATGCGTGCACTTTGTGTGTTCCTCGTGCACATGCAGCAGTTTAACAACACAACATGTCAACAGTTAGCAACCTTTAAGTAAACAACTTTCTGCCTTTAACTCTTCTATAAATATTGCGTAATAGAAAGTGTCAGAAAGCTGTCAGGCTGACCCTGTTAACTTGATCACAGGTCCTGTCAGAGCTCCATGTTAGTCCTTTAGACTTTAGATCAAATCAAACTTGAGCAGAACATTTATAGGGAAGACGCTGAGTGAACTTACCCGGACGCCTTTAGGCCCCATTGGTCCTATGGGCCCGGGTAAACCCTGAGAAACAAAGAGAGGAATTTGATTTTGGCAGTTTAACTCCTTTACTGGTTTATACCTGAAATAGCGTTTCCTCAAATACACTGTAAATATGATAGGCAACGTGCAAAAGTATGGAATTGCACGTTCAAATATGCAACCTACAGTCTATCAAACACATCAGAAATCCCACCAGATTATAAAACATGTTAAATTATTTCCAGGATCAACCTATAAATCATTGCAAACAGGCCAGTAAACTGGAGATGATTTTGTGCAATAAATGGCTTCTTTTTCATTATTATTCTGACTTTTTCATCCAAATATTTTCCTGCAGGTCAGCTGTTCAACATAACCTAATACCATTGGCCCTCTGCCCTCACTATGTTCTCGACTACTACAGTACCAGTCACAGCAGAGGATTTACTGCACCTGCCTGCCAGGATAACCTTTGGCACCTGGGCTTCCGACTGGACCGTGCTCTCCCTGCAGAGGGAGAGGGGGGGGGGGGGGGGGGGGGGGGGGAAGAAAGGGGGAGAGAGAGAGGTGGGGTAGGTAATCACAATGACAGTACCACAAACACACATTCTGCAGGAGGAGAGAGGTTCAGAGGGAGACAGAGCTGAGGCTAGGATTTAGCCCAATAGTATCCGAAGTGTAGGACTAAATGCCCTCTGAGTGTTATCACTTTAGATACTGTATAACTGATACATCAATATGTACGACAAGTACCATTTTACGTGAATGGAAACTTAAATCAAGTTCATTTAAATGCAACAACAACAATAACAAAAGGAACATCTCTTCAATAATAAATAATCACTGTGAATTAGTCCTATTGTCTTCGTTTCCCCCCCCCCCCCCCCCCCCCCCCCCCCCCCCCCTTACTTTGGTGTTCATGGTCAAATTTGACCGGTCCTGTTTTAACTGCTATTACATTAACACAAAAACCATTAATCATCACCAAATTTCATTTAACACCCTTTCAAACTGTACATATTGTATCAGACTACTGGTATACATGAAAAACTGCAGTAAATATACAAAGAATAAATTCTGTTGATTGTGATCATTTTCACTCATCTGATACCATAAAAACCCTATTCTGGATTAAAAAATCTTATGTTGTAAAGTAGTAATCATAACTATAGTGGAGCAAACAGTTTGAGATTTGCCTGTGAAGTTAAGTGGAGTAGAAGTACAAAGCAGCACTAAATATAAGCACTTAATTACATGTACTTTAAACTTGTACTTTAGGTACAGTACTTGAGTAAATGTTCTCACATTCACCACTGCATATTGCACATTCCTACAAATGATATAAATACATGTTGGAAACCAGGACTCATGATTCCTGCTAAAGGTTGATGAGATGTGGTCTGTGCATAGAGGCTGATTAGTACTTTGCTTTATGTGTGCGTGAGTATGCATAACACACACAGCAGAAGGTTGTGTAGTGTTCATGTATAACTTCCTTTGACACACTCCAGACGTGCAGCCATGTGCACTGCTGGCCATTCCCTCTCTTGGATAAATATAGTGCATAATGCAGCCAGTTAGTTCAAACTTTGGCTGAGTAGGGGTTTGGATCTTTAACCAGCTGGCAGTTAGGGGCGCTCTGAGAACGTCCCGGGTTGTATTATAGTAACAAAGGGTCATCAGCATTTTCTGCAGCTGGACCCTGTTGGCAAAATCTGGATATGCCAAACAGTTGTGCTGATGCCTCTGTCACTGGTGCTAAATTGATTCAGACTTGAGGACATGATCATCATTTCTGTGGGAAAGCAGGGGGCGTTTGAGGATGGACACAGTGTAAGGACATGGCGGTGAGAGAGAAACTCCACCAGGAGTAATATGGGAACTCCCTGCACTGACGTCACACGGGAGAACGGGGACTCACTTTAAAACTGTGTGACAAAGAGGCGCATGTTCCACTCTGCTTTCCATGACTCAGGCCTTTCCCTAATACAAACAGTAGTATGACCCAGCCCGAGTGGAAATAGCTCTGGCCTGGATGCTCCACACTTAAAATAGTCCCTGTGGGCTGGACTTAACAGCCTTATGTCTCCTCCCACTTGTAGCAGAGAATAAAGGAGTTCATTGAGCTGATTTCCCGAAGAGGGACGGACCGAGGGGAAGTGTAAGGGAAATCAAATCCACCATACTAAGATAGCATCAATGTAAAATGCCATAACTGTCACAAAAAGGAAAAGGTTCTCCAGAGCTGCAGTGTAAGAGTGTGTCACTGTTGGCCCAGTTGGCCTGGTCCTGTTTTTCTTCTTTCTTTTTTCTCTGTTTGGCATGGCGTTGTGATATCCTGGAGAGTCGCTGCAGCTCAGCGCTCTGGCCAGATGTCTGAATAACAGCCTTAACTTATCGGGCTACACTGCATGTGTGCTTGGTGCACGCACATTCACACACACATAGAGTGAGCACATGACGACTGAGTGTTAAAGAATGAGGTGAGCCGGGAGAATTTGGGGATTAGTCAGCGATAAGCGCCTTGATGGAGGACTCCAAAAATAGCAAAACATGAAGGCAAGTGCAGGTAATGGGATGTACCTGTTGGCAAAATATAAAGACAACAACATCATCTTGGCATGGAGTATGGGAATGTTAAGCTTATTGAAATGTGGGATTAGTGAAAGTGTGAAGAGTAGCAGTGGCATGGGAGTAATGCTAAATGTATGTATGGGATTGTGAAATATACTTACAGACTCTCCGGGGAGTCCGGGTGGACCAGGGTGACCTTTCTGTCCCTAAAAAGGCAAACAGAAAGAGAAATGAGAAGTTAGTTCTAGAATAAAAGAATCAACAGGTGACATAAAACACTAAAACTGTTCACAGACAAAGAAAAACCAGAAAAATTGAGTTTTGTGCAGAGTAGAATATGCATGTAAAACTCAGTGCCATATGCAAGGAATCAATCTGCCCTCCTGTCAGAGGATCAGACTTTCCACTGGCCGTGTTCAGAGAGAAATGTAGCTCGCTGAGGCCGTGCCAGGATCCTGGCATGTCGAGGATATAAATGCCTTCCTGTTCGAGTCAGATGTCTCTGCAGAGCAGACTACAACACTGAAGACAGCCTGACATAGTGCTGCCCTACAGTTCTGCTGACTGCAGCAACACGGACCCCCAACAAAGAGCGGAGGGAAACTAAATCAAAGGTGGGAAGACGTGCCATTCAAAACCACAGTTTAATAGAGTGGGAGAGCAAAAAAGAGAGACAGGAAAGAGGGAAGGAAAACAAAATAAAAACAGAAGGGCAAAGAAAGGAGAGCCTCCTGATGTCCCGTTTTCCTAAACCACAGCTCCAGAGAACCGGGCCAACACTCCCAGAGTTCCTGTAAACCGTCTTTCAGCCCTGAGCTCTGACTGCAGCAGCATCTCTTCTCTCATGATGCTACCCCATCACTCCCACTGGCTTTCACCCTCATACCAGCACTTTAAACTGCAAACGTCAGCATTATACTCCACGTTCAGCACCTAAATCAAAGTATATTTTAGTTTCCTTTTCCATCACAGACCCAATCATTCATCATTGTACCATTCTCTCTGCATCCAAGGCAAATCAAAGCTCCTTTCATTTTTGGAGTATGTCTACACCTCACATCATATGCTGACATCATTAAAAGAGCACTATGAGGAGACGCTCGAAAATACGTCAGTAATACACAAACAGAGATGTTACAAGGTGCTGAGAGACCGCTGTAACGCGAGCGGAAATGTGTGTGTGTGTGTGTGTGTGTGTGTGTGTGTGTGTGTGTGTGTGTGTGTGTGTGTGTGTGTTTTCCATGAGTTTGTGAGAGCACTGTTGGTAAGCAGTGTTGTGGGATGGATGCAAGTGCTGACACATGGCGCCTGTTTCGAAGATTTCCATTTGATGTTGGCCCGTTGGGCAGTTATAATATTGTGATGATGAATTCATGTTTGTCTGACTCGCCTACATGTGTCTGAATCTGAAATCTGTTGCCATGAGCCTCGATTTCTCCGTCAGGTTGCTCTCCAGCCCTCCATTTTTCAGGAGATGTAGTGACCCAATGTCTTGCAGAAAATATATCCAAAATCAAACAATTTTCAATATCTTATGTCTGTTTTTAAAATGTTCGAGGCTTCAACATTCTTCTCTTAAATTCTAAAACTTTCAAGGATTTTAATAACTTGGGGGAATTATTCAAGATACAAGTGATGGACCCTCTATCCTTTCCTAAATTGATTTCTTTACTACTATTATCAATATTCTTGTGTGTATTTTCTTCTTTATTCAGTCTTTATTTTCCTTTGTTAATCACATGCATAAAAAAAAAAATGCATAAAAGTGGCAGGATAAATAAAACAAAACTGATAACCTGTAATGTAAACACCTGCAATGTGTGCACATGTATTCATCAAACCGAGGAGGAGGAACACACAATACACACGCCGTTCAAGCACAAAGACACATGTACATTGTCATCTAATGACATGACATAGTTAGTACAAACATGTGTAGAGGCTTGTGTTCCCAGGCTGTGCTGTGAGGTCCATGATCCACACACACACACACACACACACACACACACACACACACACACACACACACACACACACACACACACACACACACACACACACACACACACACACACACACACACACACACACACACACACACACACACACAGGTTCTGGGTATTGACCCCCCCCTCCTAACCCCACCCGGCCATCTCTGATCTTATCTCGCTCATTAGAGCTCTCTAATGAGAACGCCCTTCCCACCGGCCTCCTGTGTTTAGCGCCACTTGCTTAATGAGCATGTGTGTTCAATCAGATAAACATACCCAATGCTTTTCATTTAGCTCCCCGGTAGCTCTTTGTAACACTTTTGTCCACCACATGTTACCCCACTGAGTCGAGGAACACCCCAGGGAAGCCCATTTCAGAACAAATGATCATAAAAGACATGTTGTGTCTGCAGATGATTTGTGATTCCTCTGACTCATTACCAGCTACCATGTACCCACTACAGCTGTCCTCTACTAAAGTATTCGAGCTGAGTCTCAAAAACTACAAACACAATTAAGTATTTGGTACAATCTAAAACTAAAGTCGAAAACTTTAAATATAAGCTCACATAGGGGTGCAAAAACATCTCATATGGAATGTTATTTTTCTTGAGTTTTGAAACAAATCCTGACATTTGAAAAAAAGTGTAAAATTGTTTGTGGTCTAGAAAATTTAAAATTGTACTTATCCCAAAGTCTCTACCAGACAGAACGCATGTTGTTGCATTTCTCCTTATCAAATTAAAGGTAATCTATGGTTAACAACTGTACACCACAAATGATGAAGGTGTGTGTTCCGCTGTCTGGTAGCAGAAACACACAGCTCAGCTCATTCATCTGTGCCTTCATCCAGCCTCTCTGTCTCTCTCTTTGTGACTTCCCTCTGCAGCGTGGAGCCAGATGATTGCTCAGAGTAATTGTCTGGCTCCATGCATGTTCTGCACGTACAGCCCAACATAAAGCCTCTGCACGGATGTCTGGCGGGCACAGACGCACCAAACAACTGCAGGAACCTATCCGGACAATTTGGCTGAAATCCACCCCGGCGGAAGAGAAAGGTCTCATCTCCAGACTGCTTCGCAATTTCAGAAGCATGTTGTGCTTTAACGCAGTATCACTATTAAACAGTGGAAGACAGATTTGTTGCTCTTCTTGCAAAACATGCAAAGAAAATGATGGTTGATTTGACTTATCCCATAATTACAATGATGATTAGCATGTGGATTTGTTAGTTTGAACAGCGGGCTGGAGCTAAATGGAGAAACTTTGGTTTGGAAGAGCTCTTTGGGGAGCTTCAGACAGATTAGTGTCGTACAGTAAACTGTCTTGCATAAATGAGGAAAAGGAGTATGATTAATACACTGTGTAGCTCCTGCAGGGAAACTACAGGAGATCATTGTGCTCTGTATTTGAAGGATGTTCTTGTTAGGAGAACGATGGTTTGGATTTAGTTGAAAGGAAAATCCTCTGCATAAAATCTACAGTAGTCAGCAATTCATAGAACATTTGCTTTTCTACTAAGAGGCAATGGAAATACATAGTAGTCTACGAACAGTGTCTTCAATCATTGACCCTAAAGTCCTCACACATGTACATGTGTGTATGTAGGAGAATTGCACATGTGAAAGCACATGTACATAAAGGAATTTATCATAAACAAAGAGCCAACATTATGTGTCTCAAGAGGGTCATATTTGCACAGAATATAACATAACAAAAACTAAGTCTACATGAGTGTTTATGGATTATGGACTCCTGTAGCTGCATATGGACTCTGTAACGGACCTTCAGGGACAACACTTTTACTCCTGTAGCCTCCTGTAAATCTGATTTACAGAATATCTTATTCTAATGCAATGATACAAGAATGTAATGATATGAGAATCTGCATAGTTTTGATAACTGTGATCAAGTTGAATATTAACATTGAATACTTTATGACTACATCTGGCAAAGTTGCTCAATAAAAAATAGTATTTATTTTAAAGGTCCCCTATTATACTGTTTTTCATCAATATATTATAGGTCTCAGATACACACAACACATATCTCTGAAGTGTTTAGCTCGAAATACCAAACAGATCACCCATTTTAACATCCCATAAACCCCTCTGTTTCAGCTCTGTTCAAAAGTGCTGATTATGTGTCTGTTACTTTAGATGAAAATAAGGTGCCACTCCCCACGCCCCTCTGAGAGAGATTTGGTGAAAAAGAACACAATAGGCGCATTCACACCGGAGTACTTTTCCCAGTATAGTTCCGATATAGTTCCGAAAATGTGCGTTCACACAAAAAAATCCGGAACTAGAACTTAGTTCATGAGAACATTTTCACCCCCTTTTCAGTCCCTGCTAGAGAGGTGGTACTTTCCTGTGGAGGAAATGGTTCCCATTTCTGATTGGCTGGGCGGATTGCAAACCACGCCCCGTAAAACTCCCAAAAAGTTTTGTGAAGCAGCCATTTTATTTTCCTCGCATTAGCATTATTAGCATTAGCATTAGCCCAGCGCACGAACGGAGAGAGACTAACTTATGGCAATACAAAATAAAACATGGGAGCGGTGGAGATGAGGAGGTGTCGGCGTTTCTGGCGATTTACTCGGGGACTTCCGGCCGGGGACTTCGGGTGGCAGTATACGCCGTGAAGTTGTTTGCGGCCTGCCAGTAAACCCAAAGCAGAAGAAGAAGAAGTGACGTCAGCGGCTTCATTTGCCTAGTCCTCCCTCAGGGACTTATTCCGGTGTGAACGCGATCTGCTCTTTAGTTAATCAGAACTAAAGAGTTCTGATGAACTAAGTACTGATGAACTAAGTACGGCAAAGTACTTGGTGTGAAAGCGCCTATTGGTGCTCTAGGAGGAGATTCAGGTGATAAGATGGGGGGGGGGTTACCTTGGTTGGTGATTGGCTAATGGTTACACAAGCCAAAAAATCGTTATGACATCATAATGTGGCCAAAATCTGATCAGCTCATTTTCAGACAGGTTTTTATATAAATGGATCAGGACAAAAAGAGAGAGAATCTTTGTTCCTGAAACTTTCAGAGTCTCTTTACACAGAGGGGACACATGTTGATGTAGTAGAGATGTGAAGAAGTGGATTTTGCATAATAGGTGACCTTTAACAAAAAAAGAATAGCAATTCCAATATCTTGCAATATCTCCAGGTTTTGTCATTTAAACTCTGATATACAGTAGATACATCTACAGCAATGCATCATATTGGATAAGATCTTCATGTCCTGTGAGAACAACGTATTGACAGAAAAACAGCCATGCTTTCAGCTTGGCCTTTTGCAGCAGATAAGGCGTTGTAAAGACAGGATTTAGCTTGAGATGTAGCAGAACTTTCTCAAAACAATAAGGAATACTTCATTCTTTAGTTTATCAGTAATGCATGATATTAACTGGACATGAAAGAGATGTACATTGTAATCTATAATAATGCTAATATGTAAAATATTAGCCTCTAAGATGTGGAGGAGGAGTATAAAGTTGCATGCAAATTAAATAAAAGCACCTCAAAGTAATACCTACTTGTGTAAATGTACTCAGTGTACAGTAGCAATGTTACCAGTGCTGGAATGTAACTATGTCTTGGCTTTAGGGAAGAAAAAGCAGTAGTAGTGTGAAAGACAGATGTAGAAAAGGCAGCCAAACCAGTGAGAAGATGCAGATCTACTCGCAGAGGGAATAGACACATGTGGCTTTTCTAATGCGGCCTTGTACTTGAGGTTTGGCCCAGTGTGTGTCCCCTCTCCCTGACCCTGCCCACCATACTGAAAAGTCATTGAGAGTCTAGAAGAAATGCTGTTCAGAGCGGAACATGCTTGGCTTGTCTGGCGGTGTAAAATCACACTCTGCTATCGCACGTTCAAAGCACCACTGCTTTCTCCATTAAAGTTTTCCATGGAAAACCAGAAGCCAAATTCCAGAATTCCCGGTTGAAGTGTCAAGCTAAGGCTGATAAAGAGCCAGTGTGTGTGTGTTGGGTGTGTTTGTGTGTGAAAGAGACAGAGAAGGTGGAAGGGGAAAATACGGAGCAGAACAAAGGAAAAGCTGCCTGTTTTCCTAAACCACAACTTCGGAGTAACGATCCAAACAAATGAGGAATGAAGAGGAAGAAAAAGCCTGGATGTTTCAGGGTCTATAATTGCAATGAAAGTCATCAATGATTTTTTTTATATTGTAGTGACCTTGCATCCATTCAGGACAGGACGCGCCTGGGACGTTCCACCTGAGCTGACCAACAAAACGAACAGAACAAAACAAAGCCTGTTTCTCAACCGCCCGTCTGAACATTGACTCAAATCTCTGTCATGGAGCTAGGCATGTGGGCTCAAGATGCGTAACATCAACAGTGTGAAACACAGCTGTAGTTATTGTGCATTGTTTAGCACAAATGGGTAAATTAGGCGCTCTGTGTTTGCGTACGGAAAAGGAAGTTGACTCCTTGTGGCACATTTTTACAAGTTTCCATCACAGTCATCATGTCTGTGGTTCACTGACCGATACCTGAGGCATGCTCTGATGATGTCAGTGTGTGTTGATGGAGATGCCATGGCAACAACTTCCTGAAATGATGATGTGATGCTCGGATATCTGATATACTCCTTAGGGGCTGATTTAATAGAGTGCTGCAGGAATAAGTCTTAAAGCCCAGAAATTAGTCAGCGTTTTTCCACTTTTGGTCACTGGTGTTGAAATCAAAGTTTTTTTTTATGGGCTTCAATTATTGTCGGTAGTTAGCACAAGCTTAAGAGATTATCATGTTTTGTTTTAGGACCAAAGATGTGCCAGTAAATACCACACTTAGACAATTTGGAGCTTTCACATGGCTTAAACAAGGCTTTTGCTAACAAGCAGCTAAATGAGACTACTATAAAACATCAAACCAAACATTCGTCCGCTTTAGTTAAATGGTGGTGACATTGAAGTTATTTGCTTTTTTACATTATCTTTTTATTTCTGCTGATTGCATTAACACTTAAAAATGATATTATCTGAATGAACTAAATGTTTAAGAATCATACACCTTTGTTAGCCACAAAGCTTATTTTATGCAATTATCGAAAAAAGGAAAATTCAATGGGATTGGGCAATGCCAACTTTCGGGTTGGCTTCCAAAAATGCTTCTTCCTTGCAGCACTCTATACATCCTTGGGCTTCATGGAGACAATTTGCTGAGCATCTGCACTGCTCATATATGTTTTAAACACTTAGGAAGTACACACTTTCACTTACACTTACACACTGTATGCTAAACAACAGTATAAGACGTCATCAAGTTGTCTGTTTTACGCTCTCACCTGCGGTTCTGTAATTGTCTAACTTTCTGTCAATTCACCACCAAGACTCATTGAGCTTGAAATAAATGTTTTCCACAAGCTTTACATTTTCCATTCTGCCCGAGTGTGTAAAAACTAAAGCGAAAGACAGAGACATACAACTGGACACAGAGACACACAGACAAAAGCCAACTGCTAACAAAAGCCATATGTTAAAGCCGAGGCAGCCATCCAACTACAGTCTGACACTGCAGAGCTCTGTGGCTCTGAAATGTAATTGGACACATACAGAGGCACTTTACACCTCTGCTGAAATGCAAACAGTCGACCTGCTAAATTCAATTACTCAACAACTTCTTCTGCTTTGTTTGAAATGTGAGCATCATTGGGCTAAATTCTTTTTGACGGAAAGCAGTGTATGAGATCTTCTGCCACCTTGAGACGCGTGTTTACATCTGATTGTTTATGAATAGTGGAAAATATTCTTTTTCTACAGACCTGAACACCACACAAGACACCCTAAGCTCCCCAACTGTATTTAACACTACCCTATTATAAAAAGTAGTATTGTTTTTATATGAAATTTGTTTGGTTGGTTTGGTCAACAAGCTTACTACTTTAAGCTAACAGTTGATGCTTTATCTGATACATTTAATGCTAACTATTTCAACTACCATTACTTCTAGCTAACCATTTTAACTGCCTTTCTATTAGGTTTATAACTATAAGGTTACTATTTTGACTGTTTATCCATCGCTTTAGATAATTATTTCAAATGTTTCCTTTGGCTAACTTCTTATCTGTTTACTACTTTTGGCTAACTGACTAACATTACTTTGGGCTATTTGTTTTCCAACAGACTTTAACCTAACACTTTTCCCCGATAGATTTAACACCAGCCATTTCAACTACTTTTACTTTTAGCTAACAACTTGAACTGTTATCATAACTTTAAACTAACCATTTTGACCATTAGCTAACTGTTTTATCCTCTCTGCTAAATTGTTCACTAGCTAGTAAAGAAGAAATTGGAGAAGGAAGAGAAACTGATGCAGTATCCATCTCCAGGCTTGTAAGAAGCGCAATAGATGTGTTTATGGAATATAATTAGAATACAGACAATACATATTATACATATTATACAAAAATATAAACATGGACAAATACACAACTCAAAAACATTCCCGTTGGACTCACTCTTTGTATGTTTGTCTACCAGAAGCTCTGTCCCACTATTTCATCCCTACACTCCTGAATCACTCAAGTAGCAAAACATCTTGACAGTGGTGACGTTGTATACGAGTGCATGATCCTAATTTCCCTAATGACAAAAAAACTCCTCCTTCATCCCTCGTGACATCCTTACTGCCAACATTAAAAACCCCTCTGTGCTGCATCCAGCCAACACAGATGGAAGAAATGGTGAGCACAGCAAAAACGAGGAAAGGGAAATGGAGAGGATTAAGGAAGAGGGTACAACTAGGGAACTTTACAAAGATCAGTGTGTTTACTTTACAAAGATCAGTGAGTTTATACAGTACACACACATCACAACAGACAAAAAAGTTGATGGAATGCTGACTGAAACTTTCCTGGGCTTCCCAAACCTCTTCAAGGGCCGTACTATTTTCAATTTGCACATCTACAGTAAGCACTTTGCTGACACACAACATCAATTGTTGATGGTTTAGCTCTTATGGCAAGCATATAACATCAATGAATTACATTGTATTGGAAGGAATTCAGTGCAAGGGATTTAGGAGTATTGCTCGTTCTTACCTTCCGACCTTCTTGGCCAGTCAGTCCAACCGGGCCAGTAATCCCTGAGTCTCCCTAAAACAGAAAGCACAATCATCAAAATGCACTTATGCAGCATTCAGGAGCATGCCAAGCAGGACGTTGTTAGACATTAATGTAGCGTGTAAGAAAAGGTGCACTACCTTCTCTCCTTTAGGTGCTGGCCCAGGTGACATGCCAGGGTCTCCTTTCCTACCCTGATTAAGAAAGAAAAATACAAAGGAGGACATTGTGTGGGTGAATTTCTCTGAATAACACCTTTTATTTTAGACAAAAGAAAGGGTGATGGTGTAAATCAATCGCCTTTATATTTCCCATACATAGGTTATAGGCTACAATTGATGCAAAACAACAGGATTGAGTTATCATGTAGCTGAAAGACTCTCATTACAGATGCTTTGTTAGATGAACAGCATTACATGGGTTTAGTGCCCCTCAGGTCACGCACAGCAAGCTTCATTGTCAGCAGGTAACAATAACGTGGCTTCAGCACATCAAAGCTATGGATCGGAAATGAGTGCTGAGTGCATGGACCCCTGCTATTTACAACTTTATTTCATTTATTAACGATGAAAGAGGAAAGATTGCAATGCACCCCGAGAAAACGCTTCAGAGTCATTTTCTCAACACACCTGCCAGGTAGAAAAAGTCTGCTCGGTCAGTGTTTTTTCCTTTAAGTATTTAACAATGAAGATCACCTAGTGAGATTCAGAAGGGTTGGTAAGGGAATTGTGTGACTTTTGGACAGGGCCAAGCTAGGTGTTTTGCACTGTTTACAGTCTTTGTGTTAAGTAAAGCTACCACTGTAGATTTAAAGCTCAATAGTGATCATTGTTTTTAACTCTGAAAGCAAGACTCTGGGGAAACATGCTTATTCGCTTTCTGCTGAGAACACACTCCTGTCTGTTTTGTCAAACTGGAAGCTACAGCCAGCAGTCATCTAGCTTAGCTTAGCGTAAAGGCTGCTGACTGTAACTTCATTTTGAACAGACAGACAATACAGTTGTAAATATCATCTCATCGAAGAAAGTATTTCCGTATGTAACATTAAACTATTCTTTTAAGTATAAGATGGCAGATATCTGTGAGAATCAGGTACCTAATGATGGGGAAAAGATGAAGAACGCAACATGGAATATTATAAATGACATCAGGGAGACAAGGACACAGTCCCTTCTGGTGACCTGCGGAGGTCAGGCTGCTGCACAGTTGTCATTTCTGAAAGGCATTTTCATAATGCACTTTGAATACAGGTACTGCTCCTTATTATACTCTAAGCAAACTTTGAATTTGTCTTGGGCAGGGTCGTCTCCTGTTCACACGCTAAAATTGGACAGATTTATTTGGAGTTCTCACTTTCCGACTTGTAATGTTTTTCCCCAGGAGCTCTGATAAATCACTCCAGCTCCCCTGCTGTTCAACTAGCTGCCTCTCTCCGCTCAAGATGCATTGGTAGCACATGGACACAAATGAACACGGAAACAGTATATAAATGTATAGACATACACACACATTTTTCCATCACATTACCCACAGCCCTACTTTCTGGACGCAGGTATAGATTACCCATATGCAGACAGTCAGTGTCAGCTATGTTTTTGTTCTGAAAGCTAAACAAGCTTAAATAAAAAACACACTCTTACATTACACTAACCAGTCTGTGGTCTGTGCAGTGGTAACCTATGTCTTTGTCTTTTATATATCTTTGTATCAATCTGTTTGTCTTAATTAGTTATGCTTTGCATGTGGATATATATATATTTAAATATTTTCTTCTTTTCTTACGGTCATGTTTTAGAAAGGCCCTATTCGTTTTGGGGGTTTTCCTTTCCTGAAGTGTGTTCTATAGGTTTGTGTGCATGTAAATTGTCTGAAAAGGCTCAAATCCCTGTGTTCCCTCCAGAGGGACTTTCTCTCACAAACACACACACGGAAATGTAAACCTGATTTCCCCCCTGGCAGCACCACATGTAGTGCTGGGATGTTTCTCATGTTTACAAATGTCCAGGTGTGGCTGCACTGAACTTAAATGACCCTGATCCTTTAGCCACAAAGCTCTATTACCCTTGGTGCCTTTTATGGACTCCAGCTAATATAGAACATCTCCCCTTAGAGGCAAGAGAAGATCATAAACTTCTTATTAAATAAGTATTAGAGGCAGGTACATAATCATGTAATGGAAAAATCAACACGGCTGCAGGGCATTTTGAACAAAAAGCCAGATTTGTAATCATTAGTTAGACTAAGTGTGTGTGTACGGTACCTTGAGCCCAGGTGGACCAGGTCGGCCAGGGTTCCCATGGGGACCGGCGGCGCCCTGTGAAACAGCCAAAGAGAGAATAACATAATCAAAACAGTGATCGAGATCTCAATCAATCATCATATTGGGATAGAGCCGATGCAGACTGTGGCTACTGTGAATGAGACCAGAAAGAGGAAGGGAGGGGGGGGGGGTAACGTCTGTCTGGAGAACCTCAGCTTTCATGCTACTTTAACCTATTTCCCTATACATCAGCTGTGTGTGTGGTGGTGAGGTATTTGGGGTTGGTGTTGGGGGTAGAAGCTTATGGAAAATGGGGTCTGTGGAGCTGCTTCACCATATGGATGTGGTTTTCCTGCCCCCTGTTGCCTCCTCTTCACAACCCCCTCCTTTCCTCTAGACACACACACACACACACACACACACACACACACACACACACACACACACACACACACACACACACACACACACACACACACACACACACACACACACACACACACACACACACACACACACACACACACACACACACACACACGCCAGGCATCTTAATGAGTAATGCAGATCATCTCGTATCATAACATTTTGAATTCCTCCGCTGGTGTGTGTTTCTGTCAGCATTGGCTGAGGAAATGAACAGGACTGTGTCTGAAAGCAAACAGAGTGAGATCTACAGTAGCAGCATATTGGTAATGTGAACCATCTCGCACCGTCCAAAAGCCCCCCCTGGGAAGGCTTAGCAGAAAACCTTTTGGAAGAATGAGAATAATCTAAACCAATTTCATGACAGAAACAAAGAGGTTGAAGCTACATCCCCACCATCCAAATATCTGTCTACCTTCTCCTCCTCTGAGAGTATTTTCAGTGGATCTCTGACCCAACTCCTGCCCTCCACGTGCTGTGTCACCCTCGGGCCCCTAACCCACCCCCGGAGGGGGTCAAGGGTCGCGCGAGTCAGAGAGAGTGGAAAAAGACCCACAATTGCTTTAAGAGCTGGGTCAGCGAGTTTCACTGAGGTGAGTCAAAACAAATCAGGAAGCCATTATATTACTGATCTGCTCTACAAGCATCAAAAAACAATGTCTACCGATATATCAAGACAGCCAGCGCTTAATTATCCACAAAAAAGGAAGCAGTGTGGGGTTTGGGCAGGGTTATACGACTCAACAAAAAAGCCCTTTGAGTAAAGTTCAGAAACGGAAGCGTGCAGACATGGCAACATAAAGGCCTGTTGCTGTAACTTCTCTTCAAAGGGCGCTTTGATGACACCAAGGTCTGATTCATATGAGACAAAGTTTTCATGAATGAACAGGACGTAAATGAGTGTACAGGTGTTGTTACAACTCATGTGAAAAAACGAATTCCACACACAGTACTACATGTACTGATATTAAAACTAAAAGGAGGGCCAAGCTAACTGCCCTCTCTTGCAAATAATTATAGAACTGTAAAAAACTTAATTTGGATCCAATCCAAAATGTATTGAGTTCTATTTTTTAAACCTTTTCCCACAAGTTTCATGTAATTGGGCCAGTAGTCTTGCTGAAAACGCAACAGAAAAAAAACTATTTTGCATTTTCTCTTTAGCTGAGGATATAATACTCCACAGGATTGAATGAGTAAGACAACATAAGACAAGACAAAACAAGACAAGACAAAACATGATACCATCCAATAAGGTAAGACAGGATAAGATCACCAGGAATAAGTGTTGAATAAAGACAGAGAAAGATTCAAGAAAAGAAAAGAAATACAAATCAAATTGACAGTAAAATACAAAATTAAAATGCTTCACATATGTATAGATATGAATAATTGTGAATTTGTTAAAAAATATATATTGTACATACTGTGCAAGTCATGTGAACATAGGTTTTTTTAGAGGGGTCATTCTTTGGTTATGAAATACTGGTAAACATGATCTGTTTTTACCTTGTTATGTTTTACAAAAGGATTCTCAAGGTTTAAAGCCTCTTTTCCTCCCACGCTCACTTCCTCCCTACATTCAGGTTTCAGCTGGTGTTCTCTCGCTGTGTCCAGACAGTGTTAAGGGACACTGTTGTGCCCTGAATAAACTAAAACAAACTAGACATGCTTCAATTACATGCTTCAGATTTAACCCCGTGGTCTACCGCAGCCTGGGCACTGGCTGGCACAGACATTTGGAGCTGCCTCCATGTCGTGTTCCCTCTCTCGCACAACAGGTGTCTAATTAGAGAAGCGCAGGGTGGGTCATACACAAGCTATCAAATGAAAAACCACCAACCTCTGAGCGGCGACGCAGGGAGTTTCTGCGGCTGCTGTGGTCATAATGCTGCTAGCTCTGAGCATTTCATTACCATTCTAAAAATGAGAACAGAAATCTAAAGAAATGATGGCTCCTAATGTTTCATGTCATGTGTGCTGTCCGCTCTAAGGGAAAACATATATATGCTTGATTGTACAGAAACCTATATTAACACCATATGTGAAACCAGAAATATTGCATCTGCACTTCTGGATCTTAAATGTGGACGTTTTACGTCACTCTAAAGGTTATATTCCCAGACGGAATATTTTGGACAAGGCCTTGTTTTAATGGGAGATGCTGTAAACAGGGCCTGACTTTCAACACTGGCTCGTAAAAAAAAAAGAAAAAAAAAGTTTTAATGTATATACAGTCAGCGTATTAAAGATAAAAGACATTCTGCAAGGTGCCGTGCCAAATAAGAGCCGAGGGGGCAATGTCTGATAATCTAACAATAACATCAAGAGCATGAGAAACTGCTGGACCTCTTCTTAATTAAAGATCCCAGTCATCACACACACACACACACACTTGCAGGAAAGGAAAATATTTCACTGTTCATTAAAGTTGCAAGAGCTTTGCCATTGCTGAGTGAAAAGTGCAGGGTTTGCCAATGCCAAATCCATTACAGTCAAACGTCTTAATACCAGAAGCAGAGAGGCAGATGAATGAAGCTATATGCTGGTGAAAACCCAGTCATATAAAATCTATTTGCCAACATATTTAAAGCTAAATACATCATGCAGTGACCAGATGAAAAGGGAAATGGTAAGTAGTCCAAAGTATTACTTAGGCATTTTACACAAATAATAGTAATATCTCATAATGGCAATGACAAGGTTGAAAATAACGATGGAAACCAAGAGCTAACGTTATGCCAAACACTTAAAATCGTATTAAAGAATGTGGCAGGAGGGAAGAATTGTAGCATGGACTGTGATTTTAACTGTCCTGGAGTTAAAGTAGATCTATATCGTTTTTCTAGGTTTCTATACGTGCATCTGGGATTTAAATGAACTTTATGTGCAGATGAAGCGAAGCAGATGTCCCGCCCCTTAGCCATTACGTACAATGTGTTGGAGCGTTAGCCAATAGAAGCGTGTTATGGCTAGCGTGTGATGTCACTTTGTTAAGGAAGTAAACAAAGGAGTCCAATGGAGGCGTTTCAGGCAAGGGGGGAGTGTGTGGGAGAGAAACTCCCTCTGGAGGGAACACAAGGATTTGAGCCGTTGCAGACCATTTACATGCACACAAACCTGTATAACACACTACACAGCAAAGGGAAAACCCCAGGGCCTCTTTGAATGTTTTATCTTAGTTTTCATCGTATGCAGAGTCACAGATTATGTTAACTATTATTTTATATATCATATATTTAATATATAGTTTAGTCAAAACATTGAATACAGATATTCATCGAGATGTATCCTACTGGCTTTAGAGATGTTGTGAATTTTAGATTTGGACAGTCCTGGAGCTTTAGTATTTCTAACAAAGTCGTAATTGTCAGGTTTCTTTATGGTCATCATTGGAAATGTATCCTACCAAAACCTTTTTGGAAACGTTTTAGAAATTACCTGAATTTTTCGATTATTAACTGTAACAGTCAAAGTTTCCCAGGTTTCTATACGTCCATGCAGGATTTGAATTATCTTTACGTGCAGGTGAAGCAAGGCGGTGAGATTTCAGTGACATAGACATGGAGTAGTTGAACAGGTAGCATGAGGAAAGATGGGCGACTCGGACAAAGACCCTTTTGACGCAGCCGGTTCCAGACGGATCCTGCAGGCTTCAGATAGAGAGCGCCCGCCTCACGTTTCCTCTCACACCCTCCTACCACCGCCGTCACCACCCACACTAGAAAGAGCTCGCTCTGCCTTTTTCACGGGACGCCTAGCTGAGGGCTTCTGTACTGACAGTGGTTCCCTTGGCGACGGCGTCTCACACTCACATGTTTGGGATCAGAGGTCAAGGTTCATGGGTGGTGCTTGGTGGGGCTCAATGGTGCTCTGTGTGTCATCATGCACACTTCCAGTAATACGAGTTTACAAAGGGTCGTGCAAAAAAAGATTTTTCCTCAGCAAATTCCAGCTGACTTAAGTTGATGTAATTTTATGGAATAAGCTTTTACATATAAATGCATAGATAATGAAATACATGTATTAATAATGAAATAGGTGAAATGCAGAGACTACGTTTCCCTGTGTGTGCAGTGCTGTGTGCATACTGCATGTGTGACTTCCTTTGTTGTATTTACTTATTTACTACTTATCTTTTTTTATTCTATATTTTAATGTATTTTTCGATGTTTATTCCTGTCTTTTGTATGCACCTGTTCCTAGAAGAATTTCTTTGAAATGTATGAAAGCCATGTTGTTTTGACTATGCAATATTTTCAGATAAAGTTGAAAAAAAACCTAAAAAAACATGTTAGAGACTAAACATTAAAATCATCCATTTCCTATTCATTTGTCTTGTGTGTAAATGCTTGCACTTTGAATTGCCTTTGTGTCTGAATTGTGCTATATAAATAAACTAACCCTAATCTTAACATTTATCACTTATCCAACAATTATACACCTTTATAAGGGGCAGATACATCTTCAGGTGAGTCATGGAGATATCCATACTTTTTAAATTCCCCCTGTCACTTTTTCACCCTAACTGATTCCTTCCTTTAGTTTTTCATACGAACATATGATTATTCCATCCTCCAGAGACCCGTCACCCACCCATTCATTTTTGTCCTCTGTGGAGCACATTGGGTTTTGGTCCATTACTTTGAGGTTATACATGCCACAGCATTAAGTCCAATTGTTCTCCACAGAGGACATCCTGGGCTTTTGAAACTTATGACATGTGTGGGGGTGTGGCTTTGAAAAAGATAATTTCATTGTATTTCAAAATGGCGTCCATCTACACAAGCACTATTTATAGAAAGAGAAATGGTAAGTTTGTAATTTTGTAATTACCAGTGTTGTGAGGTCAATATTTTAATTAATTATAGTAAGGGAACATCTTAGGAGTTAGTGTAGTGAGTTTCAGAGCAGTGTAATACTTATTTGACCTAAAAATAAATGTTTGTATGAATGTCCTCTGAGGAGGACATGGGGATTTGCTAACTTTTTATTTCCCCCATTTTACACAACACAAATGGAGGCCACTAACTAACACGTAGGTTTCTGTAGGGTTCATGGCAGACGGATGCAGTGGGAACACATACATCAAGTGGCTCAAGTGTCAGATGTATCTCTGCATTTCAAAAAAGGATGGAGTTCTACAAATAAGGGCTCAATATTTGTTGCATTGAGTTGTTGTCTAATGTTGTCTAAATGTACTTGTATGTTAATGTTGTTTGTATACTATGCTTCGCATAACTAACAACCGATGTCCTCTACAAAGTAATACTTGTTTTTAGTTGTTAGTCATTATGTTTATACCACCCTAAAGACTTGTGTGATAAAAAAAAAAGGAAATTTGAAACCTTTTTCTTTCTGGGTCTTAGGAGGATAATGCAGCAACACCTGCTGTGAGTCTGCAGCTCCGAACAACCTGCAGCAAATATCCAGAGTTCATTTATTTCAGTGATGAACAAGTGGATTCTTTTCCACTAATCGAGACCACACTCTTTTATCCGGCCAAGAGGAGAGACATGTTTGCGAGTGTGAATTTTGCAAGTGTGTAAGTGTATATGAGGCTCAGTTTTGTAATTAAACTTGATTAATGCTTCTGTTTACAGGAGAGGTCCATAATCGGACTCACTCTTTATATAGGCTCATAAACACAGCCGCATATGTCTGTGCTGCAGGGGCGTATTCACTTCTGTGTGTGCGTTAATCACAATGACACTGGTTCAAGTGGCATGAAAAAAAACAAGGTTCTTTACAAGTTGTTATTTATTCAACTGGCTTGTTTTCATTGTTTGCAAATTGCAAACCAACCACTTCCACTGACAATCCCACATGAAGCTCAACAGCTGGTTTGCCTTGGTCGACTAAGATCTGAGGATCAGTAAATCAGTGTGAGGTGACACACACTGCTGAGGAGTGAGGGGCAAGTTTAAGTGCAGCTCTACATATTTGTAGGTCTTAAAAAAGCAAATTCTTCGGGACCCTGAAGGTAAATATGGTGCATATTTCGAGAAACCCACTTATGGGTCATATCAAAATAGTTTCACTCACTCATATGAACATGTTCACACAGATCTGTCTTTAGATTTCTAAGCCTAATTAAAGTTTATTCCAGGTTGGTTCATAAGAAGTGTGGCCTGGTGTTGAGGAGCTGCAGACGGGTGGGAGGTGCTGCGGGGGCTTAAGTAGCTCTAATTAGAGCCATACAAAGACCTCCTTATACATCTATGGTTCACAGGGACTTTAAACACCTCTCAGACACAGACTGACAGTAGGTAATAATTAGGAACACATAAAAAGACACACGCACATGAATCCATGGATGTAAAGTGTCAATCATTTGCAGTCATGTGATGCATTTAGATAATTCTGTGTCAGGATTGACTGAAAAGCTAGTTTGTAATGTGTGTGTGTTATTAAAATGGTAAAAGAAGTGCTAAAACATATTGAGTCTGTCTTTATTAAATGACAAAAAAGCTGTAGATGACAGCTAGGCTGTGCATTGCCATGCTAACATGCTAACATGCTTACAGTAATACCGCTAAAATGCTGTTCATGACGTTCAGCAGGTATAATGTTTACCATGTCAGTGACCATGATATCTTTTTGTATGTTCCTTCCCTTTGTGGCTCACTTGAGCTTTGTATGTGCTATATGGAAAAACAATGGGGTCACCTCAGTTATGACAATTAGTCCTGAGGGGAACATGAACATTTAAACCAAATTTCAAGGCAATCCATCCAAACGTTTTTGAGATATTTCACTTAAAACCATAACTTTCTGATATGTTATGTTATAAGAATACAAGTCAGGGGATCATTTTCCGTGGCAGTTTGTCCAATAAATGTTGAGATACTTAGAAGTCAGTCTGAATCCATACAACAGATAGAAACAGAGGAAGTTCCTCAAAGAGTGAGACTATATCTGTTTAACTGGCCATGGAGAAAGAGGCCTTTCATTAGTGCAGGATGGGATTCCTATGAAGTGTTGCTGCAGCTCAGCAAGGAGAGAGTCCAGCGCCATGTGTTCCCTGTCTGTTTACAGTGCTTTTATTAGGCATCCTGTGGCACAGCCAGCCTTTTGAAAGGCCGTCTTTATAGGAGCTTTCCTGTTTATGCTTTGGGGTGGGAGGTCAGCACTCGCAGCCCCATGCTGAATATGGTCAATCTGCCTGCATAGGTAAACTGTGTGTGTGTGTGTGTGTGTGTGTGTGTGTGTGTGTGTGTGTGTGTGTGTGTGTGTGTGTGTGTGTGTGTGTGTGTGTGTGTGTGTGTGTGTGTGTGTGTGTGTGTGTGTGTGTGTGTGTGTGTGTGTGTGTGTGTGTGTGTGTGTGTGTGTGTGTGTGTGTGTGTGTGTGTTTGTGTGTGTCGGCTGAGGGATTTAAAGTGATGTAGGATCCTGGCTTGGCAGGGTATTATTGTAACTTCAGAAAATGGGACTTTGCCTTGCAGGCTGGAACACACAGATACAGTCCTGTCTGTCTGTCTGAATGACCCCTCTGCCAGAGGCGGTTATTTACTGACTGTTTGTGTTTGGGCTTCGTTAGCATGTACGTCAGCAGCAGTAGCAAAAACACAAACAAACACACACACACGCAGAGGGATATCCACATACTGTACCCACAGTAAACCTAAATACAGCCACGCTTATTGACTTGGCTCCATAAAAAAAAACTTGGATTTGAAAACCAGACAAAACAACGGAAGAGTATCAGGGCCAGATATAAGGGGAATACATTAGGAGAGGTACTTTTAATTTTGCATTTCAAGAAAAAGTCAGAGGGTTAAGAACAAGGTTGAAATGCTAAAAAAAAGTTGAATTTTGAAAATAAAGTAAACTGTAAATATGTTGAGATTATAGTTTTACATTTCAACAAAATAATTTGTAATTTTCAAAGAGTCAAAGTTACTCATCACTGCTGGTGCCAGGCATAGGAAAAATTACATCTGCATTCTCAGAATTAAGTTAAAATGTCTGGAAAAAAGTCAAAATCTTAAAAATGAAAGACAAAATATCAAGAAGAGTATAGAGTGGTGCAGTGACGAGTCCTAAAACAGGAAGTGAGTTAGCATTTGACCACTACCGGTTCCCTCGTCTCAGAGTCAATGGGATTTCTCCATAGGATTTTGGAAAATAGCTCGAAATAAGGTCTGTGGTTGACACAAATGTTCTCTTAAATTGGCGTGACGTTGAAGCAGCGACCCTGCTGTAGTTCATTTATAGCATAATGTTAGCATTGTGCTTCTGGCAATGAGATTTATGATTAGAAAATTATAAAAGTAGGGTAGACATGTGGATATTATCCGGCTGAACAAAACGTGCATTTATCTAACAGGTTCGTTTTCCAGAGACCTTATTTCGAGTTATTTTCCAAAATCCTATGGAGAAATCCCATTGCTTTGTTGTCGAGGGAACCCATGCGCAGTTTACTTCCGGGGAAATACGTCATCCCAGCACCAATCTATTAGGGCCAGGCATAAGGGGATATTTTAAGAAGTAAGATATTCTTAACAATCAAAATGTTGACTATGAAGTCAAAATGGCAAAAATAAAGTCAAAGGATATATTTGTTGAGAAGAAAGTTGAAATGCAAGGCGTAAGAATATATTAATCTAAGGACAAAGACACTTATTTCTTGCATTTTGAGAAATTAAAGCATTAAAGTGAAAATAGCACTTCTAAATGTAGAGGATGAATTGCACTTGTACAAAAGTTTACTGAAAGTTTGTCTTAATTCTCAATATTTCTCTCATCCCCTTATACCTGCCTTAATAGCCTTTTGTGGAGGTTACAAATGGACGAGTGTTTGATGTTCCTGGAGGTGTTTGCGAGACACTTTAAGGACACTTACCCTCGGACCCTTCTTGCCCAACAGGCCTGTCTTCCCCGGAGGTCCAGACAGTCCCTGAGGAGAGAAAAGGCAAACATAAGAACTTATTCAACAGCCAAACAATCCTTTTTCTATCTTACGTTATCAAAACCATCAGGTCATTCAGACTCCTCTGTGGGCTGCACCGACAGGCTGCACAGTGGCTGCAGGGTTAAAAAAGAAAGCGACACCTCTGAAGTCATTCCGCCTCAAGGTGATGAGAGTTCAGCCTTATCCATCAGGAAGTTCTTAGCCTGTATGGCAGGAAACCGTAGAAACACTATAATAACAGGTCATTTCCTGCGCCACTCAATGGCCCTGTGCTCATTGGAAAGGGAGAAGTGAGGATAAACAGAGGCTGCTGAGGCAAACAGGAGCTACCTGTCCTCTGCTCCTGATCTGAAGCATGTCCAAGCCATGGAGCGGCTGTTTTAAAATGCTTCCTTCACTGTACATTCAAACCTTTACTTAAAGGTGGGGTAGGTAATTTTGGAGAAACCAGCTCGAGTGCGCTAGAATTTGAAAATACACAGCCGGAAAAAATCTGCCACTTCCTTACAGAGCCCCTCCTCCAACACACACGAACGCGCACATGACCAATGAGGGCACGAGATAAGTTTGTGCACAGATGGAAGGCTGACAGGCAGGTAGGCCATCCAGTCATTTTAGCCGGGCCGGCTAAAATGATTGGTCGTGCTTTTTACAGTATTACGGCTTCCACAGATGACATTTTTTTATGGATTTTTTGCCAAAGCACTTAAGATATTCATTGCTATCGGGATGTTAAGAGCATTCCATGGAATATAACAAAAAGTGTATCTCGAGCCGGTTTCTCAAACTTACCTACCCCACCTTTAAGTAAAAGTACTAAGTCATTATGTAAAAAATGCTCTACACATAAAATTCTCACTTGAGTAAAAGTACAGAAGTATTATCAGCCACATTTTGTAAAAGTACCAAAAGTACTGATTCTGCAGACAAATTGCCTCCATTATGTGGTATATATAAAAATTGATACACAAATGATTCATCTTTATGACTTTCTCTATTACGTTATATTAATATATTGTTTATCTTTTATATTTTCGTACCTCAGACACCATTGGTTTATTCTTTAGAGATTATTATTTAAATATATTACATTATCACATTGTCAGGTAGCATTTGACTGTTGCAGACAAACACAGCTCCGATACATACATTATTCATGTTTAGGACTTTATTACATTTTCTCTAATATATTGTACATTTTCGACTTTTTGTACTTCAAATATTTCACTGGTTTAATATTAAGAGATAGAAAAAATAACTAAAGCTGTGAAATAAGTGGGGAAACATTTTTTATATTTCCGTTTTAAATCTGGAAGTATAAAGTCTTATTTCAATTACTAGAATATAGTTTATTGCAATTATTTCTGTGAAAAGATATTGTCCAACAAATGTAATAATCGTGACAGGTCGGAAATAGCTTTTCAATCCACACGCCCTACTTAGTTGTGAAATAACTCAGTGTGAATCTCTGTGTTTTCATCCTCATACTGTTGGTTTGTTAAAGCTTTTACTGTAAGTCCGTATGAAGATGGATATGATCTGACTGTTGGAACATCAGAGAGAGGCAGCAACATTGACCAAACGCTCAATGACCTGGTTATTTAAATACTTCAAAAATGTTCATGAATAGAGTATTTGAGTAAAGTTACCTAGTTATTTTCCACCACTGTTTGTACTCTGCTGTTAAATCCGATGCCTGAGATAACATGGATATGAGGATCTGGTAAAAAGCCCCATCTTCCATAAAGCTCAGTTATTGTAGTGAGAAACTTTTACTCTGTCGTTTCCTCAGCTCATTTTTCACAAGGCCATGAACTTTAAGAGACAAAAGCAACTTCAAAACGACCCGAGTCTGAAGGTTAGTGTGATCACAGCTAGTTTATCACTCTGAAGATTATAATTGCCCCCCCCACCATCTCCTCTCGGTCGAACTCCATGGTGGAGACCACCACTGATGTTACAGGTGGCGTAAAGACCACTCAACACCAACACACACTGTCTGTCCATCATCACACTTCCACCCCCGGTCACACACCTCGGTTTGTTTGTCTGTTTATTTCAACTGTCTCTTTGCATCTGTCCATTATCAACATATTTCTTTCTTTCGTTCTTTTCTTTTATTTCAACGTGGCTTGTACTTCGAAATGCAATACATTATACAGGAAATACTATCTAAACTTCCTACAAACTTCCAACAGTTCAAATGCAATAAGCTTCAAAGGGTCCCTATTGCGCTTTTTAGGGGGGTTCACTTTCCTGTAGTGTGTTCTATAGGTTTGTGTGCATGTAAATGGTCTGCAAAGGCTAAAACCCATGTGTTCCCTCCAGAGGGAGTTTCTCTCCTACACTCCCCCTATACACTCCAAAATCTAACTTATTTGTGTTGTTACCTGCTGGATATCACACATATATTTGGGGGTTGTCCCCACAACAAGTCACAGAGGGAAGCATTAACACAGAAATACTTATACGTTACTACGTTATAATATAGAAGCAATAGCAGTTAGAAAGGCTTACTTGCAACATATTTTTTCATTGGTGGTCAAATAATTTAACTAATAAAATAAAAAGTATTCCATAGGAAAAATAACAGCTAAACTTCAAACATATTTTTGTTGTATTTATTTTTTACATTCGGAGCAGAAATGCTGCTATGATTCATGACTATGTTTTTATGTTTGTTTTTTAAACTGTGAATAGATTTTACTTTTTTTTTTAAATCCTGGAAAAGCAGCTCTACATTTTCAAGTGTACAGAGTAAGAATAAACTTTTTTTCTTCCAAAAACAACAACTAGAGAACACACAGTGTACATTTTCAAACTCCCCTATAATCTTTTTTGCCATAATTCTAAAGAAAACTGCTTACAAGATCTTATTGTGGCAACATACCCAGGCAGTCTGAGGCTACAATTGAACTGAACACAGAAGCTTGGTATTTGAATCAAATTTAAACTCACTTCTAGTGCAGCTTCAATTCAAAATGTAATCGGATTCAAATCCCATCTCTCACTTTTAGCAATCACGAAACGAGTTCAGGACACAGTGAGGAGCTAAAGCTGCTTCAGATGTGGAAATGTTCCAAATCTGAGTCTAAAATAATGTTTCTCCTGGCACCGAGGTGCAAAATCTGCACGCTGGAAGCAAGAGACCAAAGTCTTTCAGAAGAAGGCTCTTAAGGCTTTAGGCAGCAAGAGTGATGAGGGATAAAGCTATTGGCCGAAACCTCAATGAACCAAAGCTTTCGCTGACTTTCATATTTGTGAAAATGTGTGTGTATGGATGAGAGTGAGTGTGTGTGTGATAAGGATTGAGAGACAGAGTTTTCACATGGCATGTGTGTTTATGAAATTCAAACTATGTTGAAAAGGAAGCATGACTGAGTTCATCGGGGATCTCCAGAGGCACAACATGGCAACACACACATATGCTTACAAATGCACACACTTTGACAGGAAGCACCTGTTTAATCCCTGATATGTATTCTCAACATATATCCATATGTGAGCCTGTCAAATGGCAGCATTTAAATCAGAGCCCAGACAAAAAGCATGCATTTTTACATAAAGCCTAGAACATTTATACAGATTCTACAGCACATGCTACGTTTAGGCACAGTTTTGTGTTTTCAGATTGGTTTAATTTACAATACCATTTAGGTGTAAAATGACAACATTTTTTGGCCAAGGGCCTAGGATCAAATTTAGGGGGACGCATTTGAGCCTCAAACACTTAATTTCCTGCATTATGGTGACTGTTTATGTATTAATATATGGTCTTTTGTCAAGCAAAGGAAAACACTAAATTCAAGAGGCATGCAACAATTTAATAATATATTAGAATATAGTGAAGTAAGGCTCTAAGGCATCTCGTTTTGCTTTCAAATATGTATTCTCCTGTAGATCATCTCATACAGCATAAGAAACACTTTATTTCCATTTTTGTCTTTTAATGGGCATGTGGAACCTATTCTCAATGAAACATACATTTCTATACTGTCCTGGATTTTATTCACAGATATGAGTTTCTGCGAAATGTCTGCTATTTTCCAAAACATCTGCACACTCATGACAAAATCCACATATCTGTGATCCATGAGAAGTTGAACAATTCATGAAAATAGTCATATTAAGAGTATAAAGTCATCATTTTATGTGAATAAGACAAGTTATGTTAAGTGTTTGTTTACCAAATACATTGACTAGACATTGAAGGACAACATTGGTATATTTAGATTTTTTTTTAGGGAAATTTTGACTAGGGAAATTCAGTATTTTCTGAACATCCCAACCAACTCTAAGCCCTTGGTGTCAGACAGTCCTACAGTAAATGACCTTCTAACGTCTCTACATAATCATCCGTCTACAATCTCTTCTCTGTGTTAGAGTACAGCACCTCATATTGAGATTACAGGTAGTGCTTTCTAGATGGCAGTAATTTAGTTCAATGTAATGACAGTCAAGTTTGGCGTGGACATAAACATAGAGGGAAATTAGCCAACCCTTAACACACCGCACTCTACAATCTACAGCGGCAAATTACAGACTACTACAATAAATAAGCAAAGAACACACGTATCAAACACACAGGCGCTGCTCACACCTCACACTGAAATGACTCAATCACCAGCGTTAAATGCAACACACCCTGAGGTGACACTGGGGGGGGGGGTGATTAGTCAGGCCTCATGCAGACAGAAAGAGTTCTGCAGACAATATGTAAAGCTTAAACAAGTTAAAAATCACAAACACAGTGGATTTGTCAATGGCAAACAACTTGGACAACTTTTTGAGCTCCATATCTGCCAGCAAGATCTCAACAAAGTCCTTTATTCCTCTCTTTGGCCAACAAATGTGAGTGTGTATGTGCCTTTGCTCTCTTAAGAAGTTCAGTCAATATGCAATTGGATGCTAGGTGTGAAAATGGAAAGGGTGAAAATAGACCTGCCTCAGTTTTTCCCGCTCACACTCATTTAATATGAGCCTGGTCTACTTTTGCATTGGGAAGCTGAATGAATGATGGTGTTTACTGACTGCCTTGACCCTTGACCTGGCTTTGAAAGAGGGCCATGAGACCTCCACCAGCCCTCTAAACAAGAGGAATCTGGTGCAGAGACGGCAAGGCGTCAGAGCTGACACGTCACACCCAGCCTGGAGGCTTCTGAGCACAGAGGAAGAGGAGGGAAGGGAAAAGTAGGTTTTCTAACCTGTGTGGGGAAAAAGATAGTGCCACAATAACCTACATATCTCTGTGGTCTCCTATTTCTAGCAACAGACCACGAGAATTAAACCTGCTCTTTCACTGGCGACAAAGACCAGCACAGACTGGGAAGTCACTAATGGAGCATATTTCACTCACTTTAGCTACAAACCATTGAACATAACCGCCACAACTAACAAGCATAAACAGCCAAGATATGTTTCCTTATCCTGATTTTGCAGAACTTTTACTGCAACAGGCAGGCTAATAAACAGAGCCAAGAAAGGATACTATACTCAGGGGCGGTGGGTAATTAAGGCTAAATTATTGGTCCATTTACCATTGTCCAGTACATATAAAGAATACAATTTGCTGATGTTCCCTAAAAGCCAAATTGGAAGACTACTTCTACGATTAATTATGTCCAGCAACTCCAAATTCCAGCCTGTAGTATAAGGCTACGGTTTCATAGTCAACAAATACATTTACTAACCAGACAACTCATAAGAACGTAGTACTATCAGAGCGCTAACTATGTTTTAAATTCTGTCAGAAAGAGAGACTCATAGAAAAATCTGTAGAAGCATCTTTTTTGGTGTTTAAAACCAGTATAATAGTTGGTCAAATATTAGCCTTCCCGATCCTGAGCCTCATCTGCCGCCTATGACTATATTGCATCACTCTTGTTAGCTTCAGAAACTATTTATTCTATTTCTATTCTATTTATTCTCTTTTTAGTTGCAAGACTTCTGTTTACCATCAGGCACATTAGGCTACATCTTTAAAGCATGTACTGTTAGTTAGATAAAAAAAACAGGAACTCAAGCCATGTATGCTCTGTTGTAAATTGACTTCATTCTGGTGGCAAAGGTTAAGAGGTGCTTACCGGCAGGCCTGCGTCTCCTTTCTCTCCCATAAGTCCCTCCAGCATGGAGAACAGAGTAGGGGGCACCTCCCAGCTCAGGAAGCCGTCGGTAGCAGGGGGTGTCACTGGGTTGTCCGATGGTCTGGTTGGTCGCACAATGGCTGTAGCCTTGGTGGTTTTGGATTGTTTCGTTGGTTTGATGACCTGTTTGGTGACTGGCTTGGAGGTCTTAGCAGTTGTAGTTTTGAAGACTGTTGGTTTTGAGGGGTTGACTTTAGGTTTCGTTGGTTTAGAAGGGACAACTTTGACAGGATTAGTTTTGGGTTTCAACGGAGTGGCTTTGGATGGAGTAACTTTAGGCTTGGGGGGTGTTTTCTTGGCCGTGGTTGGTTGGGGTTTCTTTAGGACTGTACCTTGGTCTGATAGGGTAGAATCAGGTTTTATCTTGGAGGGTTTGGTGCTGGTAGTGGCTGGAATAGTAGGTTTCTTCTTGTCTGTTCCTGCAATCGTCTTTTTGGAGGGCTTTGGGGGAGTTGGTTTGGTGGGTTTCTGAGTTAAGACTTTAGAGGTGGTAGGTCTTGGGTTTGGCGCTTTTGTTGGGGTTGCTTTTGTCCTAAGTGGTGCTGTGACAGTTTCGGTCCTGCCCTTGGGAGGCGGGGAGGCCAAACCAAGCTGTACTGTAACTGGCATCACTGTCCCCAGAAAGGGTGTAGGAATGGTCCCAGTGCTGGGCTTTATTGTTTGGGTGGGGGCCACATATCTTACAGCCGATGCAGCAGCAGCGACACTCCTGGCCAGGCTGATCCCGGTGGTCTTTTTGGGCGTTTCCGGGCCACCACGTTTAGGGGTAGCAGCGGTAGCGGTGACGTTTTTACCTTGTGGAAGGATAGGTAACAAGGGAGGAAGGTTAGGCCTGTATGTGTCTGCTTCCCTGCACTGTTTCTTAATGTACCTGCAGTAGTTGTGAGCTGCCTCTGCAGAAGGGACCAGATCAAACTGGCAGATGGCTCCTTCAAAGTGAGCTGAGGCTTGCTGCTGGCTGGTCCGCCCCAGCAGGAAGGAGCCCTGGAGCTCCGGAGCCAAACCCTCCTCACTGTCCCACCCAAAGTCTGCATGGACGATCTGCTCTCCGCAGGAGGCATAAAGAGTCACTCTCTGTCCATTAATTCCCACCGCCAGCTGGTGCCACTGGCCATCGTGGGGCTCGTAGGGCAGTGACACCGAGGTGTTCGGCCCTGTGTGGAGGACCAGGTTACTCGGTGTGAGCTGCAGACCCAGAAGGAGCTTCTTGCGGCCTGAGAGCAGGGTGAAGAGGAAGGCACTGTTGAGGCGGTGCGAGCGCACACTCAGCACCAGGGCCAGGCTGGGCCAGACGGCCGCTGGGAAGACTGAGCGCAGGGGGGATTCAATGTGCGCCCGCTGGTTGAGGATGATCCCCGATCGGAACGGAATGACCCCTGCTGGCACAGAGCGCGACGGTTTCTCTCCCTTGAGCCCCAACTTTTGGAGGATGTCCACATCTGGATAAAGAAGAGAGGGATGTTAGAGGTGCAAATAACCATGACATGCATGTTTATGAAGGTTACACATCATTGCAATTAGAAAAAACTGAATATGAAGTGATTTTAAAATGTATTTTAAGTTTTAAGACAAATCCTTCAGTTCAGTTATCTTTAATATTTTTTTCTTTTTTAAATGTATTTTTATTTTCTCACTATACAGAGGTGAAAATAATTCCTGCCTTGATCAAAAACCTAGAAATACACTATTAGGAAATACGTAAATTCTGTACTTCAAAATAGACATTTGAGCAACAATTTCACAAAATAAATAATGTTGAGCAAACATTATTGAGACCAATCATGTCAAAGGAACATTTTAGACATCTTAACATTATTAACAGGACATTCTGGACTCATTGTGAGATTAAGCTCTTACTGTAACGCGTGAGACATTGACTACTCTTCTTTGACAACACTGGTTTATAAGCCAATTTCAAATATATTACACCAATGTGTTTCTTCTGTCACAATGGACAGGCGTGGCAGTATCACAGCCATACATCAGGTCTGACTGGTTTTTAGCCAACACAAACAGCAGTTCACAAAGTAATGGAGCTTAAACACAGCAGGGTGAACAGATGGGGGGGGGGGGAAGGATGGCTGCAGCAAAAAAAAGGAACAGAAAGAATAATAAACTCAGTGGGTATGAGGCTACCAAACTGCTTCTGTATGCTGTCTAGTGCAATTTTAGGGAAATAAATAAGATTATGAATAGGTCTATACGGACATAAAACTGTGCTGATGATAGGGGGGTAAGGAGTGACCTTGGATGGGCAGAGGTGCTGTGGTGGCCTTTGATTACAATGTCAGCGGTTTGCTGCCTGATGCTTTTCTCCAACATGGCACGTTGACCATATGACTCTCGTGAAGCATAACACAGCCTTCCTAAAACAGATGTCCTCAGAATAGAGCATGTTTATTGCTGTACATTCTTTTTTTTTTTTAAGCTGCTCAGCCCCAAAATCCAATTCAAATACGGCCATATTTTAACAGCTCCAACGGTATATAAATTCATTTGAAGTTGTAAAGCCAAGCCAAACCAAAGAGTTATGGTTCCAAACGTATGATCTTTAATGATTTTGCCTTCCTGTCTTTGGTTGTTGTATTGGTTTTGATGTAAGATTAAGTTACTTAAGAGGGCTAAATTCATGTTCTATAAACTTTATATATATTGTTGTTTTTTGCATGCAGCAGAAAATAAATGAAACATGAACACGAGAACTTTGACTTTCAATTGAAACAATGCAAAGTGAGACAACAGCTATTCACTACTCGCTACTGATATGTAAGCCACGCTGCAAGATAAGACTTTTTACTGATGAAAACAAGATGTCTTAATGTTAAAGCAGACAGAACCATGAAGGCTAAAAGCTTGCTATAGGACGTCATCCTCTCTAAGTACCCATCTGGACAACTCAAAAGGGGAAAGAGAAACGGTTGGATACTGAATAAAGCTCACAATATGCCTTTGTGAATTTTTAGGCACAAAGCTTAGCTTCTAAATTCCAAATTATAAAACGTCCAGGTTATTAGAACATCAGATTGCTGTACTGTATATTTAAAGGAGCCTTATTATTATTTTTGGGCTTCTCCCTTTCCTGTACTGTGTTTTATAGTGCATGTAAATGGTCTGCAAAGGCTAAAATCCCAAAGTTCAGGAACATAGTGACATAACTAACACTCGTGCTTCTTCTGGATAGCGCTCCAACACATTGTAATGTACGTGATAGGCTAAGGGGCGGGAACTCTCTAATGGCGCATTTCCACTACAGCGCGGAGCGCTGTTTAAGCGTGCCGTGCCGTGCCCAGCCCATTTTTGGTTGCGTTTCCACTAGGCGTAGTTCCGGCTAGCGGGTACTTTTTCACAGTTTTCTGGCTCTCCAAAATCGAGGTTCTTTCCGGGCCAACAACCGGGCTGAGTATGCTAAACTAGAGAGAGAATCGCTGGCAACTACAACAAAATGAACATATTTTACTGTGATTTAATTGTAATACACGTTTCAAAATGATGCCGAAGTAACAACATACTGATACCGGTTAGTAAAAACCATAAATTAATGCTTTGACAAGTCTGCAGACAGACGGCAGGCGAAAAACGTTTTAAAATGCGTGTTTTCTGAATGGAGCTTGGCTAAGCTAACGCAGTATATGCTCCGTCCGTCCACACTCACAACAACGGCCTACAGACATAAATAAACCAGCGATTGTATTCGCCATGACACAGACAGTCTGTGGTTTGTACTTGTTTAACTTTTGTCTAGTTTCTGAACAGATATGAGGAGCTGTGAGCTCTGAGTGCTAACAGCTAACGGCTGATGTTGGTTTTGTGTTTCGCATTGAAGATGACGTCACGGCTCCGCCTACACTGCGTTACTATAGTTACTACCCCAGTTCCTAAACTGTAATGGAAACGCAGCATAAAGTGAGTCTGGCCTACCAAGGCCTAACTATACCGTACTAAGCCGTGCGAGGCCCTGCAGTGGAAATGCGCCATAAGCGGTTGACCAATCACAACAGAGCTGGCCAGCTAACCAATCTGAGCAGACTGGGCTCTGGTGTCAGACAGAGGGTGAAAAGAGGTGCTGCAGCACAGGCAGTATGAGAAAAATAAAGAGCTTTTTGAACATTAAAGCATGGAGACATGTCCCAGTAGAGACACATACTAATATGAACCTGTAAATTAGCATATTATGTCCTCTTTAAGTATAATAATGTTTGCATGGCCCCTTTGTTTAAAGGCTATAGGGGATTAATGAACCAAATAACAACTTTAGAGAACCTCCCCTCTTCCCTGCTCCTTTCTATCGTTCTGATCAATAGAGCCAGTTTGGAAGTCCAGAATGTGACCACAGGAACCAAAGTGAGCGCAGCATCTCGCTGCCTGGAGGCAGAGTACAGTTTCCAGCCTTTCAGCCAGCGTTGATTCTCTATTCAGCGTTTCAGTCTCGGGGGTCCTGGGAGCTCATTCTCTACATGACCTCTGATCTCAGAACGAGGCCCCTCAACATCTTTATTCTCTCGGGGGGTCACTCTGACCTGTGGTCACTGGGCCCTGTCTAATGGGGGCATGTGTATAGAAGTCCTGCTTGTGAAAAGATACACGTGGGCATGGGATGTTGATGAGATGACAGAAAGTGGGAAAGATGAGGGGAAAGATGGATGGGAAGTCCTAACAGTTGCTGCACGGGGGAGCCATGGAGAGAAAGGACTTCAATGAGATGCTTGTCTTTCTATAACACAAGGCTTACTTCATTAGAGCACTTTGGGAGGCTCAGACTTTGGAAATGCATAATTGCATGGAAAGAGCAGGAATTCGATCCCTGGTAGTGATCAAGGAATTAGACCTGAGGGAAGAAGCTGCTCCCAACTTGATGTTTTTGCAGAAAAACTAATCTGTCTATTCTGGAATTACTGAGTGCTGCTGACGCATACCAGGGTTTAACACAGTTTGAATCTGATTTCACAGGACATTGTAGCCTACTCAATCACAACCTTTTTCTTTGCACATTGAAAAGTGAGCAAATGTTGAAACGCATCGCCAGGTCTTAACAGCTTTTCCGTGCTCTCTATAGGGCTGTAAGATTTTCCTTGCCTCAAAACATTAGTGCTTTAAAAAAAAAGGCAAAGGAAGCAAGACCTGCATGGAATATATATTGTACCTGTCCACTGTGAACTCTCCTCTCTGTGTGGTCTCCTCTGCAGGAAAAGGACAACAGGGCTTGGCAGTGAAGCAGGGGGGTGCATTACATGTATCTTTTCTCCTGTCTCCAAACTTCTTTATTTAAATACCACTTGTACCATTACTGGGGCATGCATTAGCCATGTGGTTTTAGATATACAGCACACTGTATGGAAGTGAACACACACAGAGAGACAGACTTGTGTTTAACACATGGCTGCAGTTCTTAGCCTTGCTCTGTGCCAATGCACTCAAGTACAGAGAGAAGGTCCAAGGCTCAGTGTGTAACGGTATCCCTGGTAGAAGATCAGGTCACAGACTCATTCGAACACACTCAAAATGATCTCTCTTCGGCTGACCTACACTGGTCTACAGTGAGCTTTTTACGATCTCTCTGGGTGGAAAAACCATCCAGCAAAACAACGTATGATTTCCCAAAATATCAGATTCAGAATCATGATTTATGATTACAATGAGGGACACAATATTGGTTATGTACATTTTTCTTCTTTTTTTTTAAACCTTTATTTGGTAGTGACAGAGATACATGCAACAATGGTCCTCGGCAAGAAACGGGAATCAAGAATTGGTTCCGGTTGAGAACCATTTGCAAATTGGACGGTCAATCTGAATGTTATGCCTTTGAGGTTAACAATTCATTTAATTGACGCCAGCCTGTTTTGGGGAAATGTTCACGATGCAGAAACTGATGCAGCATGACTTCAAAACTCTGCGTCTACTCTGATACATTCTAAACTGTGTTTAGTCTCAGAGATAATAAAACAGCTGCATTGACGCTGAAAATTAGCTACTTTTTTTACTACGTTTTTCCACCAAAAATCGGGAATCAACAATTAATCAGAGCAATACGTAGACTCGATAATGGCATTGGTATCAGTAAAATCTCATCAATCTCTATTTTACCAGCTTCGATCAAATCCGGGAATTTCATAGTATTATGATGTGTGTAACTTACCGCTTCCATACTACATGCCCCATTAACATTGTAGTTTTCATTTTTGCCTGTACAGTTAACAATGGAGATGTATGATATTTAGCAGAGCTCCACAGTTGGATTCATTGTTTTAATTCACTCTCAAACAATAATGTTGGTCATAGACAGTGTTAAGAGATCTGACTACCCAATCAGGGCCTAAAATGGGCCAAATCTACCAAAAAAGGAGCCAATTTTTCATCTCCATTAAGGTCTGTCTGACATAATTCTTTGTTCTTTAAAGTCTCCAACAACGAGCATGTGATATTTACTTAATAATCCCAAACAAAGCTTGTTGCAATTATGTATGAATCTACTCAAATCTACCATGTTTACTGCTATGAATTGTGATATCCAACATGTATACTCGATTCCGCTATATCCGATATAAGAAGCCATCACTTACAAGAATAGATTAAATCTTTTACACAGATTTAATCACAGAGGTATGACCTTGAATTAAAAATGAAAAATGTTTCAGCCTCGTTGTAATGAACCGAGATGACATTTTGTTTGTCGGTCATCAGTTCTCAGTGCCTGCGTGTCGGCCTATTGAATTCCCTGTCAGTCTCAATCATGATAATTGGAGGAGAGAAGGGGCCTGTTCACTGGACTGTATCTATGACTTCTCATCAGGGGAAACCGCCAAACGATACAAAAAATGTATACAAATGATTAAACCCGACCACAACTATTTTTAACTGCCATTCTTCATTCATTCAAACATTCTTACTGTTGCAGAAGATACATAAATGATGAGGTTATAATATCCATCTCCATTTTTACTTATCCTGCCTTCCTAATTAAACTTAGAATAACAGTTTAGATATTAAACCATTTTTTAAGCTCCATTTTTGGTCTCCTCCAACTCCTAAGGGAGCTTTCTGGCTCCTCAGCTGCTAAATGCTCCAGTATGCTCATTGCTCACTGTTTCTGTCTGTTGTTGGTGCGGAGTACTTCTAGTACAGCAGCCGGACAGACAAACAATGTGCTTATACTCGCCCTAAGAGTATAAGTACAGACTGTACGTTCAATACTACAATCGACTCCTTCCACTTCTTCATGGTAATATTACCTTATCATCTGATACACTTTAATTATAAAATAGGAAGTTGTTATTTGTGTGTCCTGAATAAATAACTTCACATCTACTAAATACTGTTATTGAAAGACATCTAACAGTAGTGTTTTGAGACTCATTTTTTTCTATAACTGTCATCTTTGAATGATCTATGACAGGATACCATAGGAAACGATAGGAAACAATACGATACGATACAATGATACTTTTTTGTCAGATCAAGTTTGACATTTTTCTTGCATCCCAGCAGCAACTGATTATTAACGTATCACTTGTACCATGTAGTATTGCAATACTGTAGAACACTCTTGATTACATATCTAAAAAAATAAGAATTTGGTCTAATCTCCACCATAAAAACTCCTGTGCTGACTCAACATGCAATGGTTGGCCCAATTCTCATAGTGTTTGGGTGCTTTAGCCAAATAGGCAAAGAAGATACCAACACCTCTCCAGTTTTAAAGTTTTTGTGAAGAAAGAAGAGGAGAGAAAGGGAAGTGACTGAATTGAGAGAAGAGTGGAGGTGACATAAAGTCACGTCTTACCTTCAGGGTGTACTTGTGTAAGTCCCAGGTAGCAAGTACAATATAATACGGTACAGAGCAATAGGGCTCTCCTGCAGGAAGAGAAGAGAGGATGTTAGCAGACAGTCACACATTACTGTAACAAACAAACTCTTCAAATAATTGTATGCAATTTCCTAATAAGGAACGCTATATAAACTTGTTTATGAACTGTAGCGATTAGCTTTATCGCGCCATTTACATAAAATCATTATTAATGCTTAGAAGCAGTTTATGGGAACAAATTGGAAACACATTTTTTGTTGCAAGGTTGTTAAAAGTCCTTCTGGCTGGTTATATTTGGTGAATATAGTAACTAAAGTTGGTTATCCCGAATCCTGGGTTCCTCACTTTCTAACAACACATAAATATTGTAGAAAAACCAGAAATGTTCATGCGAAAATGCTAGAAAATGTCTCTCAAATACAGAGATTTCTGGCTTTTCTCTGTTTTTTATCATAATAAAAAAGTGAATATATTTGGGTTTGGACTAACAAAGCAACATTTCATGTTGGACTTTGAGAAGTCCAAATCGATTAATATAGTAAATGATTGTCAGATTGTTTAGTTATGAAAATAATTGTTAGTTGCAGCCCTTCTGGCATTTAGACATGAAAAGAATATCTTACAGAATGCTTAAATACAGAAAAAACTGCTGTCATTACAAATATATGAAAATAATCAAAAAACTAAATTATGACTTAAAGTGAGATTACAAAACGTAAGTATTTTGAAAGGATTGCATAATAACATGTACTCTGTAAGCTTTACAATTGAGCTACTGATACCATGTCAACAAAAATGTCGGCAGAAGCACTTTTTTTTAAAACACACAAAAACAGCTTCAAGTTGTGGTTTGTAAGACAGAAATACTGTAGTAGACTTATCCTTCGACTCTCCAAAACCAACATGTGTATGCCCCCCACAAACAAAAAAAAAAGTCCCTGTCATCACTCTCACCGCATGCAGGTGTGCAGCAGAGCTGAGAGGCTGATTGGAAAGTGGACTGAAAGCTCAGCGGGGGGGCGAGATCTGGTGACAGGCAGGGGAGCCACTGTTTACCGCTGGAGGTCATCCAGACACACATGGTCACACATGGTCACACACACACACACACACAGCGGAGGAGGAAATGTGTATAACAGCTGTGTGGCTGGAGGGAGCAGGCATTGGGGGGCGTGGGCCAACAGCTCCAAATACAGAAAATGTGGGAAACTGTTGAGGAAATAGATCTACCTGCACTAAACCAGGCAAGGATGTTGTAGAAACGCAAACATCCTCCACACTGCTTCCCCACACTAGCTTGGATGATTATAATCAAGGTGTGTGTACATGTCTATGTGTGTGTTTTTGTGGTGTCTATGTCTGCTTCGTTCCGAGTTTCTTGTTGCTAATAAAGCTTCATCGCAATCAGCCCCTCTAACAGCTGGCTGTGGTTACTCAGGATGCTCAGTGTGTGTGTGTATGTGTGTGTGTGCGTGCGTGCGTGCGTGCGTGTCAGACTGCCAGCTGTTTACAGTCTCATTCAGTGTCTTATCAGCTGAGGAGAGATCCGCTTTCTGAAAATGAGTCATCATGAATGCTGAGATTTTTTACTCCAGCAAAATCGACTCTCATTCTGTCCCACAGGCTGTTTACATCTGTGCAAAGTGGGCCAAGTTTCCTGAGAAACTGTGCTGTTTTCTTTGGCTTTTCATATTAAAAGTTCCCTTAACTTGTTTAGATTTTCATTGGGTTGCTTTTTAAAGTGCACATGACAGGTAGGGATATTTATTTTGCGGTTGCACTGAGGTGGGTTTGTGCACAGCGAACATTTAAATCATCCGTCTGACATCTGTACACTGACCCTGTCTCCTGTGTCTTTCAAACTGCAACAATGAGCGATGACACGACTCCCTGAGGGAGTTCCCGTCCAAGCTGAGTGGACAAAATACAGACCAGACGAACAATACCTGTGCATAAGTCATCCATAAGCAGACAGTGTAAGCTACATATTGAGCTGTGAGCCACTGAGTCATAGACAGAAGCTGCTCTGTACTGCTGATAACATATTTACTCTGCTCACTGAGCTTCTTAATTTAACTGCTCACACATTTCCCCAGTAATTAAATGGAAAAATAAATTGTGGATAGATTAGTCAACAATTGCGCAATCTGCAGAATCAGATGATTCAATATTTCCTCAAAGCTCAAAGTCTTCTCTTTTTTTTTACTAAACATGCATGTCTTAACTCTGATTCTAACCTCCCAACCCTGCACCCCCCCCCCCCCCACACACACACACACACACACATCCAAACAACAGTCTGTCTGTAGGCCAGAGACCAGTCAAAGGTTGAGGGGAAAAAAACTCACTGAGAAGCCACTATAGTTTCCGTTTCTTTTTTTTACAACTTTGGACTACTCGTTGATTCCCTGAAAGGAGTTCCCACAGGAGTTCCTGCCCCCTGAGCACACACACCTTCAGAAATACTCACACCTACACACACACACACACACACACACACACACACACACACACACACACACAGTGGAACATTCCTATGGATGAGTTGACACTAAAAGAGGCTGATGAGGGTAACTGACCTCTCATAGGACCATTAGTTTACTTGGCTGTGTATGATCTGTTCTCTCTTTAGGCTATTTTTTAAACCAATTTCTTCTTATAAAATAAGCAACACCAGTCATGTTCCAACTATTATCATGACTAAGAGAAGATAAAGTATATGATTCATCGTGACACCCTGCTCTACTAAGAGTCTGTGGTAACTAAGGCCACGTTTACACGGAGACGAAACGGGTTGTATTCGCTACAGTTCTCTATCGTATGGACGGTTCGTCCACACGAGGCCGTAACGGAACCGCGGAAACGGAGCCCTCAAACGCCGGTAACGGGTCCCAAGGTGGGTAGATCTGCGGAGCATGGTCAGTAGCAGTACTACTACTACTGACCATGCTACAGATGTTAGTGCAAAATCTACAGCTCCTCTACCACAACCATCAGCAACAAGTGGACATGGAGAACTACATGAACTCCATGTTGCTAAATCCACCACGGAGAATAAAAAGAAGGGCAACCAGGCAACCATGGCAACCATGCTCGGGGGGTCTTCTTCGCTGCTTTTGGTGTATTTTGTGGCGGAAGTACAGCGCCACTTACAGGCCCGGCATATGTACTACAGCGTCTCCAGCGGGTCGAGCGGTCTCGTGGAGTAGCATGTAGCTGCAGCCCCGGAGACTGCAGTTTCAGGACCGCAGTCCTGGAACCACTAGGACCCTAGCTTTTCATGACACTGCCACTTAGCGAGTAGGAGACATGAATATGAACGACAATCAGAGTGTGAGTAATGTGAAGTAGTGATGGCGAGATGAAGCCTTATGAAGCTTTGAAGCTTTCCAGCCAATTGGTTCGCAAAAGGGTTCATCTCATGAGGCTTCATCATGGGCTTCATTTGAACCCAAACCACTTTGACAGGGGTTGGTCAAAGTGTGTAAAACAGGCAGATTTGGCATCTCAACAGTGCTCTATCTCATACCGAGTTCCCAATGAGTAAAGCCTTAGAATAACTCTAAACAACAAACATAAAATCATATTTTCATGTAAACAATATTGTATTTATTCCAGTTGAATGATTGTGATTGAAAAGCCTAAGGAGGCAAGTAAACATTGCAAAGAGGGATTTGTATTCCTTAATAATATTCGTAAACGTAACCATGTTGTAGCCTGAGAAAGGCTAAACCATATCAAAGAATACATTTATTAACTACATTATCTAATTTAGCTGTAGCTTTTATAAACAAAAAAAAATACTTATTGACCAGTCGTTGAACCAGGGACCCTGTGGTTGTGAGTCAACTGCTTTCCAGCTGAGCCACAGCCCACACACTGAATCTACCTGAAAATACTGTACGCAATTTATTCCTGTATTTATTCATTTATTTATGTATTGATGTTTTTATTCCTACTTTTATTTATGCTTTTGTTTATTTATACTTATGACACGTTCCGACCTCTATATAAGTGAGGGTCTGAGGTCTCTTAATTCCATCTTGTCACCGGGCCCGGGTACAGGAGGGGTAATACTGACGTCATTGTGAGTGAGGGGCCGCTGGCAAGTTGCTGCCGCGCCTCCTCCGTTGTCTGTCGATTGTTTCGTGTTGTTTCATCTCGATCTATTGAATGCTGTCTTGTGCAACTGGACTCCAAACCCGTCTGTTACAAACCCGTCTGTCCCATCTAACATTGTGACGATTAATTTAGCCGTTTAACAGTCTGTACACACGCTAGTGCTACTGTGCTGTCACTCGGTAGCTTGAAGCTAGCCGCGTCGGTACACGGCTCACCGTACTGGACTACTTGGGCCCCTTTGGGCTTGCTGTGTTGCACTGTGAAAACATTAAAGTCATTGCTGTCACTGTCCCCCATCACTCCTCTTTTGAATGCTTAGCTGTAAAACTCACTGGCCCCAAACCCATCATCATTATTTCCATCTACTGTACCACCGAAGCCCTCTGCTCTTTTTCTCACTGAATTTTCATCACTACTAACATCTGTATGTGCAATGTCCCCTACTGTTATCCTCTTAGGCGACTTTAACATCCACATTGACGACCCATCCAATGTTTTTGCAAATGATTTCATCTCACTCCGGGACTGCCTCGATATCACACAACATGTCAACCTCCCAACACATAACAAAGGTCACATACTGGACTTACTCTGCTGCACTGGCATCACTCCCACTAACCTTGCTGTCATTGAATTCCCCATTTCTGACCATAAAGCTGTACTTTTTTATATCCATGCCCCCCTTTCCAAAGCCAAAGAACAACGGTGCATCACCTTCAGAATCATTAAACATATTAACCCCACAGATCTCATCCCTCTGATGAATTCCTACCCCAATCCTCCCACATCCCCCCACCCTGCTGACCTGGTGAATCACTATAATAACTGTCTCTCCTCTTCCCACACTGCCCTGGCTCCCATGAAAACTCGCAAAGTTTCATTCACCCACTCCGCCCCCTGGTTCACCTCTGAGCTACGTCAGCTCAAAACAACTGGCCACCGACTGGAGCGGCTGTGCAAAAACACCGGACTCTCAGTTCACACGCAAATGTACTCGGATCACCTTCACCTCTACAAGAACGCACTTTCCAATGCCAAATCCTCTTATTACTACAACCTCATCAGCACTGGTAACAACAGAGTTATTTTCTCCACAGTCAGTCACCTACTTCAGCCTCCTCAAACCCTCCCTCCCAATGCACTGACTTTCTGCAATTTTTTCACTCCAAAATTAACACCATTCACCTACAGTTGGCCTCAGCATGCACCTCCTCAAGTGATCCACCCTGGATGGTTACCACTGGTCCACCTCTCATCAACTCCCTCTCCATCTTCACCCCAGCATCGGAATACACCATCTCAGAGCTCATCCGTAAAGCCAAAACCACCACCTGTCAGCTTGATCCTCTTCCCACCACCCTGGTCAAGGCTTGCCTACCAGCCATATCACCCATGATCACTGACATAATGAACTCCTCCCTCACCTGGAATTGTACCCCCCACCCTCAAACTGGCTGCAATCACTCCCATCCTCAAAAAACCTGGTACTGACCCAGCCGATCTAAACCACTCCAACCTACCCTTCATTTCCAAGACCCTTGAGAGGGTGGTTACCGCACAGCTTCAGTCCCGTCTTGACATAAACAACCTCCATGAACCCTTTCAATCTGGTTTCCGCCAAAAACACAGTACTGAAACAACCCTGGTTAAAATCACCAACGACCTCCTCCGTGCAGCTGACTCCGGACTTCTCACCATCCTCATCCTCCTTGACCTCAGCGCTGCATTCGATACCATTTCTCACTCACTACTCCTGGACCGCCTGGCTGGCATTGGGATCACTGGTGTTGCACTCTCCTGGTTCAAATCATACCTCACTGACAGACAACATTTTGTACAACTCGGTAATCACAAGTCAGGGTGTGCTGACATTTCACTGGGTGTCCCCCAGGGGTCAGTACTGGGTCCACTCCTATTCATCATATATCTCCTCCCCCTGGGCACAATCCTCCGTCACCATGAGGTTAATTTTCACTGCTACGCCGACGACATGCAGGTCTACATTTCCTCCAAACCCACCATTGCCCTGCCCCCACCTCCCTCACCACCTGCCTTGAGGACATCAGGAGCTGGATGAGCAGGAATTTCCTGAAGCTTAATAGCAGCAAAACTGAGGCTCTGCTCATCGGCTCCAAATCCACCCTCACCAAGTCACAAAACACCCCAGCACCAAACATCATCATCGACGGCTTCCCCATACCATTCTCTGCCCAAGTGAAAAGCCTCTGTGTCATTCTGGACGGCTCCCTCTCCGGCACCACACATTAAAAACATCACCCGCACTGCCTTCTTCCATCTTCGGAACATCTCCAGACTCCGCTCATCTCTGTCCCAACCCAGCACCGAAATCCTGGTCCACTCATTTGTCACATCCCGGATTGATTACTGCAATGCACTTCTGACTGGCCTTCCCATCAAACTCATTAATAGACTGCAAATAATCCAGAACTCTGCTGCCCGGATCATCACCCACACCAACTCATCCACATCCACATCACCCCCATTCTCACTCAACTACATTGGCTTCCTGTACGCTACCGTATTGAATACAAAAACCTTCTACTTATGTATAAAGCTCTCCACAACCTTGCCCCCATCTACATCACCGACCTCCTTCAGCAGTACACCCGCTCCCGCACCCTCCGCTCTTCCTCCGTAGGACTTACCACCATCCCAAACTCTCGCCTCAAAACCATGGGTGCTCGAGCTTTCAGCTGCTCGGCTCCCAGACTCTGGAACTCCCTGCCACTACATATCCGACAGTCTAATTCCATAACAACATGCAAAACCCAACTCAAAACCCACCTGTTCAAACTGGCATTCTCATTATAAATGGTACCCTGTGTCCTTTTGTTTCCTTTTGTAGTCCATTTCCTGTTGTTTGTCTTGTTTTACCCCGGCTGACATTTCATTAAATCCACTGTTTTAATTTTCCCTATATTACCCTATACCCTGTAAGGTGTCCTTGGGTGCTATGAAAGGCGCCCTCCAAATAAAATGTATTATATATATATTAATATCGTTCTTATTATACATCCATCCATGGGTAATATGAGCGTTGTGGTTCAACCGATCTAAAGCACTTTCTGAAGCAGTCACGTGGTATTGAGGGGCAGCGAGGCTTCGTTTGTCATCGGTGACGTCACTGGCCCAAAACGATACAAGCCTTGATACAAGCTTCACAAAAAACTTCCGGGATTACTCGACACACGCTCCGAAGCCTCGGCGCAATACGTAAAACATCACTAATGTGAAATGCTTTTAAAGTTGTATTTGTTTAACATTAATAACAATTCCGGTGTCTTGAAATGAAGTGTGATTAGCTAACGTATGATAGTCTTAAGGCAATACAAACAATCATCTGTTAGCTTATGATAGCTTCTAACCGTACTAAAGGCACTAAAAACAATTATTCGTTAGCTATAGCTTTCGGCAAAATAAACTGTTAGCATATTTGATTATTTGTTTAATGAAACTGTAGCGTGATTTTGGCAAGCCCAACTAGGTGTCCTACATTAATTGTTGATTTAATCACTAATTACAGTAAGAGTGTGAGTAATGTGAATCATGTTGTTTGTTTAAAGTTAACAACTATTCTGGTGTATTGAATTGGACAGCAATACAAGCAACACGTGCTAAATGTAAGTCTTACAGGGAAACAGTCATCTGTTAGCCTATGATGACTCGCTGCAAAACCAACTGTTAGCCTTTTTGTTTATTTGTTTAATGAAACCCTATGTTATGGTTATGTTATTTAACAGAGGCTTTTATCCAAAGTGACTCACAAGAACCATAATTAACATTAGAATATCAATACAAATAGTTACATAGTCAGTTACATTACTTATTACATTTTAGGGTAATAACAGGGTAATTAGTCATCTGTAACCTACTACATTTCAAAAGTAAACTTCCCAACCCTGATCATTAATTATAGTCAGCTAATTAATTAAACTTCAAAGGATGACAAAAGCCTATCAATATGATCTGTCTGTCCACTACATTAAATCAGCAGTATAGCCTAAGTTCTGTCTTCAGTGAAAATGCTTCTTTAATAGTCATTGTATTACTATTTGAATTCATTGTAAATAATCTTAAAGGTGGGGTAGGTAATTTTGGAGAAACCAGCTCGAGATCGCTAGAATTTGAAAATACACAGCCGGAGAAAATCTGCCACTTCCTTACAGAGCCCCTCCTCCAACACACACGAACGCGCACATGACCAATGAGGGCACGAGATAAGTTTGTGCACAGATGGAAGGCTGACAGGCAGGTTGGCCATCCAGTTATTTTAGCCGGGCCGGCTAAAATGATTGGTCATGCTTTTTACAGTATTACGGCTTCCACAGATGAAATTTTTTTATGGATTTTTTCTCAAAGCACTTAAGATATTCATTGCTATCGGGATGTTAAGAGCATTCCATGGAATATAACAAAAAGTGTATCTCGAGCCGGTTTCTCAAACTTACCTACCCCACCTTTAACTGTGCTGACTGCCTGTTTACTATTTATCAGACAGTCTCATCATTTTGGGGTACTGCAGCTGGAGCTGTTTTCTGGTGGCTGAGGGAACAACAGACCCTCAGCCACAGTTGGGGTCTGTTGTTTTTGTTTTTGAGTAATCAAGCACCTCTTCAAAGACACATTTGATTTGATTTGATTTATTTCTAACGTGTAATACAATAATAACAAAAATTATAATAATATTGAAATGAAACAAGAGAATTATCCTACTGTAGAAACGTAAGCAGTATCAAATTGATAAACTAAATATTATTTACTTACAAAATATATATAAATAAATGATCTACCTAATTACACATCCGAAAAGGCGTGGGAAGGAGTTTACACGTATTTAATCCCACCCCTTCTCCCAAATACTAAATTAACATTTTTGTTTTCTTTTAACAAAATATACATCTGAATGTATGTCTACATACAATAGACATTTACAATTATAAATAGATTATATCATTATAACTACAATATATATATATGAATTGACGTTGTATGTCAAATTTGATAAGACAAATATAATAGACTATCTGACATACAAAATACATTTGTTATTAATTAAAAAAAACATAATAACAACAAATTGTTGTTGATAATAATAATAAAATTTCTGTAAGAAAAAAATATGTTCATGCATTTTTAGATCATTAATAACAAGCATTACAATGTCTAAAGAGACACGCTGTGTATGAGACTCAATACTTGCTGGTTGTACTTTTGCGGGCATCCAATTCGCTAGGTGGCGATGTTGCAAAACAACTAGGGTCCTATGAGTGCGGTCCCAGCCTCCGGGGCTGCAGGAACAAAGGCCCAATCCCAAACCACGCCCTACACACTACCCCTCCGTTCGCGCGGAGGGTCCGCTACATTAAGTGCTGTTCCAAACCAACGAGTGTGGAGCGGTGTGGAGGGAGAGTGGGTTATTAAGCCCTCAAACAGCGAGTCTGCATCGGTGCTGACTTGAGACCGGTCTCTACCTGACCGGACTGTGTCCGTCAGGAAACAAGCTGTTTACAAGTAGTTCCTGCAAACATCCACTGATAAATTGCGATGTTAACAACCTTGTGATAACCTCATATTTTTTAACTTAGGATCGTATACCTGTGTTTAGTCTAGAAAAAGGTAAATGTGTGCATTTTATTATAAAGTTGTGTATATTTACAGATTGTTGCAAAAACTAAGAAGCTTATAAAAATCAGGTTTAAAACTAAAAGAGCAATTATTAAAGATGTTTGGAGTTTTATTTTTGTTATTAATTTTTATTTTGTGTCCAAGAGATGCTGATTTGAAAGCGTTGTTACATACAGTTACGGCATTTCCTGTTTCTGCCGGAGAGAGGGGAGTTTGTCCCAAAGCTTGCCGCTGTATTTACTCCCTCCATCTGACAGGAGGGAGCCTCGTTGAGCTGCGAGTGTCACTCCACGGAGTTCACTCCGTCACGGAGGGGGAGTGTGTAGGGGTAGGGTGTAGGTCATGGTTTGGGATTGGGCCACTATTGGTCTCGTGTGGACGGACACGTTTCTTGAGCCGATACCGTGTGGACAGAAGACTTTTTTGATATCGAATTCGGTTCGTTCTCCGTTTCGTCTCCGTGTAAACGGAGCCTAAAACACCAAGAGCAAGAGTGAAAAACACAGAAGGTGTATGTGCCTATATATATTACTTTAATAAATGTATACATTGTAGGTGTTTTATCACTGTAAAAAAATGCCAAAATATGTCAACATATTACAGTATTTGGATGCATAAAGCCAGGATGAGTTAAATAGGGCGCCACCGTGTGGACATGGAGTGACTGATGCTCCAACCAGCAGAATATCTCAGGTAAATCTGCATCTTAAATCAATCACGGATTTGCATCACTGTGAGTGGCTGTAAATGTGTAAAACATATAAATCTTGTTTTGTTTTTTTACGGAAACCGTTCTACAAATCCTCCAATCAGGTGTGAACAATATACCTGAAGTTTGGTCGACTTGTTTCATGAGGAACTTCGAGACTGTGGGACCAATCTCCGGACTTTACTGCTCCCAAAAAGCCTGAATCCTCACTTTCTCTCCTCTCATCCGTTAAGTAAACCAGATGTTCACTGCGCAATAAAACCTCACATCTATTTAAGATAAGAACGGAGAAACGATGCATGCAAGAAACATGAATGAATGCATTCATGAATGGAGGCATGAGTTTCAAAGACTGTATGCAACAGCTGGCTGCTTCCCTAAAGAAAGGTAGTGTAGCCAAGATAAGACCAAATATTCTGGCCAATATGTTACTATGTCTACGCTGTAAACACATGCATTAAACATCTGGATGTATTGCCTCAAATAAAGGTGATAAGTGGATGTTATCTGGTAGACTCCTGCAGACGCTGATGCAAGGTGTTAATGTAACCAATTCTAAACAAATTTTCATTTTTAAAATCCACGTGAAATGAGTCTCTACTGTGCCAACGAAGCTGTGAACCCCAATGCGTAAAAAGGAAAGTCATGGGAAGCATCTAGCACACGCTCTTGTGGATGCTGATGAACTTCATAGGAGACATTAAGGGTCTGAAATACATGCTTGTTTTGCTCAGATGAATCAGTTTAGAGTTTGTGGCAAAGCTCACAAAAAACATCCCAATAAACGTAGTGTCTTAAGCACTCACAATATGTATTGTACACAGACAGGAGGGAATCTTAAAATAGCCACAACAAATCAATTATAAGTGAGTCTGGTGAAGATGCCTGTTTATTATTGTCCAGTTTGATATGCGTAAAAAAGGAGGGAACAACCATTTGGACAAATACACTCAGTTTTGCAAAGTTTTCGGAAATGCTCCAAACAGACCCCATACAGAGCCCCAACAGTCCCCAGTGAACACCTCTCCTGCCCGGGGGGCTGGCCCGCAGCCAGCCGGTCCAACACAGGTACACACATGGAGCTCCTGGAGTGACTCAGTCCTCTCCAGAGATCCATCTCATTCCACCCTCCTCTCACAGGGCACACAGACACAACACAGCAAAATAAAGGGTACTCACTTTGTGTCTAGATGAGAGGTTCTGCAATCTCTCCTTCGGGTGCCTAAATTCATTTGTATTCATTTGTCCTGGCAGTCAAAAACCTGACCGTTAATCACAGCGTGACTCCTTTGCAAGAGGGGGGCAGAAGACACCGGTCGCCGTTTTACACATTTGACAAGCTGGAGATGAAGTTCCAGAGGAAGAATCTCATGTTGATGCGCCTGTCAAGCCCGACATAAGTTCCTCCTGGCAGGCTGCTTTGGCAGAGTTTCCCTGTGCGAGTGTCTGTCGATATTCCCCTGTGTTTCATTCATTTATGCCGATCCAGAGTGAAGGGACGCAGCCCGAGAGAGAGCTGGGTTCTTGTGGAGGGGGTTACGGAGTCAGGAGCGTTTTACTCATCCCTTTCCTTTTTAAATGGGCTTTCTGTGGGTAAAGCGATGGCAAAACGCACCGCACGACCAGGTGTCAGGTTACAAACCCAGCGGCTGCACCGAGAAACTACACGCCTCCTCCAGGGGGGGGGGGTTATACATGGACCCTACCCAGAGCCCCATGCACCGGTAAAAGCACGAGCAGAGCTTCAAACAGGGAAACTGCTAAACAGGAAACGCCTCCAGAGACTTTAGATACATTTGTTTGGCTTTTTTACACAATTGAATTCATTCTTGTATAAGTTCATGTCATTAAGAAAAGCATTAAATACTGGGGAAATGTTGAGAATGCAGCATTTGTGTATGAAATGTTTTGCTAAAATAATAAAAGTATTGATTCCAAATTCCCAAAATTGCTCAATATTATTTAGGAGGCATACAGAAACTATTAAAGATAGAAATTGAAGTTAAACAAACCACAATTTACAAAAATACACATCCAGGTGGACAACAACAAGTAGGCTACCAGTAACAGTATTACAAAAATAAAAATAAGTGTAGCATCATAATCAGAATACCTTTATTCGTCCCCCAGAGGTGAAATTGACATTGTTACAGCAAAGGTAAAGAGCCAGAAAAATATTAATTTAGAGGCATGCATAAAATAGATTAAAATAGAAATTACGCAAATGACTATTTACTAAATACACATCAGTAGGCCTATCATTAAAGGTATATTTAAAAAATAAATAAGAGGAGTGATGTGATAGCAGCCACGGGATTAAAAGTGGAATTATATATCGCAGTTATTTCCAGATTTATGACAGCAGGAAACTGCAGAACAGGAACGCCTCCAGAAACTCCCCCTTCACCTTATTATCCCTCAATGTGGGGAATTATTTGGATTTGCAAATAATTTATGATAGTTTTGAGTCATTAAATCCACTTATTTGTAAGAGATATGCTGTTTGGGATTTACCAGCAAAGAATAACTTTATAAATCATCACAAACTTGGCAAGGGTGTCTCATCTCCCCTTGGATTGAGGAACGCATGAGTAACCATCTGCAGAGTACACACACACACACAGACACACACACACACACACACACACACACACACAACACACAGACACACAGACACACACACACACACACACACACACACACACACACACACACACACACACACACACACGTTTTCGGAAAGTTCGTACAAAGTGAAATTCCAGCTATATGTGCTACATGTTTGGGCAGATTGGCTGACCTCTGAAGTCTCCTTTTATACAAATAATCACAGGTTGAAGAATATTAACATGTTATGCAGTTAATGAGTTGGTAACCTCATGTCTTATTGCATCTATTGTATCTCAGATTGGATAAAAGGGTCAGCTGAATCAGATGTAAAATGAGGTTTAGAACTTTTTAGCATAAAGTTGGTTTCCTGTGGATTTCTTGCACCTTTTTCCTACGTCAGATATGCACGTTGAAATCAGTGTTGCCCATTGTGTTGGAGAAGTGTTAATAGAGAGGGAGCAGCACCTGGATGCTCCCACTACCTGAAGAGGGGTCACGCTGCAGGACGAGGCCTACCGAAGACCCCGCACAGCCACAAGAGCTAATAATTACACATCTGTTTGAGATGCTTCATGAACACGCAAGGTGATGAGACATTACGTGTTCTTCAAAAAAAAGGGAGAACAAGGAGTAAAAGGTTTTGAGTAGATGTGGTTTAGGTGAAAGCTGCCTACAATAAGTTCTGTAGATTATACAGAATAACATGGACTCATTGTTCTCAAGAGAAATACTCCTAGATGTTATTTTATTTTCATTTAATTTAAATGTTTTGAACACAAAGATATATTCATTCGAGGCAAAAACCTCAAATCTGTAGCAAGTAACACCAAATCTATTTGCAAAGCTAGATGACATAAATTGTAGATAAAATATGTTTTTATTGTGGGTGAGCCTTAATTCATATGTAAATGCATGAACAGCACTCAAAACTGCCACATCAGCGTTCCTTATTACTTTGGGCATTTCTGTGAAAAACACACCTGTTTGGAACTTCATCTCTTTTCTAAAAATGTACTTATCATGTTAAGCAATCCTGTTTTTATTGCATTAAACCAATTTGAAGTGGATAAATAGTATAATTTATTTAAAAAAAAAGCCAGATCTTATCACCTTAAAGTAGCTAAATCTGCATGTATCTAAACTCTCAACATGAATTGGCATTAAAGAAAACTGCTTGTTGAGATGAATGCTGCGGCTGCAGGATAAGAATGTTAGTGACTTGGCGTGCATTCGCCTGCTCTTTGAGTCCAGTTGCCCCAGGCCTCCAGCGCTGGAGGCTGGCCCTGATTGACTCTGTGTTGGGTGGAGCTGGGTGCGTGTGTGAGGCCATCTTTTTGCACCTCAGCCTCAGGCCGACGGTAAGCCGGCCTGGGGGGCGGGTGCTAATGGACGCAGGTCATTAACATCCTCTTTACAGCCCCCTTCACACACTCCGTCCCTTGTGTTTCAGCACTGGGTGCCACCCGACCCTCCCCTGTTTTTCCAATGAGCCCCCAATCTGCCCCCTCCTTCCAAAATTACAAACTCTGAGCTTGCTAGCGCGCTCACTGCCACCCCTTAAAGCTGCTTAATTATGGTCATTGGCACCACGTCTGAAAGCTCCCTTTATCCCCCCCACGCTCCAGAAATAGGTCCTGCTGCAGCACACAGGCAGCCCAGATCAAACGCTCCCCAAAGGGAAGGGGTCATTACTGGTGCGCAGGGCGGACGCAGCCCAACGGGTGCCGGGCCACGCCTCGAGCCCAAATTGCAGCCTGGGCCTGGTGAGGACACAGAACTGCTCTTTGATGATCGGCAGAGCAACAGCACGAGGCTGTTTGGATATCAGTGTTTACAGTGAGCTGTGTACTGTACATATAAACAACCAATACAGTGTTTTGCAGACTAAAAGCTAAGAAAATGGACTGGGCTTGGTTGGGTGTTCACAAGTTTCTCATGGTTTATATTTTTCTGTAAGCAGGGGTGGAGGAAGTATTCAGATGGTTTACTTAAGAAAAAGTAGCAATTCGTCATTGTGAAAAGACATGGTTACAAGTAAAAGTCATTCATTCAAAAGAACCAGAAATAAAAGTACTTAATTTTGCATTTTCTTTGAATTATAAAATATTTTTTAGAATAGTATACTGGTATATATTGATGAATTCATGTGTTCATCAATATATACCGGTATGCTAGCTTAAACTATAATATTTCATCCTAATTCAATTATGGATTAATAATGTAAATCTGCAGTTACTATAGTTGTGAGACAAATGAAGAGGAGAAAAAAGTACAATATCTGCCTCCTAAATGGGTTGTAGCGAAGTATAAAGTAAAAATAAAAATAATAAAGTAGAAATACATAAAAATGTTACTGAAGAACAGTACTTGAGTAAATGTACTCAAATGTAGAATAAGCAGTAAGAATTCACTCCAGGTGAAAAAGTATTAAAAATAACAAGGATTTTATGACATTGTATATGTATTTGTGACTATTTAAAACGCCTCAGGAAGCAGTGTGTTCAATGCAGGTAAAATAACCTCATGTCACCCAACAAATAAATGGGTTTGAAGGCAGTCCCCTGTGTGCCGGAGTGTTTTCCCGCTGGCAGTGCAGAGGTTACGGAGGTGGTGAAGCAGACAGTGCTGTCTCTCTCAGCTCCACCACACACAGAAACACTGTTCCTACCAGGAATGTGTGTGTATGCCGAGGGTGTGTGTCTCTGTGGTTTGTGTTTTTCCTTTACAGGTGGTTGTGTCCACTTGTGTGTGTTCCTGCTTCTGTCTCCTTCCTGAGTAGGATGGTTTTTGGGATGCACTCAGAGGTGGAAAGTGGATGTGTGTCTTTCTATTTGTATTATTATGTTCAGTTTTCTCTTTTCCTTCCTCTTTGTGCATTTTGTTATGCTAAATCGTCTCCAGTTCCAGAGGTGGAATGGAATGAAATGCATTTACTCAAGTACAGTGATCAAATGCAATTTTGAGGTACTTTACCTGCATTTTTATTTTATTTAATACTTCTACTCCACTACATGTATTTGACAGCTTCAGTTACTTCATAGATTCAGATTGTTAGCCAATACAAAATATAAATCAACAAATAAATTAGATTTGTATTTAGCTTAGCTCCAGGTTTGCCAGCTATGATAGACATTTGAAGAAAAATGTTCTTACATTTCTGCCACCTGTGTTCATCACTCCCTGTTTGCTTTCCCTCTCCTCAATATCTTTCTTTTTCTCTCTCCCTGTCCTCCTGTCATTCCTTCACCACAAGCATTTCCAATGCTGGCACCTCAGAGGAGACAGCCACCCGAAAGCTGTGCCACAACCATAATGAGCATGTTGAGTTCTCATAATAACACCAGAATAACCTGCTGGGGGAGACAAGCTGTTTTGGGGGGGGGGGGGGGGGGGGGGGTAGACTGAGACCTGGACTCAGTGACAGCAGCACACAGCTTGTTGAAGTGTGCAGTATGGACTTATATGTCCCCCTCTGTGCTGTGTTTAGATGGATTTCTGCAGTGCTTGCTGTTTTTCTTACTATATTTCTGTGTTTTGGGTTTGGCTAAAATGATGCACGTTTACTGTAATCGTAATACTGCGTCTTTCACACCTCACTGTTTATACTGTACAGGGATTATTATTAGGAGGGAGAGGGGAAGGTTGTGTATTTTTTCTTTTTTGGTAGACTAAATAATTTGGGTTAGTCTGGAGATTTTTACAACCCTGTGGCAGCTCCCAAAGTTAGCGCAATTCTGCATTGTAACAGATATAGATCATTTAAAGTGACAGTGGCAGCTCTTGGTTACAAAATAATGAATGTCTAGAATATCATTTCTTATTTGAATGTTTCTTATACCATCATTTTACCATTTCTTAATTCCAGTTCCATTATGAATGTTGGTGGCTGAGTTTAATTGTTTTTCCATTTAGATATTAAGGTTTAAAATTGAGTAAATCCTTTTAAAATTGCAACATGAGATTCTATTGGACACTTAAAAAAGTGGTGAACAAAACATTCACATTATCACCTTTTAATATCGTTTTTCTATGTAGACAGCAGGTGTTACGGAACATTATCCTTCATTTTGAGTTGTTTGAAGGGCCTTGATTCATATAAGTTGAATATTCTCTCTCTTTAAGCTTTGTTTTTGGTCTCCACCAACTCCTGAGGAAATCAGTCTTGTAAGCAGCTAAATGCTGCACGATGTTCACCAGCTATACTCTAAATCTACTTTTGGTGAAGAGCATGTAGTGTACAGTAAGTTTTTAGAGCTTTTTTAGGAAAAACAGCTTCCTTCTGAGGCGGGAAACAAACTATAAGAGTGGCAAGAGGAATCTAAAAAGTAAAGTTGTAGGCTCGACAGCTAAAAACTAAAAGTCGCTGTAAAAGCTGTGAGGCAAAGAGCTGCAGCTTCAGCTAGGAACTCTCTGTGGATTCCTCACTGTGTATAACATCCCCATTTGATTCATTGCTATCATAAAATTAGATATTATAACAGCTTTAAATATGTCTTGCACTTTGTTATGAATGGCATAATTGCATATATTAAATACGTACTCTGAGTTATTACAGGTTTCTGTTGAATACTCAATTTTACTGCATTTTACGGTCTGTTATTTATTTATAGCAGGCCGCTGCTATGGACACATTGAGTGGAAGCAATAAACTATTTTTTTTAAATCAATCAAATCATTTTCAACATTTTTCTTTGGAGCCGACTTATGACCCTTCTCTGCAACACCCTCCCCCAAAAATCACATCAGAGCCTTGTTTAAAAAACATTAATGTTCAGCCTTTCCTCCCCATCTTAGTCATTTCATCATCAACAAGTCACCTTTTGTGAATACAGGAGTGCACTTTTACACTGTGCAGGATATTTCTCCTGCAGGTAAGGCTTGTTTATTATGCAGGACAAATATCTTGCACTATGTGAAAGTGGAGCAGCAGATTCCTGGACAGTAGCTCCGGCCTCTTTTCATTCCTGGCATATTTTTTGGCAAGTCAGAAAGAATATTGACACAGGAATAAGTTGGCAACGGCAAAAAGAGCGCAACACGCTCGGAAGTTAGTCCGCACCTGCGTGGTATATAGACGATGTACTGTATATGCATACTGTAAATGTGTGCACAGGTATGCAGGGTAGATGTGAGAGAGGAATTGGCTACATTGAGTGCTGTGAAATTCCACCGTTGAAGCTCCTCCCTCCATAAACAGTCAGCATGTGTAGGAGAAGGAATCCTTATTTTAAATTCAAGTCTTTCACAGTAAAATGAAATCCCATCTGCAATAAAACCCCTTATTAAATCCAACTTTCATTTCCGACTCGCTGCTTATCATGTGTCACACAGATCCGTGATACCTTCTTATTCAGGACACTAGGCTCTGTATTGAATTTGCATGGGGCCACCAGAGACCCTGGTAGCCTAAGTGGGAACAGCAGTGAAACCTGCTCTCTCTGGCATAAAGTCACTGTTGGGATTCCAATGATGCCCTCTGTAAAAGGACTTCATTATGCTCTCAGAATATGGACTAGACAAATATTTGGCTTGGTCATTATGATGCTGGATCCACTCCCCCCACGGAACCAGCTCCTACACCAGGCTCAGTGTTTCTGCATCCCAGAGATGCCCCCCCCCCCCGGTCCCCCATTTACACCCCCATCTGCCCCCTCTGTCTCCTTCCTGACACCAAATGGGAAGAAATACAACCACATTACTGGAATAGCAAAAGAGAGGCAACAGAGGAACAGAGGAGGTATTACGCTGCCTCAGGGAACTATATATATTAATTGGCATAAATGTATGAACAAATATTTTAAAAATGTACACATTTACTAAAGATTATATTTAATGTATCAGGCCTGCCTTAAATATCAATACTTTTGATAATCAGAACACAACTATAATTTGGAGGCAAGTATTGTACTTTTTACTCCTCAACATTAATATAAAAATAGCAATTAACTAATGAATTATGATGTGTTAGCATTCATTACATTTCTCTAATTACAGTATATGCCAGTGGTATGAAACATTATTCGGAAAGAGCCAGTCAGGATAATGAACCGTTTTTGAAAGTGTATGTATTTGTTTATGCTCATACCTTTGTACTGTTAAAAAGAACGAGTGCAGGACTTGGTATTGCTGTTTTAAGTAAGAGGATTTCTTCTTCCAGTGAATGCAGGTAAATACTGCAGCTTGTGTGCATTTTATGTTGGCAGATTCACTGTGTGTGTATGTCTGTCTGCAACCACACTGTACACAAACTGTGTGTGTGGTGTGTGTGTGTGTGTGTGTGTGTGTGTGTGTGTGTGTGTGTGTGTGTGTGTGTGTGTGTGTGTGTGTGTGTGTGTGTGTGTGTGTGTGTGTGTGTGTGTGTGTGGTGTGTGTGTGTGTGTGTGTGTGTGTGTGTGTGTGTGTGTGTGAGTGTGAGTGTGAGTGTGTGTGTGTGTGTGTGTGAATTGCAGCCGTTAACTGTCCTGTAAAGCAAAACGGTTCCAGGCCGGTGGCTGTGCCTGGGAGTCACTTTCAGATGGTTCTGATAACGGGGTTTTATCTGACTCACTGTTGCCGCAGTGACTGCAGGAAATTGGAGAATTTTCCTGTGGACACATTTCACGGTGCCTTATTACCCTGTGTCCACAGCAGTGACATAACTTCTTCCTCCTGATGGTGACACAAGCCTTCACCATTAGTATGGCCAGAATGAACCTTTCTTATTATTAAAAGAAACTGGAGTCCTTACACAGCAAAATGTGGCGTAATGCTCTCTGTGGCAACAGGCTCTCCATCAATCACATCTCAAAGGTTCACAGATAAAAAGAGTTGCTATGAGGAAACTAAATTGGGTTTCCTGCAGGAAAACAAGCCCAGAGGTAAACATTCCTTATTCACTCCTATTTAATGCATTCATTTCTATATCCGTCATCTACATTTGATCAAACCTCTGCAGGAAAAGAACAGATTGAAGGTCTATCCATCAGAATTGAAGCCTCCCAGTGGGGAGGTCATGAGGAACGTGCAGAGGTGTCCCAGGTAACAAAGGATTATTTGGGCAGATGTCCTTATGCTCGGCTTTGTTGCATGCCAGAGTGCACGCACCAGCTGCCAATGAACTGCTTTACCTCCTCTTTCTCTACTTATGCTGCTTCTCTTTTACTATTTCCATGACCCTGCCTCTACCTCCTGCCTCTCATATGCCACGAGAGGACGCCAAGTTTGCAGAGGAGAGAGGAAGAGTTCATCCTGGCTGCAGAAGCCCTCAGGGCAATATAATAAACATTTCATTTCCTCTGGCAAGCAATAGGAAGGCTTATATCATGTTAAAGAGCAGCAATGGCGTCTGAAAAAAGCTTGTCATTCTGAGATTCTCCGGCCAGGTTCATTCCTGCAGTGGCATGAAGAGGCTTTTTATTCTGAAGAGACATTAACTTATTTTATAGCAGAGGGATATAGCTGCCTTATGGTAAATACAAAGGGACAGAGAGATTCAGAGAGATAGACATAAAGGAATCATTTTAGGAATGTTATATTAAAGGCAAGGGTATGATCTTAAGTAAAATATATTTGTTTGCAGGATCTGATATGAGTGTTGGGGACAGAATTTAGTATACAATTAAATGTAATAAAATGTTTATAGTTATTTCCATATTTGTTCTACTTCTGCTATATATTTGTGTTTAATGACTGTCAGTAATATTTAGCAGAACTTTTCTTAAAGGGGCCCTATCATGCTCATGTTCAGGTCTATATCAGTATGTAGTGTCTCTACATGTCTCCGTGCTTTAATGTTCAAAAAGCTCTTTATTTTTCTCATACTGCCTGTGCTGCAGCACCTCTTTTCACCCTCTGTCTGAAACCAGAGCCCAGTCTGCTCTGATTGGTTAGCTGGCCGGCTCTGTTGTGATTGGTCAACTGCTTAGAGATCTCCAGCCCCTTAGACAATCACGTACATTGTGTTAGAGCGCTAGCCAATAGAGCGGTGCAGGGATTACGTATGTTTGTAGGCCGACCCGGAAGTAAACTGCGCTTGGGTTCCCTCGACAAAAAGCAATGGGATTTCTCCATAGGATTTTGGAAAATAGCTTGAAATAAGGTCTGTGGAAAACAAACCTGTTTAATAAATGCACGTTTTGTTCAGCCGGATAATCTCCACAAGTCTACCCTACTTTTATAATTTTCAAATCATAAATCTAATCACCAGAAGCAAAATGCTAACGTTATGCTATAAACGAACTACAGCCGAGTACAGCAGGGTCGCACAACTTCAACGTCACACCAACTTAAAGTGGATATATTTATATATTTAAATGATATATTGTAGGGCCATACCTATATAAGGTATATTTATACGTTTCTGTTTTCAAAATACCAAACAGATTATGCATTTTAGCCATGCCTCATTTCGCTCTATGTGCTGTTTGCTGTCTACGGGTCTGATTCTGCTGACCACGCCCCCCTGCAGGAGAGGGGAGACGTGCTCTGATCAGCTGCTGGGCTGTCAGAAGAGGGGGAGAAAAAGAGATCTCCGTCCTCCGTGTTTCATTATATAGAGTCGTTATTCATTTGTTTTAAAGCTCAATAAATAACAAAGAAGACCTTTGACCGGCACTTTTCTAATTTTGTCCGGAAGATTTAAACTTTAACGGACATCTTGACCGGCGAAACAAACTGAAACTGAAACTCTGCCGCACGGTCCCCTCGTTCCTTGGAAGAGGCGGAGAGGTGGGTGTTTGTCATCTGCTGGTGGACTAACCGGAGAGAATTACAGTGCTTTCCTCGACGGGGAGGGATTGCATTGCAGCGGGAGCAAACGCTTGCCTCGGGGAGGGAGAAAAAAAGCCACAGCGGAGAATAAACAGAAGGGTAACCATGGTAACTATGGGCGGGAAGTCTTCTTCGCTGCTTTTGTGGCAGACTACAGCGCCACTTACAGGCCTGGCATATGTACTACAGCGTCTCCAGCGCTTTCGAACGGCAATGGCCGTGGCTGTCTCCTCCTGATTGGTGGAGTTGGCCCAATAGCCGTAGCGCCGTCCTGACATCAGTAAAGTGTTCAAATCTGGATCAGTTTTCATCAGATCCGTTGCAGCCCCTTTTTTAGAGATTTGGATATGGAGGAAAATAGAGAGGGTTGTGTTTTCTGACACTTGGTGAGTTCCCTGGAACACCGGGGACACATATTCATGTATAAAAGACGTACAAAAGTGCATTTTGCATGATAGGTCCCCTTTAAGATCGATATTCAAAAATGTGGATTCAAAATTGTACGAGTTGAAGCGTTTGTTTTAACAGTTTGCAAGAGCGCAGGTACTTGCTTTCAAGCAGAACAGGGGCAAACCAACTTAGCGGGAGTGTTTACGTGTTCGGTGTAATGACGTACAACGTCCTCGACAACTTCTGTAGTCCTATTCAGCCACTTGTTAACAACCATCGTTTTTCAGACACTTAAACTCTTCAAAAATCACCAGTGGGGTCACTGCTGATGTATTTAATGTCGTAGAACAAAACGTGATCCGTCTCTTAAATGTGTCAACCACAGACCTTATTTCAAGCTATTTTCCCAAATCCTATGGACAAATCCCATTGACTCTGAGACGAGCGAACCGGTAGTGGTAAAATGCTAACTCACTTCCGGGTTTTAGGACTCGTTCCTGCACCACTCTATAGAAGCGATAAAAGTGTTACATGATGTCACTATGTTCCGGATTGAAACAAAGGAGTCCAATGGAGGCGTTTCAGGCAGGGGGGGGGATTTTAGCCTTTGCAGACCATTTACATGCACACAAACCTTTAGAACACACTACAGGAAAGGGAAAACCCCAAAAAGCATAATACGGCCCCTTTAACTGTATTATATAATATAACAGCAAATTTAATACTGATTTCTCATAATTTCTGATTAACAAAATGTCAAAAGACCTTTTACAAGCCTTTCAACTATTATTAAACGTTATTACAGGGCTTGGTTGGCACATGGGATTTTTTGGGAAACCTTTTGAATTTGTACTTTTGTTCAGAGCCAAGCCACACATCCCATAGTGGTGGAAATAAAAACCATAGGCCTACCGATGTTTTAATCTCTCCCTTAAGAAGAGACTTTAAAGCACTTGCTGAGAGAAACCTTGCTGTGCTTTTTTCCTTTTTTTCCCATCATCACCATACCAAAATCCTCCCTCCTGTGTCGTTTTTTAATATCAGTGTAGCCGCTGCATCCCATAAACATGCCTCTAGCTGAACTTAATGGCCCTGAATGGTAATTTTGGAACATATATAAAAATAACACAAGGGCTTTTCCCCATTAACTGAACAGCAGTGATTTAATGAAAAGCAAGAAAAACAAGGGAAAAAGTAGAACAAAGCCACCTTTTCAGCTGAAGAGGTTTTTCATGCCAGAGCAGAGATGTTCGGCTGCTCTGTGACAGGATGCTATTTTCCTGACTTTCTAATGTTTGTTTGGCAGCCGTTGCATGCTCATTTAGCATTTCTGTGCTCTTTGAAGTGGGCATGGCGTGGGAGTGGGTGGTGCATAGGATGAGTTGCTATAATGTGGTAGCCCAAGGTGAGGCGTCAGTATGCTGGAAATTGAATTGACACAGGATACTATAGGAGGACCACGTCATTCAGTTAATTATTTAATAGTGTTTTAATGAAGCAAACATTTTGCAGCAGGTCCTATAGAAATGCTGGCTAGACTAACACATGAAACCTTCAAACTCTTCTCCTCTCAGCGCCAGACTCATAATTATTCTAACAGATTGTTACACCCAACACACATCACCATTTTCTCCCTAGCTTAAAATAAATACTAGTGATGATAATACTTAGGATTCCTGCGTTTACCAGCAGTGTATTTAGGTATGAAAGACAGACATCTTCTGTGATGCAGCTAGAACATCACAGAGTATGTTAGATGTCTGGGGGACTATTTTCTTCTGGGATAATAAGCACCCATTGCTGCCCTCACCCCTTAAATCTTAGTTTCTAATCTGAGAACTGCACCTTGCCCAATAACGTTCCCATCTTTAAGAACAGATTGTTGAATATTGTCACCTCTAGGTCCCTGGGTTTCATCACATTTTTAGCCACGCTAACAGTGTGGCTCCAGGGATGGTTATATCTGTCTGTTGGCCCACTATTTTGGTCCAGACTAAAATAACTAACAACTTCTGGATGGATTGTCATGACATTTTGTACAAACATTCATGTTTCCCAGAGAATGTTTTGAATGACTTCTTTGGTAATCTTACGACAATTCTCGTAATACCAACAGCAGTTTAAAATGTTTGGTTTAGGTTGAAATATCTCAACAAATATCCGATGGAGGAAATTTGCTTAAATGTCCCAAGAGAATCTTCTGAATTGTAATATACCAGCATGATTTAGTCAAGTAAATCTTGGGCAGACATTCTTTGTTCCCAGCTGATGTGTCCTCATGGGGGCCCTTTTCTCCAGCACCAACAGCAGGGCAACATTTTTGACTAGAGAATGCCATTCCTGAAGAAATTGCTAGTGGGAATGCTTTATGCTGAAAAGCTGACGCTAAACTGCTATGCTGAAATGTAATGTGTAAGAAGAAAGTGAAGAATTTAGATTGAAATGATACATGAATACTGGGGGCTTGAATGTGTGATGAGAGAAGAAAAGAAAGTAAAAAGGCTTGGAAAAGCAGCAGAATATTTGAACTGCAAACTTTTGAACTAACTTGATGGCGAATGATCTGTCGCCATGCCAACGGCATTTGATGACATCCCATAATACGCTTAGATGCGTTGATGGCTGCATCGTTTCCAAACCTGTGAAGTTTTGGGCCGTTTGGAGCATTTTCACTGAAGTTATGAGAAAACCGTGTTTCATGGCGAGCATTGTGTTGCCATGGCAACGGTATTTGAAGAAATCTCAAAACTGTCCCGTAGATGTCTTCACGGCTGGACTGTTAGCACACATGTGAAGTTTGAGCACTTTTTGAACATTTTCATAGGAGCTATAGCGACATCGTCTTTTATGGCGAGGGATGGAAACGGCATATGATGAAACCCCATAATTGACATAGAGCTGTTGAGGGCTGGACCGTTAACCATTATCTGAAGTGTGGTGCTGTTTTGACCCTTTTCATAGGCGTTATGACAACATTGTGTTTTATGGCGAGGGATGCGTTTCCATGGAAACGGCATATGGTGAGATGTCAGATTTGACGTAGAGCTGTTGAGGCATGGAGAGGTGATATACAGGTGAAGATTGTGGGACGACCGGACCGTGTCCATTGGAGCTACAGCGACATCGTGTTTCATGGCGAGGGATGCGTTTTCATGGCAACAGCCTATGGTGAGATCTCAGATTTGGCGTAAAGCTGTTGAGGCATGGACCGGTGATATACAAGCGAAGTTTGGGGGACCATCGGACCGTGTCCATTGGAGTTACAGCGACATCGTGTTTTATGGCGAGGGATGCGTTTCCATGGAAACGGCATATGATGACACCCCATAATTGACGTAGAGCTGTTGAGGGCAGGACCATTAACCTTTATCTGAAGTCTGCTGCTCTGAGCATGTCAGTTGGAGTGATGACATCATCGTGTTCCATGACACAGGTGTTTATATTTGAGCTAACGACGTGTGCAGAGATCAAAGGTTTGCATTGTTCTGAATGAGAGATAAACCTCTTACATGTGAACGTTTTGTGGAATAACCGTAACAGATATCTGTGAAATTTCAAAACGTGAAGCTTGTCAAGGAAGTTGAGTATCTGAAGTGTAATTCCTGTAATTCCTGTGTACTTTAATAATGTGGCCTGCTGTGAGGAAATATCAGCCAGAAATTACAATGGGTTTTAATGGAGACATGTTGAAAGTTTTTGTCACTTCATGCCCTCAAGAGGCATTTTGCTTAATTATTTGTCATTTTTCAAGCTACGAGATGTTTTCCTACGTTTGTCATGAAAAATTATGTCTCAGGAATGTAGGGTTTGGGAATTATGGCAGTTTTAAAAGAAAATATGAAGGCAAATTTCAAGATTTCCTACCCTCTAGCTGTGACATCACGCACTCTAGTTAATGTTAAAATCTGAAGAAAGCCTCTTTACCAAGGTCTGAACATTGTTTAATATCTCTAAAAGTAAGAATCAGATTTAAAAGTTGTGTTACACGAATAATGTCAGAAAGATGTGTAACATTTTAAAGTTGGAATGAGGTTTCTGAGTGAAAGTATGAAGGAACAGTTAGCAGTTGAAGTCGCATGAAGATTTGTTGAAGTCTGAAGAATTTCTCCATTGACTTCCATGTTAAAAATGTGATAAATGATGGGATGTATCTCTGGAATTATGAAAGTTATGAATGAGAAAAGTAATAGCCATCGATTCCCGACCGAGCTGAACGTTTTGATGTTTGAACGGAGTTTCTGCGATGTTCAATGCGGGAGGAGAAGAGGTGCAAAATTCCGGCGGAATAATAAACTTTTTGTCCGTAGAATAACATATAGTGGGAATGCTGTATCAGCATTCCCACTAAATGAAGTGTGAAATCTCTCGAAATCTATGCAAAGAAATGCCCTTAAATTTGGGACGTAGATGTTCCAAAAAAAATTATCGTACCAACTATACAGATTAACTGACTTTTCATCTTCTGCAAAACTAATGATAATCCTAAAGGCCTCAGCAATACTTAGTTTGGTGCTAATTAGCTAATGTTAGCATGCTAACATGCTAAAGGTGGTGAGCCCTGTAAACATTACCTGTGTGATGTCTTGAGTGGTGGGTAGCTTTTACCTTGGAGGAGTGATTGCAGTAAATGAAGACAACAAAACATTGTTTTCCAACAAAAATTCAGTGTATTCAGTCTTCTTATAATATCTCTAGTTATTTCTCACAGACAAACAAAACAAAAAGGTACTTTGAATAAAAACTCTAGCTGTCTTCGGTGTAACTAAAAACCTCTATACTACTATGCTAAAACTATGTACTCGGTCTGTTGCTCCTTTCCACATTTAAACTATTTTATTAGGTAAATCAGCTCATCTGGTTCAGCTGGGCAGCAGCCATTATCCTGATTGCCTTGCTGACTGGGTTTTGTAGTCTTTTACTGGATGCCATGGTGGTTTGTAGTCCTTGTTGCATCAACCAGGAGGGAATATCTCCTATTTTTGACATTACTGTACCTCTGATGACATCCCACCTGTTTAATACCAGCATACACATATTAGTAGCTATTGTTAGCATTTAGCTCATAGCATAGTGGGTAAAGTACTGTTCCTGCAATCTAGATTCTAGAGCTCATTCCTAGACAGCATAAAACAGTTATAGTATATATATATTTTTTTTAGGGCAATCATTCCTCCAACATAAAATGCTTTAATTTGTGCTTTTGCTGCAATATTAGAGAAGTATTTTCATGTTGCCAGTGGAATGCACATCCCTGTGAGAGCATATAAATGATAATGATACAGCAGCAATCAACCTTTATGGTGCAGAGACTCTGTGAGAACGGAAGCAGAATTGTTGGGTGTGGAGGTTAAGCCTAACATGAAGTGCCCACAAAGACATCTGTTAAAAGGACTGAGGGCTTTTGGAGGAGGAGAACAACATATTTTAGTTGATTAAAAGAACCACAAATACAGACATTTGTAGAGGATGTTTTGCTGCTTTTTAGTTATATCTCTCACAGGCTCCGCCCTCTACTGGACTCTATGGGTACTACCTTATCATGCAAGCATTCACCTACTGAGACTTCTATAGACGTAGCCGGCCCCGGGGCGGGCCTACCTGAATGCGCGCGCATCTCACCGTATAAAAGGAGGCCTCGCCTCCTGACCATCATCCCTTTCTCTTCAGCGAGCAGAAGTGAACACTGAGCAAGAAGTGAAAGAGGGCGGGGGGCGGGCTGCCCGACCTCGGCAGGCTCCGCAGCAGCAGATAACGGCCGGGTGGGGTGCTCCGTCTTCGCGGAGCTGACTGGCGGGGGGAGGAAGCGTCTCGACGGGGGGAGAAGGTCTCTCCACCCGGGACACCAGGGCGAATCCCGCCTCCTCCCTATATAATGCACAGATCCCTACGTTGTCTAATAAACCTTTGGTTGATCTGTATCCAAGTCTGATGCGGCTTTCACACCAGCGCTTTTCCCTTTCTAGCTCCTAGCTAGAGCTTTTCTGGTTCAGCTCCGGTTTCCCTTTTCAGCTCCCGCTCTGTTCACACCGCCCAGCTGCCGCTGCTGCGTCATGACGTCACTGTTTACATCGCTGATTTTCTCCCCAACGGAGCTCGCAACAACAACAACGGGGGGGGGGACTGCGTCGGGTCGATGATCGTGTTGCTTTTAATCATACGAAGCCAGATTAAATTAAATAACGACTTCTCCAACCTTATACTTTTCTCCAGAGTGCCGTGGTTCATTGTTTATTAATGTGTTTCAGCGGCATTTACCGACCGCTGCAGTGCTGGCTGCTCTTCCACGGGAGTGTATTCTCCCGTTAGCTCCGGGTTAGCTCACACGGCTCTAAAGTATTCACTGTCTGACTGTCACACAAGCAGCTGATACATATCCCCAGTTCCCCTTAAGTGAATGTGTGTCAGTCTGAATTGACGCTGTTTGGCATCACAACGCTGTTATGAAAGTTTCTCTGGTATAACATGGGTGATGTTAGCATAGCAGCCGAAGCTAAACTGACTACTTGCTAAGCCGTTTTCTACAGGCACATTTTACCGGCGTATTTTTCATTATGATTCTACTTGTGATAGTCGGACATGACAACCTGTGCAGCCCATGTATTGATTCCATCCGATAGCTGCTATAATAACAAACAAAACGTCTGCCTGCTCTCCACAATGATCAATAACAGCGAACGGATGGTCAAAGTAAGGTACAAATAAACAGAATCACACAAAGCCTGGTTAGTGTTGCCTGACTTTATAAAGTGGTTGCCTTCTAGCAGTGGCGAGCCGTCAGGGCCCTCTAGGCCCTCTGTGAGGGCCTAAGATATTCTAAAAAGTAATATTTAAAAACATTTAAAAAAATATATTTTTTTTAAATATATATTTTTTTAATATTATTTTTGTTATATTTTTCATTAGTTTTACAGAAAAAAAACTTGATTTAATTGTATTTAAAATAACATTTCCAAAGAAATAAATCCTTCGAATCTGCCTGTTCAGTCTCTGTTGAATGTGAAGGGTTACATGAAAGAATCTCGTCTGGCCCTCTCTGCGATTCACAGAGGGCCCGCTATAGTAACTGAACGAGAGAGTAATGTCAAATGACAGTACAATTGACCAATCATATCTTCCCTCTAAATGGGTGGGTTTTATTATCGCGGACTTTATGACAAGTTCCACCCGCTGTGAAACTTTTCTTGTTTCCAGAGCAACAACAACTTCCTGTCAACAGCGTGAACTCGCCTTCAAAATAAAAGCATGCCAAATTACACTTAAGACATACAACTGCAACGAAAGTAACAAACACAATGCAATATCATTTTCAATGTCAAAGAACACAAATTGGGTTCACAGGTGTTGTTTTGTGTGGTAGAGGGTCGCTGTCATTGATGCGTTTTGCACCCTGGGCCGTTGTTTTGATATTCCGCTGAAGTATACGCTGTGACGTAATAACTCTTTTTTTTTCTTTTTTTTCGAGGGAATTGGTGGGGGTCAGAGGGCCTAGGTATAAAGCTCACGGCTCGCCACTGCCTTCTAGTCACTTTGCTCAGCGCTACTGCTTGTAGGCAGGCATGACGAGACTCTTCAGTCGACCCATGTTCAGGGGAGGTGGGTTTAGTTTCCTGCACGCCTCGACGTAAGAGAGACGTAAGCGACGCCGCGTCATAGCTCCGAAGCTCTTGCCTCTAGACCGACAATTTTTTGGAGCTGGAAATGAACCGCATTCCGGAGCTATGACGCGGCGCCGCTGCGGTGTGAACAGGAAAAAACGGCGCTTTTCCAGCTCCAGCTCCGAGCCGGAACGGGTCACCAGAGAGTATCACAGCTTCATAGCTGGGGCTCCTAACACAATGTTATGGGGAATGGAAACTTCAGACCTATTCTAGATCTCCGCAGCCTGAATCGCCACATTGCCTGCAGAAAATTCCGCATGTTAACTATAAAATAGTTAATGGGGCTAGTGCAACCGGGCGATTGGTTCACCACCATCGACCTGAAAGACGCGTACTTTCATGTGGAAATTGCTCCGGAGCACAGAAAGTATCTGCGTTTTGCCTTCCAGGGGATAGCCTACGAGTACAACAGATTACCGTTCGGCTACTCCCTATCCCCACGCACGTTCAGCAAATGTGTGGCCACTGCGCTCCAGCCGCTGCGCGTCCATAGCATGAGAGTTTTCTTTTACCTAGACGACCTCAGGTCCAGGGAACAGGCAATGCTATGCACAGCGCAATTGATCCTACACCTAACCAAGTTGGGCTTTGAGATCAATTGGAAAAATTGTATTTGGGAGTGGTGCTCGATGCAGGCGCACTGGGCGCCACCCTGTCAGAGAGCAGACGTGCGTCCCTGCTTCGGGCGGTTCGCAGGCTGCGACAGGGGGCAACAGTGACGGCTTTAAATGTCATGCAGACTCTGGGTCTCATGGCGGCTGCTCACGTTGTGGTCCCCCTCGGGTTACTGCATATGCGCCACCTGCAGAGGTGGTTCTCCAGCCTGCGTTTAGATCCCAAGAGGCAAAAACGACATCTGTTGACCATCCCCCCCTCAGTGGAGGGCAACCTCCAGTTCTGGGGGCCCCCGGATCACCTCCGGAGGGGGTTTCCACTGGGACGGGTGTCCTCCTACATCACAGTGTTCACGGACGCGTCCAGAACAGGATGGGGAGGGACCTGCCTGAAGAGGGCTATAGGTGGGCGCTGGTCTCTAATGGCGCATTTCCACTACAGCGCGGAGCTCGCTTTAAGCGTGCCGTGTCGTGCCGTGCCCGTTTTTGGTTGCGCTTCCACTAGGCCTAGTCACGGCCCGGCCCGGCCCGGGGCCACTTTTTCACCTCTTTTCTGGCCCGACAAAATTGTGGTTCTATCGGGGCCAACAAACAGGGCTGAGTCGGGCTGAGTATGCTAAACTAGAGAGAGGATAGCTGGCAAGGGGGCTACAACTACAACAAGATGGACATATTTGACCGTGATTTAATTGTAATACACGTTTCAAAATGATGCCGAAGTAACAACATACTGATACCGGTTAGTAAAAACCATGAATTAATGCTTTGTCAAGTCTGCAGACAGACGGCAGGCGAAAAACCTTTTAAAATGCGTGTTTTTCTAGATGGAGATAAGATGGCTACGCTAACGCAGTATATGCTCCGACCGTCCACACTCACAACAACGGCCTATACAGACATAAATAAAGCAGCGACTGTATTCACCATGACACAGGCAGTCTGTGGTGTGTACTTGTTTAACTTTTGTCGAGTTTCTGAACATATATAAGGAGCTGTGAGCTCTGAGTGCTAACAGCTAACGGCTGTGTTGTTTTTCTGGAGTTCTCATTGAAGATGACGTCACGGCTCCGCCTACACTGCGTTACTATAGTAACTACCCCAGTTCCTAAACTGTAATGGAAGCGCAGCATGAAGTGAGTCGGCCCTGTTAAGGCCCAACGCGGCCAAGCCGTACCGAGCCGTACCGAGTGTGGCCGAGGCCGACCGTGTAGTGGAAATGCGCCATAACAGAAACACGGCACAGTAACCTCCTAGAGCTACGGGCAGTAGTGTTGGTCCTCCAGCATTTCAAGCCCCTAATTCAGGGGAGACATGTACTGGTCAGGAGCAACAACAGCACCACAGTGGCATACATCAACAGGCAGGGCAGAGTCCGCTCCGCCGCCTTGTTGACCACAGCGGAGGAGCTGTGGTTATGGGCCTCAGAGGTGGTGTTGTCTCTGAGAGCCCTCCACATCCCGGGACTGGAGTACAGGGGGGCCGACCTCATGTCGAGGGGCAGCCCCCTGCCAGGAGAGTGAGTGCTTCACCCGGAGGTGGTGAAGCAGGTCTGGGCCCAGTTCGGGAGAGCAGAGGTGGACCTGTTCGCCAGTCGGCGCAACAGCCACTGTGCCCTGTGGTTCTCCATGGCTCTGAGCGACGACCCGCCCTTGGGGGTGGATGCGTTCGCACACGAGCCATGGCCAAGAAAGCTGCTCTACGCCTTTCCACCGCTGCGTCTCATTCTCCCTCTCTTGGGGAGAGTGAGGCGAGAACGTCTGTCAGTCATCCTAGTGGCTCCGGATCGCGTCGGGGCACCGTGGTACTCAGAGATGACACAGATGAAGGTGGGCCAGCCCTGGGCGGTTCCCCAGTTCTGGGGGGTGATGTCTCAAGAGGCAGGTGCAATCGGGGCGTTACCCACTCTGGGCCAACCTCTCCAGGCTTGGCTCCTGAGAGGGACAGGCTGAGACAGGGTGGATTGTCTGACAGTGTTATTCAGTCTATCCAGGCAGCTAGAGCGGGATCCACCACAGCCTGTTACAGGCCAAAGTGGCTGGGATTCCAGCGATGGTGTGAGGAGCGGAGAATAGAGCCCCTATCTTGTGAGTTGGGCTCTATTTTATCCTACTCACAGTTACTGGTGGACAGAGGGCTTGCTCATTCTACAGTGAAAGTGTATGCAGCAGCCATCTCGTCCTGCCATGAGGGATTTGGCGTCAGGTCAGCCTTTTCCCAGCCACTGATGTCGCGGTTTTTACAGGGGGTCAGGAGGCGGCGCCCAGTAGTGCACGCCTCCGCCCCGCAGTGGGACCTGCCGTTGGTGCTCGAGGCTTTGGTCACATAACCATTTGAGCCTCTGGAGCTCTCCTCCCTGAAAGCACTGTCGTGGAAGACAGTATTGCTACTTGCCTTAACGTCAGCCAAGAGAGTGTCCGAGTTAACCACTCTGTCGGTGCACCCGAGTTGCTTGTTGATCCGGGGTGACCAGAGCGGGGCGACACTCAGACCGTACCCCTCCTTTGCACCCAAGAGCCTAAGGAGTGCGTTCAGGTCGAGGGCTATTCAGTTAGGGGGTTTTAGTCTTCCACCCCATGGTGGGGCCAGGGAAGCTAAACTGCACCTCCTCTGCCCGGTGCGTGCGCTAGCATGTTATGTGGAGCACACGGCTGCCCTTAGATGCACTGAACAGCTGTTTGTGTGCTTCGGGGGCGGGGTGGCCGGGAAAGCTCTGTCCAAGAAACGCCTGGCAGGCTGGCTCTGTGAGTGCATTGCACATGCCTACGGACAGGCGGGGAGAGCCTGCCCCACGGAGGTCCGTGCACACTCCGCACGGGCTGTGGCTGTGTCAACAGCCTTATTTAACGGCGTGAGTGTGGAGGATATATGCACGGCGGCGTCTTGGCCAACGCCAGGCCAACGCCAGGCCCCTTCATAAAGTTTTATCTCTTGGACATGTCTGGCTCTTTCTCCTCGTCTGTGCTTGCTGGGGCAACACAGGACTGGTGAGGAGGGGGGGGGGGTCTGTGGGTCAGTGGGCATCTGACCCCCTCCCCGGGCGTAATGCGCTTACAGTTTTTTCCGGGCCCCCTGTAGGGTCCCGGGGTACGTAGTGCGTAGGGGGGGGGAGAGCCACACTATAGTCCACACTATAGTCTGCACACACTCTGCACGGGGTCAGTGTCTGAGTGTGGGGGACATGGGGGCACTTGCGCTCTCCCCGTGCTCCTTAGGGACTCAGGAGAGGTGGTGCATAGTGAACCCATACAGGGCTGGGGACTTTCTCCGTCTGCCTATGGGCGGACGGACAGGGAGCCCTCAGCACTGTTTCCGAGCACACTTTTCGCGAGGTAAGCGCGTCAGGGTGTGCTCTGTCAGCCGCAGCCCGGACTTCTCCACGGTTACAACCGAGGGAGAGGTGAGTGAGGCGCAGCGGCTGCTAAAGCCGGTCAGGGACAGTGAGGTGGAACGGTGTTGTTGGACGACAGTGCGTGTATACATCGGGGCTCCGCCCACTGTACCCATAGAGTCCAGTAGAAGGAGGAGCCTGTGAGAGATATAACGAGGGGTTACGTATGGTAACCCTTGTTATATAAGCACAGGCGGAGCCCTCTACTCGGGGCACTGTCTGTCCTATACCGCTCGCTGAAGAGAGGTGTAGGATGACGGTCAGGAGGCGAGGCCTCCTTTTATATGGTGAGATGCGCGCGCATTCAGGTAGGCCCGCCCCGGGGCCGGTTACGTCTATAGAAGTCTCAGTAGGTGAATGCTTGCATGATAAGGTAGTACCCATAGAGTCCAGTAGAGGGCTCCGCCTGTGCTTATATAACAAGGGTTACCATACGTAACCCCTCGTTTTGTTTTAAGCACACCTTTTCAAAGATATGTCATCCTAGGCATCATTTATACTGGGGACGCTGGGGACATGTCTCCACCACTTTGTGAAATGGCCAATTTTGGCTCCACCACTTTTGGAAATGGCCAATTTTGTCTGTTTAAAATGTTCTGACAATAGCGTGCACAAAGAATTGTACACTTTGAGAAAGGTTTAATTGCACAAGAGAATATGTCCAATCTCGAGGACTGTCCACACTTTTTGGGTGTATTTCTGGTAACCCAAGGGGTGCAGTTTGGACCTGCGAAAGGTTAAATATTAGTTATAATTTAATAGAGAATAAAGCAGAGGTGTGGACTCGAGTCACATGACTTGGACTCGATTCAGACTCGAGTCACCAATTTGATGACTTTGGACTCGACTTGACAAAATCACAAAACACTTGCGACTCGACTTGGACTTGAACACCAATGACTCGGGACTTGACTTGGACTTGAGCCCTCTGACTTGAGGTGACTTGATAATTTAACATGCCGATCGCGAGATGCCGCTAGAAGAGCAGACTCCCGTCGGGGAGAGCAGAATCTCCAGCCGCTTCTACTGAGAATCCTTGCAGGCAGGGGCGGGTCTTTATTTAGCTGGGCCACCATGCGGCCAATCATATGTGAGGACACACTAGGATCATACCATTATGTGAAAGAAGGGTGGGGGGCAGACGCTCCAAAGACAGCAGGTGTAGTGGTACAGGCCAGCTACACAGAGCGACGGGGAGACGGGGAGCCGGATTTAAATGCAAGCGCGTCGGAAAAAGTCAAGAAATTAGCGAAAACCGAAAAAAGAAGCAGCATTTGGCTGCATTTCAATGATATTGGAGAAAGCAAAGCTGAGTGCAGGATTTGTAAAATGAAAATAACCTTCAGAGCAGGGGTTTTTTTTGGTAACCACTCAGGATTTATTGTCAGAGGTGGGAGAAGTTCAGATCTTGTACTTGAGTAAAAGTACCAGAGTGTAGGAATACTCGGTTACAATAAAAAGTCCTGCATTCAAAATGTTACAAGTAAAAGTACAAAAGTATTAGCATCAAAATACAGTTAAAGTACCACCTGCAGAGGGATCTAGATTCAGGTGTTCTTTTCCCCATAGAGACGCCTCGCTGCACATTATCCCTTGCATAAAGATAGATCGTGGGTCCCTTATAACATGTTGAACACAGTGGAAATAAACATTCTGGTTACCTCAACATCAGGGATCTTATACATTAAACTCCTTCTGAATCAAACGGTAGCATTACCTTACTGATCCCTCTTACAATGGAAGAAAACACGTTACTTTACCAGCAGAGAGAAAATAGATTATTACAGTATTAATGTGACTAATAAAGAGCAGTTTAATTATTAAGTATTATTCTGTTGATGGGTGTCATTACATTTGGTGAAAAGCACATAATGACTTGTTTAAGACTCGTTTTGTCAAAGTTTAGGACTTGGATTGACTTGAACTGGCCCATCCTGACTTGAGACTTGACTTGGACTTGAGCACAAAGACTTGAGACTTGACTCGGACTTGAGCGCAAAGACTTGAGACTTGACTCGGACTTGCAAAACAATGACTTGGTCCCACCTCTGGAATAAAGTCATTGTTGCTCCCACTTTGCTGCAGTATAGCATAGTTACTGCACTAGATGTCAAACAAAGTATTGTAAGCATTATGTATGTGTGTATTGTTTGCAGGGGAGCTTAATGCAGCACTGGTTTTTTTAAATCAGAAAAAAGTGTTTACACAACTTTTTCTAACAAAGTTTTCCATGCATGCCTGATAACCATATAAGTAATTTTAGGAGTCCGAGCTGAAAAAGATTACGATTTTATAAAAGACTGTTTGTAAATGCCTGCAGGGGTCAAATTAAACCCTTCCTGTAAAACATAATTTTATTGACTCAATAACTGTTGTTTTTAAAAGCGATCAGTTCCAGAATCTGAGCATTAAAACAGATGCAAGCTTGGAGGTGAGCGGCTAATACATCACCAACATATTTGGGAAATAATTACAGCATAGAGTATGAACAATAAGTGCCTCTCTTAGACAGAACAAAATTGCCTTTTCCATAACATCACTGTAACTGAAGCTGCTTTTATTGCACATTTCCACCACGCAGCCTCACATTGTCTTCATTGTGCATTTCTGCTGGTTTCCACTTTCTCATTCAATGAATGACACATGAGAAGATTTATGCTGGGCCCTATAATGAGCTGGGTTAATCCGAATAAGAATGTTTTTCTGGGTGGTGATGAACCCTTTGAAAAAGTGCATTGGGATGTAATAATCGCCAGGATTCTGTTATTGTTATTTAATATGACTTTTTCTAGTTTTTTCTTTTGTCTTACCTTCATTTGATGGATAATTCAAAGTCAAAGTCAACTTTATTGTCAATCTTTCAGTTTGTGTGTACACAGACAGAGAGATCGAAATTCCATATCCCACAATCCTGAATACATTGAGTGTTTTTTCAACCTTTAGCAGGATGTGGTTCCATTTTATATGCCAAACATTTCATAAATCCAGCAATTAAGAGTTTTCAAGCATGTTAAGAATAAAATACTTTGTACTTTATGCAGTCTGATTTAAAAATGTTTTTGTTTAGTTAACATTGTATATATTGTGGTCACATTTGAGTGAATTTACACTGACAAATAGCAAGACAGAGGGTAAATTACAAAAGTGAAACTCAAATAATCCCAGTTACTGCATTGAAGACTTTTCAGTGAGTCATATTCGGAAATTAAACTCCAGGATTTCCCAAATGTTTCAGCTGAACACTGAAGGCTTTATACTCCTCCTTTCTCTGGAATAACTGCTCTAGTTTTATTTTCAAATCTTTAAATTGAAACATCAAAAACTCTTGACAACTATTTGATGGATTGACATGAAGTTTCAGGATATTTCAAGACATGACATTAGCTCTCTCTGTGATCCTCTATGTGGGGATAATACTCTATATATAAAGTGCAGTTAAGGAGTGAATTGGTCTTCATGGAAAAGCAGTGTCCACGCTAATGACAGACAGTGTGATTCTCTTCCAAACAAACAGTCTCTCAGAGCTCATGCCTTGCTTTGTGTTGGACTGGACTCCACTGCACATGGAGCCATGTTAATCTGCGGCTCTGGCACATAGCAGGAGTGACTTATACTTACATTGAATACAGTCTCTATGTGCCTCTGTTATTTCTAAGGGAGGGAGAGAGACGTTGCCATTTCCAGTGGTAGTCACTGAGGAGCGCTGGCCTCTCGGAGAACAGGAGGCTGTGAAACGCTCAGGGCTCCTTGCGTGTTGGAGTAAACACCCTCTTTTGGTCCAGGGCCCCTCCAAGGGTCAATACACTGTTACATCACAAAAGCTGGATTCATGCTTAGTTGCTCCAAGGTCTAGAGGAGGAGAAGAAGAAGGGCACAGAGCTGCCTCTCATGTGCTCTTTGTCACTTTTATATGACTCTCCCCTACCTTTGCTATTCTTGTTCCTTTTATCTCCCAATCACTTCCTTTCTTCATTTTATTTCATTTCGCTGATGCTTTTATCCAACACGATTTACAATCAAGGAAATCAACCATTACGATACAACGCTTTAGCTTTAATAAGCCAAACCATTATAAGTACTAATGCTGGCTTCAAATAAGCTAAACCTTTCTAAGGCTTACAGAATTGAGAAGTTGTTTGAGAGCCTTTCTAAATGTATAAATGTGTTTTCTTTCATTTTGTTTTCTGACGTCCTGTTTCAACTAACTATGTTTTCTTGTACCTTGACTGTAAATACAAATATTTAATAAGCAAAACAGGAATAGGAAGTGTAGGATGAATAAGATGTGTGTCTTCTGTTGACCGACAAACTTAGAAATCGGTTTGGGAAACATCTAAAATACTTTCTGAACATTTCAACAACTACAGTAGCATGTCAGAGAAGGAATATTGAGCATTTTTCAAAGTTTAGTTTTTAGTTTTACATTAACATGAATCAGACTGCAAAAATGCCTGTGATGCCAGGGATTGAAGGGCCCGAAGAGGAACAATGCTACCTCTGCTGGCTGTGTGTGCACAATGCATGCTGCAGTCATTAAGGTGACATATTAGAAAAATATCTGGATTTGTGAAACTTGGGATAGAAGAGAGTCAAATATTACAAAGTGATGTGAACAAAATGCATATGACCTTAAAGCAAAGAAGGAAATATTTCCACAACAAGAAGTGTATGAACACGTACAATCCGATAATCTGCTTTTACAAGCAGAGGGCTTGTTACTGAAAGTCTAATAGTCAAGAGACAGAAAGAAAATTAGTAGCTAGCAACAGCCTACTATATTTTTCTTTGAGCATATACAATAATTAACTTTATATATACGTTCCCAAACCCAATGCTTAGCCATCTCCAGCTGTGTATTTTTGGTGCCAGCGACCAGGCGGAGGCCACTGTCATTTCTCAGGCCTGTCTCTGATGAAGCCTCCTGCCTCTAACCGCCACACTTGTCCCAGTAAACCAAACCGTAATGACAGGCTTGTCTAAAGTTGGAGTCTGTAAAAATGCCTCTGGGCACTTCTACTTGTCTGTGTCTATTTCCTTAATTTTCTCTTTTGAGCTTCTATGCTTTTTTATATTCCTGGTTTTTGCTTCCGGTTATGTGAGAATAATGTTATTTCAGCCATAAAAGAAAAAACTGGCACCCGGACAATTGTCGTGTGCTTCCAGCAAACAGAAATAGAAAATAATTGTGCAATTTATAAAATGTGATTTCACCTCTTCCTTCTCTCAGAGGCAGGCAGGATGCAAGCTCAACTCAAGTCCCGGTGGGGGCCATGTTTTTTCTTTTTCAGGGCCTATTTTGAATGGGGCTCTTTCTACAAAACTCATTAATATCATAGTACAGTCACACCTATATTCGCTCGCTGAACTTCCTGCAGAAATCCTAACAGGTCGGAAAGAGACAGATGGACTTTTGAGAATTCCTCGTGGTTGCCTCCCACTAGAACAGCCAGCCTGTGTAGAGCCGGGGCTCAGTCTTATGAAGGGCCCTCACTAAGGCATCACTGAGACCCGTTTCACAGAAAACATCCATCAAAAGGCTTCATTTAACTAGAGATGAAAGATGAGCCTTTTAACTCCTTCCTCTACCCCGAGCCTGGCCTGTTGACTCTCTCATCTGTTTACGAGCCGACACACAAACATCGAAAGCACCTTCTGTGTTCAAGGCTCCTTCCTTCACTTGATTTGTGATAGTCTGCATGAGGAAAAAAATAAGCCCCCACCAAATGCTCACTCTGTTCTGCACAGTGCTCTCCTCAGGGGAGAGTGGGGTAAGATGAGCCCATTTTTACTTATGTTTTCCTCTAGGCTAGGAAAAATGAGATAGAAGTCAAATGACAACAACAACCTTTACTTCAGGTTGTATTCTGCCAACTGAAATGAAAATAATGCGTCTAAAGGGCCATGAAAATACGTCTTCTCAAAAACAATTGTTCTTGTGGCTTAACTTCCCCTAACGGGTAAAGTGATCAGCGTCAGGGGTAAATTAAGCCATCTGGAGGTAAATGGACCAATTGACTTTTTCAAGTTTAAACCTGAGCCTTAGTAAAAAATATATATCATCCTTTCTCTGCCACGGCCTGCTCTGCACTGTAGTGACACCTCGTCAACATTATAAATCATGTTAAGAGGGAATTGATGCCAGTAAAACAAACATGAGGGAGCCAGATCAGAATAAGAATGAACTAAACAGCCCTTCTTTTTATGTCAATATTTCTGTCTTTTGCCGCTGCTCTGATGGATTTCCTAACCCTCTCCATCAGTGGCTGCTCTCTCCATCTCCTCAGTCTTTCTCTTGGACTTTCTTGGCTTTTCTACAATGTTTAAAACATTAAAAAAAAAACATCAATTGTGTCACACTACATTGAAATACCATTTTATACTACAGAGACTCAACTTAACTTCAGTGCCTCATGGGGGGTTAAGTTGAACCACTGACTCAGTTTACCCCCCAGCATGTGGCTCACTGCCCCACAGCCACTTCTTTGGAAAACAACTGTCTAGTTTATTCATTCATGCTAATCACTAGCTAAATGATTCACACCTTGCTACAGTAAATAACCAACATGTATGATACATATTTTCAGACCTGAATACATTTGCTTTGACATAACAGTAATTTACGGAGCCCCCCTGGTGACATTGGTGAGAAAAATATTAATTCGTGGCCACGCATTTTTCTCACCATTAGGCGCGTTCACACCAAGTACTTTTCACCAAGTGTCACCAGGGGGGCTCCGTAGTACGTATACCTGACATGTTGAAAATGTACTTTGACGAGCAGAACATGGTTTATTGTGAAAAAAAAACATTTACTACTTTACCATGTGCTGTCAGTGGATAGAGTGAAGAATGACACACAAAACAATGTGTGAATATGTTTTACCTGCACCAAGGGGGTTATGTTTTTGGCTTGTCAAAAGGATAACACAAAGACTCCTGGACTACTTTTCATGAAACTTGAAGAAAGGTTGTAACATTGGCCAAAGAAAAACATTACATTTTGGAGCTAATCCAAATGTACAGTTCAGACACAAATATATATATTTGAATAACATTGCAAGATTGGGCATCTTCTGTTCTATCTTTTTATGTGGCATAAAATGGAAAATCTAATCCAAAATATAATATTTATTACAATATACATGACAATGCATCTACTCTTCTGTTCACAGTGGTCGCAGTGCGTCTCTCACACCTGTTAAGGAGGATTTAGGTAATTGGATGATAACCAGCTCTACCTGTATTTTCCTGTGTAAATGTGTGGTCATTTCATGGCTCACTATAACATGGTTTATGATAATTTGGGTGCACACAGTGTCAATCAGCTGTTGATGTGTGGGGTTAGAATAATCCAGAGTCTTCACGAATCTAACAACAGTTTTGTGCTAGAGGTAAATTACCCATTTGAAACTCCTTCATTATTTACGTATGAAATTTCAGATTCAAAAATCGTTTTTAAATAATATTTGTTTTATTATGTTAATCAGGTAGTTTTAATTTACCTCTAAATATTAGTGTTTTAATTCTCTATTATTACTATTTAAAAGTTTTTTCTTTATATTTTGACATACACTTTCTTACATTTGTTCTTATTTGTTTATTTTTATTTCTTTTTTTGTATTTCTTTCGGGAGAACTACTTTTGGATTTAAGGCATATATTAAAGCGTATTTATTGTTGTTGTTTTATGTAAACTGTATACAAAAACTTGAACTTCTATTTTGAAGGAAGTACATATGGACCAAGTCAATAAATAAAAAGTAGAAGAAAATAATAATAAAACATCTGGTTGCTTTTGAAACAAGTGTTTGTTTTCCTAAATGTTGGGTGAGTTGTCATTTGGAAATGTTTTGGCTCTAGATGGTTGGCCCCATCATCCGCAGACTGTCACAATTCTGACAGTGTGACATGAAATTAAGGCTCTTTCTACAAGCACATACAGTTTTCAACATATTCATAAAATCTACAACTTTGTACTTAGTCGGGTGGAGTCCTTCCTGCCATTAAAGGGCTACATTCAGTCTGCAAGGGGGTGGGGGCAGGAATGCATGCGGCTGCACTGTATGCACAACATCAACTGTAAAAATGCATCAAAGGAAGTGCCACCTCCCGAGCTAAATAGTGCACCCCCAACCATGGAAGACACAACACTGCTCACACACGCACAGCCACAGTGAACTAAAACTCCACTTTTATACTCAATAAATAAAGTAAAGTAAGTCAGATATAAAGCTGCAGGCATTCCTACTTAAATCACAGAGAAATGTAGATGAAAGGATCAGGAAATGCATTTAAAGGAACACGGTAAAATACCTTTTCACTCGTTACCTCCTTAACCCTGATTCAATTCTACTGAAATAACTTGTTTACATCTATTTATTCCAAGTATACTTGGAATAAGTCTCAGAGTCCAAGCCATGATAACCCCAGAACATCAACGAAGTCCGGGATGTTGGCCTGATGACATCTTGAGCATTACTTCTTAGAGTTTGGAAAGCCTCCTTACTATGCTTTGTTTCACAGGCTGATCATTACAGAGGTGAAGCAATGCAGTATTTTTGCAAGCCAATCCAATGTGTACAATTGGTGGAGTATATGAGATCAACAGCATTCCCAGCAGTGGATGGTTGTTATGGATGAAAGTCACATGAGATGAGTGAAGACCATTTGACCAGACAATAGAGATGCAACACCAGGAATTCAAGGAATGGATATCGCAACAACTTCATGTCAAATCAGGCCCTAAAATCATCCCAGAGCCACATGTAACCCACATTAAAACATAGTAAGCATAAAGTAATTAAAAAGTTATTTCATTAAAAGATACACGTTTAAAATTGGTCAATGATAGCATCCCTTTAAAAATATAATAAATAAAAGTACTAGTAGGCTATGACAAATTACAAGGTACTGTTCCTTTAAAGTGGACCTATCATGCTATATTTAAATGATATATTGTAGGGCCATACCTATATAAGGTATATACGTTTCTGTTTTCAAAATACCAAACAGATCATGCATTTTAGCCATGCCTCATTTCGCTCTATTACCCCTTTCACACCAAGGCTTTTCCCCTTCTAGCTCCGTGCTAGAGCTTTTCTGGTTCAGAACCGGTTCTTCGGTTTAGCGCCGGCTCTTTTCACACCGCTCAGAGCCCGACTGGTGCTGCCGCTGCTGCGTCATGACGTCACAGTTTACGTCGCTGAGTTTCTCCCCAACGGAGCTCACCTCACAACAACAACGGGCCGGGGACTGCGTCGGGTCGATGATCGTGTTGCTTTTAATCATACGAAGCCAGATTAAATTAAATAACGACTTCTCCAACCTTATACTTTTCTCCAGAGTGCCGTGGTTCATTGTTTATTAATGTGTTTCAGCGGCATTTACCGACCGCTGCAGTGCTGGCTGCTCTTCCACGGGAGTTTATTCTCCCGTTAGCTCCGGGTTAGCTCACACGGCTCTAAAGTATTCACTGTCTGACTGTCACACAAGCAGCTGATACATATCCCCAGTTCCCCTTAAGTGAATGTGTGTCAGTCTGAATTGACGCTGTTTGGCATCACAACGCTGTTATGAAAGTTTCTCTGGTATAACATGGGTGATGTTAGCATAGCAACCGAAGCTAAACTGACTACTTGCTAAGCCGTTTTCTACAGGCACTTTTTACCGGCGTATTTTTCATTATGATTCTACTTGTGATAGTCGGACATGACAACCTGTGCAGCCCATGTATTGATTCCATCCGATAGCTGCTATAATAACAAACAAAACTTCTGCCTGCTCTCCACAATGATCAATAACAGCGAACGGATGGTCAAAGTAAGGTACAAATAAACAGAATCACACGAAGCCTGGTTAGTGTTGCCTGACTTTATAAAGCGTGTTTTTTTTTTACAAGTGTGTGGTTGTGTTCTAGTCACTTTGCTCAGCACTACTGCTGGTTACAACTTTTATTTGCCGTACTCGCCTTAACTGTTAGCTCAGGTTAATCTCGCCCCCCTCCGACGTAAGCGCGACGTATGCGGTTCTTGCTTCTAGACGGACAACTTTTTGGTGCTCGAAACGAACCGGATTCCGGAGCTTAGAGGCTGCTCCGCTGCGGTGTGAACAGGAAAACCCGGTGCTTTTCAAGCTCCAGCTCCAAACCGGCCCTGAAACACCGTTGGTGTGAATGGGGTATATGTGCTGTTTGCTGTCTACGGGTCTGATTCTGCTGACCACGCCCCCCTGCAGGAGAGGGGAGACGTGCTCTGATCAGCTGCTGGGCTGTCAGAAGAGGGGGAGAAAAAGAGATCTCTGTCCTCCTGTTTTATTATATAGAGTCGTTATTCATTTGTTTTAAAGCTCAATAAATAACAAAGAAGACCTTTGACCGGCACTTTTCTAATTTTGTCCGGAAGATTTAAACTTTAACGGACATCTTGACCGGCGAAACAAACTGAAACTGAAACTCTGCCGCACGGTCCCCTCGTTCCTTGGAAGAAGCGGAGAGGTGGGTGTTTGTCATCTGCTGGTGGACTAACCGGATAGAATTACAGTGCTTGCCTCGACGGGGAGGGATTGCATTGAATTAAAGCAGCAGGAGCAAACGCTTGCCTCTGGGAGGGAGAAAAAAAGTCACAGCGGAGAATAAACAGAAGGGTAACCATGGTAACTATGGGCGGGAAGTCTTCTTCGCTGTTTTTGTGGCAGACTACAGCGCCACTTACAGGCCTGGCATATGTACTACAGCGTCTCCAGCGCTTTCGAGCGGCAATGGCCGGCTGTGGCCCAACCCCACATTCCCCTGATTGGTGGAGAGTTGGCCCAATAGCCGTAGCGCCACCGTCCTGACGTCAGGACAGTGTTCAAATCTGGATCAGTCTGTATCAGATCCGTTGCAGCCCCTTTTTTAGAGATTTGGGTATGGAGGAAAATAGAGAGGGTTGTGTTTTCTGACACTTGGTGAGTTCCCTGGAACACCGGGGACACATATTCATGTATAAAAGACGTACAAAAGTGCATTTTGCATGATAGGTCCCCTTTAAGGGATCTCTGCTCACCGGGCACGCGCAGCGCAACGTAGCAGGAGAAAAGAGAGGAAAACGGAGCGAGAAGCAGATGAGACGAGCGGAGTAAATTATATTAAAAAAGTGATTCAAAGCAGTGGCGTAGCCACCATAGGGCCAGGGCGGGCCCAGGCCCACCCAGTTTACTCATTGGCCCGCCCTGAGAAAGCTTCGGTGTAATTTGTATTTTTTTTATTATTATTATACATTTGTTTATTCACCCATTGAGAATATCCAAGCATTCAAAGTGAAATTCAAGTGAACAAATATCGAGTTGAATTAATGTTGCATGTGTTTTATCTTCTGAACGGAACTAATTTCCGGTAAAAACTGGTTGAAGTGGTATGAAGATTTTCCCTGGGTGGAATACAGCGCAAGTAGGCATGCGCTTTTCTGTAAAATGTGCAGACATTTCCCCAGCCCAGGAGCTGAAGGTGCATTTACGAGGGATGGATATGTAGACTGGAAGCACCTGCGTAACTCGTTGGAGAGACATAAAAAAAGTGAGGACCACTGCAAGTCCATGAGCAGGTTTGAATGCTACAACCTATTGTTGCTGTTACCTAGTGCGATAAAAGAGTTACACAACGATTCAAAGTTGATTGAAAAAAGATAAAAATACTATCCACACGGTCGGGAAACCCAGTAGACGGTATAGAACATTAACCAACGGTGTTTTGGTGAGTCAATCCTTTTCATAGAAAGGTTTTGTAAGGTTAATGTTAGCTTCATTGTTAACATTTCATGTTGTTGAGCTGTAAGGGAAGCTATGAACATGGCTTGCAATGTCATGTATTTGTTATTTTGTTTGGCTGAAACTACGTGGCTTTAATGTGTGTTTAACAAGGGGAAATATGTGTTATTTTGTGTGAACAGGATAAATGAAACATGCACAGGAGAGTAAAGCTGCTTCTTTGAGGCGGCAGTGGCTCAGTCTGTAAGGACTTGGTCTTGGAACCGAAGGGTTGCTGGTTCACGTCCTGATTGGACCAACAAAAAACAAAAAGATGGAGAGAGCTGGGAGCTGGAGAGGTGCCAGTTCACCTCCAAGGCCACTGCTGAGGTGCCCTTGAGCAAGGCACCTAACCTCTCCTATCTGCATGTGGTTGTGTGTGTGTACATGTATATCCTCTGTGTTTGTGCATGTATATCCTCCCCTGTGTGTGTAATGTGTGTAATGTGTGTAAACACAACAGAGTGGGGAAAGAAATTTCCCTGTAAGGGATTAATAAAGTGTATCTTCTTCTATTTTGAGCCTCATTGTAAGCTATATTGACAAAAGAGCTAAGTTTACAGTAGTTTTGAAAATGTAATTATATCATTTATATTGTTAGTTTATATTATATTTATATTCTTTCATGACCTGTCGTAAAGGTCAGGTTTTTTGGACTGGATAAGAAAGTTGATCGATGGAGTTGTGCTGCGCGAGTGAGAGGACAACACGCGCTCTGATACAAGATGGCGAGCCAGACCCACGGACTGCTTTGATCTTCGCGCCAGTGAGAGGACTTGCTGGTTTCTCAAGAGACAATAGGTGAACTCGCTGCCAGAGTGGTAGGAGTATTGGAGTTTATTTTTATTTTATCAGAACTGAAGAAATTATAAGGTTGGAACTGGATTTAAGATGTACCTGGATTGAAAGAGACACTATATATTGCACTCAAGGTTTTCATTTGTCATATGATTTCATTGATGGTACAATTGTGTTTTTTCATTGAATTAGATATATTTTACCTGTGAAAAGGGAAAAGAAAAAGAGTTAACTCAGGATATTAAAGAGATTAAATTAGGAACAACCAACACACTCTCACTCCATAAACGTCCAGGAGCGACGCTTGGTCAGGGTCCCGAGGCGTGCAGTTGGGACGCTCCTAGGCTCCTTCAGCTTCATAAACAGACGCAAATAGCTTTCAACTGATTGCAATGTATTCCCATCTGCGGCGGGATTTGACGCTCATGGAAGCACGGCATTCGTTTGTGTCGGAGGCTGTTAAAGGCAATGTGAGCGTCCATTCCCATTGGATAACGGAGAATTGTACACCCGGAAGTAAGTATTCCCCTTACTGTCGATTGATTTGACAGTGATATCTCCACTACTCATCAACTCAAAAACACCAGATTATCTTTGTTAATTAAACGACATTGATAGGTTTTAGTGTGTGTACAATGCTTTTGTCACGTTTTCCCCTTCAATTCTGAGAAACAAGTCGTTTTCTATGAGTTTTGGATGGCCGAAGACATTACATTACCCACAATCCTCAGCAACCATAGACTGTATAAAAAAATTAAATAATACATTATTCCGAGTGTGCTTGCTTTTCTCTTTGAAAGTCATCACATAACGGCATTGTAATACATGTTTCGGCTGCATTAAATATTACATATCTGCCGTAGTTGTCTATTTATAGAGCCCTGATGACAAGACTTCTAGACAAACAGGAACTGCCGCCAAAACTGAAAACTGATCCAATTGGTAGATAGGCTGTATTTACGCCATAACGGTGCACAGCTGATAGAAAGGGAGACCTACTGGTTAAAGCACGTTATTGCATTTTATAATTGTATTGTACTGTCACTTGCCTCATTGCATGTCTGTGTGGGGAGACTGTGAGAAACAATAGCAGTGAAATTGAGAAAGCATCTTCCGGCTTAAAACGAAGAACAAAAGAGAAGCACATGGCATGCCAGATACAATAATCCCCAAACCAGTTCTCTGGCCCCTGATCCAACACACAGAATAATTTGCTACAAGAATAGCTGAGTACACCAAGTCAGAGCTGTCATTACAGAATAGCTGTGTGTCCGTCTCATAACGAGACAATGGACTGCACAGACATAGCACAGACATGCTTTCTTCAATAAAAAAATGAAAAGGAATTTCAGTAAAAGAAAATTACAAACACAATATACAGTTATAAAAAGTATTATAAGATAATGGGACCAGTAAAAGCATGCCTTGCTTCACTCAGTGTAAAAGCAGCTTACTGCAGAGTGTCCCACATCTGAAAGCCCTTCCTGAAACAAAACTCGATTCAGGTCAGATTAAGATCACATTCTGAGGGGGGACAATGGGACCACTGATCAGGGGCCAGCAGAAACGGAGAACATTGCTTCACTTGCTTCCAAGAGCCCAAAGGCAGTGTTATAGACACTTGAAGTAAATCCTCATTCCAAAGATACAGTATTTTTGGAAATAAGAGTAAAGGGGGTCTACACTGATTTGATCACTTAAACTGACAATTTTTTAGTACAGTTAAAGAGGCCCGATTACATTTGGAGGTTTTCCTTTACTGTGGTGTGTTATATAGGTTTGTGTGCATGTAAAGGGTTTGCAAAGGCTACAAATCGAGAGTGAGTTTCTCTCCCACACACTCCCCCCCCCCCCCCCCCCCCCAGCCTGAAACGCCTCCATTGGACTCCTTTGTTGACATCCGGAATTGAATGACATCAGATCACTAGCACTCACAGACAGTAGTGGCACAAAATACAAATAAGAACCTGAAAATTACCATAATAGGTACCATTTGCATTTAGAGAAAGGGAGTAAACTGGGTAACACTTTATATTAAGGTACACAAATTCACCATTAACTAGTTGTTAATTAACATGCATATTAGCAGTTTATTGGCTCTTTATTAGTCATTATAAAACACGTATTAATGCCTTATTCTACATGACCGTATTCTACAAGTAATAGGCCATTAGTTGAGAGTTTTTCCTCAATAACCCTCTAATTAGTGCTTATTTATTGCAAGTAAGGAAGTTGTTGTACATGAGTTTTGGTCTTAATATGCGCTGCTCAATATGAGCCTAATAAGGCAGTAGTACCACAAGAATAGTAATTCTCCCATAATAACACTTAACAAATATGATCTATTCTTATGTAACAAGACATTAAACAATAAGTGTTAATTAAGTCCAAATAACTCAAAATTAGGTATTTATATCTAAGAATATTTTCGCTATTTTAAAGTGAAGTCTTGTTCATAACCAATAATGCCCCTTTCACACCAAGGCTTTTCCCGTTCTAGCTCCGTGCTAGAGCTTTTCTGGTTCGGAACCGGTTCTTCGGTTCAGCTCCCGCTCTGTTCACACCGCTCAGAGCCCGACTGGTGCTGCATCATTGCGTCATCGTTTGCGTCATGACGTAACTGTTTGCGTGCCTGCTTCATAAAGCCAAACCGCGCGGAAACCCCTCATATCGACAACAACAACAATGGCCGATTGTATTGAAGCGCTACTCGTTTTGGTTTTGCTCTGTTGAAACGAAATGGAAGAAATGGGACGACTTTACTACCAACTTTACAGTCGTTACATGCTACATTCAAAAGTTCTTTACAATCATCATCATCAACTTCAATGACGATTCCGTAAGGCAAGGCAAGGCAAGGCAAGTTTATTTATATAGCACCTTTCAACACAAGGTAATTCAAAGTGCTTTACAAAAATGGAAGACATTTTAAAAATGGCATTTAAAATCAGTCATTAAAAAGAAAAGATAATAAAATAAACATTAAAAGAAAAAATACATGGATAAAAGTTAAAAGTTACAGTGCAGTTTAAGATGTGAATAGTTCAATTAAAAGCAGCGGCAAAAAGAAAAGTCTTCAGCCTGGATTTAAAAGTAGTAAGAGTTGCAGCGGACCTGCAGGTTTCTGGGAGTTTGTTCCAGATATTTGGAGCATAATAACTGAATGCTGCTTCTCCATGTTTAGTTCTGACTCTGGGGACAGAAAGCTGACCAGTCCCTGAAGACCTGAGAGTTCTGGATGGTTCATAATTTAGCAGTAGGTCAGACATGTATTTTGGGCCTAAACCATTCAAAGCTTTATAAACCAGCAACAATATTTTGAAATCTATTCTTTGACACACAGGAAGCCAGTGTAAGGACTTCAGAACAGGAGTGATGTGATCCACTTTCTTAGTGTTAGTGAGGACTCGAGCAGCGACGTTCTGAATTAGCTGCAGCTTTCTAATAGATTTTTTAGTGAGGCCTGTAAAGACACCATTGCAGTAGTCGAGTCTACTGAAGATAAAAGCATGGACAAGTTTTTCCAAATCCTGCTGTGACATTAGTCCTTTAATCCTAGATATGTTCTTTAGGTGATAGTAGGCTGATTTAGTAACTGTTTTAATGTGACTGTTGAAACTCAGGTCAGAGTCCATGACTACACCTAGATTTCTGGCTTTATCTGTTGTTTTGAACATTGCAGACTGAAGCTCAGCGCTAACTTTTATACGTTCTGCCTTGGCTCCAAAAACCATTACCTCAGTTTTATCTTTGTTTAATTGGAGAAAGTTTTGACACATCCAGTCATTGATTTGTTCAATGCACTTACTCAGTGTTTGAATTGGAGCATAATCTCCTGGTGAAATTGTTACGTAAATTTGTGTGTCATCCGCATAGCTATGGTAACTTATTTTGTTGTTTTTCATTATCTGAGCCAGTGGTAGCATGTAGATGTTAAAGAGAAGAGGCCCCAAGATGGAGCCTTGAGGTACCCCACATGTCATATTTGTCAACTCAGATGTGTATTTACCTATAGAAACAAAGTTTTTTCTGTCCTTTAAGTAGGACTCAAACCAATTTAGAACTGTTGCCGAAAGTCCCACCCAGTTTTCTAGTCGGTCTAGTAATATGTTGTGGTCAACAGTGTCAAACGCAGCACTGAGATCTAATAATACTAACACTGAAGTTCTGCCACTGTCTGTGTTTAAGTGGATGTCATTGAAGACCTTTACAAGAGCAGTCTCAGTGCTGTGGTTTGGACGAAATCCTGACTGGAACACATCCAAACAGTTATTTAAATGCAAGAAGTTACTCAACTGTTGAAATACAACTTTTTCAATGATTTTACCTAGAAATGGCAGGTTTGATATTGGCCTGTAATTGTTCATTACTGAGGCATCTAGATTATTCTTTTTTAAGAGCGGTTTAATGACTGCAGTTTTCAGGGCCTCTGGAAAAATACCTGAGTGAAGAGATGTGTTTACTATATGAAGTAGATCTGAGGCCATGCAAGGAAAAACATCTTTGAAAAATCCTGTTGGAATAATATCAAGGCAGCAGGAGGAGGATTTCAGAAGTTGAATAATGTCCTCTAAGTTTTTACCATTAATCTGATGGAATTGTGTCATGGTGTTTGAATTGATATTAGGTGGACATAGGGACAAAACATTTGCTGTACCTGATGTAGAGGCACTGACTGCTTGTCTAATTTTCTGAATTTTGTCAGTGAAGAAGGAGGCAAAATCATTGCACGCCCCGGTGAATGAAGGAGGAGAATGAAGGTAAATATATACGTCCTATTCGATGGCGTTAGAGCTAGCTGTTGTTAGCCAGCTCAAAATACCCAGCTTTGCAGCATTAATTACTATGGTATAACATTAAAACTGATTCTCAATGTTATTTCCACAGATCATGTTGAAGCTGGCGGAAAGGCGGATGTCGCCTGTTATTTGGACACAGCCCAGATCTTCCGACTGGTGGGACACCATTGCTTCAGACTTCTCCCCTCAGCAATTCATGCAGAATTTCCACGTGTCCAGGGAGTCCTTTGACTACATCTGCCACCAGGTCAGCGGCGTTTTTATTTATTTATTTATTTATTTAAAAGAGAACAGTCTGACCTGGAATATGTGCGTCAGTCTTTAAAAGAGAACAGTCTGACCTGGAATATGTGCGTCAGTCTTTGCACAGCATGACGGGGGAGTGAAAGGATTTATTGCTAAGGTGAGAGCACAAAACCCACATATCGTCACAAACCACTGCATTTTGCATAGAGAGGCATTAGTTGCCAAAACCATGCCCCCGGAGTTGACTGAGGTGCTGAATCAGGCTGTGCAGGTGGTGAATTACATCAAATCAAGGCCCCTGAAATCTCGCCTCTTCTCCCAGCTGTGCGCCGAGATGGGAGCCGACCACCAAAGCCTGATCCTCCACAATTTTTAATTTTGTGACCTGTCTGGTTTAAATGAGTGTGTTGCTGCTTTGATGAAGCCTAATTTGATAAAGTTTCAAATACATTTCTGAAATATTTCGTTAATAAATATTTCATGAGTAATATAGTTGTCTTTGTCACATTTTATTTGGCATTAGTAAATAATTATGCACATTTACAGATATTTTACATGATATGAGTAATAACACGTGTTATAAGGGCTATTTTGCACAATAGGTGTGCCTTGAGATTTTTACTTGTCCTTTGGTGTGCCTTGGGCACAAAAAGTTTGGGAACCACTGGTTTAGACTATATTCTTATAAAAAAAAGTGTATACAAAAATAAGCTGCAACATAACCACAACATGGTCACCCCTACCAGCCAAGCAAGCCGTGGTTGTCCAGCTGGAGTCTGTCGAATACGCTGGAAATTGGGGACTACTAATATTTCTGCAGTTAAACTTGATCTAATTGTATCATGCCTATCCTTTTTTTCAATAAAATCAATGGATCAGACATACGACTTTTGAATTTAGTTTATTTTATACAAATCAAAGACAAGTATGGACAATATTCGTATATAAACAAGATTTTTCTTTAAAAAAAAGTGTGGAGAATATACTTTATATATTAGAATAATGTGTATACAAAAAAAGAATGTGTATACAAAAAAGGTATGAACAAAAAAGGTATGAACAATTTACATACAAAAATAAGGTCAGCTTTTGTAGTTGGTCTCCATCACCTTCACAATCCTGTCTACCAATCCAAGCATTGAGTGGCTGTTGTGCTCGATTCTCAGTATTGGCCCAATGCACCTCCTGAAGCATCGCCTGGCTGTGCTCCAGTAGCCTCTCATCCCTCACGTCACTTTTCTCCATATACATCAGAAGGCCAGATGACGAATCCCGCTTCCTTTTAACTACAAAGGGAAAAATAATAAAGTCAACAAAGTATTCATGACATTTTATGAGATGTATATTATATACTGTGTAATGAAATGTTGTATTGTTATTATGGCTGCATAACTTGCACAACTACTACAATGACTATGCCATGATAAATGCACATGGTAACAGGGAACAGTATTACTATTATGACCACTGTAAACCTTACCCTGTTTGTGTCGGCCCACTGGCTGGATTAGGTTCACCAGAGATTCCTGGGAAGAGCTGCTTGTGGCAAGAGGAGACCCTTCCATCCGCACTGGCGAGCAACACGCCGACGGTAGTGGTGGTTCCGACACAATACGCTCCAAACCAGATATTTCTGTAAACTGTAGTGGCGAGAGATGGGAGTCGGAGGCGGTGTATCGAAAGTACAAGCTTAAGGCGAGACACCCCAGGTGAATAGGTTGTTTTTTTTAACTTAAAGATATCAGCTAAAAATTTCTCCAGTTAATTACTTACAATAAGGCAATTGTTTTTTGTATTACATGTTTTCTGAAAGAGCATGTTTAAATATCCAAATGAACCATTATCTCATGAAATATGCGCATATTTTAACACATTTCAGGAACCGAAATCTGAACTTTGGATAAAGCCAGGATCAAAATTATTGTTTCATTTTGTAGTCATATTAGTATCTAAGGCTTTTACAGAAGGGATTTTGGATATCTCTTTGTATCACTCCATAAATCAGAAAATACTGTCAACAGCCCTAAAATATCAATTTTCACCATGTTTTTAGGTATAAAATGTTATATAATTCAGGCTATGAATTATATATGACCAAACCCTTCTGTAAAAGCCTTCATAATATTGATAGGAATATAACTGGAAGGTTTGGTGTATGTAACTGCTACTGAAGTGGAAATTTCGAACTCAGAGTAGGAGAAAAAACTCATTTTGAGAAAACGACCTTTAAAGATTGCAGTGTGACGCTAGCTAAACCCTCCTGTTATCTGGATGATAGCTTGCGCATCGACGCACTCCGTGAAGGTATTTCATGTTCGGGGTCATTTGTTTTTTGTATAACCTTGCTTTGTGCAAGTGACAATTGTTGTCGTCTTCTCTGTGAACGTTTTTTTCTCCGTTATTTTTCCATTTTCAGATTTAAATTTCGAGCGGAAAGCTAACCAGGAAGTGCTTTAGCACACCACGTGACGCATCTGATCACGTTGTCAGAAATTGACACCAGCCAATGAGATTTCGTTTCTTGGTTTAAGACCCCTTTGCACTTTCACGATTGGTTGCTGATACAAAGGAAATGACCATATTTGGATCCGATGAGATTGTGCAGGAGAAACGGAGCTTTCCAACGATACCTCTGAAGACATGGTGCAAACAGCGGTCGCGGTACTTTATGTTACGTTAGAATGCTAACTTTTGGTGAATGTAGGAGAAATGCAAATAGACAAACTATAGTAAAATAAACACTTAAATGTGTATTTTGTACGTTTTCCTTCCAAAAGCCTGAAAGAAAACATGTTATGGAATCAAAATAGCACAAAATCTCAAAATTGACCAGTGCAGGAAAAACGATGTTTTTGCCTGCCGTGTCTCGCCTTAAGTCCGGTTAACTCAAATGTCCGTGCGGAACAATACCCCAACCATAGTTCCGTGGGTGAATTATGTCAACCCACCACACAAGCCCCCCCAGAATTCACCCATAGTCAAAATCCTCACGTCTGGGAGGAAGTACCACCCGACCCCGGCGGGTACGGACCACAGTGGCCGAGGAGGGCAGGGCCGCAGGCGAGGGCAGGGGTGCCAACGAGGGCATCCCCACAGGGGGTGGGGGGCGGGTCATGGGAGGACGACCCTGACGCGGGGGCAGAGCCAACTCCAACGGCCTGGAAACGTCCACGTGGGCAGGCTTAATCCGATTGACGGACACAGTCTCATGCCTGCCACCAACGTCCACCACCAGGCTCTTGTCCCCGTGTCGCATGACCCTGAACGGGCTGTCGTAAGGGGGCCGCGGTGGGCGTCGTGGAGAATGAAAACAAAATCCGCCGACCATCCGGGGGACACCCGGAAAACTGGGTTGCTGTGCTGCGACGTGGGGACGGGTGTGAATGTCCCGGCGGTCTCCAGCAGGGAGGAGCGCTGCCCGGCCGCAGACAAGGGCAAAGTGGCGGTGGGAATTACCCGTAGCGTCTGGCCATAGACGAGCTCCGCCGACGAGGACTGCAGGTCTTCTTTGGGGGCACACCTGAGGCCGAGCATAACCCACGGGAGCTTATCCACCCAGTCCCCAGCAGGGACGCCTTCATGGATCGGTGAAACCGCTCACATAATCCGTTAGCCTGGGGGTGATATGCGGTGGTGCGGTGCAGCTTGACCCCCAAACCTTCAGCAACAGCGTTCCACAGCTCCGAGGTGAACTGAGAGCCGCGGTCAGAGGAGAGGTCAGATGGGGTCCCGAAGCGCGCCACCCATGTGCCGATGAAAGCGTGGGCGACGTCAGAAGCTGCCGTCGAGGTGAGGGGAACGGCCTCGGGCCAGCGGGTCGTCCTGTCCACCATCATAAAAAGGTAGGTGAAACCGTGAGAGGGGGGAAGTGGACCTACGAGGTCGACATTGACATGGTCAAACCTCCTCTCAGGAACCGCAAAAAGTTCAAATGGGGCTCTAGTATGGCGGTGCGGAGGTAATCGAGGCCCAGCTGCACAGCTCCGATGACCGCTCTGGAGAGGCAGTCCGCGACCACGTTAGCCTTACCAGTAGGGTTGGGAACCGAAACTCGGTTCCAGATGAGAACCGATAAGAAAACCCATACAAAATCAGCGGGCCGTTGACGGCCGGCTCGGTACGCTGACGGCCGGCACCGCCCTTAATTTTTTTAAACGGCATCATGTAAGTTGCGGCGACAGAGGTCCACAGTTTCCCCGCAGCGAGGCTCCCCCCGCCCTCCCGTAGACAGCTCACGAGCTCAGTCACTTCATAACACCAAAGATGGATCGCGGTAAACGCTCTAAAGTGAGGCTCCACTACACTAAAAAAGAAAAAGACAAGGCACAGTGTAATGCCTGTTAATAGCTTGCCACAGGCATAGCTCAGTTAAAATAAAGCACAGCTATTGTGCAATACATTTGTATTGCATGTATATTTTTTATTTGTAAAAATGTCAGTTAAAGCTTAAAAGAATAAAGATATTTTTGTTATCTAAACGTTTGATCTCTTTCTTTTACAATTTTGGAATCGAAACGGGGAATCGATAAGAACCGGAATCGGAATCGGAATCGGAATCGGAATCGATACATTTCAAACGATACCCATCCCTACTTACCAGCGATGTGTCGGATGTCCGTGGTGTACTCGGATATATACGAAAGCTGGCGTTGCTGTCGGGCAGACCACGGCTCGGCCACCTTGGACCGAAAGTGAGTGGCTTGTGATCCACGAACGACGTAAAGTCACGGCCTTCCAGCAGGAAACGGAAGTGGCGAACCGCCAACTAGAGGCCAAGGAGTTCCCTGTCGAAAGCACTGTACTTGCGCTCCCTGGGGGTCAACTGGCGACTGAAAAAGGCGAGCGGTTGCCAGGCGCCGTCGACCCATTGTTCATGCACCGCGCCTACAGCGTAGTCAGACGCGTCGGTGGTGATAGCAATGGGGGTCTTGTGTGACGGGTGAGCCAACATGGCGGCTTCGCTCAGGGCGGCTTTGGTGGCATCGAAAGCGGCCTCCCTTTCAGCCGTCCAGTCTATGGCCTGGCTGGGGGACTTGTACAGCGGGCGCATGGTGTGGGCCGGTGAGATGAACCGGTGATAAAACGTCACCATCCCGAGGAACTCTCGGAGCGCCCGAGCTGTGGGCGGTCGTGGAAAGGCGGACACGGCCTCCACTTTCGACGGGAGGGGGGCGGCTCCATCTTTGCTGATGAGATGTCCGAGGAAGTGGATGGAGGACAACCCGAACTGACACTTTGCCGGGTTGATAATCAGGCCGTGTTGGTTGAGCCTCGCAAAAAGGTCTCAGAGATGTGCCTGGTGCTCTTCAGAGGAGGAGCTGGCGACCAGTATGTCGTCTAAATCAGCCGCTGAAAGGACTGAGCTGCATTCTTAAGTCCAAACGGCATACAGAGAAACTCAAACAGCCCGAACGGCGTAATCACCGCAGTTTTGGGGACATCAGAGGGGTGCACCGGAACCTGGTGGTAGCCCCACACCAGATCCACCTTGGAGAAGACCAGCTTGCCCGCCAGGTGTGAGAGAAGTCCTGGATGTGAGGGACCGGGTAGCGGTCTGGCGTAGTGGCGTCGTTAAGGCGGCGATAGTCACCACACGGTCGCCAGCCACCGGCTGATTTAGGGACCATGTGGAGCGGTGAAGCCCAAGGGCTGTCTGAGCGGCGGATGATGCCCAGACGCTCCATGTTGTCGAACTCCGACTTGGCGACCGCCAGCATGTCAGGGTTGAGCCGCCGGGCCCTAGCGTAGACTGGGGGGCCTTTAGTGTCCATTGGCGCGTTCACACCGGACTACTTTTCCCACAATAGTTCATCAGAACTCAGATATATTTGCGTTCACACCAAAAAGCCCCCTGAACTAAATGAGTTCATCAGAACCATTTTTACCCCCTTTTCCGTCCCTGCTAGAGAGCAGGGACTTTCGTGGGAGAAAAAGGTTCCTATGTCTGATTGGCTGGGCGGAATGCAAACCACGCCCCGTAAAACTCCCAAAAAGTTTTATGAAGCCGGCATTTTATTATCCTCGCATTAGCATTATTAGCATTAGCATTAGCCCAGTGCACAAACGCAGAGAGACTAACTTATGGCAACACAAAAGAAAACATCGGAGCGGTGGAGATGAGGAGGTGTCGGCGTTCTGGCGATTTACTCGGAAGGCGTCCCAGCAGCTTCTACTGAAGCCAGTCCCCAATTCCGGGGACTTCCGGCCGGGGACTCCGGGTGGCAGTATACGCCGTGAAGTGGTTTGCGGCCTGCCAGTAAACCCAAAGCAGAAGAAGAAGTGACGTCAGCGGCTTCATTTGCCTAATCCACCCCCAGGAACTCATTGCGGTGTGAACACGATCTGCTTTAGTTCATCAGAACTAAAAGAGTTCTCATGAACTGAGTTCTCATGAACTATTGTGGGAAAAGAACTTGGTGTGAACGCCCCTAATGTGGTGCTCAACCCAGTGTTTGGTAGTGGCAGCGGAAAAGGTGCTGAAACTTGTCACCCTGTGAGAGTGAGCTGGAGAGCCCGCTAAACGATGCCTCGCCGCGGAAACATGCGAACAAGGCAAACGTCAGTGCGTCCACTAGGCGGCTGTTCTTGACGTCCACCAGCAGTCCGTGAGCGCACAGGAAGTCTGCACCGAGGAGGGCGAAGGAGATGTCAGCCGTGACTAAATCCCACTTAAACCGCTGACCCTCGAAACACAGGTCCACTGTCTTTGTGCCATAGGTGCGAATAGGGGTGTCGTTCGCGGACGTTAAAGGTGGGCCGTGGCCCCCACCAGAGGAGTCTTCCACCGTAGCTGGCAGGACGCTCCGCTGGGCGCCAGTGTCGCACAGGAGTCTGCGACCCGAGAGGGTGTCCCTGATGAACAGGAGCCGGTTGGATGTGCCCACGCTCGCGGCCACTACTGAGCGCAGGCCTTGGCGTTTCCCGTTGCCTTGTAGGTGCAGGGGGAACGGCACCTCTTCGCTTTCGCTCCGAAGCGTGCATGGAAATAACACACGCCGGGGCTGGAGTGGCTGGAGTGGCTGGAGTGGCTGTCGTCGGCCCCGGAGCCTCTGCTAGGTAGCATGCCTCTACCAGGGAAGGTGCCGCTGCGTGTCGGGGCTAGCACCTCAGGGGTAAAACGCTGTGTGGCCAGGAAGAAGTCGGTCAGCTTCTTCGGGTAAAGCGCGGGGCTCAACAATAGCCGTGTTAGCGAGCGCTGTCTGGACATGCGGCGGCATGTGCCGAAGAAACAGTTCCATGAACAAAAAGTTGGGTTCTTCCGTACCTAGCAGGTTGAGCATCATCTCCATGTGGTCGGAAGGCTTGTTGTCTCCCAGGCTATGAATAGCAAACAGGCGTCGGGCTCGTTCCGGCCGAGACAGCTTGAAAGTCTTTAGCAGGAAAGTCTTGAACGCTGCATATTTATTTTGGGGAGGGGGAGATGTAATAAAGCCCACCGTCTGGGCTGCAGTGGAAATTCCCAGTGCCGAAACGACGTGGAAATAGCGTGCGTCGTCGTCCGTTATTCCGCGGAGGGCGAACTGAGCCTCAGTCTGTGTGAACCATGCAGCCGTAGATGTCTCCCAAAACTCTGGCAGTTTGAGAAAAACTGCGTTATTTGCCATGCTCGGTTCAGTCTCGGATACTACTACGAGACTTATGTCGAGGGCACCAATGTAGTGCCGAGAGACGGGAGTCGGAGGCAGTGTATCGAAAGTACAAGCTAGACTTTTATTAAGCATCAAGACAACATGTAAACACTTCAAGCCCGGGAAGATATGACCGGCGGAAACAGCAAGTCCGGTTAACTCAAATGTCCATGCGGAACAATACCCCAACCATAGTTCCGTGGTTGAATTATGTCAACCCACCACAAAACACAATATAAACACAATGAACAAAAGTATCCCTTCAACAAATCATAAATCGTTAGTGAGAAGAAAGAAGATACATTGGAGGCGTTAGCTGTCTTTACCATGGGGATACCTTTGTTTATTATTGTTAGCATTAGCATGATAGCGCTATTATTAGTTTGGATGCACATCCGGTAGCTGTAGTTGGTCAACTTTAGCTTTATTGCCAGGTCTGTCGATAGCTACATGGTTTAGTTTATGTTGTAAAACAAAAAGTCACAAATAAAACAAATCGGTAATGCATAACTCACCGGCATCAAATGAGCTCCGCACATTCAGTGACTCGTCCTGCAACACAATCGACGAGAGAGAAAGCAAGTTCACCGTGGATCCAAAACCACTCGTCGGTCTGTCTCCGAGGACCGAGTCTAGCAAGTCAAAATGTGGACTTGTTTTCGGACGACCGCTGCCACTCCGTCCGAGGTCTCGCTTTTGGTCGCGATAATCCTTCTTGACTTTTTTTTATTTGTTGCCGATCTGTTCAACGGTACGGTCAAAACCAGCGGTTGCCATATCTTGCTGCAATTGTTGTAGAATTGCTTTGGATCGCGTGCTCCCCTCCAGCTTCCTCTGTACCTCTTCGGAAGACCAGATTCCCAGGAGGTAGCTGGTCTCTTCAGTGGACCACTGCTGCTTGTTAAGTTTTAGGTTTTCCATCATTGTGTACAAACTGGATAAAACGCGGGCTTTTTGTTGTTGTTAGAGGTTGATCCCGCCCCTGCCCCCGCCTCCGACATAAGTGTGACATATGCGGTGCTTGCTTTCTAGGCCGAAAACTTTTTGGTGCTTGAAACGAACCGGATCCCGGAGCTTAGAGGCGGCTCCGATGCGGTATGAACAGGAAAAACCGGTGCTTTCAAGATCCAGCTCTGGAACCGTGTTTGTGTGAAAGGGGCATAAGCTAGTAATTTGACTCTCATTGACCTGAACAGGATCCCTATTCTAAAGTTGCCACCTCTTCACACTTTGTAAATACATTATAGCACACAACTACTGAAATTAACCTCAACAGTACATGAACAAAGTAGGCACACGTTGAAATATCTGTTTTATTAATGAACCACTAAAGAGAGGTTCAGACACATAACAAAACATGTCAAGTTTCTCGAAGGCTGAGAACACATATGCAGCCTGTACTTTTTTAATAAAAACAGATTTTTAACAGATTTTATGTAGTTGTGATCATACTGTCTGACCTGCTTGTATGTACTTACACACTAGGTGTAGGCCTACTGTTCTCTCTATGTGTTCTACTGTCTCAGTGTGAACATAGATTAAACAGCCAGCCAAACTCTTTTGAGAGCCAGGGAATGAGCAGCCATGCTCCTTTATTGACTTATTTGCAGTCCACTGAAATTCAAACGGAGTGAAACTATACAAAAATAAGTTACTAGGCACTTAATGATCTCATATAGCGCGTTCACACCGGAGTACATTTCCCGCAATAGTTCATCAGAACTACGATATATTTGCGTTCACACCAAAAAGCCCCAGGAACTAAAAGTGGGAGAAAAAAGTTCACACGCCCCGTTTAACTGTGAATTTCTTTTTGGAGCGGCCATTGTATTTGCTGGCATTATTAGCCCAGCGCACCAACGAGAGTACTTTTGTGAAAGCAGTTATTATGGCAACAATAAGAATGTGAAAATCATCGGAGCGGTGGAGTGATGAGGATGTGTCGGCACGTCTGGCGATTTACTCGGAGGATGGGATCCAGCAGCTTCTACTGAAGGCAGTTTCCAACTGGAAAATGTATCAGCGTTGTTCGGTAAAGTTAGCCGACATGGGAATCTTCCACAGCGCACACTCATGCCGGGACAAAATAAAGAAACTAAAGCAGGACTACAAACAAATAAAAGACCATAATAACAAGAGTGGTAATGGTCGGAAGACCAGCAAGTGGTACGATCGTTTGGATGCTCTGCTCGGCCACAGACCCTCATTCTCCGGCACAGCAAAGACCATCGATTCTGGCATGATGGGGTGGGAGGATGAAATGGCGGTTGAATTGCCCAAGGACGACGACGAATTAGGTAAAATATACTGCATGCACTGCACTGTTTTAATCTGCACAATACTGGTCACATATGTACTTTTATTGTCTCGGTAGATCGAGCTAGCCATGCTAGGCTGAATTGGCTAACAGCTAGCTAGCTATTCTCGGCCGCTATGTAATTTGCTTCACTAACTCATGGCACTAATCGAAGGTAAAATATACTACATGCACTTTACTGTTTTAATCTGCACAATACTGGTCTCAGATGTACTTTTATTTGCTCGGTAGATTGAGTTAGCAATGCTAGGTTGAATTGGGTAACACTGTTAGCAGGCCGGAACCGAGCTAGCTAATAACATCTAGCTAGCTAGCTCGCTAGCTATTCTTGGCCGCTATAAAAACGTTTTGACTTGTGAATAAGTGTGCCATGTTCTATAATTTGCTTCACTAACTCATGGCACTAATCGTGTGTTTCACACAACGAGCTGATTCCCATTGAATTGGAAATCAGTGAGCTTTCCCCTCCGGAAATCCACGGTAGCGCCTCCTCATCTCCCTTTCCAACAACCAAACGCAAAGGTACATATAAACACACTGTAACTACTCTGGCCTTGAAAGAAGGTAACGCATCGAACTGATGTCCACTAATCACGTTTCTTTCTTTCTTGGTACAATTATGAAACACCGTGAACATACATCGTTTACACTTTCCGCGCCCTTTTCACTCTCTCAAAAACGTAAACATCCGGGGCTAGAGGTCACATGACTTCCGGTAAGAAAACTCTTAATCATTTTTTGACAAAATAAAAAAATAAAAAGTTCAAGCATACATCAAGCACAAAACAATAAATAAGGGCACTTTGAGCGTCAGCTATTTGATCCTATCTTATCTTCTACTTTACACCTGCATTTTGTACACTGTCCCTGCCTGCACCATGTCCAATGTTGTCTCTGTTGACAACCTGCTAGTAAACACATTCCTAGTATGTTGTAAAACTACTTGGCTTATTTCTCCTCTTAGGAAAGGGGGCACGGGATATGACAGCTTCCTGGACACCATCATGGTGATGGATGACCGGCGTGCCATGGCCAGCAAGGACAATGAGGACCGGCATGCCATGGCCAACAAGGAGATGCATGACGAACGGCTGCTGCATGCACACAAGGCCCAGGAATCGCAGGACCAGCTGCTCATGGTGATGGCGCCAGGTGGAGGTGTCGGCGCTCCAGGTGGAGCAACAAAATACCTTTCAGGCTGAGCTTCTGGGAGTGCTAAGCGAGCTGGTTAAATCCAACAGGCCTGCAATTAAAAAGAAAAGAAAAACTTGTCGTCGATAATAAACTATACAATGACTTGTTGGGAGGCGTGTGGCGCAGTGGGTGAGTGCGTTGCTGTTCGGATCAGGGGAGCACAGGTTCAAACCCCACTGCAGTCAGCATGTCGTTGTGTCCCTGGGCAAGACACTTCACCCCAAATTGCCTACATCTGGGACAGTCAATTTTGTATTATTATAATATATATATATGCCACTGTTAATAATACTGACACATAACTTTACACTAAGGTGTGTCTGCTGCTGAGTCTATCCCCACATCTGGGACAGTCAATTTTGTATTATTATAATATATATATATATATATATATGCCACTGTTATTAATACTGACACATAACTTTGCACTAAGGTGTGTCTGCTGCTGAGTCTATCCCTACATCTGGGACAGTCAATTTTGTATTATTATAATATATATATATGCCACTGTTATTAATACTGACGCATAACTTTGCACTAAGGTGTGTCTGCTGCTGAGTCTATCCCCACATCTGGGACAGTCAATTTTGTATTATTATAATATATATATATATATATATGCCACTGTTATTAATACTGACGCATTACTTTGCACTAAGGTGTGTCTGCTGCTGAGCCTACCTATTATTGTTATTATATATATATATATTGCCACTGTTATTATATTGTTTTGATACTACTGACACTTATTGATCTGCTGCTGATAAATAAAAGAGAACCTACATGGCGATTAAACAGATAATGTATCTTGCTTATTTCTCCTCTGACACTTTATCTTTACAGTGACCTGTGTAGCATCCTATACATCACATGTACAGTAAGTGATTATTCTGATACCATCATGTTTTCATCGGTTATAAACTGGCGAAGCTTTATTTATTGTGTCCCACCCCAAATATGTGGCTTTGCAAAAGGTCATTTCATTGTATTTCAAAATGGCGTCCATCAACACAAGCACTATATATAGAAAGAGAAATGGTTAAGTTTGTAATTACCAGTGTTGTGAGTTCAATATTTTAATTAATTATAGTAAGGGAACATCTTAGGAGTTAGTGTACTGAGTTCCTCTCAGGAGGATATATAATAAAGGTGTGTTAAAGGGCCCATGTCATGGCCATTTCCACTGATCATAATTACATTGTTGAGGTATACTAAAATAGATTTATACTGTGCAATTTTCCAAACTCACATTGGTTTCGCATACAGCATCTCTGTCAAGCATGTGTATTCAGCAGTATTCACTTTCTCCACTAAACGACTCGTTGGAGCTCTTGCCCCCCCCTCCCTGTGAGCCTAGTGTGCTCCGATTGGTCAGCTCGGCCACTCGTTCTGATTAGTCAACCACCAGAGAGGCTGCGCCCATGTCAGTGCTTTTCCCGGCTGCTCTCAGCGTAACATCAGTCTTATCATGGCGTCGGTACAGCGGTATATTTTATATACATATATATTTTTAACTGTTGTTATAGAAGAGTGTGACGGCCTCAGGGCCTTTGTCTTACGGTGGGGTGGAGCTGAAGAGGGTAATCAGCGCGATCACGGACACCTCCGTAGCCGGTGCTATTAATCCCAGCGGCCCGGAGTCTCTCTCCAAAGCGGCTGCAGAAGGACGAACTGAGCGACCCTCTCCCCTCGACCACCTGTCTCTGCATTTACCACAATAAATGTGCCGTGGTTTTGTAAACTCGTGTATGTCTCCTTGTCTTTCCGTTGTGGCCTACGAGCTACTCTCATAACAAAGAGTAAGTTATTTTTACCCGTTATAAACTACTACTGTTTGATGAGAAATCAAATCATGGTTTGCTATATATGAATTCAGGGAAGAAAGGATAGGCCTACTAAGTATTTCCATTAAACTTTATTTTTAGAAATGTACAAAATGAACATAAATATACATATATACACGGTATATCATCCATTCCTCCTCCTCGCATCTTGCCTGCGCACAGTCGGTGCGGTGCCTTTTAGCACCCTCAGTAGTAGTAGAATCCCTTCCCCGTCATGGATTGTCCGCCAGGATCTGGCTGGACGAAATCAAATGCAAATCACAAAATATTAGAGAAACTTAGTTGTTTTAGATTCGTTAGTAGTAGTTGTGTAATGAACAGCTTGCCTGCTAATATGCTAACCTAGCTTTGTTTACCTTGGTAGCTAACACGATATGAACGTTAGCTTGGAGGAAAGGCAACTATAATGCAGTGTAATAAAACTACTATGAACAAAAGCTAGTGGTTCATATTAGGCTAGCAATAACGTGTTTATAATTGCAATCGTATACGGGTATTCTGCTACGTTCGGTCATACAATGTAACTTGCATGAATACATTGTTTTGCGCTAGCATACAGCTAGCCTCGTTAGCTACATGCAGTATATGTACGGTCACAATGTACGGTAAATCACAGTACAGTATACTGTATGAGTATTCCGTGTGTGTGACTGCAGACATTCTCCTGCCATGACAAACATGTAAGGCCATCTGCTGACATTGTAGTTGATATATTTAAACGCTAGCAACGTAGCATCACAAAAATGTTTTTCTGACCAAAACTAGCTCTAGCTCCGTGTGTTAGATCGCTACGCCAGCTATAATGTAATTACGTTTCGCGACTGACCGGCAAATCACCCGGAGTATACTGTCAATAGGTATTTTGTGTGTGAATGCAGACATTCTCCTGCTATGAGATACATGTATGCAAGGCCATCTGCTGATATTAGAGTTGATATATGGAAACTCTAGCAACTTAGTTAGCACAGTTAGCACTGTGTCAATGGCTTAGCAGTCCAACACAGTTTACACATTTAAACAGTCTTGTTTGATAAATACACAAATAACAATGCAAACTTACAGGTTGTATACCCAGATCTTCCCCTGCTCCAAACGGTCCAAACAAGCTGTGCATATCCGGCCTCAAACTGGGCAATGTTTTGGAAGCTTTCGTCTGTGAAATGCCGGTTCTTCGAACCTCTGGAGGAGGAACACGACGCTGCTGGTGTGGCCATAGCTCTTCGGGATTGGTCCATTTCGTTCCGGGTACCGCATGACATCAGGCGGTACCCGGAACTAAATGGAAGACTCAAATGGGCAGTGACGTATCTCCAACGAGGCGTTTTGGGGAGGTATTTTCTGTGTTAGAGTTTTACTCGCTACAGGGTGTACTTTGAGGGTTTTGACTCTGCACACCGTTTACATGCATAAAAACCTTCATAACACACAAGGGGACGGGTAATAACCGGAAAAGCATGACATGGGAGCTTTAACTGCTGAGCCTATTTACTGAGCAATACTTTTTTCCATAATCACAGTTTTATTCATTTACATTGTTATGGACCTCTAAAACACATCTGCCACATCATTTGAGTTTTGACATACCACAACCAGCCAGCCAGTCTTAACTTTGATTGTTATCCTAACCCTCATAGAGAAAGAGATACAGACATGTGGTGTGTTGTCTTTTTTCACCTGTATGGTGCGGTTCTGGGCGACAACACACAGTGAAGATGATCTGCTGCACGGCACTAGCATCATGACTGTCTTTGTTTAAACCAGCAGCAGTGCAGCGGTACACAGACTAACCTGTGTGTGTGTAACGTAGTTCTTCAGGTGTGTATGCTTAACATGTATGTATTTATCACAGTAAAGATGGTATACAAAAGCTTTGTAAATAGCTTTCAACCTCATCCCATTGTCTTTAACACACATTTAACATAATAATATACTCATATTAATATACAAATATACAATATGAGCACGGAGTCTATTCAAAAGAAATCCTCATTAAGTAGCTTCTTAGGGACTTCCTATCAAAACACAGACAACTGTCAACTCCTGTTTTCAAGAATAACATTTTAACCTCAATTGACTTTTTTATTATAGGATTTGATACAGTAATATAAGCTTGTGTTTGCACCCTTGAGAAGCAGTGCTTTATTTTCAACCCAATGTATGCTTTTCCATAAGATGAGAATAATAATAATAATGCAATGCGTTTCCTGCAGATATATGTACAATTGATGTCAAAGGGCTGGGTAATTGACAAGCCAGTTTGTTATTATATTGCCACACTGTTTTGATACTGACATTTTATCTTTGCACTAAGGTGTGTCTGCACTATTGTAATTTTGTCTGTTGACTGTGGTAAATAATAGAGAGAACCAAATGCACTGTACAAAAGATCAGCTTTATTGTCAATTTACAATTTACATGCTGTTCAGATGCCTCATAAGGGCTGTGCGTGTGTCTTGCCCCCCAGCCTCAACAATGGCTGGCGCTGGCCCATCAAGCTGGGTCGCCGGTAAGGCAGTCCATTCCTCCCTGTACTCATCACCACGACGCTCACACAGGTTATGCAACACCTGGATTTTGATATTGTCCATATTGCAGTCGTTTCGCTTCATCAAGCACCACCATCTGCCCTTCAGTCTGCCAAAAGCGTTCTCCACCACCACTCATGCTCGGCTTGTTTTGCGGTTGTACACATGTTGCTGGTGTGTGAGCCTTCCATTGTCTTGGAAAGGTTTCATCAGCCATCTTTGCAGGGTGTAGGCTGAGTCACCAAGGATATAGAAACCCACATCATGTCCACCAATATTCCTTGTTACATGAGGAAGTAGACCACCTCTATCCACAACACTAACCAGTGATGACATGCTGAACACTCTGCTATCATGCATGCTCCCTGGTAAGCCAACAAAAACACTCCAAAAGAGGCCCTTACCATCCACAACACCCTGCAGGACGACCGAGTGCCAGCCTTTGCGGTTGAAATACTCGTTGTGGTATTCCTCTGGTCTCAGAATAGGGATGTGTGATCCATCTACTGCACCTACACACTGTGGCACACCCCATCTGCCCTCAAAATATAACGCCATCTCCTCTAACTTCTCAGAGTTCGGCCATGGCATGAACTCAGGAAGGAGTAGCGTCACAACAGAGGAGCAGAACTCCTGCACACAGCAACACACCGTAGATCTGCCGACTCCAAACAAATGAGAGATGGTCCTGTACTCAGAGTTGGTCGCAAGTTTCCACAGTGCTATGGCGATTTTTTTTAGGCACGGGTACACACTCCCGGTAGTTGGTGTTGCGTCTCCCCAACGTTGCTTCCAGGCGAATACAGAGGAGTTGAAAAGAGCCCTTGGACATTCGGAAATCTTTGATCCACTGCACATTGGTGTACGTTGGCACCACCTTCTCCCACCAGGCCGATCTTCTATTGTTCACCCAGAGAGAGCACGGGACACGACGCGTTCCGTAGTATTCGCATATCTGGAACACATACAAAGACACAAATTAGCCCTACATAACTCCACAAATCCTACATTAGATAGTATTAATGTGATTTAATGAACGTACCATTGCTGTTCTTTGGGCGTGATAACGCTCATCATCCTCAGCTGTCCTACGGCGAAACATTTCCATAGCGTGTGCTTTTCGTCGTCCAATCCTTTTGTTAAGGCTTCTTAACCGCCTTCGCCTCCGAGTCAGCATTGCTATTGCATTTGAATGGTCGATCTGTATTTGTGGCTGAGTTATTGGCTTAAATAACTCAGTTACGAAGCTGTATAACACGAGCACCAAAACCACAACTTCAGTCAACTCCATACCGTGTCTGAGGTCGGAAGGTAAACAGAAGCATACAGCGGAAGCGGAAGTTTTTCTTCTTCTTCTTCTCTCGGTTTTTTGGCGGATTGCAACTTTAAGGTGCATACCGCCACCTACTGTACTCGCCGTGAAGTTGTTTGCGGCCTGCCAGTAAACCCAAAGCAGAAGAAGAAGAAGTGACGTCAGCGGTTCATTTGCCTAATCCACCCCCAGGAACTCATTTCGGTGTGAACGCGATCTGCTTTAGTTCATAACTAAAAGAGTTCTCATGAACTAAAGTTCTCATGAACTATTGTGGGAAAAATACTTGGTGTGAACGCGCCTATTCATGCAAGTGTAACATATACAGATGAACACATAGGACCGCTAAGTGTCAACAAGGTAAATATAGCTAATGCTAGCTGTGCAATAAGCATGTATACAGGCTAGTATGACTAACGCTACCGTGTATGCTAACGCTAGCGCGGATGCTAACGCAAATGCTAGCGTGAATGCTAACGCATTTTCTCATTAGGGGCGTTCACACCAAGTACTTTTCCCACAGTAGTTCATGAGAACTTTAGTTCATGAGAGCTCCTTTAGTTCTGATGAACTAAAGCAGATCGCGTTCACACCAAAATGAGTTCCTGGGGGTGGATTAGGCAAATGAGCCGCTGACGTCACTTCTTCTTCTTCTTCTGCTTTGGGTTTACTGGCAGGCCGCAAACAACTTCACGGCGAGTACAGTAGGTGGCGGTATGCACCTTAAAGTTGCAATTCGCCAAAAAACCGAGAGAAGAAGAAAAAAAACTTCCGCTTCCGCTGTATGCTTCTGTTTACCTTCCGACCTCAGGCACGGTATGGAGTTGACGTTTTGGTGGTCGTGTTATACAGCTTCGTAACGGAGTTATTTAAGCCAATAACTCAGCCACAAATACAAATACAGATCGACCATTCAAATGCAATAGAAATGCTGAGTCGGAGGCGAAGGCGGTTAAGAAGCCTTAACAAAAGGATTGGACGACGAAAGCACACGCTATGGACATGTTTCGCCGTTGGACAGCCGAGGATGATGGCCGTTATCACGCCCAAAGAACAGCAATGGTACGTTCATTAAATCACATTAATACTATCTAATGTAGGATTTATGGAGTTATGTAGGGCTAATTTGTGTCTTTGTATGTGTTCCAGATATGCGAATACTACGGAACTCTGGGTGAACAATAGAACGTCGGCCTGGCGTGAGGTGGTGCCAACATGTGCAGTGGATCAAAGATTTCCGAATGTCCAAGGGCTCTTTTCAACTCCTCTGTATTCGCCTGGAAGCAACGTTGTGGAGAGGCATCTGAACAGCATGGAAATTGTAAATTGACAATAAAGCTGATATTTTGTACAGTGCATTTGGTTCTCTCTTTTATTTACCAGTCAACAGACACAATTACAATAGTGCAGACACACCTTAGTGCAAAGATTAAATGTCAGTATCAAAACAGTACTCATACTGTATATTTGTATATTAATGAGTATATTATGTTAAATGTGTGTTAAAGACAATGGGATGAGGTTGAAAGCTCTTTAAAAACTTTTGTATACATACATGTTAACATACATGTTAAGCATGCACACCTCAAGAACTACGTTACACACAAACAGGTTAGTCTGTGTACCGCTGCACTGCTGCTGGTTTAAACAAAGACAGTCATGATGCTAGTGCCGTGCATGTAGGTTCTCTTTTATTTATCAGCAGCAGATCAATAAGTGTCAGTAGTATCAAAACAATATAATAACAGTGGCAATATATATATATATATATAATAACAATAGGTAGGCTCAGCAGCAGACACACCTTAGTGCAAAGTTAGGTGTCAGTATTAATAACAGTGGCATATATATATAATCACAATAATACAAAATTAACTGTCCCAGGTGTAGGCAATTTGGGGTGAAGTGTCTGGCCCAGGAACATAACGACATGCTGACTGCAGTGGGGTTTGAACCTGTGCTCCCCTGATCCGAACACCAACGCACCAGAGCACTGCACCACACGCCTCCCAACAAGTCATTGTACAGTTTATCAACGACAAGTTTTTCTTAATTTTTGTATTGAAGGCCTATTGGATTTAATCAGCTCGCTTAGCACTGCCAGAAGCCCAGCCTGAAAGGTATTTTGTTGCTCCACCTCGATTCCTGGGCCTTGTGTGAATGCAGCAGTCGTTCGTCGTGCATCTCCTTGGCACGCAGGTCCTCATTCTCCTTGCTGACCATGGCACGGCGGTCCATCGCCATGATGGTGTCAAGGAAGCTGTCATCGCGTGCCCACTTTCCTAAGGTGAAATATGCAAGATACAAGATCAGTTTAATCGCAACAACGAGGCAAAATGTTGATTAATAGTCCAGTTTACTCTGAGATAGAAGATCAAACCGTTTTCATGTAATCCTTTTATTTATACATCACATATACTGAGGTAGCTGGGCCAATCAAGCTTGGACTGAAATATCGAAATTACATCTCTCTTTGATATTGACTACAATTATTGCTACAATGCATCAATTCATTATCAAGCAAATGACTTGTGCATGAACTCTAAGCAGCGGTGATGCAATACATATTTCGATTTACTTTTACTTATTAATAGTTATATCACCTTCTTCTTCTTTCAAGGCCAGAGTAGTTACAGTGTAAGTGGATTGACATCTAACATAACATGGCTGAGTACAATTATAACAATCAATAAAAAAAAGGAAAAATAAATAGAATTTCAATTACATTTCTACTTAAATGTGCAAAAATATTAGAACATCAGTCTTTGTGGCATGCAGGTAATCAACTGTTTAAGCTTTTACCATTAACATGTAGAATGAATGTTGTAAATTACTTGAAATTATAGCAACTAATGTATTGTTAGAGGTAGCATTATGTCCAGCTAGCATGCTAACGTTATATTATCGTTTTATCCCGGAGGGGAAAACTAGTTTTCTAATCCTGAGAGAAACACCTCGCCTGAAACACACGATTAGTGCCATGAGTTAGTGAAGCAAATTACAGAACATTGCACACTTATTCACAAGTCAAAACGTGTTCATAGCGGGCATGGATGAGAATAGCTAGCTAGCTAGATGTTGTTAGCCAGCTTCGACCTAACGTTAGCAAGTTCTAGCATGGCTAGCTCGATCTACTGAGCAAATAAAAGTACATATAAAACCAGTATTGTGCAGATTAAAACAGTGCAGTGCATGTATTTTATTTTACCTTCGTAGTCGTCCCGACATGACTTTACCAGGTCTGCTAACTTTGCTGAGCCACAGAAACTGCATTCAGTAGAAGCTTCTGAATGCGGCGCTTCGCGTCCTCCGAGTAAGTCGCCAGAAGCGCAGACACATCCTCATCACTCCACCGCTCCAATTGATTTATTTAGTGTTGCTATAATAACTGCTTTCACAAAAGGAATCTCTTCGGGTGTGCTGGCGGAAGTGAGCAAATACAATGGCCGCTTACAACAAAAAATTCAGAGTCAAACGGGCGTGGTTTGCATTCCGCACAGCCAATCAGACGTACAAACTACTTTCTCCCACGACAGTCCCTGCTCTCTAGCAGGGACTGAAAAGCGGGTCGGACGAACTAAATTGAACTACTTTAGTTCCTGGGGCTTTTTGGTGTGAACGCAAATATATCGTAGTTCTGATGAACTATTGTGGGAAAAGTACACCAAAGTACTCCGGTGTGAACGCACCTATTGTGTTTAAACATCTCCAAATGTCATCACATAAACACAATACATGTTACTAATCCTTACAGTGTATGTGTAAGGATTACACTTACACTTACAGTCAGGGGCGGACTGGCCATCGGGACGTTCGGGACGAATCCCGATGGGCCGGTCGGCCGACGTGGGCCGCTCGGATAAGTCACTAGCACCCCCCCCCCCCCCCCCCCCCCGTCGACAATTTCCCCGCGGTATTTACTTGCGGCACCGAAGTGGGCCGGTCGAGAGTCCCGGGCTGATTTGTAGTCCCAGTCCGCCCCTGCTTACAGTCATTGCTTTCTGACGGACTTGACCCTTTTACTCTTCAGGTTGCATAGGGACAATTAGTAGCAGTCTACTGTAGGCGTGGGCAGATCGATCCCAAAATATCGATACTTCCGATATTATGTTACGTTTCAAAATATCGATACTAGAGCAAATAGGATCGATACTTTTATACTTTTTTTCCCCCTCTCCTCTAGGCTACTCGTCAATTTCATCAAAAACTATGTGCAGAGTGCAGACGAACACAAGTATATGCGCTCTTTTCTTCTCTCTCCACTGCTGTCCTCCTCTCCTCGAGGCTCGAGCACGCGCAGCGCGCTCCCTGCCTGAATGCCGATTATCAAGCTGACTGACAGCAGCCAGCAGGGCAGGACAGCAGCAGCCAGCGACTCGCGAGTGCGACACACACACGCGCATGATGGCGAGCGTTGTGTGGAGCTATTTCACAACTGCCAATGAAAACGTAGCGAACTGTGATGTGTGCAAGAAGGCAGTTCGCTACTGTGGCCACTTTGTATTGTTATTTTTCATATTTGCACTTTAAATTTGCAAAAGTAAAACGTTTATTTGTCTATAAAAACTGTCCTGTCTTTAATCATGAAAATGAATTCAGATTTAGTCTAGTTATGATGCTTTCAGCTCAAAAATCATGTCATGCAGCTCTCCCCCAGGGGTGCCAACACTCACGCATTGAGCGTGAAAGTCACGCAATTAACCCATATCTCACGCACTCACGCCACGCTTGCCTTTCCTCACGCTAAGTTTTCGTCCAAAATAAATGTATATAAATATAAAAATAAAGTGAAGGAACAGCAAACCGAGCCGTCTACGAAATGAGACAGTCTTCTGGCTTAGTTCAGTCAAGTTGGAACGATATTGGGAGATTCTGATTTCACGGATCAATAACTCATGAACAAAATGTTATTCAGACACAAATGACGTCTCCTAAGTACCGTGGTAAGGTTGACAACGAACTACAATCACATTTTAATCAAAAAAAGCCAATACGCGCCGTCCTCCGAGCTGGACACATTACATTGGTCTCTATCCGCAGCCGGAGAAGAAACGAGTGCTCAGGGACCGTCTGCAAAGTGCAACTCCGAAAAAAGAGAATACAATAATATTCACTATTATACAGCTTATTACTACCAAACTCACTACACACATCAATAGTCTCCTGTGTGCAAGGAGTTTGGAAGAATATGCTTTTGAATAATTTTGGGGAATATTTATAATGTAAAATCTTCAATAAATATGGCATCATCTTAAATAACTTTACTATTATACAGTATATTTCTACCAAACTCACTATTTGCATTGTTGTTGTTAGCATCTGGTTAGCTAGCTGCGCTAACGGATATTAGAAGCTGTTTCTAAAACAAGGAGAGGGAGAGCTCTCTGCTGTCAGACTGAGAGAGATAACTACAGCTCAGTGAGGTAAGGGACTCTCTGAGTGTTTAGATAGTTAGTTTAGTCTAGTTATCTCAGTGGGTCTCAAACGGTTTGGTCACCATTTATGAGAATAAATGAAAAACAGTTATGAAATACTATATGACAGTAAAACAAGAATACAGTTTAAAAGGTGAGTGATTTGTAAAATATCCATAAAGAAAAAGAAAATCTGTTTAAAGTTGTGTTTCATATGGGTGTTGAGAGATGTATCCTTAAATTCATTTTGCTCTCAAAGTGCACCAGATTGATGCATTTAACTTCAATATTTAAAAAAAAAATCTTCCCGGGGGAGCATGCCCCCGGACCCCCCTAGAGGAGGTGAGGACCACCCCCACTTATAAAATAGCACTTTACCCCTGCTTACACCTATATGCCATTTTATATGCTGTGAGCTGATTATCGAGCCTTCATTGTAAGAGGGTACACTGTGTATGTGCGTACTCCACTGTAGCGCCCGGTACATTAATGGGAAACCCTAGTTTGTACTTGTTCAATACATTTGTAACACTGTACACATGGACGTTTCTTTTTTCGGTTCACCAAAAAAAAAAAATCTCACTCCAAGCTGAACTCAAATGTTGGCAGCCCTGTCTCCCCTACTGTACATGAAAGTACATAAGACGCTTTTCATTTTAAAAAGTATCGGTATCAGCGCTAGTCTACTGCCATGCTATTCAGTTCACTGTCTGCTACTTCCTGTACCCGGTTTCCTGTCTAACCTTCAGTACAAATTTCACAAAAATATAAATGTGCAAATATGAAACATACAGGTCAATATCACCTTGCTGAATTGTCAATACCCCAAAACATATTCTTAGATAGAAATACCTAATTTTGAGTTATTTAGACACAATTAACACTTATAGTTTCATATCTTGTTACATAAGAATAGATCATATTTGTTAAGTGTTTTTATGGTAGAATTACTATTCTTGTGGTACTACTGCCTTATTAGGCCTATATTGAGCAGCGCATATTAAGACCAAAACTCATGTTCAACAACTTCCTTACTTGCAACAAATAAGCACTAATTAGAGGGTTATTGAGGAAAAACTCTCAACTAATGACATATTACTTGTAGAATATGGTCATGTAGAATAAGGCATTAATAAGTGTTTTATAATGACTAATAAAGAGCCAATATACTGCTAATATGCATGTTAATTAACAACTAGTTGATGGTTAATTTGTGTACCTTAATATAAAGTGTTACCGTAAATTGATTTATTTACATTAAATCAATACACCCTAGCGTTTTAGTGTTCTGCAGGGAAGCCAAAAGGTAAAGACAAACATTTCATGTGACCACAGCTAAGTTGCTCTGCTCTACGGACTCTATTTTAAACATTTATAAGAATAGAGTACGATGAGAGTATGATGAAAACATATCTGTTATTAACAATAATGTTTCACTTTCTTCACCATACATATTTTTTTGTTATATTAGATGGAATTAGTACTGTCACGTTAGGGTGTAGGAGTAGGGTGGACCAAAGTGCAGGACAAAGAAATAAATGTAAAGAACATACCTTAAAATACTTTAATAGTTTGTTTTCCAGACAAAACACAGCAGGGCACTGCAAACAAAACAATCCAATGAACGATAAACAAGAATCTGACAAACACCAACAGAAAACAAGAACTTAAATACATGCAGAATTAATCAAAAAGGACAAGACACAGCTGGGGACAACAGGAGGGAAAACACAGAGACAGGAAGTACGACAGAGACATAATACGGGGGAACACATTTTAAAATAAAACAGGAAACACAGACAGATTGTGACAACTATAGTATTAAAATACTTAGTTACAATTAAAAGTCCTGCTTTTGTGTTTGAGAATAAATCAGTTCTCATGATTAATTTGAATGTTTCCATTATTTGCCTAATTTGGAGGTTTTTGTATACAGATGGGTTATCAGTGTCTTAAATCTCCAACAGTGTCAAGGATAGCACATCTCTTCAAACACAATTTATGTAGTTATGGTCGAGGTTTAGAGATCCAAGAAAGTACACCGACCACAGATTTATACTATTTGTATGTGACTAAATGCATCCTTTAACCACATCCTTGTGCAATATTGTTTTGTGGTTACATCCTCACATAGGAATAGTGTTACCCTCTCACCCCATTCTGATTTTCTTTGCCAGTCAGCACCATGTTGTTTCCCTCAGTGTGGCAGCTACTTTTAGTTTTAGATCTTGAAGATGGACAGGGTGAATACAAAACTGAGATAAATATAAAGGATCATAATTTCACACGTTCTGCACACACACTACACATATACAACAATTGCTTTAAATCCTTGAGCTGAGGGAAGCAGTATAGCCTAATAACTTAAAGGAGGGTTTTCATTCTGTGATTTCACACATATGAGATGTTCTGTAGGCTTTAGTGTGTACTAATTTAATGTAACTTCCTTTGTATTTTCCTCTTTGCTGCTTCTATCACTGCTTTTTATTTCTGTTTAAGAATCTTAAATCGGCCATATTATACTAATTTCAGGTTCATATTTGTATTTAGTTGTGGTCTGTTGTGATTGGCCAACCGCCTACATTACATCTCACTTGAGAGAAACTCCCTCTGGAGGGAACACAGGGATTTTAGCCTTTGTAGACCATTCACATGCACAGAAACTGTATAACACACTACAGGAAAGGGGAAACTCAAAATAGCAGAGTAAAGCCCTTTAATATCTCCTATTCAGCCAAACCTCTCAAAGTGAAATGGCACCCAAAAGAAGTACTTTGTTGAGTAAAAGGTCTTCAGCTGTATAAGAGTACATCCCCAGACCTGCCACCTGGAGAATTGTACTGAATTATCTGTTGTTTATTGTGCTTCATTTCATTCAGATGGAGTATTATTTTTAAACCAAACAGTTTTTTGTAAGAACAGCGAAAGCTATAAAAATAGTATAATTAAAACACAAGAAGTCAGAAGCTACTGCACTGTGTGAGAGGCACAAACCGGCTTGGCAGAGTCACCTAAACCTCATAGGAAAGATTATGGCGTTTACAAAGAGGGAAAGGAGAAGAAACCACAGATGTCGTCAAAAAAAAGAGGGTTTATCCTTGAGGTTACCGCTTCTACGTAAATGATGGTGGGCAGCAGGCGAAAGGAACACTGAGCCTCTGATCTGAACACAGGAATCCATAAAGATTGCACACTCATGTATGAGGACGCACACTGTGTGTTCTCCAATGATACATGTGCACAAACATGCAACATTAAGATGACAGACACTGATTTCTTTCATCAGCATGGACGTTAGCTCTCCCTCTAAATAAGCGGTGCGGCTGTGGAGACTTGTTTTGTCAGAGTAAACAGCCTAAATAAAACCCTTTTCCTCTGGTTGGATGAGTCCTTCCCTGCGTGTCTCTGAGGGGAGGCTTTCATCAGAGCTGCACCACCCACATGCAGCTTACCGACCCCTCGACCTCACACTAACAATCTCTGCAGGCTGTTAGGAGTGTGTGTGTGTGTATGCATGCATGTGTTGATGTGTGCATGTGGTTTGGGGGGGGGGGGGGGTTCTGATGGATTTCCCGCTCTGCAGACCCTGTTTCCACTTTCTCTTGGAAACTCCTTCCAGACCTCGACCGAGTTTTTGAGACAGTTTTTTATGTTGATGACTTTGTGTGAAGAATTACTGCAACTTTTTCAATCCTACAGTAGCAGTTTTGGTCTTTTATGGGGTTTTTTCGGGAAGTGTGGACAGGTCCACAGCTGATATGCATTTCTGACTCAAACTATTTTAAGGAATATTTGGCGATTATAGGATATGTGTCTTTCCGCTTTCTTGTTTTGTCTCATGCTACTTCCTATGTATATACTTTACTTATTCCTTATTCATTTCATTTGTAACATTAAGTAATTCGCACTATTTTATATCTCTCTTTTTTATAGTTTTTTTTAAGTATATTGTATGTTGTACTGTTTGAAGAGGCTGGGATTTAAGATTTTAATTCTTAACAACTACGCTGTAGATATTGTGACAAATAAGCCTCTTAATCTTAAAAATGTCTTTCTCACTTCCCAGAGATCCAAACTGTATCCATTCCCCCAGAGTGTCGTCGCATATATTACGTTTATAATGCTGAAAATGCAAGGGCTTCCATCAGTGGGTCCTAGGCGATAGACAGAGCCTTAATCAGAATCAGAATCAGAATCAGAATCAGAATCAGAATCAGAATCCCTTTATTAGTCCCACAGAGGGGAAATTTGTATCGTTACAGCAGGAAAGAGCCACAGACAGCTTAATGTTACATATGTTAAAAAAAAGTACTAAGTTATGATATAATAAAAATATAATAAAAAAGAAAAAGTTTTCAAAATACAAATCCTGTAACAGTAGATACAAGATATCGATCTAAAATAAAATATCTGTGTTGAGATGCGTCTTTGACAGTTTCTAGCACTCTAAAACCAGAGAGCCGGGAAAAATATTCTCTCCTACCGAATGTCCTGTTAAGCTCTGTTGGTTTGAAAGGAATTCCCAGCACAAGTATGGTAGCGAGTACAAAAGACTAAAGAATCATGGGGCTGTTGTATGAACAGACACAGAGACAGGTGGAGAGATGAGAGGTCAGCCATCGTGTGGTGCTGAGGCCATGAATGGAAGGTGTTGATGCTAATAAATCCAGATTAACCCTGCAGAGCGATCCCACTTTTACACTGATGGTATGCCAGACAAATTGTTGCTATGACTGGTCAGCAGCCAGAGAGATTGTAGACATGCTGAGATGTTCTTCTGTGAAAACCTTGGCCTGATGAGGTGAGACAGGCAACCAGGGAAAGCTCTGCAGACACAATGGAGCCGAGCCAAGGTGGAGTAGTGTGAACCGCTGACAGTCAAACACAAGAGAAAAGGTTTGTAGGACACCCGGATGCTCTGTTTGGTTAGCTAGCGGTTGAGGGATCCAGGCCAAACTTTCCGTTTGTGGACTGCAGGGAGATAAGCAGTAGTTTGAGCAGCATTTAAAGGGCGTCATTTGCAGGAAAATCTAATGAAAGTGGGACAGACTTTTACTGCGGGTGGATCACACCTTCCAGTGAAAACAAAACTCTCCGGTGATTCATTTTCTGTCTGATCTAAATAGATGTATCTCCTGTGTTTAAAGTTGGAAATAAAGAGTTTTTCCATGATACTATTTATAGTTCCTTAAATCTTTTTATCTGTAAAAAAAAATGTGCGACTTGCTCACAGTTTATTTACCTTGTGTTTAGAGTTCATGAAAGAATTACAAATCACCTTGGAGAAAACATGGATTATTTTAGTCCTAGCACATGGGGTAAGGGTGCATCTGCCTCTGGTGTCTGAAATGATGATAAACATAACACAAAACCATCCCTTTATATACATTGCTAACTATTCATAAACCCAGAAGAAATGTGTCCTGTCAGTGTGTTTCTATATCTCAACCGGGCACTAGATGTCCTCCTTGGTACAATTTATTCTGGATAGTAGTTTTTCTTGTGATATAACTAGTTCTGAGATATTCTATTCACAAATGTATCAACCTTTTAGGACTGTGCAGACTGTGCTTCACTGCCATCTCCCAGAAAGTAAAGGGATTTGCTTTTCTCACTGCATGTTTAATAAGAGCAAAGCAATGCAATAAGGTCTCTGAGTTATTTAAAAGAAAAAGCAAGGGGACATTACTCATAACATGGAAATAAACATGACAGCTTATTATTAAATTCACTCACAAAAAAAGAACTAATGCTTGTTTCCCTCGTGTCTTGTCCTGTCACATTAATGCATTCGTAATTATAATTCAATAACATATTAAATATATTATTTTGAGATGTTTAAGCATATTCAAATAATAATACTTTTGCACTTTCACCTAAGTAAGATTTGGATAGCAGGACTTTTAATTGTAACAAAGTATTTCTACACCTATGGTAATACTACTTTTACTTAAGTAGATCCCACTGCAGTCAGCATGTCGTTGTGTCCCTGGGCGAGACACTTCACCCCAAACTGCTCCTGTGGGGACTGTCCACAGAAAGGAGTGTATGTAAGTCGCTTTGGATAAAAGCATCTAACAAGTGACATGTAATGTTGAATACAAATACTGGCACACACTTACACAAGGAAACAAACATATTTACACACTTATTTTTACACTCAACCCATCTACCTGTCAATCTGTCGTTCCCTGACAAGCAACACCTATGAACCGATCACTCTATCACTGAACCGTGAGACTGGGCTTCTCCCTTGGACTTGAAGAAGGGCAGTTTCTCCAGGTAGGTCAGGGCCTTGCAGGTCACCACACCTTTGTATGTCTGCAACAGAGAGCATACCCCCCCCTTCAGTCCCAGATCTGCCCAAACTGTATCCAGCACATGGCCTTCCATTCCTGCAGAGCTGAACAGGTAGTGGTAGCAGCAGGCGTTGTAGTGGATGTGTTTCTCCCCTGAGAACCTGGCACTGTGTGTCGGTGTCACCCCGGCCTTCTGAGCACAAACACCCACAAAAACATCCGCCGGCACCGGAGCACGGACTGCAGCTGATGCTATGTACACTTTCCGGACCACATCCTGGGACAGGACATAAGCCGCCCCGTCACAATACTCGGGCAGGTACTTGTTAGGGTAAAGAGCTGGAGGTAGGTAGCCAGGACTGTTAGGGTTCCTATCAGGGGAGTCTCTCTGGATCACCCGTCCTAAGTAAAGGTCCTCAGGGTGCCTGTGCAGCCCGAGTAAGTAGCCTCCAATGCCAGGGATGTTTACAAACACAGAGTCCTTTGTCAGCAGGACAAAACGTGCAACAGGACAGAAGGCGATCACCCAGCGGAGGGCCAGGATTGTCCTCTCTGTTGGGCCCCGGAGGGACGAATCAGCCACTGCATGACCGTGCACCAGATCCCCATGGAGCTCAGACTCTATCATAAGAGCCTCCTGTGCAGAGAAAGTCTCAGTTGATCCTAAGAAGAAGAGTGTCCTCACTGGGAAGCCTTGAGTGAGCGTTTGGTTTCCCCACGTCCTCCTGACTGCATCCCTCTGGGTGACATTAGCGGGGGAGCTGAAGACGAGGGTGAGAAGGAAGAGGTCCGAGTTTCTGCAGGCGTCTGGGTTAGCGATAGGGTAGGCCTGGGACACGTTCTCCCTGGCTTTACTCAGGTCTAATTTCCTTGCTTTCTCTCTCACGTCAACAACCAGGCCATCAGTGTAAACCCCTGGCGTGGGCTGCAGGAGGTACTCCTCCACAAAGTCCGCCCCAAACAACAGGGCATGGAAGAGGAGGACGTTGAAGAGGAGGAAACACCACTGGTGGGTTCGCAGCCTGCACAGAGAGCACTGCAGCAGAAAAACACAGAGTATGAATCACCAATCAAACAGACATTATGATGAATAGGATGCAGATAATAACACTGTACCTGCATGACACCTGCCTTGTTGTTCCTCTGTGTGTATCAGCTGTCAGTGGACTCCCACTGCAGTCAGTTCAACAACAATACTGCTGACAGACAGAGTTTCCACTTTCATGAAACTCTAGCAGCATGTAACCCTGCCCCCTGAGTCACATGCTTCATCAAGAGGAGTGTGTCCTGCATCATGCATGAAGCTTTAATGATACCCAGAATGAGTTTGATCCACAAGGATGTTACATATTCAAACCAGACATGTTTTAAGCACATTTAGATCAAAAATGCCTTAAAAAAAATCCAAATTGATGGAATTTATCGATTGAATTAGTTGAATTACGCTCCAGTATCTCACAGTCAAGTTAAACTTAAATTAAAGCTCAAGTTTGAGTAAAAACATTTTTAAATCCTAAAAATAAAGTCTTAATCTTGTGTTCATATTAACTTCTTACAGGTACAACCAATTGGATAGTAATATTTAAGTAATGCTGCATTCGGTAAGACATTTCTTGACAGGTAATAATTAGGGCTGTCAAGTTAACGCGTTAATAACGCGTTAACGCAAAAAAAAATTAACGCCACTAATTATTTTAACGCGATTAACGCATGTGTATTTTTTGTCCTCGGCCGCCGTAGTTTCAGAGCGCATCGAGTGTAAAATACCATCGACAAGCTGATGCTGACAGCCCCGCTCCTGCCGCCCGCTTGTGGCAGACCACACTTCCACGCTCACTGGCAGGCCCGGACTGGCCATCGGGAGGACCGGGAGGGAGTGTGTATGTGTGGCGCGACTCGCGCGAGCGAGGCACACCTTACGTGTTGTTGTTGTTAGCATCTGGTGCTAGCTAGCTGCGCTAACGGATATAAGGAGCTGTTTCAATGACATTTCGCCGACAACTGCGCCGAGCACTTGACTTTATGCAGGTAGCCAGACAGTGGGACATTGTACGAAAAGTCAGCACACTCAGCACGGATAGTACGCGCAACATTATTGCAGCGTCCAGGCAGCTCCCATTCGAGCATATATGCCTTGAGCTGCACATAGCTCAACGATCCATCACAGTGTCTCCACACACACACACACACACACACACACACACACACACACACACACACACACACACACACACACACACACACACACACACACACACACACTGTATTATTGTATGAGAGAGCTTCCAGGTTGAATTGAGGCGAATATTTGTAATGTTCAGAGGTTGTTGTGTTTAATATTCATGAGAATATTTGTCATTGTTCAAATGATAATAAACAAACATATAAAGCATATTTGTCCACTCATATGTTGATAAGAGTATTAAAAACTTGAAAGATATCCCTCTAAGGTACATTTAGAACAGATAAAAAATGTGCGATTAATTTGCGATTAATCACGATTAACTATGGACAATCATGCGATTAATCGCGATTAAATATTTTAATCGACTGACAGCCCTAGTAATAATGCATGGCCAATGTGTTTTTATTCCTACTAAAGTAGATGCATGCTTGCAAAAGGAAACCAGACACATCTGGGAGCAATGCAGAGCCCAAATTGTGAAAATTGTATAGATTTCTCACCCTTTAAGGTCAACTATTACGCAAAATGCACTTTTTTATGTCTTTTATACATAAATATGTGACTCACAAAGTGTCAGAAAATACAACCCTCTCTCTTTTCCTCCGTACCCACATCTCTAAAAATTGAGGTACAACGGAGCTGATCCATATTTGCTGCGGTCATGACGTCATTACTAAAATGTGGGCTGGCTTTACGTTGAACTCTTGGCAACGTCCCGCCCACGTCCCAACCTATCGTCCCCATATACAGTTGCTAGCTGAATCCCCTCCCTCAGCTGTGTGTCTGTGTATTCAGCAGGATGTCTACGGGAGGGACTTAGAGTAAAGTTGTTATATATATACAACCCAGTCTCACGGCATTTCGTGTAATGGCCCGGACACACCAATCTGACAACAAAGAACTGACACAGACGGACCCCGACTGTTGCATCGCGTCTCTGCGTTTTGGCAGTGTGTCGCACTGGAACACACCCACACTCAGCCACACTCAGCCGACGGCCAAGAAGCACGTACGAACTGCGCATGCGTAAGTGGCAATAACTCTCCTTACCAGCAGGCGGCTGAGACTCCACAGATTATATAGGTATAGTATCATCACTGAGCGATCCGAACTCGCGACAGGGGAAGCAAACACAGACATCACAACACGTACCTTTACGGAGCTTTTACGGCAGATCATCTCACCGTAGCTGTCAATCTGATCAAAAGACGTGTTCAATGGCATTAAAGCGAGAAAAACGCGGCTGAATCGGTTGATCCATAGGTTAATAATGTATCTGTGCATTTGAAAAAATTATTTATAATCCATAATTCCATTTTTATGTAAAAATCGGAGCAAAAAAGTTAGCTGCTAATGGTAGCCAACAGAGTGTGCGCAGCTTCCGGTTTTGGCCACGCGTCACTCTCACTCCTTATTTGTTAATGTGTTGGTGTGTGTAGAACTTCCCCTCGATTCCATTGGCTCGAGCGGTTATAAAGAGATTTCATTCATCAAAATCAACCAAGGGGGGCCAGAGATATGGAAAATCCGCCCAAATGACCCCAGAAGTGGGTTTCTTTTGCTAAATCTCTCTAAAAAGGTCAAATATCACTTGTTTTGCATCAATCTTGATACAGGGTACTTATTATATGTTGTACTTTGGATTCCTAAAGCTTTTAGTCTACTAATCCATCATCCAAGGGTAGTTTTCACTATAAGTAAAAAAGAATTTTTGGACGGACACTATAATTTACAGTTTTTTACTATGTTCAATCTGAATTTTCTTTAAAATAAAAAACATCTATATTGATTCTGACTTTTCTACATCCAACTCACAGGTTAATCATTACTTTGAGAACAAAGATTATTAATTTAACCCTTTTAGAAGGGAAGATATGGTCATTTGTTCTGGGAATGTCATTTTCGAGCCTGAGACCTGAAAAACAGGCTCAGGGCTTAAGAGGTTAATCTATTGATTCGTGTTCACCAACACGATTTTCCCCTTTTTTTCGTGTCACACAGAACGATTTTAAAAGCAATGTATTTCTATTGGTAGTGCCTGCACCACGTCTTTTTGTCCGGTCGGGTCTTGGAAGACCGGAAGCTGTGTGGTTCATAAAAACATTTTCTTACTTAATATCAAGCCACGATTATTGTTATATTTTAAATCGCATAATGTCGGACTTTTGTTGCCGTCTGTGAGGAAAATAAATGGGGCTCAGAGCCTCAGAAATAAATATTTTTTTCCTTTTTCTAAATAACACACTGTTATTTACTCAACAATAACACACAATTATCCTTGTTTTTATTTATTTGTTGACTGAATTTCAAAATAAAGTCACCGGAAACAGACGTAGGCGATACACACCCGCTGAACTGATTACCCAAGATCCTCAGCTATGGTTGAAGCTCGGTGATTGGATGTTTTAGCCGCAATGCACGTTGGGACCAATCAACTATGTGCAATATGTGCTATATGTGCAATATATATATGCCGTTAATAACTGTTTTATTTATACCTGGCTGCTAAATCCTTAGAACCGTTACAAGGTGTGTTTGTGTTTGTTGCATTTTGTATTTTGTAAATTGTGTAACTTGCTGCTGTTAAATACCATCAAACTATGAGCAATATGTGCTATATGTGCAATATATACATAATATACACATGCCATTAATAACTGTGTAATATATACCTGGCTGCTAAATCCTAAGAACTGTTACAGGATTTGTAATTTGAAAAGTATTTTTTTCTTTAGTTTTATTTTTTTTATTATATTTTTATTATATCATAACTTAGTACATTTTTTTTAACATATGTAACATTAAGCTGTCTGTGGCTCTTTCCTGCTGTAACAATGCAAATTTCCCCTCTGTGGGAATAATAAAGGTATTCTGATTCTGATTCTGATATGGTGTTCCGAAAACATTTAAAAAAAAAAGAAAATAATACTTTATTCCGAGTGTGCTTGCTTTTCTCTTTGAAAGACATCACATAACGGCATTGTAATACACGGTTCGGCTGCATTAAATATTGCACATCTGCCGTAGTTCTCTATTTATAGAGCCCTGATTAGAAGACTTCTAGACAAACTGGAAGAATTGCCGCCGAAACTGAAAACGTGACGTGGATCATAAATATATCAGCAATTACCAAACCAAAGACAGAAAAAGACAAGACAAAACACAACACAGACAGATCGTGACAGAAATGCCGTGAGACTGGGTATATATGGATATATAATACATATAATGGCTCATATAATGGCTCTGTTATAGCGGTAAACACTGAATAAAGAACATGTCAAGCTATGTGCTGTATCAGAAACAATGTGCGACGTGTTTTGAAGTAATAATATGGTCTGTGTTTACATTAGCAAGCATCGCTAACACTCAGAGCCAGACCCGGCGCCAGAACAAATCGAATTGCATTGCATTTTTGTCGAAGGAACCGGAAGAAGTTTACTTCCGGGTTTTAGGACGCGTCACTGCGGTTCTCTATAGATCCAATCAAACAGCATGGCCAACAGCATTGCGTAAAGACGCACACCTATCGCAAATAAATACACAGATAAATACACAAATAAAGTAAAATAAAATATTCTCCCGCCCGGTGGGATCCCTGGTTCTGTCGACTTTAATAGAATACACCGCATCCCCTATCTCTTCGACAATATGCTCAGTCACTAAGGTGCTCATTAGTTCGATTATTGCATTTTGCATGTCGTGAGAGGTGTATGTCGCTGTGCTGGAAATGGTTTCCATTATTTTGGCCAACTCTGCGTCTTTGTGCAACGTATACTAAAACAGCGATCGGAAGAGCCCACTGCCTGACTCGGACATGCTGTGGAGTGAATCGTGGTCACCTCTGAGAGGGAGTTGGTTGACAGCTAAAAAAGCTATCATATCAACGACAGCTGACACGTAATAATGGTTTCGTGCCAGCTGATCTGTGTGCACCAAAGTACTTATTTCCTTACTTGTTTCTTCGCGTATCTGTCTCTCTCTCCACAAACTCTCACATTTAATGTGTTCTTTTGATTAGTAGTCTTAGCAGTCCTTTATCAGTCTGTGATGCGTGTTTCCAGTCGCAAAAACCTGATGTCCATTGTGTCATTTACACAGAAATGGGAGTCTACAGAATGCACAATAAAAAACAAATCCAGAATAGGCGGCAGAGTAGTGTGACGCTGTGATTGGTCTAAATGTGGATGAATCACAAAAGACACATTCATTTATTTGACGTAGTCTACGATTTTTTTTGTAGTTACTATCTGACATCACATAAATCGTAGCATTAAAGTTCACAGTTTATTTATAAAACTAAATAAAAATAAATAAACTTGTTTATTGGGGGAGGGCAGAAATGTCAAATGGGAGGGCCTGGCCCTCTCTGGCCCTCCCACGGTGCAGGGCCTGCTCAGAGCTAACCTGTACTGCAGAGAGTATGTGTAAAGAAGCAGGATATAAAAGGTACTCACTCAACTTGTGGTAAACCTGTGAGAGAGAAAGCTTTTGAGCTCCATACTGTTTCAGAATAATGCTTGATGTGGTTTGGAACATAATATGGCGTTAAATCACAGCAGCGTTTAGCTGACAGTCTTCTCTTCACAGAGCTCACTGCTTGCATGTGGACGCTCCAAAGGGCAGCAGCAGGTCGGTTACATTAGGCCCTGACACACCAAACTGACACCAAAGAACACAGTGGCGAGCCGTGACTTTTATACCTAGGCCCTCTGACCCCCACCCCTTCCCTCGGAAAAAAAAAGAAAAAGAGTTATTACGTCACAGCGTATACTTCAGCGGAATATCAAAACAACGGCCCGGGGTGCAAAACACATCAATGAAAGCGACCCTCTACCACACAAAACAACACCTGTAAATAACCCAATTTGTGTTCTTTGAAATTGAAAAGGATATTGCATCGTGGTTGTTATTTTGGTTATGGTTGGTTCCAGTGGCGGCCGGTGGTCTTTTTTTTTGGTGGGGCTCTTGACGTACCGTAAGTGACCTACCCGGGGGGTTTCCCCCCGGAATTTTTTTTCGAGAAATGACCCCTTAAATGATGACTTCTGGTGATGTTAGAGGGGGGGGAAAGGAGAAATCGAGGCTTAAAAATATGAGAAGACTGATCAATACCTCCATAATCTTCAGTGTGGAAAATATTATTTATCAACCTGAACATCTACTACTTTACCAGGAATTTGTGTTCTCAGAACTGGTCTGTTTTTTTCTTTCTTAAAACTGTTCATGTTTTATGAACCAACACCTTCACCAAGTAGCTTTACAGTGAACTGCATGTGAGATATAAAATTAATAGCATCTTTTCAGTAGCATTAATTATAAATATTTAAGTGCTTCAATACAAGTCACTACAGCATTTCAAACTGAACTGTGAATAAATGCAATTTAAAAAAAATAACCACAGCACAAAATGTCATAAATTGTGTTTTTTCTTTGTTTCTCTGAGGATTATTTACAAACAGGCTTATTTACATATAGCAATAACTCAGAAATGAAAAAGCTACATCGTCTAACACGAACAACCAGTCAGCATAATGATAATATATGTGTTATGTACAATGTAACTGGCAAGGCTAGAGCAAGAAAGAACAAAGTTTGCAAAAGGTTTAAATAACTTCAAGTATCTGTCTTCAGATTACGTGGAGGTTTTAGTCCGATGGGAAGCAGATTTTAAGCGACACCGAAGATAAACCAAAAATGTGGTGGAGCTGCAAACCGTGTAGTGTTGCTGGGACAGAACAGGAGCTATAACCGTTGGAAAATACATCACAGACAATGCAACAAACGTGGAGACAATCACTTCTGTGATAAATGCCCACTTATTAATAAACTTCTAACAACCATGGGAAACCTCCTCTCTACATATAAAGTGATATCCAAGCATGGGAAACAAAAGACAGCATTTACCTGTTTGCATCCAGCTAGCCAAGCCTTTCTTGTGTACCAGCTACTTGTGAAGCCTCGTGTATAAATGTTGTCTTTTTCACGAGATTGCTGCGATATATTCAAATCGGGTTGGTCCGGTCCAAGGTCTTTAAGCAACAATTTATCTGCCAAACTTCTCCTTTCGAAAGGATTGGAGATTAGCTCTTGAACAGAATTAGGCGGGGACCGAGGTCCGGAGACTCCACCTGCACACGAAGCCATCCTCATCAACTACTGCGTCAACCGGATACGAGTCACTGTCCAAACTACTCACAGACTGCACTGGGCGCTGACATTGGCGCCCGGTGACCGTCATCTTTGACGACGCTGATTGGCTGAAATTATATTTTCGCGGCATAGTTTACACGTTACAGATAGCAACAGTCAGCTGCTAGTGGCTGCTGCTGCACTGGTTGAAGGCTCCTCTCTTAGCGCCCAGACGAGAGAAGGTGCATGGGCAAGGCCAGGCAGGAAACATGTGACTTATCAGTAACTTTAGACATCGTAACACAATTTTAAACGAGATTTTATTGTAGATTATACATTTTACTGATACCAATTATATAATATTTACCTTGTTCATTAAAAATAAAAATAAAAATATATATATTTTTTTAAACATATATTTTTTTTTTTTTTTTAATTTTAATTTTAATTTATTTATTTTTTTTTCAATATGGGAAGAGGTGGGGCGGCGCCCCTAGCGCCCCTATGGACCGGCCGCCACTGGTTGGTTCCCTAACCTGCATTCGAGCACTCAAACGCCACAGGAGAGGGAAAAGGGCCGGGACACTGGTGCGTCTCCGGAGACGCGGACTTCGCACGCCGCTACCCGGAATATTTCTTTCCAACGTGCGTTCCATAAGCAATAAACTGGACGAGCTTCAGCTACTGGTTAGTAGAAACAGAGACTTTTCTTCATCTTGTGTTTTGTGCTTCACTGAGAACTGGCTGTGTGGATCGATTCCTGACTTGGCGCTGCAGCTGGGAGGCTTCCAGCTGCTCAGAGCGGATCGTGACACGGTGTGTACATTCCACAACATGCTAATGTCCAGGAGGCAGAGAGCACACTTGCCGACCAGATACTGTGTGTGGAGAGGACCTATCCGGACTGCCTAGTTATTGTTCTTGGTGACTTTAACAAAGGCAACCTCAGCCACGAACTCCCAAAATATAAACAGTTTATTAAATGCCCCACCAGAGAGGGGAATATATTGGATCACTGTTACACCACCATCAAGGGAGCCTATCACGCCGTCCCCCACGCTGCATTGGGCCACTCTGACCACACCATTAGCGCGTTCACACCGGAGTACTTTTCCCACAATAGTTCATCAGAACTACGATATATTTGCGTTCACACCAAAAAGCCCCAGGAACTAAATTAGTTCATCAGAACCATTTTTACCCCGTTTTCAGTCCCTGCTAGAGAGCAGGGACTTTCGTGGGAGAAAAAAGTTCACACGTCTGATTGGCTGTGCGGAATGCAAACCACGCCCCGTTTAACTCTGAATTTCTTTTTGGAGCGGCCATTGTATTTGCTGGCATTATTAGCCCAGCGCACCAACGAGAGTACTTTTGTGAAAGCAGTTATTATGGCAACAATAATAATACGAAAATCATCGGAGCGGTGGAGTAATGAGGATGTGTCGGCACGTCTGGCGATTTACTCGGAGGATGGGATCCAGCAGCTTCTACTGAAGGCAGTTTCCAACTGGAAAATGTATCAGCGTTGTTCGGTAAAGTTAGCCGACATGGGAATCTTCCACAGCGCACACTCATGCCGGGACAAAAAAAAGAAACTAAAGCAGGACTACAAACAAATAAAAGACCATAATAACAAGAGTGGTAACGGTCGGAAGACCAGCAAGTGGTACGATCGTTTGGATGCTCTGCTCGGCCACAGACCCTCATTCTCCGGCACAGCAAAAACCATCGATTCTGGCACGATGGGGTGAGAGGATGAAATGACGGTTGAATTGCCCAAGGACGACGACGAATTAGGTAAAATATACTACATGCACTGCACTGTTTTAATCTGCACAATACTGGTCTCAGATGTACTTTTATTTGCTCTGTAGATGGAGTTAGCAATGCTAGGTTGAATTGGGTAACACTGTTAGCAGGCCGGAACCGAGCTAGCTAATAACATCTAGCTAGCTAGCTCGCTAGCTATTCTTGGACGCTATAAAAACGTTTTGACTTGTGAATAAGTGTGCCATGTTCTGTAATTTGCTTCACTAACTCATGGCACTAATCGTGTGTTTGAGGCAACGAGCTGATTCCCATTGAATTGGAAATCAGTGAGCTTTCCCCTCCGGAAATCCACGGTAGCGCCTCCTCATCTCCCTTTTGTTGTAGCAAAACACCTAGGTGGTGGCTGAGAGCCCCCCCCTCCGCTACGCGCCGTTCGTTAGATGAGGCTGATCTCTATTTAATAAAGAAAGGAATTGAAAACACCGGAATTAAAAGTTATAACAATTATCTGAGTTTACTGGTAAGAAACAAAACACGTATACATGTTTTACAGAGTACTCCGGACTTCAGGTTTCTGCTGCGATGCGGATACAGGTATTGGGACCAGCGAGTCAGCAAACTAGAAGCATTTTACATGCAAAAACAACAGTATTCATATTCATATTTTGGGGCGGAGATGTGTTGACTTCTTCCTTCCCATTTGACTCCGAAGCGAATTAGAGAGTCCGTGGGGAGGAGCTGTGTGATCTGCTCACTCCCCCAGGTGTTTCTACTGGTTGGATTCACTTCTGGTCGGGTCCAATACAGCAAATCAGAGTTCCGACCAGAACGTGAGATTCTGAAGTTCAACAGGGGCAAAGTCAATCTTATCTCTGCCCCGATATCCACTCCCTTACTTTCCCATGGGATATTTCACATAAACTATTCCTTCTCAGACAATTAAACATTGTGCACAAATATAATGATGCCCAGAAAGAACCTTGAAAAGAATATGTGTGTGTGTGCTAGTGGAAGGAGGTGTATGTGTGTGTAACAGGATCTCTGGGTCAGTGAGTTGTAAGTGAGAATACAATATCTATATGTGTGATTACTTAAAACAGTTCAAACAATACATGTTCACTAAAATACAATTCAAAATAATACATGTTTACTTCAATACAGTTTAGAACCATATCTGTTTACTTCAATCCCTCTTTTGATCTCACCTCACGAGATCAACATATAGCATTTGGAACATAACCACTGTCATTCTTTTCTACTGTGTCTGTCCCACTACAACAACTTCTTATGACAGTGGAGGGAGAATAAAATATGTTTAAAAAGTTCGTCCTTGTCAGTTGAGTCATCGTACTCTTCCTCCTCCGACGCATAAGCCAACAAGGGCATTTGGTACGAAGGGGAAAGGGCAACTTTTCCCTCAATGGTGGAACTGATGAGTCTAACACACAATGAACGGATACAAGGCACACAACAACAACCACATGTCACTAAAATGGCAATAAAAGTAGCCACAGAAATTAGAAAAGACATTATTAAACGTTTCCCTCTTTTGGTAACACATAGTTCTGTAGAATAAAAAATACAAATCCCTTAAATTATGGGATATAAAAATAAAGTTGAAAGTTCCTCAAAAAATGGATTATTAAACAAAGTTCCTTAAAAAATTGATTATTAAACAAAGTTCCACACCGGCTCTCTCAACCTCTTTCAGCGGGAAGTGGAGTTCCCTATGCCGTCTTGGTTTGCCGTGTCTTTGTCCCCCCAGCCCGCTGACGGCGGCTTCTGGGCTGCCTGCTAGAGAGATGTGTCTGGATTGTCCTCCTCCGGCCCGCTGATGGCGGCCTCCGGGTCGATGCTGGAGAGATGTCCCGATCCTCCTCCTCCGGCCCGCTGATGGCGGCTTCCGGGTCGACTGCTGGAGAGATGTCCTCCCGATCCTCCTCCTCCGGCCCGCTGATGGCGCCTCCTGGGTCGACTGCTGGAGAGATGTCCTCCCGATCCTCCTCCTCCGGTCCGCTGATGGCGCCTCCTGGGTCGACTGCCTTGACGAGGGCCAGATCTGTCCTGATGTCGTCTAGGGTCCTCGCAGGTGTTTTTCCCGACCGCACACTGGCTCCAGTGGTACCAGTTGTCTCCCTTTCCTTCTAGGCGGACGGCATGGGAGGTCCTTTGGGTCACTCGGTAGGGGCCGGAAAACCTGGGGTTGAGTCACTTAGGCCTGATGACTTTCAGCCAGACGAACTCTGCTGTATTGGCCTCGTGTTTCTCGGGTCCCCCTTTGGCGTCAGCAACCTGTGTGGAGAAGTCTCATACCAAGCCCTTAAGTTGCTGGAAATATGGTTTTGAACTCATCTCTTCTACTTCTTTAGTGTTTATTGGCGGTTGGCAAACCAACTTGTAGGTGCATTACCGCCACCAACTAGACTGGAGTGTGGACAAGAGACTATGCAGAAAACAATAAACAAAAAAAATAAAAAATAAAACAAAAATAAAACAAAACCGAACAAAAAAGAAACAAACAAACAAAACAAAACAAAACAAAAAAGAACCAACACTAGATTATTTTAAATTTATCAATTTCTCTTAAAAACGTAATAATCTCACATACATATTGCCTGATCTACATCCCCCCTTTTTCTGAAATAGGATGCCGTTAACGGTGTTCTCATTTTCAGAAATATCGAGCCTTATATATCAGTCATTAAATGTCAGCCTTCTTCCGGTCCCCCAGTTTGATCCCACTAACGATCAATCTCTCTGTCTGCCCCCACTGTTCTAGTAGACTCCCTGGTACTGAGACACCTATTTGTTATTCTCGTTCAAATTCTAAAAATAATATAATATACAATATGTCCAGCAGATGGAGCCAAACCTTAATTTATCATTAGTCTCTGTTTGTTTTGTGCCACACCCTATTGGCCACCATATGGTAGCACCTGACCAGTTGCTCGCGGGAGCTTCCGGAAATTGGAACGCTTATATAATTTTTTCAAAATCTCCTTCCATGATTGACCTCGTTTATATTATCTGACTATGTTGATATGTGTTCGTTTGTATTTATTTAATATACTGGACAATTCTTGTCTTTACTCTTAACGTCCTTATTGTATTTATTTGAATGCCCTGTCTTTAATTTTAAATATCCAGTGTGCAATAGTTCAGAATATTGTAACACTCCCTGTTCGCCACCAGAGGGCAGCAGCTGACCACGAATGAGCCTCTCCTCTCTGTCTGAGACTGCAGTCTTGTCTCCACGCAACTCTACTTCTATGCTTTTCTCTCAATTATTACACAGATTTGACTTAAAAAATCACACAGAGTCTATTCCCTTATACAGACTTTGTACTATCTGAATTCTATCTCCGTGTACTACTTATTTTCTAAGTATGTACTGTGTACAGAGTGGTGTTCTTAAATTATGTTTGCAGTTTTACACACATTTTATCCCCATACAGTCAGGCAGATTTTTATTGTGCGATGTATATTTCAACAGATAGCGTGACTTCCTGAAGCAAGCTTCTACAACCCCCTTACGGCGATTGCGGCTTCAGGCAAGGAGTCGGAACCCAGTCAACAAAATCTCTTTATCGTCACGTTTAATGAGCCTGATTAACCCCACAGCAAGAGTTGTGATGAGATTCGGTCGTTCCAAATAATTAGTTGGAGGTCGTGTCTCTCTCCTCTTGTATCACCCACAATATAACAATTACAGCAATTGTATACATTTAAAGCACTACGAAGGCAACCGTATTAATCAATCTTTAATTGACTTACGGGGAATTTAACCCTTCTGTTTTTTACGCCCCCGCAGCCTTCAATTAAAGCACTACAAGCCAACCGTATTAATCAATCTTATCATGACCTACGGGGAACTTAACCTATCTGTTTTTTACAAACTTGCAGTCTTCGTTTTTAGTGAGTTAAGGCACGGGACTTAGCTACCCGCCTCTTACAAACACTTTGTGCCTTAGGTACAGGAATGCGCTACCTGACTCTAAGCACTATCCCACTATCCCAACTAGAATATGTATTGTATTTCCTACGTGACTAAGAACACTGAGAACGCCGCTGACAACTCTAAATTGTTTAGTATAATCAATCACAGATTTTTGATAGTCAAAACAGGTGTCTGCTCACCTTTTGTATATAGCGCGCTTGGTTTAGTTGTCAACGGTATCTCGGTGTCCTCCCCCTGGACTGAATTCCGTCCGCTGGCTGTCGGTGTTCCTTTCTAGAGATCAGCACTCATCACGTCGGGGTCACCATTTGTTGTAGCAAAACACCTAGGTGGTGGCTGAGAGCCCCCCCCCCCTCCGCTACGCGCCGTTCATTAGATGAGGCTGATCTCTATTTAATAAAGAAAGGAATTGAAAACACCGGAATTAAAAGTTATAACAATTATCTGAGTTTACTGGTAAGAAACAAAACACGTATACAAGTTTTACAGAGTACTCCGGACTTCAGGTTTCTGCTGCGATGCGGATACAGGTATCGGGACCAGCGAGTCAGCAAACAAGAAGCATTTTACATGCAAAAACAACAGTATTCATATTCATATTTTGGGGCGGAGATGTGTTGACTTCTTCCTTCCCATTTTACTCCGAAGCAAATTAGAGAGTCCGTGGGGAGGAGCTGTGTGATCTGCTCACTCCCCCAGGTGTTTCTACTGGTTGGATTCACTTCTGGTCGGGTCCAATACAGCGAATCAGAGTTCCGACCAGAACGTGAGATTCTGAAGTTCAACAGGGGCAAAGTCAATCTTATCTCTGCCCCGATATCCACTCCCTTACTTTCCCATGGAATATTTCACATAAACTATTCCTTCTCAGACAATTAAACATTGTGCACAAACATAATGATGCCCAGAAAGAACCTTGAAAAGAATATGTGTGTGTGTGCTAGTGGAAGGAGGTGTATGTGTGTGTAACAGGATCTCTGGGTCAGTGAGTTGTAAGTGAGAATACAATATCTATATGTGTGATTACTTAAAACAGTTCAAACAATACATGTTCACTAAAATACAATTCAAAATAATACATGTTTACTTCAATACAGTTTAGAACCATATCTGTTTACTTCACTTTCCAACAACCAAACGCAAAGGTACATATAAACACACTGTAATTACTCTGGCCTTGAAAGAAGGTTACGCATCGAACTGATGTCCACTAATCACGTTTATTTCTTTCTTGGTACAATTATGAAACACCGTGAACATACATCGTTTACACTTTCCGCGCCCTTTTCACTCTCTCAAAAACGTAAACATCCGGGGCTAGAGGTCACATGACTTCCGGTAAGAAAACTCTTAATCATTTTTTGACAAAAAAAAAAAGAAAAAAGTTCAAGCATACATCAAGCACAAAACAATAAATAAGGGCACTTTGAGCGTCAGCTATTTGATCCTATCTTATCTTTTACTTTACACCTGCATTTTGTACACTGTCCCTGCCTGCACCATGTCCAATGTTGTCTCTGTTGACAACCTGCTAGTAAACACATTCCTAGTATGTTGTAAAAACTACTTGGCTTATTTCTCCTCTTAGGAAAGGGGGCACGGGATGACAGCTTCCTGGACACCATCATGGTGAGGTGGCGGTGAGGTGGCGGTGAGGTGGCGGCGCGCCAGGTGGAGGTGTCGGCGCTCCGGGTGGAGCAACAAAATACCTTTCAGGCTGGGCTTCTGGCAGTGCTAAGCGAGCTGGTTAAATCCAACAGGCCTGCAATTAAAAAGAAAAGAAAATCGTCGTTAATAAACTATACAATGACTTGTTGGGAGGCGTGTTGCGCAGTGGGTGAGTGCGTTGCTGTTCGGATCAGGGGAGCACAGGTTCAAACCCCACTGCAGTCAGCATGTCGTTGTGTCCCTGGGCAAGACACTTCACCCCAAATTGCCTGTGGGGAATTGACTGTCCCCACCTCTGGGACAGTCAATTTTGTATTATTATAATATATATATATATGCCACTGTTATTAATACTGACGCATTACTTTGCACTAAGGTGTGTCTGCTGCTGAGCCTACCTATTATTGTTATTATATATATATATATTGCCACTGTTATTATATTGTTTGATACTACTGACACTTATTGATCTGCTGCTGATAAATAAAAGAGAACCTACATGGCGATTAAACAGATAATGTATCTTGCTTATTTCTCCTCTGACACTTTATCTTTACAGTGACCTGTGTAGCATCCTATACATCACATGTAAGTGATTATTCTGATACCATCATGTTTTCATCGGTTATAAACTGGCGAAGCTTTATTTATTGTGTCCCACCCCAAATATGTGGCTTTGCAAAAGGTCATTTCATTGTATTTCAAAATGGCGTCCATCAACACAAGCACTATTTATAGAAAGAGAAATGGTTAAGTTTGTAATTACCAGTGTTGTGAGTTCAATATTTTTAATTAATTATAGTAAGGGAACATCTTAGGAGTTAGTGTACTGAGTTCCTCTCAGGAGGATATATAATAAGGGTGTGTTAACTGCTGAGCCTATTTACCGTGCAATACTTTTTTCCGTAATCAGTTTTATTCATTTACATTTGTATGGACCTCTAAAACACATCTGCCACATCATTTGAGTTTTGACATACCACAACCAGCCAGCCAGTCTTAACTTTCATTGTTATCCTAACCCTCATAGAGAAAGAGATACAGACATGTTGTGTGTTGTCTTTTTTCACCTGTATGGTGCGGTTCTGGGCGACAACACACAGTGAAGATGGTCTGCTGCACGGCACTAGCATCATGACTGTCTTTGTTTAAACCAGCAGCAGTGCAGCGGTACACAGACTAACCTGTGTGTGTGTAACGTAGTTCTTCAGGTGTGTATGCTTAACATGTATGTATTTATCACAGTAAAGATGGTATACAAAAGCTTTTTAAAGAGCTTTCAACCTCATCCCATTGTCTTTAACACACATTTAACATAATAATATACTCATATTAATATACAAATATACAGTATGAGCACGGAGTCTATTCAAAAGAAATCCTCATTAAGTAGCTTCTTAGGGACTTCCTATCAAATCACAGACAACTGTCAACTCCTGTTTTCAAGAATAACATTTTAACCTCAATTGACTTTTTTATTATAGGATTTGATACAGTAATATAAGCTTGTGTTTGCACCCTTGAGAAGCAGTGCTTTATTTTCAACCCAATGTATGCTTTTCCATAAGATGAGAATAATAATAATAATGCAATGCGTTTCCTGCAGATATATGTACAATTGATGTCAAAGGGCTGGGTAATTGACGAGCCAGTTTGTTATTATATTGCCACACTGTTTTGATACTGACATTTTATCTTTGCACTAATATATTGCTTTCCTGCAATGTTAACTATGTTTAAGCACTTATTTTAACTGATATTATACATATGTATTATACTCTTATAAGATGTATGTAGATAGTATAAGAAATGTGCAGAATATGACAATGTAATGGTGGAGGTACACACATATTGATAGATGTCTTGTAATGCACTGTTGAGGAACCTGCGACCCAAGTTTTTCATTCATTGCATAACTACACCGTAGTTGTGTATAATATGATATGTCAATAAACCTTAGAAAATCTTGAAATCTTGAAAGGGATGTGCAAAATAGTCATTATATACAGTCTTTAATGTCAATAAACCTTAGAAAATCTTGAAATCTTGAATGGGATGTGCAAAATAGTCATTATATACAGTCTTTAATTAACTATTAGTAGAGAATAACAACGAGTAAAGAATATACTTTATAGGGATCCTATTAATATCTAATAATACAATTATAAAATGCAATAACGTGCTTTAACCAGTAGGTGTCCCTTTCTATCAGCTGTGCACCGTTATGGCGTAAATACAGCCTATCTACCAATTGGATCAAATATAAAAGTCAGCCGAATTAGTGTTGATACTGCAAGGAGATGTATTGTGTGAAAAGAAATGTAAGATGTTGTTTAATTGCTTATATATTTAAGATCCACGTCAAGTTTTCAGTTTCGGCGGCAGTTCCTGTTTGTCTAGAAGTCTTGTCATCAGGGCTCTATAAATAGAGTTAACTACGGCAGATATGTAATATTTAATGCAGCCGAAACATGTATTACAATGCCGTTATGTGATGACTTTCAAAGAGAAAAGCAAGGACACTCGGAATAATGTATTATTTAATTGTTTTATACAGTCTATGGTTGCTACAGAGGATTGTGGGTAATGTAATGTCTTCGGCCATCCAAAACTCATAGAAAACGACTTGTTTCTCAGAATTGAAGGGGAAAACGTGACAAAAGCATTGTACACACACTACAACCGTCGTTTAATTAACAAGGATACAGTAATCTGGTGTTTTTGAGTTGATGAGTAGTGGAGATATCACTGTCAAATAAATCGACAGTAAGGGGAATACTTACTTCCGGGTGTACAATTCTCCGTTATCCAATGGGAATGGACGCTCACATTGCCTTTAACAGCCTCCGACACAAACGAATGCCGTGCTTCCCTAAGCGTCAAATACCGCCGCAGATGGGAATACATTGCAATCAATTGAAAGCTCTTTGCGTCCGTTTATGAAGCTGAAGGAGCCTTGGCGCGTCACAACTGGACGCCACAGGACCCTGACCAAGCGTCGCTTCTGGACGCTTAGGGAGTGAGTGTGTTGCCTCCTCTTTCTCTGCTTCGATCTCTCAGGCAAAAAGCACTTTCTTTCAAGATAAGATCCAATCTTCCTATTCTAATCCCAAAAAACGATTTTCCATCTTTTCCACCCTCTTAGAACCCCCCAAAGCCCCTTCCCCCTCCTCCCTTCTGTCAAGCGACTTTGTTAACTACTTTGAAAAAAAGGTTGATGATATTCGCTCTTCTTTTTCTGACTCACCTTTACTCACCGCTGGGTCACCAGACCCACCTTTCACCCACACACTAACCTCCTTTTCCCCTCTCTCTCCAAGTGAGGTTCTTACCCTCATTACCTCTGCCCGTTACCTCTGCAAACTCGCTCAGATCTGTCATTAGCCCGCATGGTTTTTTCATACCACTGCTACGCTGACGACACCCAATTAATTCTGTCCTTTCCCCGCTCAGAGACCCAGGTCGTCGCACGCATCTCTGCTTGTCTAGCTGACATCTCTCAGTGGATGATCTGCTCACCACCTCAAGCTCAACCTTGACAAAACTGAACTGCTTTTCCTTCCGGGAAAAGATTGTCCCACTCTTGACCTAACAATCAACATCGGCACCTCTATTGTTTCCCCGACTCAGACTGCAAGGAATCTGGGTGTGACCCTAGATAACAAACTGTCCTTCACTGCAAACATCACTGCTACAACCCGCTGCTGCAGATACACGCTGCTGCAGATACACTCTTTACAACATCAGGAGGATACGTCCCCTCCTGACCCAGAAAGCGACGCAGGTTCTGGCCCAGGCTCTCGTCATCTCACGCCTAGACTACTGCAACTCCCTCCTGGCTGGTCTACCTGCATGTGCCATCCGACCTCTGCAGCTCATCCAGAATGCAGCGGCTCGTCTGGTCTTCAACCTTCCAACATTCTCCCACACCACACTGCTCCTCCGCTCCCTTCACTGGTTTCCAGTAACTGCTAGAATCCACTTCAAGACAATGGTACTTGCATACCATGCTGCAAATGGATCTGGCCCTTCCTACATCCAGGACATGGTTAAACTGTACACCCCAGCACGTGCACTCCGCTCTGCATCGGCCAAACGGCTCGCTGCACCAGCACTGCGAGGGGGACCCAAGTTCCCATCAGCAAAAACATGTGGGTTTGCTATCCTGTCTCCAAAATGGTGGAATGAGCTCCCCATTGAAATCAGGACAGCAGATAGCTTACACATCTTCCGGCGCAGACTGAAAACTCATCTCTTTCGACTCCACTTTGAGCGATAGAATTACTAACAAAGAATTGCTAACAAAGCACTTATATACTAAGAAAGGACTCTAAAGCCAGTTGAGTAGCACTTGAAATGTTTTGGCTCTATGAAACCTGATCAGTGGCGGCCGGCCCATAGGGGCGCTAGGGGCGCCGCCCCCCCTCTTCCCACATTAAAAATAAAAATAATAAAAAAAATAAAAAAATATATATTTAAAAAATATATTTTTTATTTTTATTTTTATTTTTAATAAACAAGGTAAATATTATATAATTGGTATCAGTAAAATGTATAATCTACAATAAAATCTCGTTTAAAATTGTGTTACGATGTCTAAAGTTACTGATAAGTCACATGTTTCCTGCCTGGCCTTGCCCGTGTATCATTACTCCCTCTCGTCTGGGCGCTATGCACAGCGCCCAGATGAGAGGGCAGCAAGTGCAGCAGAAGCCAACTGTTGCTATCTTTAAACTATGCCACACACACACACACACACACATATATGTATATATTTATATAAATATATACAATTTCAGAATCAAACAGAGCACTCTCATAATAACGTAACACTATCAGAGACTGGATATATCCCCCCCCCCTCTCTGGTCGCTACAATGAGGGAAATAAATGACGGGACAAAAGTTTTATTTACAAGTATTACAAGTAAGCAGAGGACACCAAACCAACTGAGACCTGTCTGTCCGCTGCATCTACGCACACACTGTACCACACACACCTACACCACACACACGCACCTACAGCTCCTAAAGCATATCATCAGGCTACAGCCGTTGTGTATTTTATTATGTGAAGCACTAAATGGTTTTAGAAAAATATCGACTTTGTTTGTAGATATCTACTAAACTAAAGCAAATAAAGAGAGTAGGCCTGTTATACTGAGTGATATGATATATATTATACACACTGCTCTGCTTTCTGCACGGACCTCACAGCTGTTCTCTCTGTAAACATCGCGTCGCGATGAAAGCAGTTAATAAAATAATATCCAGGGGATGCATGCAGAGCTGTCATTGGCTGAGATAAGTCCGACTCTTTGAAACATCTCTGTTCCCGGAAATGCATCCACGAAGGAGCCGTGGAGGACCGTGGAGGACCCATCAGTGTATCCTCGGTTAGCTCCTCCAGAGAGCCTCCTCGACGCTCGATGCTCGGTCCTCGATGTACATTTCGAGAAATGAGATGTCCTTCAACATGGCGCGCTAAAATTCATTTCCGGGTCACTACCGGAGGACCGAGGAGTCGAGGAGTCGAGGAGGGACATTTGATGACATGAGAAAGGGCCTCTGTGTCATAAAGGGAGGAGGAGAACGAGTCAGGAAGACTGACGAACATGTTCTCAGAGCTCTCGTACAAAGATGAACTTTGATTTGAATAACCAGATGTTTACAGATGTACAATTAATGATTGTTTTTTATATTTCCAATGACCAGACATGTGTTAAAAAGTGGTGATTAATATATTTTTGTCAGATCAGATTACACTTTCGCACTAAACAAAATAAGTAAATTAATATTTTCAGATTATAAGGTATTGAATAATAAGATATTTCTAATATTATAACAGATAATGTTAATATCCTTAATCGTCCAGCAATCAGGCTTAACAACACTACTCTTTAATGTATTATCCATGCACAGACAGACCTAAAGGCCCAGACACACCAGGCAGTCACCAGACTGTTGCGTCGGCGAGTTCTCCTGCGTCTTGGCCATGTGTCGCACTGGAACACACCGCAAAGACTTCAGCCGAGCACGTACGAACTGCGCATGCGTGAGTGGCAATAACTCTCCTTACCAGCAGGCGGTGGTAGTGTGTATTCGTCATTCAAGATAGGCAACAACCGGAAGACAGAGAAGAAGAACAGACTGTGATATAAACAAACAACAAATAGTGTGTGCGTTCCATTTTCATTTTATTGAGTCAGCAATGTAATGTATGTAATGTAATAATGGCCACTTCTTGCTAAATTTACATTTCCATGTGATGCTTTTATCCGAGGCGACTCACAATAGGTAAATGAACAGCAGTAGACAGTATCTCATTTACTTAGACACTGTACTTAAGGACAATGTTGAGGTACTTGAGACTAATCCTGCAACTTTATACTGACAAATAAACCGATGAGATGAAAAACCGGACTTGACCAAACAAATCACGGAGCTCTCAGCAGAGGACAGCCGGGGACGCTCCCGCCGATATCAGAGATGTCCCTGCTATGTGTGGGAGGTAAGAGAGGACATTTAAGGGCTATGTTTGATGTCTTTAAGTATCACCTGCTGGGGTTTAGCTGCTGTCCTGTGCCTTCTTAAATCGTTTGTTTACGTCCCTCACTTCCGTTTCGCTTCTCATTTGCTAGCTGAACAGCTGATCAGAGTGGTTTCTTGGCCTGATAGCTTGTGTCCGACACACGGCCGATTGTGTCGACCATGAAAGGCCAAATAAGGCGTGTCACGGCCGAGGGTTCGGGATACACCAAATTGACTTTGGGCGACAGGGCACGCTTCGTCGTCAGACAACCGAAGACGGCCGATTTCGGCCTGGTGTGTCAGGGCCTTAACATGATGTTTCAAGTACTGGATTAATTTCAATTTTGGCCCAAAACGTTGGGTTACGTATTGTAACCCTTGTTATATTAACACAGGCGGAGCCCTCTACTGGACTCTATGGGTACTACCTTATCCTGCGAGCATTCTCCCACTGAGACTTCTATAGACGTAGCCGGCCTTGGGGCGGGCCTACCTGAATGCGCGCGCATCTCACCGTATAAAAGGAGGGCTCGCCTCCTGACTATCATCCTACACCTCTCTTCAGCGAGTGGAATAGGACAGACAGTGCCCTGAGTAGAGGGCTCCGCCTGTGTTAATATATATAACAAAGGTTACAATACGTAACCCGGAGTTATATCTCTCACAGGCTCCGCCCTCTACTGGACTCTATGGGTACAGTGGGTGGAGCCCTGATGTATACGCGCACTGTTGTCCAACAATAGCATTCCACCCTACTGCCCCTGACTGGCTTTTCTGGTCAGCAGCTGCTGCCCCACATTCTCTTTTAACCCGGTTGTGACCGTGGAGAAATCTGGGCTGCGGCTGACAGAGCACACTCTGCTGCGCTTACCTCGCAGAAAGTGTGCTCAAAAAACAGTGCTGAGCCATAGGCAGATGGGGAGAACCCCCAGCCCTGTATGGGCTCACTGTGCACCTACCTCCCTGAGTCCCTAAGGACTCTCGACAGGGTCGGCAGATTATTTACTGAGGCCCCTGAACGCACCGCCACGCGCTCTTGCGCTCCACCATAATGCTGTTCTCACCACTACGGTAAACAGCATTAATCGGAGCCTTTATAGGCGTAGTGTGTTCTACTGAGGTCCCTTAACGCACCGCCACGCGCTCTTGAGTGAGTGCGGGCTCCGCCATAATGCAGCCCTTACCACTACGGTAAACTGCATTAATTGGAGTCTTTGCTCTAGGCGTAGTGTGTTCTCTGACAGTAATGCGCCGGCCATAATGTCCCTGTACCCGCATAGCACTATGATAGCACTGCCTGCGGTTTATCACTCTCATCTGCGCACTCCCACTAGCCACCTCCTTTACAGGAGCTACGGCTGGGGCGGCGAGCGGGGAATTTGTACAGTCATCATTATGTGTAAGTGTAGCATTGTGGAAACAAAGGACACTTAAACTTGGATACAGATCAACTTTATTTTTATTTTCAAAAGACCTTGTTTGAATCTGTGCATTGAATAGGGAGGAGGCGGGATTCACCCTCGCGTCCCGGGCGGAGAGATTCTCTCCCCCCGCCGAGACGCTTCCTCCCCCCGCCAGTCAGCTCCGGGAAGACGGAGCACCCCACCCGGCCGCTCTCTGCTGCTGAGGAGCCTGCCGAGGTCGGCAGCCCGTATCCGTGAATGCCGGTACGCTGGTTCCACGGGATGGGCTGTAGAGGTGGAGGGCGCCGCGGCCACGGAAGCCCCGTGCCGGCGCCTCTCCCTCCGTTTCACCGTTGCACTGCGCTCCCTCGCCTGCAGGGAAACCCGCGGAGGAGCGCGCTGCGGGGCCTGAGGAGGGGCCAGCGGTAGAATGCAGCTAAGCTGGACTCTCTCCTCCTCCAGGCGGCTGAAGCTCTGGGTGACCGAGGAGATCGACCCAAAGAGCCCCTCCGTGGACATGGGGGCTCCGAGGAGATCTTCTCGGTCCTTTTTGGATAGGGCAGTGAGTCCTAACCACACGTGACGAGACGCCACTGTGGCCAAGGATATCACCCGCCCTGCTGCAGTGGCCACGCCATGAATCAGATTATTCATCTGACCAATAGCGCGGTCCGGATAATCGCTCCCGTCCTGCTGCGGGAGGGCGGGGGCGTCTGCCTGAGGGGTGATCAGGGAGATGCCCAACACGCCAAGATTATTGGCCGCACCCGCCATCTGTGTACCGAGCTTGAATATCTTGTCGAGATATTCCAAGGTGTTTTGGTCCCGGGGCAGCGGGGGCAGGGGTTGTTTACCCTCCGCCCAACCGGCCGCCCGCGGAAGCAGATGGGCCGCCAGGCTCTCATCGAGGGGTGCACACCGGGACATGTCGTGTCCGAGCGGCACTGCACCTTGATGATGCCTGTCATTGCGGCTACTGGGGCCTTTGTTTTAAATGGCTGCTGCCATGTAGCCTCCACACACTGCCATATGTCTGGCTGCTGGGGCGAGACGAAGGTCGGCTGCGCCAGATGCACATTTTCTCTCGTCTCAAAAAGCTCCGTGGATTCACTTCCGCTGCTGAAGAGAAAAGGATGACGGTCAAGAAGCGAGGCCTCCTTTTATATGGTGAGATGCGCGCGCATTCAGGTAGGCCCGCCCCAAGGCCGGCTACGTCTATAGAGAGGCGAAGTCCCTCCCCTTCCGGTGGGACTCATGGGACCTTATTTCGGAAAAAGTTTGCATTGAAGTCAATGGAGAGAGAAAGATTATCTTTCGATCCCGTTTGAATTGTGCCACGAATTACACATATGATGTTTGTCAATCTTAAATAATAATTTCCATGTCAAAAAAGTCACAGTTTGTCGTAAAACTGTTGAAAAATAAGACTATGAAAAATACGCAACTAGAAAGACTACAAATCCCAGAATACCGGTCCTGCATGCTGGCTCTTACGGAACCGACTAACTCCCCTTGTGTTTATGTGCAGCTCTCAACATGCCCAGACTTGTAGTGATTTTCACCTCTTTTAATACTTTTTGCCTCATTCTGAAAGAAAGAGGTGAAATGTGCCAACGTGACGGCCGTCTTGGTGTGTGGTGCGAGACGGGAGATGTAGTTCATTGAGCGGTTTCACACCAAAAAAAGTGTTACTTCACAGTTTTACGACACATTTTTATTTTTTTGACTTGTAAAATTATCTTTTAAATTGACAAACATCATATGTGTAATTCGTGGCACAATTCAAACGGGATCGAAAGATAATCTTTCTCTCTCCATTGACTTCAATGCATAACTTTTCCGAAATAAGGTCCCATGGAGCTCAACCGGAAGGGGAGGGACTTCGCCTCTCTACAGAAGTCTCAGTCGGAGAATGCTCGCAGGATAAGGTAGTACCCATAGTGTCCAGTAGAGGGCGGAGCATGTGAGAGATATAACAAATATTTATAATAATTCATATAACAATTATGTAGCATATTTGATCCTCAAATTAGAGAAGTATAATTTAAAGAAATTGATATTCTATATTCAACATTAGATAAACACAGAAGAACCCTTTCCAAGTACCATAAGTAGATGTGCAGGTAAGTATGACTAATAAGAATAATTGATACTTAATTTGGTACAGATCAGTGGTAGCATTTACAAATGTATTAATTCAAGTTTTAAGAATGTTTAATCCTTCCTTTCCAGGTTTTTACAAAAGTCTTTGAATATTTGCCTGACTTTTCCTTTTCAGATTGTTACAATATACTACAAATATCTGACTTTTCCTTTTCAGACTTCGAGCAATGTACTCGACTAAAATGAATGTATTTATTTTACTAAGACTAAAGTGCCTTACTCTTGACTAAAGCGTAATGAAGTAAACATAAATGTAATCCTAAATTGAAGACACTGTAATTTGGCAGATTACAGATTGATCAAATCACCACTGTGAATTGTATACCTTAACTGGATCCCTTATGATCCTGATTTTTAAATGTTTTTGACTAGTGATTGCCTTGAAGTAAATCTTTAAGCTGCAAGCTGGTTTTGATTTTATAGTTTGATAAAGGAGATTAACTAATGGTTAAATGATAAAACATATTAGTTTAAAATAAATGTTTTTGCTATTATGTATCTGTGATTTTATATGTGTTCATTATTATGCTTTTGACAAAAGATGCTCCAAACACTGACGAGAGATGATTTTTCTATTATGATTGGCTGTCTCAATCATTGTGATTGAATGTTTCAAACTTATTATGTTGTTATTAATGTGATTGTTATTGATATAATTGATGTTGTGTAAGTCCACACTCAAATCTGAAGATTCCCATTGATTTAAGTACTGAACAAATTATTATTAGACTAAGGTTTTTAGGTTATCAAAATTGATTAAAAGAGAGGAACTGTTGGGGAAATATTTTCCAAGGCCCATAACTTTGACCCAGTGTATCAGTTCATACTGTCCTGACTGAGCACACGCACCTGCAACCTTGGCTGCTGTGCTCTCAGTGTTTTGTCTCCCTGTTCCTGCCTGTTGGCGTCAGCTATCTTGTTATGCACAATGTTGATTATTCTCTCAGAACTAGATAAATACATGGGTCTGGGGTAGAGTTCTTCAGAATTTATTGTGGCATCTCAACCATGTGGTCAACTCGTGGCCCGTGACATGTCTTGTGAATTCTCCGGCCAAAGCTCCAAATAAACCATCAGTGTTTTCCATCAAAGCTCCAGCTCTCCATCGTGTCTCTCTTTGAGTCCTGACTCCAATTACTTCAGAAGTTTCCCCCACAGGTATAACATACTGTATACGTGCTGATATTTAAAGGGTTTGTGAATGTGATACTGTTCACAGGTAAAGAACAGTACGAATTGGCCAACTATGTGTTGTTTGATTACATTTGATTTGACCATATTGAGGGTTAAAGGACAATGTAGGCTACGTTGTGTATAGTCAAAGTTGCCCTCCAGGACACAAAAGAAGACATTGAATAGTAATAAAGAATTTAGGGAATGGTAGATTTCAATGTATTTTTAACCAATATTCATATTAGCCCATAGTGGACAGGTGAGGCAAAGTGAAATCACATGCAGTCCCTCACTCTGTCCAGCAGGTGGCAGTAATGCGACATTCAAGATAGATGTTAACTGCCTAATTTATGACATGGAAGAAGAAGTTCGGCGGAAGATTCCCACAACATTGCAAGTCATGGCGGCTTCCATCGAGGGTTTACTGGAAGAAATCTCCGGCGTCGATGATCCAATTGAAGAACTACAATGTTTAAAAACGGCTTTATTATCCATTCCTCTGCGGGACTTGAGAGATTCGGTGAGCGGACAGAGATTCAACGTGATCTTCTCTCTGTTACACTCAGATGACAAGTGGGTTCATCACAATGCGTTGTGTTTACACTGTAAATAATGCTGAGTCAGTCAGCTGTTCGTGTTTAATGTTGGTATCGCAGTAGGTCCAAATACAGGAAGAGAATGTTTGTTAGTGGGATTTCTAGCTGTAAAAGGCGTTATTTTACCTGTAGTAGTAGGTGTAAGCAAGCAAGCTAGCTAGCTTACTGTTACTACAATGCTACAGCCCAGATGTAAACACTGACACATGTTATGTCTGTGTAACCCAAATGTCCTGTAGCCTCTCTGAACACCCTGGGACTCTGCGTTGTGTGTATTATTGGTGATGGGATGTTATGCAGAGGGGAGGAAAACAGGACACAGTCGATCGGATTGCGGTGGAGACGCTGAGTAGCGATTTATTATCCCAATGGCAGCTCTTCTTACACACCTTTCGTGGAGTGAATACATAAACATAAACATTCGCCTCATTAGCTACATGCTAACCAATACAACAACCAAATTAACAGACAAAACATAAACATCTCACTCCCAAACATACACAAACGGGTAAATAAACATTTAAACTAACCCATTAATTAAAGAAATTGAATGTTTGGCCGTTTTTAACGTAATAATGTGTAAAATGATTTGTCGCCATTAACACTGCTCAAGTGAATACAAACATTAGCGCCAAGATGGCGGCCGCACCCAGAACAACAGGAGAAATACGGTGTCCCACAATGGACAAAAAACAACAATTTGCTGCGCAACAGCAACACCTAGTGGCCTGTCAAGGCTGCTACCTTACATCTGTATTATTGGCTTTAAAACGGAAATGCAATTACTGACTCAACTTTATGGCGTTTTGAATGTGTTTGGATGTACAACAGCAGAATTAGCTGCCTTTTTTCAACACAGTCCCCAAAATAAATGTATTCAGTGCATATGCAGAGACATTGACTGCTACTGTTTATTTGATATGATATTGAGATTTACATTATCAATTAATCTAGACTGTGCGGCACCCTTCCTTTGCTTTTTTTTAAAGACAAAATACTCTTAACATAAATAATCGCTTAATTTTAAAGTTATGTTTGATTACAGAACCAACCAATAAAAACATGATGCTAATGTTTTACTTAACATTAACATCATGTTAAGCAAAAGGGCCATATCTCAGCAGTTTCACTTTCTTAAATGTGGACACTTGCTGGTTTTCTATCTATGTCTACTATGATAGACACACTTTAGGCCTTAATGCAATTTGAATAGGCCAGTTTAAGCTCTTAGTTTTTGTGATGGTACTTTTCTTTTTTTTAAGGACCAAAGGATTGTTGATTCATTTAGAAAATAATTGGAAGGCAGCAGTTAGATACATTTAATAATTGTCTTTAAATCCCCATGCACCAATGTTATAACAATGCAGTGTACACTGCATTATACCTTTCTGTTTTTCTTCTTGATTTGTATTTCATTGCCATTATTATCATAATGTACACAGTTATAATGTACACAGTTATGTTTGCACTATCATCTCATTCATCATCTTTATAATCATAATTTGTACATCTTGTTTTTTCATTTACATGTTATACTACTAATATTTTGTGGACAGCCTCTCCTTGCATATTCATGTTTTTTTTATTCGAAATGTCCCCAGGGGATAAGTTGAGTTGTTGTTGACACGAGCTGTGTTTACAGGGAGCAGGTTGAGCTGTGTGTGGGAATCCTTGAACGCATCTTACTGGCCCTGGGCCCCGTGACCCTGGCCCAGAGCTACAGGGCAGAGCTGCAGGGCGGGCTGACTCATCCTAATGACACCGTCAAGATACTGGCTCTGACGCAGGTAGGCTGCCGGCACACAGCACGGACATATATTGTGTTGCTTTTAAACTGCTCACCTTGTAAACAAACTTGTATGTTTTTTTCTCAGATTGGTCGAATGGTGGAGCATCCAGAAGCTTCCACAGAAATCCTCAACAACCATGACATTCTTGCAGCAACCATCTGCTGCATTGGGGAGGAGAAGATGGATGTGGCAAAGCAGGTAAGGACCCAAGCAAAGAAATATGTCGCATGGGTTTTCAATGATGCTAGAGTGGGTGCAATCATTGTTTTGTTTTTTAGGCCATTCAGTCGCTGTCCAAACTGAGTCACTCCAAGCCCGGCTTAGACAAACTGTTCCAAACCGACCTGCTGAAAGTCATCAAGGATGTGATGGCCACAAGTGACATCATCAGATACAGGATATATGAGGTACGTCACTTATTTGATTGACAGACAATTGTATTGCAAACTATATTTATTTTAATGGAATTGGTGGAAATTAAGACTTATCACGTGTAGACATTTTGCCAGAATGTGCAATCTTAGATTCAGTAATATTAATATACACACGTATATCATCTCTCCTATTGATTCCCTGACAAATACTTTACATTCTGCTTACAGCTGGTGGTGGAAATCTCGTCTGCATCTCCCATTTCCCTCGGTTACTGCGCCAAAAGCGGCTTTATTGCTCAGCTGCTTGGAGAACTGACAGGAGACGATGTATTGACCAGGTGATCAAATGAGACAGCAACTGAGAAATGACTGCATGATAAGTGATGCTACATACAGATGCAAGTTGGCCTGACTGCTTCCACAGTATTTACTTTTCTGACATTCTGTTAATGTGTATCTGTTGTTGTTGTTGTTGTTGTCTCTTTCTCCAGAGCTACATCCATTGAGATGGTCACGTCTCTAGCGTACACTCAGCATGGCCGCAAGTATTTGGCCCAGCAGGGAATAATGGACAAGGTCTCCAACATGATCAAGGGAGCGGACACCGACCCTTTCTCTGCACTCTACATTCCTGGTGAGTCTCTTATAGAAAACTGCTCCCAGAAAATGCAGGAATACTATGTTTAGGTGGCGTATTCCTTCATTTAATACACACTGAATATAACTCCTGTAGGTTTGGTGAAGTTCTTCGTAAACCTGGCCATCATGGACAGCCCGCAGCAGGTGTGTGAAACCTACCCGGTCTTCCAGAACAAGGTGTTTGAGATGGCTCTGGATCCGGACCCTGCGATGATCGGGGTGGCTCTGGACACTTTGGGACTACTCGGATCTACTGTGGAGGGCAAGCAGGTCTTTCACAAAACAGGTTAGCTTGGTATCTTTTTCTGAAGTTCTCCCAGGTTTCATTTCATAAAAAACAAATGAGCAATGCCCCCTCTCAGAGGGTTAAACCTCTTGTATTTATAGCTCTCATTTTGGGATCTTTGTAACCGTTTGTCTGTTTGTTTTAAGGAGAAAGGTTTAAGGCTGTGTGGTTGATTATGAGTAAGATTGCTGGCGCTGGAGCTACAGAGCTCAGAGTACGCAGCCTGGACGCCATATCACAGCTTCTCACTCTACAGGTATAAAAATAATCATAATCTTAAGTCATTTCCTTAAAAATAAATCATTTTCTGAAGCAAAAAAGTGGTTACTTATGCATCAATTATGTTTTATTGCAGCTGGAGCAGCAGACAGAGGACCTGTTGGCCCTGACGGAGTCCTGGTTCCTACTTTTGTCTAACCTGCCCATGGACATGATCCGCAACATCAGCATTCAGCCGTTCCCAGAGCTGCATTGTGCGGCCATGCGGGTATTTACTGTGAGTAATCAGCTGTTTATAACACTGTCCCTGTGTCACTGACCCGTTAATAACCCGTACAAAAACAAAGACTAGAACTGTAACTGTTGAAAGACTTTAATAATAATAATAATAATAATAATTCATTGCATTTATTAGAGCTTTTTTCTGAGTGCTCAAAGTGCTTTACATGACATATTACACATATTAGACATGTAACAGTGAATACTCTGGACAATACCCACAGAAGCAAATTAGGGTGAAGTGTCTTGCCCAAGGACACAACGGCTTGTCTCAGTGGCGGCCGAGGCGGGTTTCGAACTGATGTTCCCCAACGCCCCCTGATCTGATGATCAACGCTCTAGCCCACTGCGCCAAAACCACTGTAGTCTTGCATAATGCTATTTACAGTGCTGCAGTAATATCTTCATGTGTATTTGTGTGTTTCCAGGCCATTTCCACTCAGCTGTGGGGTCAGAAGTTGATGATCAGCACTCCCAGCTTCATGGAGTTTATTTTGGATCGTTCCGCGGGGCAGACAAAGGATGCTAAAGACGCTAAGTTTGATCTGATGGGCTCTCTGGTGTGTTCGTCGACGGCAGCAGAGATCCTGGGCAGCCAGCACTACATCCGTCTGAAGACATACCTCCGAGAGGGGCCGTACTACATCTCTCCTGTGGTCGCTGTGTGCACCGAGGGCGCAGACTGATCCAACACTCAGAAACTTCTTCAGAAACAATCAGAGTTTCTGCCTAATGCTTAAGTACTCAGTAAACAGCAATAATATAATGGTACCAGATCAAATAACTTTTATGGTATGATTGAGGAGATTATATTAATAAGTGAACTTATAATATATGACAAAATCAATGGAACCTGAGTGGTTATTATAATTGGTGTTGTAGGAACATAATGTTTAACACACGATTAGTTACTGAGTCTTTACTGAGTACTTAAGCAGTCATTTAAGAGGTTTATAATTGATGTACGCTCAAATGTTTACCATTCAGGCACAAATCCATACCCTCATATTTTACAGTTTTTTAAATCTCATTAATCAGACTCCCACACTCCAAATGCTTCAGAATTTTTTTGTTAATTAAACGGAAGGATTTTTTTGTAATAAAGAACATGCGTTCTTGACGCCCTACGTGTTTGTTTACTTTGATTTTGTACAATGATTGAATAACTAAAGTTCACCCAGAAAAACAGTTCTAGAAAAAGAAAGAAACACCACACTAAATAACTTATATAACTAATAATGTAATGTTGTAATTGAGGAGACTTTTCTCTTAACCTCTTAAGGACGACGGTCCCCCCATTGGACCCCTCCCACCGTTTTTTTTTCGAGACAATGTCTCAGTGCTTCTTAACGTTTATGAAACTATTAATGTGTAGCACCAGATTAACGGGAAGAATCTCAGCTAACTGAAGATATGAACCATTTTTACCAAAACAAAACACAAGTCTCATAAGAAGGGTCTAAATGACCCCTGAGCGAAAAAATGCAAACTGACTTTGGCACACAATTCAAGATAAAGATACCCTTATTACTTATCGTAGCTGCACATACAATATATCCGATTAAAGCTGAGACTCCACTGATTATTTAGGTATAGTATCATCACTGAGCGATCCGAACTTGCGACAGGGGAAGCAAACACAGACATCACAACACGTACCTTTACGGAGCTTTTACGGCAGATCGTCTCACCGTAGCTGTCAATTAGGTCAAAAGACGTGTTCAATGGCATTAAAACGGAAAAAAAAAAAATCTACAACTGTTGATCCATAGGTTGATAATGTACCTGTACCTTTGAAAAAATTATTTATAATCCATAATTCAATTTTTATGTAAATATTGGAGCGGAAAAATTAGTTTCCCTCGATTCCATTGGCTCTAGCGGTTATAAAGAGATTTCATTCATCAAAATCGAGAGATAGGTCAAATCCACCCAAATGACCCCAGAAGTTGGTTTTTTTGGCTAAATCTCTCTAAAAAGGTCAAATTTCACTTGTTTTGCATCAATCTTGATACAGGGTACTTATAAGTTGTACTTTGGATTCCTAAAGCTTTTAGTCTACTAACCCATCATCCAAGGGTAGTTTTCACTATAAGTAAAAAATAATTTTTGGACGGACACTATAATTTACAGTTTTTTACAATGTAAAATCTGAATTTTCTTTAAAATAAAAAACATCTATATTGATTCTGACTTTTCTACATCCAACTCACAGGTTTATCATTACTTTGAGAATAAAGATTATTAATTTAACCCTTTTAGAAGGGAAGATATGGTCATTTGTTCTGGGAATGTCAGACCTGAAAAACAGGCTCAGGGCTTAAGAGGTTAAGTACAAGTTTAGTCTCACGTCTGTAAGTTCATTTAAATATAAAATCTTGTAACAATAATTGATAATAATAATTTCGATTTTTATAGCGCCTTTCAAGAAACCCCAGGACGCTTTACAATGGGAGATAAAATAACCTGATTGAACCTGGGTGATTCTTAAGAAGCTTTGTTGCCCTGTGAGGACAGAAACATTGCAAAATACTTATTGTTGACATGTTGTCTGAGTCTGCTTTCCCTCTTTACAAATGGGTATATACCATTTACACCTCTTTAGGTGATCATCTTCAATTGGAAGTGCATTTGTATTGTATCGTGACTGTTGGAATGTAGCCCCTAATGGTCCTATTAGCATATGAGCAGTTATTTTTATTCGCACCTAATGGACCATCCTCACATCTTCCAGAATCAAACTCTCTTATTTTCTATATTAATCTGCTTTTTAAAACCTTTATCTTTATATAACTCAGCTCAAATAATTATACAGACAAAGAGTCCTTTTTAACACTTTATTACACAGTGTACAAACATTAGTTACAGAGGTTTATTTGGGTTGAACGTCCTCCAATCAGAAAATGTGTGGTTCAAACACCTACCCCCCCTTGTAGTTAACATGTGGGTGTATTTAACCCCAGATTGTTCCACATAGGTTGGCCAATTTATGAAAGTGAGTGTGGGAAGCTTGGTCAATATGAGCACCTTGTATGGCAGCCTTGTAAATGTAAAAGCACTTTAAGGGGTCGTAAAAGCGCTTTAGAAATGACTAAAACCCAGATGTTTGGCCTCTGGGTCAACTTTTCGGGGGCTCCTCAGTCTCTCGTTGATCTTGTTCCTGATCCTGTCCCACTGATCCCCTGACAGTATTGGAAACCTCTGGCACACATAGAACTCAACCTTCAGCTTCACAGAGTGAGGGATGGCCATCTTCCCTTTGGACCCGCTCCAGTTTGTCTTTTTGGCCCAGCTCTTGTAGGCCTCAAATGGAATCAGAGCCATGAACAGCTGAGCAGCATACCCCTCAGGACGAGCTTCCCCTTTCACAACACAGTTCCTGTATAGTATCTCCTCGCGCGCTTGAGAAATGGATCTGATTTTCACATCTGGCAAGGAACCTCGGACTGGTTTGGGGCCTTGGACTAGTGTGGATACTGGAACTGGTGTGGAAACTGGGACTAGCGTCGGACCTGGAACTAGCGTGGGACCTGACACTGTTGTAGTAGCGACGAAGCTAGCTGGGGTAGCAGGCTTGGATGCAGCTGGCTCTAAAGGTGGAGGTTCTTCTGTTTTGACCGTGAACAGCTTCCTCCTGGTGAGGGTACTGGAGGGGTTTGTTTCAGCCTGCACTGATCCTGGAGCTCCTGAAGATTCCGTGTCTGGGCCTCGAGCGAGGAGCTCATCTCCTCCAGAGAAGACATCAGGAATGCAACCTGCTGCTCTGTGCCACTCAGACGTCAGCTCACAGATCTCTGAGCTGTCGGGGGGGTACGGGCAGGACCTCTGCATTGCACGGATTGCAATCCCTATGGAAGCCTAAAAAAAAGAAATGATTAGTCCCATTGAGAAAGCAACACTTTATGCACTTGATTCTAGAGTTATGGTATTTTTGCTAACCTGTGTTGCAAGACGTCGCCTACACTTGTAAAACATGGATGCCCCCCTTCTTCTATTGTTTGCTTCTAGATCAAGCTTTATGGCACTGTTGACAACAGATTGGTCCTCATCATCTTCTGTTGTCTCATCCTGCAACATCTCACATTCGCTCCTTTGAAGCTCTTGCATTCGTCTTTCTTCTTGGTCTTCTTCTTGGCTTTCATCTCTTGTGAAGCCCCTCTTCTCATATTTCCAGCCCAGCTTCCTGCGGGCCATGCGTATAGTCCTCAGGCCGAGGAGAACTCCAAAATCTGCTTTAATGAGGTGCTGCAGATCCTTTGCACTCAACGTGTCGTTTGTGTGGTCATCAATAGCCGCCAGGATCTTACTTTGGGAGACAATTAAGTAAGTTAACATCAAGTACACTTTGCTCCTCAGTGGTGGAGTATGATTGAAAACAGGTTTTTACTTTAGAACCAACCACACTGCTACTAAAAATGTAATGTGGTTTTCACTAGGCAAGGGAAGGGGAAGCTCAAATGTAACCCTGAAAATAGGTTTAATAAATGTACTGAAACGTTGACTTTAATTAAATGTATAATGTCATCACATAACTGTATTAGGTTAATTGGAAGCAATACTTTTAAATGCTTTCAACTAACCTTTTACAGTTGTGTGAAATGTGTTAGCATAATACATGAAATCAAAGTAGCCGTTTCAGTTTGTCAGTGTGTTATAAATAAAGTTCTCACCGGTGCAGTTTGCGCGGCCCGGTGCGGCGCGCTGGTTTCTCCCTGAAATGGTTCCGCAGAGTGCTCAGGGAAATGTTGATATCCAGGCTGACGAAATGCTGCTGGATCTCCCGAGTGGATTTTCCATTTTCCCTCATGAGACGAACGTCTTTCGACCTCTCTCTGTTGATGCGAGTCATCTCTGCTGTTTGGTGATCCTCAGTTCTGTGAAGCTATAGCCGCTTTACGCACATTAAATGATAGCGAACAATAGTGGGTGTGTTCCAACACAGCCTTGTGATTGGTTAATGTGTGCAGGAAAACCAGTTTTTCCTCTCTTTTCAAATGTATATACATAATTACACCTTTCTCTGGGTGATCAGGTTGACTTGAAGGTATAGATAGGCCTAGTAGTTCTTATTTTCTGTTGATAACGATGAACACTGAGAAACAGAAATAAAATAGTATTTACTTAAACGACCACATGCCTCTTTCCAATTCAAATGTAAGCTTCACATTATGATCTTCCTCAGCTTGATTTGGATGTTAAGATATTGGCTGCTGCTTTAATATTGACTGAAACTGGAATTTAAAACACATGTCCATAACCAGATTAGTTGACGAAATATTGTGTTTATTAAATCAGTGTTATCATATTTAAATGTATGGAAGGAATGTTTATTTAAATAGCATATTTCCGTTACAGGGGAATTACATTTTTTTAACATATCTTCAAAGCATTAAAACATATGAAAGAGAAATCCATTACTGATTTGCAGTATTTACAACAGTGTAGACATAAAACAAGATACAACAGGTAACAATACAATAATTAAAGATAGTGGAAATATGCATAGTTATGGTTTAAGTAAAAGAGAGCAAACACAAAGTCTAAATGTGCTTCCCACACAGAGCCTAGCTGTCTTTTATTTGAGTAGTATAATCTAATGTAATCATCAGTTCATGGAAATATTACTATACTGAAACTTATTTAGCAAATTGGTTATGTTATTCTCAGTGATTCTGACACAGTTTATTGAGCCTGAACAGTGGCGGCTCCAGAGTATTTTTGTTGGGTAATGTATGGTAGGGCTAACCCATACAGTGGTGGGGCTCAAGTCAGTATTTGCAATGTAATTACATACACGCTATATCGCCCCCCTTGACAGTGAAACGCCACGCGTGAGGTTTAGATTATTTCCCTGTCTCAATCCAAATTGAACTGTATGAAATAAAAAGGCACATTTGTCTTGTAGTAAATAAAAAGGGCGACCTGGAGCCAATCCTGCAATTTCCCCACAGGTGAAAGAGTTGACATGCTGAAAACCCAACCCCTGTGCAGGGCCCACCATGAAAAATGATGTTAAAGTAAGCTAAATAAAGTCCGCCAACTCGCGCGGAGTAAATTGCACAGACAGCAGTTAGTAAGATTGATTTCAGCAGCCACTTGTCTGGAAATACCGAAGACTAGAAACGGTTTTGAAAACTTTTGTCACGTAGTGATCGTCTTCTCAATAGAACATCTTTGATAATGTCTTCTGGCCAATCAGAATCACGATAACGGCGTGTTGTTGTTGCAGGAAGTCCCGACGGAGAATACTTTTGCTGTAGTACATCTCTATATCATGGATGTATAATAAGAACTTATATACATCGATACAACATTACTTGTTGATAGAAATCAACACGTAATGAAATAAGACCCCACGGTTTGATGATTGATAGGTGTGTGGGCTGTCTTTCATTTTGACACACAGAACAATGGGGGCTATCCACCCTTATCCACAATGTAAAGTAATTCACACAGCCTCTTCCCTCTTCTCTCTGTGAGGAGCAGCAGGTTCAGCTTTCAGAACAAAGTAACAAAAAACAAAAATACCATTAATTTTTTTAAATGTGTAGTAATAGATTTATTTATTTTTCTTCTCAAGAGAGTACCAGAATGTGTATTTTATGTTAGTATTTCAAAAAATCTCCTGGGGGCCATACCCTGGCGCCGCCACTGAGCCTGAAACCCTTCATTAACATTACAGGTCACCTTTTAGTTGGCGACGGATGGGCCATCAGTGTGGGAAGTAGTGATATACAGTGCAAACATACACTGTAACATGTCACACTATTAGCATCAAAATAAAGTATTCATTAGGGAGAGAGGCTAATTTCAGAATCAAATGGGCCATCATGTAAGATGTGCCAGATACAGTTGGACATTTTAGCTCTTTCAAATCCTGCAGCCCATCACAAAGACTGATCCTGTTTTGTTGTTCAACACTGAATTTCACACATTGATGCTTTTGATTGGTAAGATAAGATAAGAAAAACCTGTATTGATCCCCGTAACTGGTAAGTGCATGCATGGTGTTAAATGTAAAAGTGTGTCAGAAAAGTATTATGTCAACATTGTGGCAAAGCATTTATAACGCATAACTAACAAGGGTGATAATCATTTCATTTAATTTCAAACCTTTATTTAATCAGATGGTCCCATTGAGATCATAGATCTCTTTTTCAAGGGAGACCTGCAGTTGCAAATAATGCAAATATAAGTGATCTGCAGCACAGGCAGTATGAGAAAAAGGAAGACTCTTTTAATAATAATATAATAATAAAATATATTAATTTTGTTAGCGCTTTTACAGGTGCTCAAAGTCGCTTTTACAGAGATAGTGAAAAGAAACCTTTTGAACCTTAAATCATGGAAACATGAAGAGTAGAGGCACAACATACTGATGTGAACCTGAAAATGAGCAGAATAGACCTCTTTAAGCAGATGCTGATGTCAATACTTGCATATATTTTCTTGTGCAGGTTCAGGCTTTCTCTTGTGTTATAACCACATTCCTCCAAGTTTTGCATTATGACAATGACATAAAAGTAGGCTAACCTTAAGAAAAGAACCCAAATAATTATATAAAAGTAACATGGCTCTATATGAACATTTTTCTTTGAATCTGCTGGCACAACCCATACCCTGCTGGGATAATATCACAGATGTGACTCCTATTAGCAGAAAAATGAAAGAAAAATACTTCCCACTCCAGTCACAGCCTGACTCAATCCCAAACATCCATCATGATGTTTAAACTCTTCAACCTCATGCCACCATCACCTCAGTGAATCAGTCTCCTCTCCCACGTCTCCTCCATACTTTCTCCAGTTTGCGTCATCAAATAGGCAAAGAAAAAAAATGAAACCTCCATTAAGTCAATCTTTCCTCCTGACATCTTATTTGTGTTTCTCCTCCTCGCACTTCTGTGAACATGATGTCATTCGGCTTCTTTCCCTTCTCACATATTTTTATTTCATTTTCATCACTGTCGCTTAGTGATTTTGGCTCTTTGCTGAGAGATGAATTTCTAAAACAGACACTGAAACCATTTAATGTTGCAAAACATTTGTACACCCAGTTTGTCTGAAAATGTCAGCTGTTTCTCTTGTTAAGATTGACCAAAGTGAGGCTGTGGTACTACACTAAATGATGCACCGTCAGCATTATCTCTTATCCCCAGAGCAGCCTATTCATTTGGGATAATATTTGTTCAGAGAGCATGAGACTCCTCTGGGGTTTCATGTGTGTGAAAGTTCAGGAGGGAGGATCTGTTGCTTATTCTACGCACGCCTGGGAAACACCAACATGCACATTGTGGAGGGAAAAGTGGCATTTCAGATTTCACTTGAATGACAAATCTTCCTCAAGCCATCATGTGTTTTAATCTCCGGCTACGATATCATATAACAGATGTGTTTCGGTTGTCTAAAGTCGACTTGTTCATGAAGAGAATTTGGTTATGAAAGGCTTTTTTTGTTATGCAAAAGTACTTTTTCTCAAATACTGTACTTAGGCTACATTTTGAAGAAGTCTTTGAGGCATAGAGGTCAAATAATCCAATGAGCAACATTTAGAGAAATTGAAATAATTTGTTATCAGAACTTCATTGTTGTTATCTCATGGCCCTCATACGTATTGTGTTCCTTTGAAAGGGCCCAACCCCTGTTTTGAAAACCACTGGACTAAAACATATAATTAAATAGCTCCACCTCTATCAGCTATAACAGTAACATTCTACATACGCAACATCACTATTACCAACATTTAGGTCAAAATGATAGTAAATCTCTCTCAGGGGGGATTCTTTTCAATAAAGCTTCTTCTTCTTCTTCTTCTTCTTCTTCTTCTTCTTCTTCTTCTTCTTCTTCTTCTTCTTCTTCTTCTTCTTCTTCTTCTTCTTCTTCTTCTTCTTCTTCTTCTTCGCTGTCGCCATCCCACCGGACTGACCAGTGGAGAAAGGGACATGATTATGTTTTTCCTGCCTTGAGTGTGGGTCCTGCGGTGGGGGAATGGAGAGAGGAGGATGGTCTCCTGCTATCACTGGGGACTCTAACACATGGAAAGTTCAGCTCCTGCAATGGAAAGAAGCTATACCTTAGCTGCGTAAAGGTGCTTAACCTCAGCTCGCTCGCAGGCATCAGAGAGTCGAGGTGGACGGATGTGTTTGGCTTGGGCTTTTCCCCTCAGGGCAGCTAGCGGATCTTGTATAAATCTCCGGTTGAGAAACGGATGGCTGACATCCAATGGAGAGTTATACACGGTGCAATAGCCACTAACAAATATAGAGCTCATGTTGACCCGGGCACAAGGGGGGGCTGTCCGTTCTGTTTTATGGCAGAAACATTGGAGTATTTAGTGGTGTCCTGTCCCCGATTGGCTGGTCTTAAAAAATGTTACAGGGGTGGGTGGAAGGGTTGGGGGAGATTTTCTCCATACCACTTTTTGTCCATGGCCCCAAATACATCCTGAAAAAGAAGGAAACCCTACTACTGATACATTTCTTGTTTGCTAATGCAAAATTAGCAATCTGGAAAAGTAGGAAGAACCAACTTGCTGGAGTGGGATGGACGGATGCAGTGCTCTGTCTGAGGGGGCTGGTGGCAGCGCGTCTGAGGGTGGAGCATGCGTACTATACGCTGATCAATCATCTGCAGGGGTTTCTGGATGTGTGGGCTGTTGGGCAGGTTCTGTGTTCACTGGGGGAGAAGGACTCTCTAATATTTAAGTTTTAAAGGATAGGTGTAGTTTTTGTTTTTAAAGTGTGTAAAAGAGGATGTTTTTTTAAATGGGTAAAATGCTTTTCAGATGATGGTTGTTTGGTAGTCATGAAAATCTGGTTATTTATTTATTTGATTGTGTAATGTATTAGGTTTGTTCCGAGTCTTTTGCAGGGTGGGTGTATGTTTAAAACAAATGCAAATAAAATTTGTTTTAAAAATCAAAAAATCTTCTTCTTCTTCTTCTTTTACTTTTACTTTTAGTATAAATTAAACACATTTTTCTGTAAAAAACATCTGCTATTTTTAGTAGGATTCTACATTATTTAGGCTCTGTTTTACATTTATAGATAGGTCTGCATAATAAAAACAATATGCACTGGGGTGAATAATAACCTGTTGTAGCTCATAGTGTTTTTTTATTTCAAGTGTTGAATCAGCTGTGCTTTTTAAAATAATGTAATTTCGTGATTCATTGTAGGCTGAACATCATTTTCTCTCTCTGACATCTTAATCGTATTGTTCCCATTTGGAACTGATGTTTCCATCCCAGAGAACTGGACAGACTACTGTCCTCCAGCAGGTGGCGCTGATCCCTCTCTGAGCTCCAGGGTGAATGTGGTAATTCAACAGTTATGTGATTAGTTGTTCAGATACCTCAGTCAGCTCCGGTATGTTCCTGCTGCAGACCTCTCTGCTCCCCTCCTATCAGCCTCACTCACTGACACATCTTCACATTTGTATCTTTTAGTTGGTCTGTAGACAGAGTTCCTCAGCCGGGGGTCACTTCTTGCAGCCTCTCAATCTGCGTGTGCTGAAAAACTATTCCTCCAACATGCACCTGAGTAGGTGAAGGGAGCATCCAAAACGAAGGAGTTATCACCAATTTTTTCCCTTCTCTCCGGGTCTATACTCCTTTCTGGCAAATCACCCTCCGATGCAATTAACCCAGGAAGAAGACTTTGTGAAGGGGGACTCGACGCCGACCACCGCAGCTCTCCAGTCCGACGGCAGCGCCGGATCTCCGGCCAAAATGTGCAGTGAATGTTACGTGAACCAGACATTTGTGCACGACGATGGCACCGTGAACGACCACAAGCCACGGTAAGAGAAAACACAGGGGCAAGTAGGGATGCAAACTTTAAGTATCATAATGCATGTGGACATTAGTCATGCTTCAGATCATGCATATAAACTGTGAAAAGTGACACATATCTTTGTTTTGTGTGAAAACATGCCTTTTTGTTGTATCAGTGATTTGCAGAGTTCCATTCATACACTGTGTGCTCATGTTCTGCTGTCACCATGCTGTGTCCCAGCTGTCAGTACAGACCATTATCTCCTACTAATGCAACTCAACTCAACAGGGACTGTTTTGGGGGGAAGTAGCTCAAGTGAGAAAAAGGGTACTTCCCATAATCATTTATAAATATAGTTGCATCTCTGACTTACTGACCGATTTATTTGAATACCCTCACACTCACGCAATTGTTTAAAGGTCCCATATTCCGGTTATTACCCGTCCCCTTGTGTGTTATGAAGGATTTTATGCATGTAAATAGTCTGCAAAGTCACAAACTCTCAAAGTACACCCTGTAGCGAGTAAAACTCTAACACAGAAATGTCTATGCTGCTCCAAAACGCCTCGTTGGAGATTTCTCTTTTTCTTCCTGGGTACTAGTGATGTGTCGGTCGCGAACGAGCCGATTCTTTTGAACGGCTCTTTGGTACGAACGAGGGGAACCGAGTCGTACTTGGTGAGAGCCGTTCTTCTTATCGTTCAATCAAAGTTGGTCCGCACTCACTGCCTGCCAAAATTCACTCGCCTTTTAAAAAGCTTGATTTTGTTCCCCAAACGTATTCTGTGAAGACCCGCCCCTACTCTGATTTGTAGGTTTCAGCACGAGGAGTTAGGTGGGGTGGGTCTTCACGGAATACGCGAGAGAGAGAAGTCATAACAAGTGGTACTGGACAGATAGACGACGTGTTTTTCGGATGTAAAATGAGCCAAACACGAAAACGCAGCAGCATTTGGATGCACTTCAACCAAAACCCAGGCAGTGATAAAGCGCACCATTTGTAAAGGCAAAATATCCTTTAAAGCAGGGTCAACAAATAATCTCCATCGCCACTTAAAAACACACTACTAATATTAAGAGTTGCGTGAATTTCATTCAAGGCAAGGCAACTTTATTTACTTAACACATGCAGAGGGTAAATTCAAAGTACATTCACTGACATGAATGACATGGATATGGCGCCACCTTGTGTCATGTTTACAATGCAGATTATTGACATTAGGTCTGGCAATGCAGTCAATCATTATCCTGGTGATTATTTCGCAGATAAACCTAGTAACCCCGCCCCCTTTTTAAAAAAACGGCTCTTTTGAACGGCTCTTTTGAACGGCTCTTTGAAAGGAACGGAGCCATAAGATCCGGCTCCCTTCAAAGAGCCATAATTCCCATCACTACTGGGTACAGTAACGTGCCCATTCCCAAATGGACCCATTGGTCCAAATCCGTGGAGCTGTTACGTTACGTCCGCAGAGCCGTTACGTTAAGTCCGTGGATTGGTCCAAATTGACCAATCCGCGGACTTCCTCACACACACACTCAATCTCTTCTCAGCTGCAGCTCCGCCGATTTCTCCTCCCTGAGACGGCGGGACGCGGCGAGGCTGTGAGTCGAGGTGTGAGCACACACACAAACTCCCAGCCAGGCTGCGGGTGTGTGTTCGGGATGGGTTTCGCTGTCTCTCGCTGTCTCGCAGACGGCCACTGGGCTCACAGGGAGGGGGGGGGGGGCAGGAGCTCCAACAAGCCGTTTAGGACAGAGAGTGAATACACATACTATACAGAGATGCTGTATGAGAAACCAATGTGATTTTGGAAAATTGCACAATATAAATCTATTCTAGTAGACCTCAACAATGGAATTATGATCAGTAGAAATGGCCATGACATGGGACCTTTAATACTCAACAGAATTCTACAAAAGAATCAGCTAACACAGAGACAATGATCTTCTTTAGTATTCACTAAGCCAGTGGTTCCCAAACTTTTTGGGCCCAAGGCACACCAAAGGACAAAAAAAAATCTCAAGGCACACCTATTTTGCAAAATAGCCCTTATAACACGTGTTATCACTCATATCATGTAAAATATCTGTAAATGTGCATAATTATTTACTAATGCCAAATAAAATGTGACAAAGACAACTATATTACTCATGAAATATTTGTTAACGAAATATTTCAATTAATTTGAAACTTTATGAAATTAGGCTTCATCAAAGCAGCAACACACTCATTTAAACCAGACAGGTCACACAATAAAAAATGAGGCAAAGGAAACTCAGCAGAAATTCAGCAGAGAGAACTGTCAATGCAAGGAAGCTGCACTGTCCATGGTCCTGAACTACAAATTATAAATATAACATTTCAGCAATCAGCATTGAAACATGTGCTATTGTAAATATTTTTGCCGACTTACAAATTAGTGAGATACATGTGCCTGTCGGGGCGCGCAGATTTTTTTAATCCTTGGTGGCACTGAGGAGAGGGCCACTCGCAAGTCCTGTTCAACAGAGAGCCGTGACCTCCTGTTGTTCTTCATGTAAACCAGAGTAGAGAACGCCAACTCACACAGGTAGGTAGTGGGAAAAAGAAGAAGTTGCTCAATCGCGTGGTGGGAGATGCTTGGGTACTCCGATGCAGAAGCCAACCAAAACTGATCCAGTGGGAGCTCACTAAATTTGAGTTTCAGTGTGCGGTCCACACGGAGCTCTGCGCACTCCTCTCTCTCTTTCATAGTGAGCTTTTCTGATGAGAGTTCCGGGTGGAATGGGTCTCGGATCCAGTCATAGTCCTCGATGTCAGCCACATGTGGAAAATAGCGGTCAAACCTCTCTTTTAAGGTCTGAAGGTGTTCGGCATATACAGCGCGCTCCCTTGCTGCCTGCGGCGCAGCTGATGCCAGCGGGAACATGTCCATGGAGCCCTGTTCCAAAGCCTCGCGCCACAGGATAAGTTTGCCCATAAACCCCCGAATCTTGTCTGTGGATGTTAAAATGTTTTCATTCCTGCCCTGAAGCTTGGCGTTTAACTCGTTGAGATGCCCAAATATGTCAGCGAGGTAAGCCAGCCTGGCGCACCACCTCTCATCCGCGAGCTTGTCTTTATGTGGGACAGCGTGTTCACGTGAAAAATCCAAAAGCTCTTCCCGAAGCTCATAAAGACGGGATAGGACTTTCCCCCGTGACAGCCAACGTACCTCTGTATGGAGGATCAGTGGTCGGCTCCCATCTCGGCGCACAGCTGGGAGAAGGGGCGAGATTTCAGGGGCCTTGATTTTATGTAATTCACCACCTGCACAGCCTGATTCAGCACCTCAGTCAACTCCAGGGGCATGGTTTTGGCAACTAATGCCTCTCTATGCAAAATGCAGTGGTTTGTGACGATATGTGGGTTTTGTGCTCTCACCTTAGCAATAAATCCTTTCACTCTCCCCGTCATGCTTGCTGCACCATCTGTGCAAATACTGACGCACATATTCCAGGTCAGACTGTTCTCTTTTAAATAGTTATGAGTTACCCTGAATATTTCTTCTCCCGTAGTATGGCTTTCCATTTCTTTGCAGAAGAAAAACCTCTCTTTGATAGAGTCAGCATCAACATATCTGACGTTTGCCAGAAGTTGGGCAGCCACACTTATGTCAGTAGATTCGTCTATTTGTAGGGAAAATCTGCCGCTCGCCTGCAGTTTCTCTGTCAAATGTTGCTCAATGTCTTCTGACATGTCGTCGATTCTTCTTTTGATTGTATTATCAGACGACGGCACTTTGGATAGCTCATTTGCGGCATCTGGACCCAGCATGATACCTACAATTTTTTTGCAAGCGGGGAGGATGAGTGTCTCCGCTATTGTGTGAGGTTTCTTCTGCTTTGCAATGAGCTCCGCTAGCATGTAACTAGCCTCCATTGCCTTTTCAGACACTTTCACACAATCCAACAAACGGTCTTGCTGCCTCTGGTTCAGATCCCGCGCTCTTATGAAGTAGGCCAAGTTTCTCTGAACATGGAAGGGATGTTTGGTTTCCAAGTGCCTCTTTAGCTTGCTTGGAACCATGTTCGCATTAGCTAACTTCTCCCGACAGACGACGCACTCGGGTTGAGGATTGTTGCCATCCCCGGTCCAACTGAAGCCATAAGACAGGTAACTTTCATGATACTGTCTGCTGACAGTTTTTTTCCTCTTTTCTTTCGGTGGTGGGTTGTCGGCAATCTCTGCACTGGTGGTTGGTGGTTTGCTCCGCACAAGAAAGCGCTCCATTTTCCCTCTTGCGTGTTTCTTTGTTTTAATGTTGTCCTTCAGCCTTCGATGTGTCACGGTCGTATAATTCCCACCTGCAACTGCGTTAACAGCGAAATATGGGGTTCCGTGAGGATTTTTATTAAAAGAATTGTTTTTAGGTATAGAGTTTGCCTCTGTATTATGAAATGAGTGCATACAAAGTACTGATATAGTAAATTAAAAAATAATTATTTTTGTGTAGTTGTATATTGCAATAATAACGTATGGTTGTCACAAAATCCCACGGCACACCCGGACTTGCCTCACGGCACACCAGTGTGCCGCGGCACACAGTTTGGGAACCACTGGTCTAAGCACAAGAGCAAACAACAAACTAGTACAAGTAATAGTTATTAAATGAGCAGCCAACAATCAAAATTATGAATTGCTGTTTAAGGCAGGACATTACAGGCAAAAAGATAGTTTAGTGGGAATGCTGATAACAGCATTCCAACTATCTGTTCTTCAAAATCTTTATTCCGCCCGTTAACAAAATGCCTCTTGAGGGCATGAAGTGACAAAAACGTTCAACATGTCTCCATTAAAGCCCATTGTAATTTCAGGCTGGTATTTCCTCACAGCAGCAGCCGCACACCTTTAGTTAATCTGCCAAAAAGGCCACATTATTAACCCGAAAGTACACAAAAAGTACACTTCAGATGCTCAAGGTCCTTGAGATGCTTCACATTTTGAAATTTCACCGATATCTGTTACGGTTCTTCCACAAAACGTTCACATGTAAGAGGTTTATCTCTCATTCAGAACAATGGAAACCTTTGATCTCTGGACACGTCGTTAGCTCAAATATAAACACCTGTGTCATGGAACACGATGATGTCATCACTCCAACTGACATGCTCAGAACAGCAGACTTCAGATAATGGTTAATGGTCCTGCCCTCAACAGGTCTACGTCAATTATGGGGTGTCATCATATGCCGTTTCCATGGAAACGCATCCCTCGCCATAAAATACGATGTCGCTATACATTAAAGGTAGGGTATGTAAGTTTGAGAAACCGGCTCGAGATACACTTTTTGTTATATTCCATGGAATGCTCTTAACATCCCGATAGCAATGAATATCTTAAGTGCTTTGACAAAAAATCCATAAAAAAATGTCATCTGTGGAAGCCGTAGTACTGTGAAAAGCACGACCAATCATTTTAGCCGGCCCGGCTAAAATAACTGGATGGCCTACCTGCCTGTCAGCCTTCCATCTGTGCACAAACTTATCTCGTGCCCTCATTGGTCATGTGCGCGTTCGTGTGTGTTGGAGGAGGGGCTCTGTAAGGAAGTGGCAGATTTTCTCCGGTCGTGTATTTTCAAATTCTAGCAATCTCGAGCCGGTTTCTCAAACTTACATACCCTACCTTTAACTCCTATGAAAATGTTCAAAAAGTGCTCAAACTTCACATGTGTGCTAACAGTCCAGCCGTGAATACATCTACGGGACAGTTTTGAGATTTCTTCAAATGCCGTTGCCATGGCAACACAATGCTCGCCATGAAACACGGTGTTCTCATAACTTCAGTGAAAATGCTCCAAACGGCCCAAAACTTCACAGGTTTGGAAACGATGCAGCCATCAACGCATCTAAGCGTATTATGGTATGTCATCAAATGCCGTTGGCATGGCGACAGATCATTCGCCATCAAGTTAGTTAAAAAGTTTGCAGTTCAAATATTCTGCTGCTTTTCCAAGCCTTTTTACTTTCTTTTCTTCTCTTATCAGACATTCAAGCCCCCAGTGTTCATGTATCATTTCAATCTAAATTCTTCACTTTCTTCTTACACATTACATTTCAGCATAGCAATTCAGCGTCAGCTTTTCAGCATAAAGCATTCCCACTAGCAATTTCTTCAGGAATTGCATTCTCTAGTTTTTTCATGTACTTGTACATTTTGTTATTTTGCTCTATTTTGCTTCCATGTTTTCTTTCACTCTAATGAAAAGACAACTTCAAAAAAACACATATAAATGGTGTTCTGCACTCAAACTTTTAAATTCTTGAAAGGCTTTTAACTTGATTATTTATTATTGTGATGCTATGAACTATTTATAGTGTAAATTGGAATTATCCACATCTGTGCTCCCGGGTGTATCTGTGTGTTTTCTTCCTGTATGTTCCTGCCTGTGTACATGACATAAGCTGCTGCTCATAACCAATTGCCCCTTGCGGGATTAATAAAGTTGTTGATTGATTGATTGTTCGCTTTACTACCATGTCTGAATTAATCTATAGATTTAAAGCTAATCTGCATTTAAACATAACATTTCCGGGGAAAATACTGACTTGACCTAAGTAACTATCTGGGGAAGTTGTGAGGTGCTATGCTTTTTTAATATCCTTTTCACCTGCAATGACTTGCATGCAAATTTGCGCATTTTAATTAGGCCTAGTTAACGCCTAATTTGCATATCAATGTGGCGATTGTGATGACATTACATTACATTACATTACATTGCCCATACACAGGGGCACACAGGTACATTATTGACTTATCAAGGGTACCCATACACAGGGGCACACAGGTACATTATTGACTTATCAAGGGTACCCATACACAGGGGCACACAGGTACATTATTGACTTATCAAGGGTACCCATACACAGGGGCACACAGGTACATTATTGACTTATCAAGGGTACCCATACACAGGGGCACACAGGTACATTATTGACTTATCAAGGGTACCCATACACAGGGGCACACAGGTACATTATTGACTTATCAAGGGTACCCATACACAGGGGCACACAGGTACATTATTGACTTATCAAGGGTACCCATACACAGGGGCACACAGGTACATTATTGACTTATCAAGGGTACCCATACACAGGGGCACACAGGTACATTATTGACTTATCAAGGGTACCCATACACAGGGGTACACTGTACACTATTGACTTATCAAGGGTACCCATACACAGGGGTACACTGGTACACTATTGACTTATCAAGGGTACCCATACACAGGGGTACACAGGTACATTATTGACTTATCAAGGGTACCCATACACAGGGGTACACTGGTACACTATTGACTTATCAAGGGTACCCATACACAGGGGTACACTGGTACATTATTGACTTATCAAGGGTACCCATACACAGGGGTACACTGGTACATTATTGACTTATCAAGGGTACCCATACACAGGGGTACACTGGTACATTATTGACTTATCAAGGGTACCCATACACAGGGGTACACTGGTACATTATTGACTTATCAAGGGTACCCATACACAGGGGTACACTGGTACATTATTGACTTATCAAGGGTACCCATACACAGGGGCACACTGGTACATTATTGACTTATCAAGGGTACCCATACACAGGGGCACACTGGTACATTATTGACTTATCAAGGGTACCCATACACAGGGGCACACAGGTACATTATTGACTTATCAAGGGTACCCATACACAGGGGCACACTGGTACATTATTGACTTATCAAGGGTACCCATACACAGGGGTACACTGGTACATTATTGACTTATCAAGGGTACCCATACACAGGGGTACACTGGTACATTATTGACTTATCAAGGGTACCCATACACAGGGGTACACTGGTACATTATTGACTTATCAAGGGTACCCATACACAGGGGTACACTGGTACATTATTGACTTATCAAGGGTACCCATACACAGGGGTACACTGTACATTATTGACTTATCAAGGGTACCCATACACAGGGGTACACTGTACATTATTGACTTATCAAGGGTACCCATACACAGGGGTACACAGGTACATTATTGACTTATCAAGGGTACCCATACACAGGGGTACACTGTACATTATTGACTTATCAAGGGTACCCATACACAGGGGTACACTGTACATTATTGACTTATCAAGGGTACCCATACACAGGGGTACACTGTACATTATTGACTTATCAAGGGTACCCATACACAGGGGTACACTGGTACATTATTGACTTATCAAGGGTACCCATACACAGGGGTACACTGTACATTATTGACTTATCAAGGGTACCCATACACAGGGGTACACTGTAATATGACTTATCAAGGGTACCCATACACAGGGGTACACTGGTACATTATTGACTTATCAAGGGTACCCATACACAGGGGTACACTGGTACATTATTGACTTATCAAGGGTACCCATACACAGGGGTACACTGGTACATTATTGACTTATCAAGGGTACCCATACACAGGGGTACATTATTGACTTATCAAGGGTACCCATACACAGGGGTACATTATTGACTTATCAAGGGTACCCATACACAGGGGTACACTGGTACATTATTGACTTATCAAGGGTACTGTTACGAACTCAGACACTTAGGATGTAGGACCCAATTGCACGACCCGGGAGACAGAGGTAAAGTATTAGTAAGATACTTTATTTTCCAAAATACAGCAATGAACAACAAAAAAGGTAACTATCAAATCTCTAACCGAGATGACAAAAATAGAGGAACAAAATGAAAGCGCTCACGTAGTGAGGAATCAAACTTTACAAGAGTACAAAGAGCATAGACCTGACCATAGCAAGAGACAATACGAACTGACAAAGAACACTTGGGAGACAGGGGAATATAAGCACAGGGTAACTAGACACAGGTGGGACCAATCAGGGGCGGGGCTGACATTGATGAGCACAGGAGACACAGGTGAAAATAATCAGGAAGCCTGGAATGAGAGAAAGCAAACGTAAATAACATGCATCTCTCTAGCATTTCTGTCGGTGCACAACAGTACCCCCCCCCCTCTAGGGCCAACTCCTGATGGCCCAGGCTGATTGTAAAAATCGTGGATAAGCGTCTTGTCTACGATAAATGACGCAGCTACCCAGCTTCTAGCCTCAGGACCGTAACCCTTCCAGTCTACCAGGAATTGCTTCCCCCTCCCCCTATTACGGACCTCCAGTAGCTTACGGACCTTGTAAACCTCACCCCCTTCAAAGAACTCGGGCGGTGGAGGGGGCTTGGAGGCGGGAACAAGTGTGCTCTCGCACACCGGCTTGATTTTACTGACGTGAAACGTCGGATGTACTCTCATAGTTCTGGGGAGTTGCAAGCGTACAGACACCGGGTTGATGACTCTGGACACCGGGAAAGGACCCACACATCTCGGAGCCAGTTTCTTTGAGGCGACATGGAGTGGTAAGTCCTTAGTGGAAAGCCAAACATTTTGGCCTGGTCTGTAGGAGGGAGCGACCCTGCGATGGACGTCTGCAACAGCCTTCATCCGAGCTGAACTTCGGAGAAGAGCCTGGCGAGCACCAGCCCAAACTCGTCGACAACGTCTGATCATGGCATGAGCCGATGGAACCCTCACCTCTTCCTCGTTGTTAGGGAAAAATGGAGGCTGGAAACCATTGACACAATGGAATGGAGAGAGACCTGTGGCTGCCGTAGGAAGAGTATTGTGGGCAAACTCGACCCATGTGAGGTGGTCACTCCAGGTAGTCTGGTTCCGGGAGACGAGACAACGTAGCGTAGTCTCTAGTTCCTGGTTCAGACGCTCCGACTGTCCATTTGACTGAGGATGATATCCTGATGACAAGCTGACGGTGGCACCTATGAGTCGACAAAACTCCTTCCAGAAAACGGAAATGAATTGTGGACCCCTGTCGGAAACAATGTCATCAGGGAATCCATGGATCCTGAATATGTGATTCATCATGACCTCTGCGGTGACTTTGGCAGAGGGAAGCTTGGTCAATGGGATGAAGTGAGCCATCTTTGAAAATCGATCCACCACTGTTAGGACCGTAGTCTTGCCTCTGGATGAAGGAAATCCTGTCACAAAATCCATTGAAATGTGTGACCAAGGACGTTGGGGAATCGGCAGGGGCTGGAGCAAGCCCATCTTGACTTGTGATGAGGTCTTATTACACGCACACACCGGACAAGCCGCTACGTACTCTGCCACATCTTTCTTCATGGCTGGCCACCAGAAACGTTGTTGTATCCTGAACATTGTCCTTGTTACCCCCGGATGGCACGAAAGCACAGATGAGTGAGCCCAGTGGATGACCTTGGAGTGAAGAGCCTCAGGAACAAACAGCAGATTGTTGGGACACTCGCTAGGTGCTGGATTCTTGACATTCGCCTTTTTTACGTCCGACTCCACTTGCCAGGAAAAGGCTCCGATCACACGGTTAAGTGGAAGGATGGTCTTGGGCTCTACCGCAAGTGGTTCCGGATCATAAAGACGAGACAAAGCATCGGGTTTTTGATTCTGAGACCCGGGACGAAAAGAGAGGGTGAAATTGAACCTACTAAAGAATAGTGTCCACCTGGCCTGACGGGAGTTGAGACGCTTAGCCTTTCTTATATATTCCAGATTCTTGTGATCTGTCCAGACTAAAAACGGCTGCTCTGCACCCTCTAACCAGTATCTCCATTCCTCGAGGGCAGCTTTTACAGCTAACAGTTCCTTGTTCCCCACGTCGTAATTCCGCTCTGCCGTTGTCAGTTTCCGCGACAGGTAAGCACATGGATGCATCTTGTTGTCTTCTGCAGAACGTTGAGACAGTACTCCTCCAATTCCCTGATTGGAAGCATCAACCTCGACCATAAACTGGCGCTGGGGATCTGGAATGGTGAGTATGGGGGCTGATGTGAATCTCTCTCTGAGACGTTGGAAAGCGAAGTCCGCCTGGGGAGTCCACTTGAAAGGAACCTTAGGAGAAGTCAGAACATGTAGAGGGGCAGCAACAGAACTGAAATTCCTAATAAACTTCCTATAGAAGTTAGCAAACCCTAGAAACTGTTGGACCTTCTTCCTGGAGTCTGGTGTAGGCCACTGGGATACTGCACTGATTTTAGCCGGATCCATTTGCATATGATTAGGTGAGATTATGTATCCTAAGAAGGATACCTCTTTTGTGTGGAACTCACACTTCTCTGCCTTGACATATAACTGATTCTCTAGCAGTTTCTGCAAAACCTGACGGACATGGTTAACATGAGACTTAGTGTCTGGGGAGAAAATCAGAATATCATCCAGATACACAAACACTGAAATATTCAAAAATTCCCGTAAAACCTCATTCACAAGAGCTTGAAACACAGCCGGTGCATTGCATAGTCCAAAGGGCATTACTAGATACTCATAGTGACCACTCTGAGTGTTGAATCCTGTCTTCCACTCATCCCCTTTTCTTATTCTAACCAAGTGATATGCATTTCTTAAATCTAACTTGGTGAATATTTTGGCAGTTTGAAGTAGTTCAAAGGCAGATGTCATGAGTGGCAGAGGATAGCGGTTCTTCACCGTAATGTCATTTAGTGGACTGTAGTCTATGCAAGGTCTCAGAGACCCGTCTTTCTTTCCCACAAAGAAAAATCCCGCTCCGGCTGGAGAAGATGAAGGACGGATAATTCCTGATTTGAGTGAAGAGGAAATGTATTCGTCCATTGCTGCTCTCTCAGGTCTCGAAATCGAATAAAGTTTCCCCTTGGGAATGGGGGGCTCCCGGTAAGAGATCAATGGGACAGTCAAAATCTCGGTGAGGAGGTAGCGACATGGCTTTGGATTTGTTAAAGGCTTCCTTTAAATCATGGTAACAGGAAGGTACCTTCTGTAGATCAGGATAGTCGGGGTGATCTATAATGATTTTACGAGAGTCTGTTGGTGCATTAACAGGTTGTGAAAGTTTACACCTGCCCATACAATCCTCTCCCCATTCCTTAATTTTCCCTGAACGCCAGTCAATGTGAGGATTGTGGATCTTTAGCCATGGAAACCCCAAAATAATCGGGTGCTGAGCCGACTCAAAAATATGGAATTGCATGCTCTCGGTATGGTCCTTATTCACAGTAATCTGAATGGGCTCAGTGCAATGGGTGACTGTGAACAACAAGCGGCCGTCTAAGGCACTGGCATTAATAGGATGAGATAGCGGAACAGTCTTCATTTCTAGCTGATTTACTACGCCCCAGTCCATAAGACTTTCGTCAGCCCCTGAGTCTATTAACACACCCTGGTCAATGGTTTGATTGTTAATACAAATGTTTACCTGCGTAACAGGTCGAGGAGGAAAGTCTGCGGGAAACTTGCTCACCAGCGCCCTCCTTTTGACTGGTGAGCACGATCTTTTCCCGGGCATGAAGCGAGTTGATGATCCGACTGGCCGCAGTAGAAACAACAACCCTCCCGTAGACGGCGCTGCCTCTCCTCCAGAGAAAGCCTGGTTCTTCCCAGCTGCATGGGTTCCCCGGAGTCATTCGGAAGTGTAATCCTCTGACGGTGTGGTAACATGGGCTGGACATCCTCGGCTGGCGGCGCGACCCACCAAGATGCATTCTGGGGGCTGGGAATAACGTCTCGGTTGCGTCGACGCTCCCTCTCTCTTTCCCGAAGACGGTTATCGATCCGGATGGCCACGGCGATGAGAGATTCCAGATCCCGGGGTGTCTCCAGTGGAGCCAGCTGGTCTTTTATCGGTTCCGAAAGTCCCGTCATGAAGGCGTCACGAAGAGCCGGAACATTCCATCCGCTGTCCGCTGCTGCTGTGCGAAACTCGATGGCGTAATCAACCACCTGGCGGTTGAGCTGGCGTATATGAAAAAGTTTTCTGCTGGCCTCTGTAGCAGGCGATGAGTGGTCAAAAATACGACTCATAGTCTCTATGAAATCGGTCAATGAGTAACATAGTTCAGTTTCTCTTGACCATTCTGCAGTAGCCCAGGCTGCAGCTCTTCCCGTTAAATGAGACACAATAAACGCCACTTTACCATGGTCCGATGAAAAGGCTCCTGGGTTGTGTTGAAAATGCAGATCGCACTGTACCAAAAAGGCTCTGCAATTAGAAGAATCTCCGGAAAATCTCTCCGGAAGAGCCAGCCGTAAAGGGGAAGAAACAGCCTGACTTGGGAAATCAGCTGGAGCATTGACAGGCAACCTCTCAGTTGTGGATGACGTCACCGGAGGAGCAGTCTGTTGGTGAGTGAAAAAATGATTCATTTGGACAGCCAGTTGTTGCATCTGTGTGGATAATGCTTCCTGAATCCCGGCCTGGCGTCCTCTTAGTTCTTGCATTTCCTGGTTGACTAGGCCCAGCTGTTCCTCGTGATGAAAGATCTTCACGCCCTGTGCTGACAGCGCTGCGTGAAGCGTTCTTGGGTCGGCTGGGTCCATAATGGTCAGTTCGTTCTGTTACGAACTCAGACACTTAGGATGTAGGACCCAATTGCACGACCCGGGAGACAGAGGTAAAGTATTAGTAAGATACTTTATTTTCCAAAATACAGCAATGAACAACAAAAAAGGTAACTATCAAATCTCTAACCGAGATGACAAAAATAGAGGAACAAAATGAAAGCGCTCACGTAGTGAGGAATCAAACTTTACAAGAGTACAAAGAGCATAGACCTGACCATAGCAAGAGACAATACGAACTGACAAAGAACACTTGGGAGACAGGGGAATATAAGCACAGGGTAACTAGACACAGGTGGGACCAATCAGGGGCGGGGCTGACATTGATGAGCACAGGAGACACAGGTGAAAATAATCAGGAAGCCTGGAATGAGAGAAAGCAAACGTAAATAACATGCATCTCTCTAGCATTTCTGTCGGTGCACAACAGGTACCCATACACAGGGGTACACTGGTACATTATTGACTTATCAAGGGTACCCATACACAGGGGTACACTGGTACATTATTGACTTATCAAGGGTACCCATACACAGGGGTACACTGGTACATTATTGACTTATCAAGGGTACCCATACACAGGGGTACACAGGTACATTATTGACTTATCAAGGGTACCTTGGCTGAAAAAACAAAGGTTTGAAGAGTCGGCTCAGTAGGCTGCAGGACTGAACTGCTCCTATGACAGAAGGAGCTGCAACAGACAGGTAAAGCCTGAAAGCTTCAGGATGATTACATGAGTAGGCGTCGAGGCTCAGAGACTTTTCACCGGGCGAAAACACTTTCTCTCAGATTGTGACGCTATCTTTTTTCTTTCCCATTTCCTTTACTTTTCTGCATTTCCACATCAGACTTTCTGCATTTTCCCACCTCCTTGTTTCTCTTCAGCGTTGCCTGTCCTCCTTGTTGCTTTCTCCTCCTCTTCTCCCTTTATTTCCTTCCTGCTCCTTTACTGTCCTCCTCTCCCTCCTGCAGCTCCTCCTCAGCTCCTCTCCAGACCCACAGCAGCAGCAGTGGGGTGATCCTGGACATCTCTGCCCTTAACATGGAGCAGAAGGAGAGCGAAGAGGTGCCTCCGCTGCCCCCCCGCTTCCGCTTCCGAGACCTGCTGCTCGGGGACCAGAGCTTCCAGAATGATGACAGGTAGGCAGCAGACAAAGAGACAGACACGTTCAGATTATGTTGTGTATTTGGTGATGTGCAAAGTGAAAACAAGTGAGAAATGGTGAGAGACATACCAGAGTTTGACGGTCTACTAATGCACTACTGTTAAGGCTTTAAAGCTGCAACAATAACCTCATGATCTGTTTGGCCAGTGACTTGTTTGTCAGATGCACACCTTCAACCAACGCTGGCTTCCCTTCTTTATCCATACACTTTATCATCTAAATGCAGTAGTCCAGAGTAGTGTTGACCAATCACATTCAAGCAGTTTGTGTGGAGAGAAATCCATAAACATATTCACAGAAAGTAGAATAAAATCCAATAAAACATTGGTACTTGTCCAGTGTAGTTATACAATGCTGCATTAATTTTGAGTCATAAGGTCACATGGCATGGAAAATATATGAGAATTTAAAAATAAGAATTCAAATAATAATATTTGTATGAGAAGCTCTAAAATCCAATAAAAAGAGGTGTCTTCATGGAGTCTTTAGGGTGCATGATGTAGAACCTAGTGAAAAAATCCAACATTTTCATATCATAAAAAGACCATACAGATTAAAGGTCCCATGTCATGGCCACTTCTACTGATCATAATTCCATTGTTGAGGTCTACTAGAATAGATTTACATTGTTCAATGTTCCAAACTCACATTGGTTTCTCATACAGCATCTCTGTATAGTATGTGTATTCACTCTCTGTCCTACACGGCTTGTTGGAGCTCCTGCTACTTTAAGCAAAGTGAATAATCAGCTATTTATCTACACTTCCCGTTGGTTGCAAATCTAAAACACTATATGGTAAAGGAAATTACTTACAGTAATTCAAAATACAGCTACATCAAATTCATCTTTCCTCATTTCAAATGGTAGCTTCTGTTAATTTTTTGTGCTGCCATGTGTCCACAATCCAAAATAAACTTTTAGTTTGAGCAGTGAGCGATTATTTGACGTCATCCCAGCTCTATCTGTTATCTAATGCTGCTCTCACCTATCAGAAGAGCTGATTACTGGACCTCTTCAGTTCAAGAGCCCTCGACCCTCTTCAGTGAAGGTGTCTGCACTTCCTTTAAACTAACATCAGAGCAGGGAGGGTTTACCTTCCTGCAGTCTTTAACAGCAGTACAGGGAGGACTGCTCGTTGCAAAAAATACTCTTTATTGAATTTTACACATTCTAACACAAAACAATGCACGACACCAGGGTCCTTCTTCATTTTCTTTTTAAATATCGCACTTATTCCCCTGGGAATAAGTGCCCAGAATCTAGATACTAATTGACATTCCCAATAGCAGTGGAAACATGTCCCTCTATGAACACATACAGGGGAAATGGAACAGTTAGGTAAGTGACAGGAGTAACATGCAGTCTGTGAAGAATGTGATACTGGCTTTCCCTGTTACATATAAACGTGGTTCTGATTAAGTTTATAGATGCTTGCAAATCATCTTCAATATGTTCAGTTCCCAAATCATTCTCCCATCTACGGGAAATATTTGGCAGTTCGTATGTGCAAGCAGAACCAAGGAGTGAATAAAAGGATGAGATAAAAGTGCTTTCCATTTTGCCGATAAACTTCTCTGAGTCACTGCAAGGGAGGAATCAATGATGTCTTGTAGCTGTGAGGAGTGTTCTTTCATCCTGTTATAGGTGTAAGTGCTCTTTAGATTGTTTCAGTTTTGAATGAGAAAATAAAGCAAGGAGTTGGTAGAGCTGTCCATGGTGCTGAAAATGAGGACGTTTCTGAATCACTGCAGTTTTGTTAGAGGTTGTGAAGAAGGCTGCGCTTGTGTTCGATACATTTCCCTCGAGAATGTATTCAAAACTTCAAAAAGGTCTGACAGGAAACACGCTTTCCTGCATTCTTCCTGTGACCTAATTCACAGTAAGAATGTGAAATGAGCTCTTGCCACCATCAGTCCTTCTGTTGTCTGTTTTCCTCATCCTTACTGTCTCCTCTTTATATTTAGTTTGCAATTTGATTAACAAAATCAATAGCACGATTATTTCTTTTCATCCTGAGATTTGAAACGCTGCAAGCTGAGCTCTTTTCTAAAAGTCTGAAAAAAGAGAGTCAAAAATATCCTAAGAAAAGAAAAACCTGTGTGCTTTTTTTCTGTTATAGCAGAAAAGAGTGCCTGAATTGACCCGTCTCGAGGAGTTTGTAATATGCTCATAAGTGCGTCCCCTTGAGATATGTATTCTGTATTTAAGCTGCCAGATGGACCTCAGGAGAGTAAAGATCAAATGCAATTTTAGATGTGATTACAGCAGCCGAACACCTTTGAGACGGCAGTGTGTTTTCAGAATATTTGCCAGGAAAAACAACAAGCTCTGCAAACGCTTTGAGTGAAATGTGATCCCCTCACCTTGCAACAACCACCGCTATAGCCCCAATAAAGCGCTCCACATTCCCAGCTCCTGTTTAGACACTAGCTATAATTCCTCTGCCGTCCGTCCCCGGTAGATAGTGTTGTTGGAGATGACGGATGTTCAGTGGACAGTCTTTTGTGCGTCTGTGAACTCCCTAATGTCACTGAACACATCTTCCCAGGATCATCAATCACTCACAGCTTCCTCTTTCAAAGTCAGGCATGCATGAGAAGAAAAACTAAAAAGTGTGAATACACAATATTGACAAACCGTCTATATCTAAAGTCAGATACGCGTTCTCTGAGGCTCATTTTGAAATGTTCATGTTTTCATCAATGTTTTGCTTTCTGTCACCTTCTGTCCAATTGACTTTGTTTATAACACGTCTTCCAACATCCACAGCTAAGTGAAGTCTCTCTGAGCATGACTCAGCGATACATCAATGCCTAGTTTTACATGCTATAAAGTTCTCTTCTGTCAATTGACTAATCAGTTTTATCATTAAATATTTGATATCAGGGCTTCAACTATTTATCATCACATGCAAAACCCAAACATATTTAAACAAAAAAGCAACAAAACCTCACAACTGAAAAAGCTGTAACAACGTAACTGCTTCAAAATAACATGAATTAAGTAAGGGATAATGTGCAGCGAGGCGGTCATTATGGGTCAAAGAACACCCGACAGGCTGATCAGGAGCCCGACGCGACGCGGAGGGATCTTGATCAGCATGAAGCGTGTTCTTTGACCCATAATGACCAAGTCGCTGCACATTATCCCGCTTATTACAAGGCCACATTCTCAACAAAGTAACGACATGACTCCCAATATTAATTTAAATGCTTTTATAGATTTAGAAAATGTTCTTATTGATTTTAAATGACATGCACCCGCTAAGCAAAATGGTCCGTTGTTACCGTTTGAACTACGTAGCAACGGCAGGAACTGCTTCGATAGCGTTTTTGCGGAGTGTCCGCAGCTCCGTGTTGAGGGTTTCTGCCCCGTTACTTCTCCGCTGTTTTCTTGTCCCTCTTATATTTTTATTTTCTTCGCTGGGGACTCATCAGGCACTAAACATTCATCCAAATTACTGTGCTTTCCAAATATATTAAAAGTGGAGTGTGGCCTCTTCTGTATTTTCAAAAAGCTCTGACCCATACAGGAGGTCATCTATAAATGACTACTTTAGGCTTTTTAAATGAAGAGCAGACAAAGAGGTGGAAGGGAGACAGGAGGAGAGAAAAGCCTCTTTTTATGTTGAATTATCTCAATTATTTGTATTTATCGACTTAGTTCGTATACAGATGCATTTCGTTCAGAATACAAACTCGTGATTTATCATAAAATAAAGGTTAATCACAACAAAGAAACAAAAATAAAATAAAAAAGATGAATAAAATACTGTTGTCTATATACTGTACATACACACGTACACATACATACAGACATACAGTAAGCAGAACTGAAAGAGAGGGAAACATGATCAGTGTTCTAACCCTTAAAGCATTACATTTGTATTTTAGTTTTAGTTTTTGCAATATCCAATCCATTGTCTCCATCTTATCAGCTGTGTGATTTTGGTTTCTAATTTGTTATGTTATCTTTTCCATAGTGTACACTTGATTGATCAGACACCCTGTGTGTATGGCTTGTATGTCGGGCCCCAGTTGTCACGGCTGGAGGGCAAGGTACACAGGACCCAAATGCAGAATATCCAAATCCAAAATACTTTTTATTGCTGAACTAGCAACAAAGTAAAATTAGGCAAGGCAAAACACAAAAATCCCTCTGAACAAAAACCTTCCAGCAACATCAAGAATCTCACAAAGACAGTCAGAAAAAACAGAACCTAAATGCACACAGGACTAATCACACAAACAAGACACAGATGAGGAGGGAGGAGAAAACACAGGGGCTCAAGGTGAACACTATCAGGTAATCAGGTAATCAGGCAGGAGGGAACACAGAGACAGGAAGCAACAGGCAAGATGGGGGGGGTGAACACAGAGACAGGAAGCAACAGGCAAGATGGGGGGGGGTGAACACAGAGACAGGAAGCAACAGGCAAGATGGGGGGGGTGAATACAGAGACAGGAAGCAACAGGCAAGATGGGGGGGTGAACACAGAGACAGGAAGCAACAGGCAAGATGGGGGGGGGTGAACACAGAGACAGGAAGCAACAGGCAAGATGGGGGGTGAACACAGAGACAGGAAGCAACAGACAAGACGGGGGGTGAACACAGAGACAGGAAGCAACAGGCAAGATGGGGGGTGAACACAGAGACAGGAAGCAACAGGCAAGATGGGGGGGTGAACACAGAGACAGGAAGCAACAGGCAAGATGGGGGTGAACACAGAGACAGGAAGCAACAGACAAGATGGGGGGTGAACACAGAGACAGGAAGCAACAGACAAGATGGGGGGTGAACACAGAGACAGGAAGCAACAGGCAAGACGGGGGGTGAACACAGAGACAGGAAGCAACAGACAAGACGGGGGGTGAACACAGAGATAGGAAGCAACAGACAAGACGGGGGGTGAACACAGAGACAGGAAGCAACAGGCAAGACGGGGGGTGAACACAGAGACAGGAAGCAACAGACAAGACGGGGGGTGAACACAGAGACAGGAAGCAACAGACAAGACGGGGGGTGAACACAGAGACAGGAAGCAACAGACAAGATGGGGGGTGAACACAGAGACAGGAAGCAACAGACAAGACGGGGGGTGAACACAGAGACAGGAAGCAACAGACAAGACGGGGGGTGAACACAGAGAACAGAAGCAACAGACAAGAGGGGGGGTGAACACAGAGACAGGAAGCAACAGGCAAGACGGGGGTGAACACAGAGACAGGAAGCAACAGGCAAGATGGGGGTGAACACAGAGACAGGAAGCAACAGACAAGAACGGGGGGTGAAACAAAGACCAGGAAGCCAACAGACAGATGGGGGGGGAATCACAACGAGACAGGGAAGCAACAGGCAAGAACGGGGGGGTGAACACAGAGACAAGGAAGCAACAGGCAAGAGAGACGGGGGTGAACACAGAGACAGGAAGCAGACAGAACAATGACGGAGGGAGTGAACACAGAGACAGGAAGCCAACAGGCAAGATGGGGGGTGAACACAGAGACAGAACCAATAAGGCAAACGGGGGGTGAACACAGAGACAGGAAGCAACAGACAAGACGGGGGGTGACACAAGAGACAGGAAGCAACAGACAAGACGGGGAGGTGAACACGAAGACAGGAAGCAACAGGCAAGATGGGGGTGAACACAGAGACAGGAAGCAACAGACAAGACGGGGGGTGAACACAGAGACAGGAAGCAACAGGCAGATGGGGGGTGAACACAGAGGACAGGAAGCAACAGACAAGACGGGGGGTGAACACAGAGACAGGAAGCAACAGGCAAGACGGGGGGTGAACACAGAGACAGGAAGCAACAGGCAAGATGGGGGGTGAACACAGAGACAGGAAGCAACAGACAAGACGGGGGGTGAACACAGAGACAGGAAGCAACAGGCAAGACGGGGGGTGAACACAGAGACAGGAAGCAACAGACTAGATGGGGGGTGAACACAGAGACAGGAAGCAACAGACAAGACGGGGGGTGAACACAGAGACAGGAAGCAACAGGCAAGACGGGGGGTGAACACAGAGACAGGAAGCAACAGACAAGACGGGGGGTGAACACAGAGACAGGAAGCAACAGGCAAGACGGGGGATGAACACAGAGACAGGAAGCAACAGACAAGACGGGGGGTGAACACAGAGACAGGAAGCAACAGGCAAGACGGGGGATGAACACAGAGACAGGAAACCAAAGACAGAACTAGACATGACAAAAACACAACACAGACAGATCCTGACACCAGTTCCTGTATGTGTTATCACTTTAAGAGCAGTAGTTCTAAATGTTCTTGCCAATCATTTGTCTTGTTCTTCCATTATGTTTAGAGAACTCATAGCAAGGAGATGATCTGAACTCAAAAGAAAAAGTGTCTATGTTTCTGTCAGATGTGATGCTAAAACGTCAGCAGAGGCTCTTCCTCGTGACAGAAGAGCGAAACCGAAGACAGTCTGGCTTTTAAGTCACAAACACTTTACATTCTGACATGCTGCAGCTGATGATGCCCGACACCGTCTGTACATCTATTTCATTATATATTTATATACACATCAGTGTTTATCATCCACTGATGGGAACATTCCTCCAGTGTCACAGTGTTAACAGCTTTCATCAGAATCTGTAGCATCTATGTTATTTAGGGTTATTCCGGCCATTGCAACGTTGCTGTGGCAACACAGAGAGAAAAGGAGAGAGATTGTGTACTGTTCTAAAAATATTCCAATAAGCAGTCCTCAAAATAAATCAATAACCGAACACTTGCTTCGTGTTTTTGATCTCTTTCAAAAACAGATTCTCCTTGTTTTTGGAGAGTTTGGATTTTGTATCATCTAAAGCAGAGAAAGTAGAGCTGTGTGGAGGCGCGCTGCCAACAAGCTCATCCAGTGTAGAGACTAGGAGAGACTAGGAGAGACTAGGAGAGACTGCACGACGCAGCGAGGTGCACTATGGATCCGAGGATCGTCCTCCCCACCTGGGGGAGTCCCCCCGGGGGGGCGTGGAGGTCGGACCTGTTTCACGTGGACGCCGGGCAGAGGTAGGGCCGCATGGAGCCTCTAGAGGAATACACATGGTGTCCTTATGATAGTGCTTTGGTGCTTTGAAAGGGGAAGCAAGGGTTGAACATCGCAAGAAGGTTTTATAGATTTATTTTAGCTTAAGCCTATTTAAATTACGTAATGCATTTGCAGATTGAGGAAGCAACGTGGGCTGCGAGCAGCGGTTTGGTGAGCGCGCCTAAAAGCTGCTGAGATGCACAGACATGTCTGCGTGTGTAATCCTTTAAAGGGAGCTGGCAGTTAGTTATTTACTTTGTGGACACATATATGTGATATAACGTATCGATTGTCATTATCCATGCACAGTAAACATATATTTCTTAAGGTGTCAGAAAGGAGTGGAAGTTGATTTATTAAAATGACTTTTTGTGTTTCAAAACAAAGATCTGTAATGTATTAGAAGACTAATCCAACCAGAACATTGTCACATGCATTAAGCCACAACAAGTTAATTTTATTTATTTACAAATTCTTTGCAAACTTGTTTCTTAATTCATCATGAGAAGTTTGGTATATATAATGTCAGAATTTCTCCCTAAATATTGCTCATTTTTTCCAACAAAAAGTCACAAACAACAACAAAAATAATAAATAATTTAGTAGCCAAAACTAGTGGAAAGTAGTACTTTCCTGTCAATTGACTTATTTTTCAAATAAAATATTGAATGAGGATTATCTCATGATAAATCCCATGCGAAACCCAAAAATCCGTTTTAAATTTGACAAAGAGAAGCAACAAATCTATACAGTATAATGGAGATGGAATGAGGTAAAGTTGGGTCATTTCTGCCTGAAAAAAGAATGTAAATTAGTTGTTGATTAACTTAAACTTGATGTTAATGTTGCCAACTAAATATGTTCACTGTCATAGTCAAATCCCTGGTGTCATTGTATTGGCATGTGTTCAGAGAACAGGTCTCTGATTAGACAAAGCAGTCCCGATCCAGAGCTGTCAGAAGATTTCACCTGAAAAACTTCTGCAGAATTATTCATTTCCAAAGACATCATTACCCCCAGCGCCTCATGGCCATGATGTGAAACTGAAGTATGACTAATGTCAGACCTTCTCTGCCAGTAATTGTGTGCTCAGCAGGAATTAAGGGTCATTACTTACACAGTAATGTGTGTGTGGGTGGGTGGAGGGGGGAGACAGACATCTGCAGGACCCTCATGAGTGACAGCAGCTCTCAGGTGAAGAGCCTTTCTCTGGACAGCTGGTTATTTTAAAGGGCCCATGTCATGCTTTTCCGGTTATTACGCGTCCCCTTGTGTGTTATGAAGGTTGTTCTGCATGTAAACGGTCTGCAGAGTCACAAACCCTCAAAGTACACCCTGTAGAGAGTAAAACTCTAACACAGAAAAGACCTGTCTCTGCTGTCCCAGAACGCCTCGTTGGAGATTTCTCATTTTCCATTGTTTGCTTCCTGGGTTGACGTGTGAACACCCAAATCAACAACAAATGACCGGATTGGCCCAAATGGACCAATCCGCGGAGCACCTCACACACCAGGATCCCTTGGCTAACTAACAGGGAGTCCCCATTGACTTGCATAGAGCTCCCTGAACACTAGTAATAGACGAGTTGGGATTGCGGAGAAATGCTCTCTGCAGACCCATTCTCACAGCGTTATAAACCTTTTTCTTACTCAATATCAAGCCACACTTATTGTTTTTACTTCGGCTGTGAGTGTTTGTGTGCTCAGGATGAATTTAGCTTGTTCTCGCTGTATCGCCGACCCGGAAACCTGTCCGCTCCTCGCAGCAGCAACGAGCCTCGCAACGTCCCGACCAATCAGAGCACACTGGGCTCACAGGGAGGGGGGGGGGCAGGAGCTCCAACAAGCCGTTTAGGACAGAGAGTGAATACACATACTATACAGAGATGCTGTATGAGAAACCAATGTGAGTTTGGAACATTGAACAATTTAAATCTATTCTAGTAGACCTCAACAATGGAAATATGATCAGTAGAAATGGCCATGACATGGGACCTTTAAATATATTTTTGCAGGGTATTCCTCTGTTATATCTTACACAGGCTCCGCCCCCTACTGGACTCTATGGGTACTATCTCTTAACCATACTATGCGAGCATTCACCTACTGAGATATCTATAAACGTAGCCGGCACCTCTGGGCGGGCCTACCTGAATGCGCGCGCAAGCCCACCGTAGGCGGCCTCGCCTCCTGACTGTCATCCTTTTCTCTTCAGGATAAAACAACTGAGAACGTAAACGTGAAAGAAAGAGAAGAAAGAAACTTAAATCATGGACTCACCACTCCTTGAGCCCCGGCCCTGTCCTACATGCACTGGCTTAATCGCAGGTGCCGATCCCCACCGCCTCTGTTTTGAGTGTCTGGGGCCTGACCGCGACGCGGACGGCCTGACCCAGTCTCCGTCCTGTAATGCCTGCCGTATGCTCCCACGGCTCAGCCGCCGGCACCGTCTGGAGCACTTCCAGGCTTATTATGTCTCGCCGGAGGAGGCGGAGGACCAGGTGGACCTCGAGGTGGTGGAAATGGAGGAACAGAATGTGGCCGGGGAGGTGCCATTCGTTTTCGCCATTCCGGCAGGTCGGGCGGCCCAGTCTGTCGAGGAGGAAGACGACGACTGCCACCGAAGCCGGTGAGCCGCCTCCGTCAGGGGTTCTACGGCCCGGTTTGTCCGGCGCAGCCGGCCTTCGTTTCGCCCCCGTTGCCAGATATCTGACAGTGTGTGGAGGCGACGTGGCGGCAGCCACTGAGGACGAAGGCTCCAGTGGCAGGTATGGCGGGAATCCTTAGGGTGCATGGCCGTTCTGACACAGCGTTGCCCCCTCTACCTCCTCGGCTCGTCCCGCGGAACCGGCTCAATACCGGCATTCGCGGGGACGGGCTGTCCGACCCCGACAGGCTTCTGCTCCGGCTCCACCTCAGCAGAGGGCTTCTGGGTGGGGTGCACCGTCCTCCCGGAGCTGACTGACGGTGGGAGGAAGCGTCCTGGCGGAGAGAGTAACTTTCTCCATCCAGGACGCGAGGGCGAATCCCGCCTCCTCCCTCTTTGATGCAAAAATTGTGACACGCACTTTTAATAAAAATTATTGCATTTATCCCAGTCTACTGTAAGTGTCATTTCACAATTGCACACTTCCACATAATGTTAACCGTACTGATTCCCCACTCGCTGCCCCAGTTGTAACTCCAGTAAAGGAAGCAGCTAGTGGGCATGCGCATGTGAGGGTAATAAACCGCAGGAAATGCTATCAAAGCGCTATGCGGGTACAGGGACATTATGGCCGGCGTGTTATTGTCAGGAGACACACACCTAGAGTAAAAACTCAGATTAATGCATTTTACCGTCTGGGTGAAGATTGCATTATGGCGGAGCTCGCGCTCTCGTGGGAGCGTTTTTGGTCCTCCAGCACTTCAAACCCTTAATACAGGGCAAACATGTGCTGGTGAGGAGCGACAACCGCACCACAGTGGCGTACATCAACAGGCAGGGCGGAGTCCGCTCCGCCGCCTTGTTGACCACAGCGGAGAGCCTGTGGTTATGAGCTTCAGAGATTGTGTTGTCTCTGAGCGCCCTCCACATCCCGGGACTGGAGAACAGGGGGGCAGAGGCGAGTGGGGGCCGAGGCGAGTGGGGGCTTCACCCGGAGGTGGTGAAGCAGATCTGGGCCCAGTTCGGGAGAGCGGAGGTGGACCTGTTCGCCAACCGGCGCAACAGCCACTGTACCCTGTGGTTTTCCATGGCTCGGCGAGACAATCTGCCCTTGGGGGTGGACGCGTTTGCACACGAGCCATGGCCAAGAAAGCTGCTCTACGCCTTTCCACCGCTGCGCCTCACTGACAGACGTTCTCGTCTCACCCTCTCCAGGAGGGGGAGACGAGAACATCTGTCAGTCATCCTGGTAGCCCCAGATCGCCGCGGGGCACCGTGGTTCGCAGAGGTGACACAGATGATGGTGGGCCAGCCCTGGGCAATTCCTCAGGTCTGGGGGGCGTTGTCTCAGGAAGCAGGTGCAATAGGGGCGTTACCCACTCTGGGCCAACCTCTCCAGGCTTGGCTCCTGAGAGGGACAGGCTGAGACAGGGGGGACTGTCTGATGAGGTTATTCAGACTATCCAGGCAGCAAGAGCAGGATCCACCACAACCTGTTACAGGACGAAGTGGTTGGGATTCCAGCGATGGTGTGAAGAAAGGAGTCTAGAGCCCCTATCTTGTACGCTGGGCTCTATTCTGTCCTACTTACAGATACTGGTGGACAGGGGGCTGGCTCATTCCACAATTATAGTGTATGCAGCAGCCATTTCGTCCTGCCATGAGGGACTTGGCGGCAGGTCAGCCTTCAGTCAGCCGCTTATGACGCGGTTTTTGCAGGGGGTCAGGAGACAGCGCCCAGTGGTGCATGCCTCCTCCCCACAATGGGATCTGAAGTTGGTGCTCGAGGCTCTGGTCACAGAACCATTTGAGCCTCTGGAGCTCTCCTCCCTGAAGGCACTGTCATTGAAAACAGCTTTGCTGCTTGCCCTGACTGCCAAAAGAGTGTCTGAACTGACCGCTCTGTCGGTGCACCCGAGTTGCCTTTTGATGGAGCAGGTCAGTGAGGTAGCAGGGAGCCTGGTGATGGAGCAGGTCAGTGAGGTAGCAGGGAGCCTGGTGATGGAGCAGGTCAGTGAGGTAGCAGGGAGCCTGGTGATGGAGCAGGTCAGTGAGGTAGCAGGGGGCCTGGTGATGGAGCAGGTCGGTGAGGTGGGGGGGGGCTGGTGATGGAGCAGGTCTGTGAGGTAGGAGGAGGCCTGGTGATGGAGCAGGTCGGTGAGGTAGGAGGGGACCTGGTGATGGAGCAGGTCAGTGAGGAGGGGGGGGGCTGGTGATGGAGCAGCGATGTGAGGTAGGAGGGGGCTTGGTGATGGAGCAGGTCTGTGAGGTAGGAGGGGGCCTGGTGATGGAGCAGGTCTGTGAGGTAGGAGGGGGCCTGGTGATGGAGCAGGTCTGTGAGGTAGGAGGGGGCCTGGTGATGGAGCAGGTCGGTGAGGTGGGGGGGGGGGGGCTGGTGATGGAGCAGCTCTGTGAGGTAGGAGGGGGCCTGGTGATGGAGCAGGTCTGTGAGGTAGGAGGGGGCCTGGTGATGGAGCAGGTCAGTGAGGTAGGGGGGGGCTGGTGATGGAGCAGGTATGTGAGGTAGGAGGGGGCCTGGTGATGGAGCAGGTCTGTGAGGTAGGAGGGGGCTGGTGATGGAGCAGGTATGTGAGGTAGGAGGGGGCCTGGTGATGGAGCAGGTATGTGAGGTAGGAGGGGGCCTGGTGATGGAGCAGGTCAGTGAGGTAGGAGGGGGCCTGGTGATGGAGCAGGTCGGTGAGGTAGGGGGGGCCTGGTGATGGAGCAGGTCAGTGAGGTAGGAGGGGGCCTGGTGATGGAGCCGGTCAGTGAGGTAGGTGGGGGGGGGGGGGCCTGGTGATGGAGCAGGTCTGTAATGTAGGAGGGGGCCTGGTGATGGAGCAGGTATGTGAGGTAGGAGGGGGCCTGGTGATGGAGCAGGTCTGTGAGGTAGGGGGGGCCTGGTGATGGAGCAGGTATGTGAGGTAGGAGGGGGCCTGGTGATGGAGCAGGTCAGTGAGGAGGGGGGGGCCTGGTGATGGAGCAGGTCAGTGAGGTAGGAGGGGGCCTGGTGATGGAGCAGGTCTGTGAGGTAGGAAGGGGCCTGGTGATGGAGCAGGTCAGTGAGGTAGGTGGGGGGGGGGCTGGTGATGGAGCAGGTATGTGAGGTAGGAGGGGGCCTGGTGATGGAGCAGGTCGGTGAGGTGGGGGGGGGGGGCTGGTGATGGAGCAGGTCTGTGAGGTAGGAAGGGGCCTGGTGATGGAGCAGGTATGTGAGGTAGGAGGGGGCCTGGTGATGGAGCAGGTATGTGAGGTAGGGGGGCCTGGTGAGGGCTTTGTAGGTAAGGAGAAGGATCTTGAAATGGATGCATTGTGGGACGGGGAGCCAGTGGAGGTCTTGCAGGGCGGGGGGATGTGGTCACGGAGAGGGTGAGGGTCAGGAGTCGGGCGGCAGAGTTCTGAATGTACTGGAGTTTATTGAGGAGTCTGGATGGTGTAACAGAGAGGATGCTGTTGCAGTAGTCTGGTCAGGTCAGTTATTCATAATGATGAACTGCTGTTTCTGTTTTATTTCACCTGCCTGCAGTCTATAACACTGCAGAGATATGCAGTGTGTTGCTAGGCTACCTACTGTATGAGTTGTAATGTTTTACAAATTAAAATTATATATTTTTGTCACAATTAAACATACACACAACACAAAAAATGTCTTAACCTACAAGTTACTCCTGATGGCTTCCCTTCATAAAGTGACTTGCTATGCTAGCAAATCCACAACAACATGCACTCTAACTTGACTGCAAACCACATTTTGTTTATTATTGTTGTTTACAGTTTATTCTGTAATCCTGAGTAAGATTTGTATTTTTTAATAATTCATATTCGTCTCTATTTAATTACACTTGCATATGTAAGGAATGAATAATGAAGTTTGTATTATACCAATAATACAAATAAAAGGAAACATGGTGAATACACAAAAAAGGATATTTGATCACTTAGTATGATCAGACCATAATTAAATGTTAAAACTAAAGTTGTATTTTTTAATTGTATTACAATTAAGTTGCAGTTTTGAATAGTGATGGAGTCAAATTTGTATTCCTGAAATGGAAAAAAGCTAAGATAAAAAACTGAAATGCAAATGCTTATAGACATATGCAGTCAAACCAGGAAAACAAAAAGAACACAATGAATTATTATGCTATCAGCACTACACACATGCACGTGTTTTCACAATATTATTTTATTTTATAATTCTTATGTATCATTTGATTGCAGCTTTGTCTACTAAAATCATAAAATATTTAAAGGGGACCTATTATGCAAAATCCACTTTTTGTCCTGATCCATTTTTATAAAAACCTGTCTGAAAATGAGCTGATCAGATTTTGGCCACTTTATGATATCATAACGATGTTTTGGCTTGTGTAACCATTAGCCAATCACCAACCAAGGTTACCAACACCCCCCCCCCCCCCCCCCCCCACCTTATCACCTGAATCTCCTCCTAGAGCACCATTGAGTTCTTTGTAACCAAATCTCTCTCAGAGGGGCGTGGGGAGGGGCTCCTTATTTTCATCTAAAGTAACAGACAGAGAATCAGCACTTTGGAAACAGGGCTGAAACAGAGGGGATTATGGGTAATGCTGCAATGATCTGTTTGGTGTTTCGAGCCAAACACTTCAGAGACATGTTTTGTATATATCTGAGACCTATAATATGTTGATGAAAAACAGTATAATAGGGGACCTTTAAAGTTCTGGTGAAATGCTCTTTGTCTCCTTTGGGTACGCTGCGTGTCCTACAGTCACTGTCTTGTAATCAGAGACAGATAATCAGAGACGGATAAGACAGATAATCAGAGACAGATAATCAGAGACAGATAATAGAGAGACAGATAATCAGAGACAGATAATCAGAGACAGATAATCAGAGACAGATAATCAGAGACAGATAATCAGAGACAGATAATAGAGAGACAGATAATCAGAGACAGATAATCAGAGACAGATAATCAGAGACAGATAATCAGAGACAGATAATCAAAGACAGATAATCACCAAACTCTCCTCGGGTGATTACAAAAACGACATTATGAATATTCATGATGTGTGAAATGTCATACTTTAAAAACTGCCTGGAAGAATATCCGTGTGTCTCTTTGCTGCAGATATCTTTTGACTTTTCCTTTTTCCTGTCCGTCAGGGTGCAGGTGGAGTTCTATGTGAACGAAAACACCTTCAAGGAGCGGCTGAAGCTTTTCTTCATCAAAAACCAAAGATCAAGTATGTTGATGGTGCAACACATCTTCTCACACCCATGAATTGGCTGTTTCATAATGGACAGGGGGCATTAAAGGTCACCAAAATAACAAATACAGACACATCCCCTCCTAATGAAACCCTCATGCATATAGAAAAACACCTTTAATGCTTAGCAACCACATATTTAAAGAGAAATACACACTGATGTTGCTTATGAGTCAAAAGAAATAGCATTTTTGCTGCAGTGCTGATAAGTTCAAGGTAAGATGTATTTGTAGAGTGCATTAAAAAGGGCTTTACAACAAACCTTGTTGTAAGTAAAGAAGTGCAGACACACACACACACATGCAGAGGCGTGCAGACATTCATATCAATGCAGAATGTAAATCATCTCAAGAGTCCTTGCAGGGGAGTAAAAGTGGCTCTTAAGACTCTTTTCAAGAGGAGTCAAGGGATTATAGTGCGCTGATATTTTCAGGGAGTGTATTCCAGAGTTTTGGTGCAGCTTCTTACCAAAAGCTTCTTAGAAAGCCCTGTCTCCAAAAGGTTTAGGACGAGATGATAAGTACTGAAGTGAGGACTTCCATACAAAACAAGGAGACAGTGGAAAGATGCTACATGCACAACATGTTATTTGTTGTTAATGTCAGTTTGTTGTACGTTTTATGAGTCTCTTTTACTTGTTGCTAGCATTCAACAGTAACATGGTTGATACTAAAACATAGAAGTTTGCAATAATGGAATTTGCCTGGATGTTAGTGCATGGGGATGTTAGTGCATGGATAACCTTGTGTTTATAACTATTTTTCTTTTTGTATTGCTCTTGCTATCTGTATTGTTATTATGTTGCATTGTTGGAGAAGCCTGTGACATAAGATTTTCAACAACATACTTGCTCTGTAGCTATGTCAGTTTGACAATAAAGAACCTTGAACCTTGAACCTTGTTACTAGGAGAAGCTAGATATGACACATTTGCTAACATTTTTATACTACATTTATTTTTGAGATAGTGTCTGATGTGATTGGATAACTAGAAATCAGAAATCCTTTATGACTCCTGCAGCGGGGACATTTACAGAATAGGACAGAAACCTGGGAGTTGCAATTATTGAATTTTGAGCAATAGGAAGGTTCTACTCTTGGATATACTGTAATTCAGAGCTGTAAGAAGTTTTATTGAACATCTTTGGTAGCCTTTCTATCAAATGTATATTGTATTAAATATTATTCAGTACTGACTGATATTATTCCAAGGTTTTTGCAAAGGGTCTGGTGTAATTGAGGGGCTGGGCACTGTTGCTGGAGGAGTGTGTTGGGTGATACAAAAGCAGTATTTAATTGTAAAATGTGTCCCTGTCTGGTCCTTAGGCCTCCGTATCCGTGTGTTCAACTTCTCCCTGAAGCTGCTCACCTGTCTGCTGTACATCATCCGGGTGGTGACCGATAACCCGGGTCACAGCGCAGGACAACAGAATGCTAACAGTGGCAACGTCAAATGGTTTGTCCATTTTGAACAGAAGCACTAACGTACAGTACAGCAGACTAAAAGATAGATACATGTTGAAACACATGCCAGCAAAGTTGCAAAGATATCATTAAAAGAAAGCGTAAATGCTCTTATAAATGACACACCCACCAAGCAACCAAACATCTTTCTAAACACTTATTTTAGTAAGCTTTTCACTTTTATTCATTGATGTTAAACATCACAGTCAGCTTACTGTACATTCACTATAAATGTTTAACAGACTTATTGATAATCACAATCTAAGGAAAGACTCTTCTTAAAGTGCTTAAGCAAAAATAACTTGCCTACATTCATTTATTCCCTTTGACTTTCTGTTTCTCTCTCTCCTGCAGTGTTGACTGCCAGTGGAACGGATCAGTGCAGGACCGAGAGATTAACTGGTGAGCAGCAGGAGGTGGAATGACTGTTCATTCAGGGTCAAATGAAAAGAAAGTATTATGTAGCCTCTGGCGAAAGCAACATATCCTGTGAGTGCGCTTCCAGCTCTTTTCCTGCACTCAGCTCATTACCTTACCTGGCCTGAGATGAATGTTGCACATGTTCATTTGACATATTGTCACATGTATTATCTCTAATGATACCCATCTAATGAAATAATAACAGTATTATTTTTGACTTTATTTACCTCAAATATTTAACAATGATAATGCATTTCTTGACTGATTTATAGGTCATTTGTTGTGAATGAAAGAGTTGCTCTGTTTGGCAGGGGGTTGATCTTCTGGGTGGATAGAAAGGTTCCTGTCTGGGCCATCCAAGTGAGTCACAACAGAACACACACAGGGGGAAAGGCTTTACATTTGACAAAGAGGCCATATTATGTTGTGGGGGTTTTCCCTTTACTGTAGAGTGCTATGTAGGTTTTGTGCATGTCAATGGGTTACAGAGGCTAACATCCCTGTGTTCCCTCCCTCCCACACATAAATACTAATATGAACCTGAAAATGAGCCTATTATGTCTTATTTAAACAAGAAAAAACGTTTGAAAAAAGAGCTTGACAACACTGTGGGTTTCATTCTCAGATAATTAATTTTAAAATGATTCTTCTCTTAACAATTGATCAGCTTGTGTCCTGTTTTTTTCTTGCACAGGTGATTGTTGCCATCATTAGTTTTCTGGAGACTATGTTACTGATGTATCTCAGCTACAAGGTAACACACACACACACACACACACACACACACACACACACACACACACACACACACACACACACACACACACACACACACACACACACACACACACACACACCACACACACACACACACACACACACACACACACACACACACACACACACACACACACACACACACACCACACACACACACACACACACACACACACACACACACACACACACACACACACACACACACACACACACACACACACACACACACACACACAATAAACAGACGTCATGCGTGTCAGTAATACAGCCCGTCAATGCAATTAGTCACTTCCAGTCTGAGAGATTGACAGATGATAAGTGGCGTAATTATCCCAGGACTTTTGTCACGGCTACATTAAGAACAGGCGTAATGACAGGATCTGGTGGAGGTGAAGAATGAAGTGTTCGCCCCAAAGTGACAGACTACAATTAGGACCTGCATCTCTGCAGTGACTCACTCTCAGTCTATTGTGTGCCTACAGGTTCAAACGTCTGCTCATGCTTTTATTTGATTTCATTATAGGGGAACATTTGGGAGCAGATTTTCCAGGTGTCATTTCTTCTGGAGATGATTAACACAGTTCCCTTCATCATCACGGTAATGCTTCTACCACTCTCAAATAATCATTATCTAGAATAACTTCCAACACTGTAAACTATGCTCTTTTTGTACTTTTTCATTATTTCTGTAATCTTTAAGAATTGAAGACATAAGCATTATTGAGACTCAGACTTACATCAATGGACACTGAAAAGTGAAGAATAACAATTTAGATAGTAAGAAAAAAGAAAGGATTCATGCTATCCCACCTTTTAGCCAAAGGACCAAAGTGCATGGCTCTTGTGAACATGCCACCGCCTGCATTTTCTTTTTGATTTAATATGTTATTGTTGTCTTTATTCTGCACTGGCTTTTGCTGTTGTAACATTGTAAATGTCCCCGTTGTGGGATGAAAAGAGGATGAAAGGCTCTGTCATATGAGTAGCCCAACTGTACGCGTAGTCATTACATGTCGCTGTCCGTGGTGCTGAAGTAGAACACTTGTTGATTGATTTGTAATTGATTTACATTTTTTCTCTCAGTCCCAGACTTCAGATGAATTGTTCTTACCCATTCAGTCTTCAACACATTTCTTGTGCACATGTAAATGGTTAGAAACTGAAGACTGCGTCGATGTCATTTTGGGTGTCAAATTGAAGTTAAGAGCATTGAAGCTATCACCTTGAGCATATAAACCACAATGCACACAGCCTTTTCTGTGCAGCTTTTACCGTGTGATTGCAGAAATATTGAGAAAAAACCTTATACTTTGATTTGAAATGTGTCTTTGTCCTAAGATCTTCTGGCCCTCGATCAGAAACATCTTCATCCCCGTCTTTCTCAACTGCTGGCTGGCCAAGTGCGCTTTGGAGAACATGATCGTGAGTGGAAACATGAACTGAATGGATTATTTTAAAGGAACAATTGAATGTTATTGTTCTGTCGTTCATCATCCAAGAGCAGCAACATAATGTTGTTAGCTCAAGTACAATATTGAAGTACATGTACTTTGCTTGAGTGTTTCAATATAGCGGTACTTTACACTTCTTCTCCTGAAAATGTATTTTAAAGGTTCCCTATTATACTGTTTTTCATCAACATATTATAGGTCTCAGATATATACAAACAAGTCTCTGAAGTGTTTGGCTCGAAACACCAAACAGATCATGGCAGCATCCCATAATCCCCTCTGTTTCAGCCCTGTTTCAAAAGTGCTGATTCTCTGTCTGTTACTTTAGATGAAAAATAAGGAGCCCCTCCCCACGCCCCTCTGAGAGAGATTTGGTTAAAAAGAACTCAATGGTGCTCTAGGAGGAGATTCAGGTGATAAGGTGGGGGGGTTACCTTGGTTGCTGATTGGCTAATGGTTACACAAGCCAAAACATCGTTATGACATCATAAAGTGGCCACAATCTGATCAGCTCATTTTCAGACAGGTTTTTATAAAAATGGATCAGGACAAAAAGAGAGAGAATCTTTGTTCCTGAAACTTTCAGAATCTCTTTACACAGAGGGGACACATGTTGATGAAGAAGAGACATGAAGAAGAGGGGACACATGTTGATGTAGAAGAGACGTGAAGAAGAGGGGACACATGGTGATGTAGAAGAGACGTGAAGAAGAGGGGACACATGTTGATGTAGAAGAGACATGAAGAAGAGGGGACACATGTTGATGTAGAAGAGACATGAAGAAGAGGGGACACATGTTGATGTAGAAGAGACATGAAGAAGAGGGGACACATGTTGATGTAGAAGAGACATGAAGAAGAGGGGACACATGTTGATGTAGAAGAGACATGAAGAAGAGGGGACACATGTTGATGTAGAAGAGACATGAAGAAGAGGGGACACATGTTGATGTAGAAGAGACATGAAGAAGAGGGGACACATGTTGATGTAGAAGAGACGTGAAGAAGAGGGGACACATGTTGATGTAGAAGAGACATGAAGAAGAGGGGACACATGTTGATGTAGAAGAGACATGAAGAAGAGGGGACACATGTTGATGTAGAAGAGACATGAAGAAGAGGGGACACATGTTGATGTAGAAGAGACATGAAGAAGAGGGGACACATGTTGATGTAGAAGAGACATGTAGAAGAGGGGACACATGTTGATGTAGAAGAGACATGAAGAAGAGGGGACACATGTTGATGTAGAAGAGACATGAAGAAGAGGGGACACATGTTGATGTAGAAGAGACATGAAGAAGAGGGGACACATGTTGATGTAGAAGAGACATGAAGAAGAGGGGACACATGTTGATGTAGAAGAGACATGAAGAAGTGGATTTTGCATAATAGGTGACCTTTAAAGCTTTTGCTTTTGCATTGGGACCATTGATAAACGTTTAACATATTGCATCTCCAAAGATGAAACAAGTCGATTTACTGAGATACAATATGAAATGATCCAATATATTACAAAAAGTTTTTTAAAAGTATGTAATTTATGTAACAGGAACATTTTTGTCAGCAAAAGTGAAATGTTACTCGACACAACAATATGAAACACCTAATAGAGTCATAAAAATAATTTATATTAGATATATTATATGTATTATAATATCCACCACTAGTAGGGGATTTAACTACTGGAAGAAATGATCCCTCCAAAGAGTCAATATCTTTCCTCAACACAAATAGAGGTGAGCTTTTAGCCCCCATGTTGAAGTTCACTGTTGTTTTGTGGGCAGAATGACGTCCACAGAGCCATCCAGCGGACGAACTCGGCCATGTTCAACCAGGTTCTGATCCTGATCTGCACGCTGCTCTGCCTGGTGTTCACCGGGTGAGGAGGATCTATTTGAGCTGTTTGTAAAGTCTGTCTGTGTTTCTGTAGTGTGAATTAAACCTCTAATATATTCAGATGGATATGGATGCCAACAATACTTTTACATTATTCAGTGTCTCTGTGGTGGTGCATTGTTTTCGGTTATTGAGTGTTTGTTCTCATTTTTCCACTCAGCACATGTGGGATCCAGCACCTGGAGCGGGCGGGGAAAAATCTGTCGCTCTTCAACTCCTTCTACTTCTGCATCGTCACCTTCTCCACGGTGGGCTTCGGAGACGTCACCCCCCGCATCTGGCCCTCCCAGCTGCTGGTGGTCATCATGATCTGCGTGGCTCTGGTGGTGCTGCCTCTGCAGGTAGGGAGATATGGAAGAGGAACTACGACCCCTAAACGTTTAGTTTCTGTGCTCCACAGATCTGGATAAAGCTTCCTGAACACACGAGGCCTTCCCCAACCCTGAGTTTTTGTTTAAGTCGAGCCTAAAACCTTTTTTACTGCTGCTTTTCCAGAGGTCATCTAATAAAAGCATTGTTATTATATATATCTTCATTTTTTATGAATTGTCTTGTTTTCTTTTTCATTTGTTTTTTGTGTAAATGCTTAACGTAAAGCACATTGAAGTGCGTTTGTGTCTGAATATAGATAAAATAATCTTAACCATACATTTCAAAGACATATTAAATTATGTTTCTAACTAAAACTAAAGCATTTTGGGGGGTTTGTTCCTCTATTAATACTCTTGGCTATCTGCTGAATGTTTATTTGTGTGTGTGTGAGCGTTACTCAGTGATCTTGCTGTGTGTCAGTTTGAGGAGCTGATGTATCTGTGGATGGAGAGACAGAAGTCTGGAGGGAACTACAGCCGGCACCGCGCGCAGACGGAGAAACACGTGGTGCTGTGTGTCAGCGCGCTGAAGATAGACCTGCTGATGGACTTTCTCAATGAGTTCTACGCACACCCCAGGCTGCAGGTACCAAACATCACACACTTATATACTGCAGTGTACACACATTGGTGTGATCGAGGCAGTGATGGACTGTAGCCCACTTCAGTTCCACTTCAAGGTGCCATTACTGTACTTTAGTATTTGCGTTTTCTGCAGCTTTATACTTTACCTCCACTAGATCACTGCTTCACTACTTTTAAAGAAATAAAAAGATCTGAGTATTTTGGCAACATCTTGAAAATGGTGTGTTTAAGGATTTTTAAAAGAAAAAACATAGTAACTAAGAGACATTGGTGTATTTGCAACTAAATGTTGTGACATTAACATCTTCCATAGTGGAATACACACGTGTTCTTGTGTATTCTTAAAGGACTACTACGTGGTGATCCTGTGCCCCAGTGAGATGGACTTGCAGGTGCGCAGAGTGCTGCAGATCCCTCTGTGGTCTCAGAGGGTCATCTACCTGCAGGGGTCTGTCCTCAAAGACCAGGACCTGCTCAGAGCCAAGTGAGTGACTCTTAAATCAATGCAAAAATGCATTATTTTCCTAGAATCTACATTGTTTTGGTGTCAGTTGTAAAGTGTTGAAGTTATTTGCCCTAGTGTAGTCTGCCTTCTCTTAAACGTAATGGAACTGGATGGAATTTAGGTTGAGGGCTCAAAGCAACAACAAATTGCAAATAAAACACACAAACCTTTTAGAACTGAATTCTCTTTGTCTTAAGTTTGTGTTTGTAAAGTTAAATGTGGCTGATGATAATCTTAGAGCTGCCAGCAGCTCATTTTATACAGTGAGTTTTAGCTTTAATAAATGGTATCGCTACAGTTAAATGACTATTTGGGGAATCTTTAGATCCTATTCACTCCAGCTACTTTTCAAAAGTCCGGACAGCAAATAGGTCTCAAAACACCTTAAAGATCAGAGCTTCTGGGCTGAAGATATCTGCAGAGTGAGGTGTGCATTGTGTGAAGGTAGTGCAGTACAACCTGCATCCACTCTCAGATAAATTCAGGGAATTCAATGAAATTAAAACTAATTACAGATAGAAGGAGTAAATAAGTATACTTGTAAAAAAAATATTTAAAATAATTTAAAGAATGAAATAAACGGAAATAATACAACTACTGCGGATAATAAAATGAATAATAATAAGTAAAATGAATAAATAAATGAAAATGGTAAAAATGTACATTTAGGTTATGTATTCCTTGCACATTTTACTTTACTGTTTAGTTTATTTCTTACATTTTAGTTAAACTAAAAGGACAACTTTTCTTCAGGAAAAAATGGCATTCAAATTTAAACAGTTATTTAAATGATATCTTCGAATGAAGAAATAACACACATCTTACGATTAAGGTTTGTGAAATAAATGCAATCTCAGTTGTTAGAAAGAGAGGCCTGATTGATGATTAATGGTTTGGGAAACCTCAAGTAATTAAAAATCGAAATAAAATCAGAAATAAAATATAGTTATGTAAGAGCTCTTAGTCTGGTAGCTGAAGTGATAATAATATGCTTATATGTTTACACTTATCTGTGTAATCATTATCATTTCTGGTAACACTTTATATTAAGGTACACAAATTCACCATCAACTAGTTGTTAATTAACATGCATATTAGCAGTATATTGGCTCTTTATTAGTCATTATAAAACACTTATTAATGCCTTATTCTACATGACCGTATTCTACAAGTAATAAACCATTAGTTGAGAGTTTTTCCTCAATAACCCTCTAATTAGTGCTTATTGATTGCAAATAAGGAAGTTGTTGTACATGAGTTTTGGTCTTAATATGCGCTGCTCAATATGGGCCTAATAAGGCAGTAGTACCACAAGAATAGTTATTCTCCCATAATAACACTTACAAATATGATCTATTCTTATGTAACAGGACATGGAAATATAAGTGTTAATTGTGTCTAAATAACTCAACATTAGGTATTTCTATCTAAGAACATGTTCCCTATTTTAAAGTGAAGTCTTGTTCATAACCAATAAGCTAGTAGTTTGACTCTGATTGACCTGAACAGGTTCCCTATTCTAAAGTTGCCTCCTCTTCACACTTTGTAAATACATTATAGCACACAACTACTGAAATTAACCTCAACAGTACATGAACAAAGAAGGCACACGTTGAAATATCTGTTTTATTAATGAACCACTAAACTTTAAAGAGAGGTTCAGACACATACCAAAACATGTCAAGTTTCTCCAAGGCTGAGAACACATAATGCAGCCTGTACTTTTTTAATAAAAACAGATTTTTAACAGAGTTTATGTATCTGTGATCATACTGTGTGACCTGCTTGTATGTACTTACACACTAGGTGTACTGTTCTCTCTATGTGTTGTCCTGTCTCAGTGTGAACATAGATTAAACAGCCAGCCAAACTCTTTTGAGAGCCAGGGAATGAGCAGCCATGCTCCTTTATTGACTTATTTGCAGTCCACTGACATTCAAATGGAGTGAAACTATAACAAAAGAAGTTACAAGGCACTTAATGAGCTCATACATGCAAGTGTAACATACACAGATTAACACATAGGACCGCTAAGTGTAAACAAGTTAAATATAGCTAATGCTAGCTGTGCAATAAGCATGTAGGCTATACAGGCTCGTATGGCTAATGCTAGCATGTATGCTAATGCTACCGTGTATGCTAACGCTAGCGCGAATGCTAATGCTGCGTTCACACCGGACGCGATGTGATGTTGGATGTTTGGGGGCGGCGCGATTACATGTAAAGTCAATGCAGAGATGCGGACAGACGCGAATTCGCTCCGACGGCGCGCAACTTCCTTACTTGCAATAAATAAGCATTAGAGGGTTATTGAGGAAATGCTCTCAACTAATGGCTTATTACTTGTAGAATATGGTCATGTAGAACAGGGGTGGGGAACCTTTTTCCTCTCAAGGGCCATTTCAATTTTTACAACATCCTCCGAGGGCCATACACATTATTGACCTCAACCTCTGCTAAAAAAAACAAAAATCACAGCCCATTGATTTCGCCTTTCTTTCATGCTGTGCAAAGAAAAAGCAACCTCTTAATCCAGATATCTTTCTGTTTTATTTAAAAAGTTTTTATGTTATGCTTTGCAGAGAGTGTGTAAAAGGCGTAAGGAGTTAAATGCAGACACTCACTATGACTCGTGCATGCATGCACGTGCACGGTTGCGGCATGACCACCCAAACAGAAAGATATGGACAGAAGAAGTGTGTAAATGTATTTAGTATCCTATCCATGTGAACATGATATAAGTGTGGGGGGGGACCTAATATCCTCTAGGGGGGTCCGGGGGCATGCTCCCCCGGGAAGATTTTTTTATATTGAAGTTAAATGCATCAGTCTGGTGCACAACATTAAGAGATCTATGGATACATCTCTCAACACCCATTATGAAACAGAACTGAAAACAGATTTTCTTTTTCTTTATGGATATTTTACAAATCACTCCCCTTTCAAACTGTATTCTTGTTTATTAATAACAACTTTCTTTTACTTTTACAGTATTTTATACCTGTTTTTCATTTATTCTCTTATTTTTTTTATAACTATAATGATCATATAAAGGTGTGCCTTTACCTCACTGAGCTGAGGTTATCAACCTCTCAGTCTGACAGGAGAGAGCTCTCTTCCACCTGGTTGTAGAAAAAGCTCCTTATATTCGTTAGCATAGCTAGCTAACCACATGCTAATAACAACAATCCCCGGTACCGCTCTCTCTCTCTCGCTCGCTCACACAAAATACGCTCGTGCCACACACACAGAGCCGAGCTTGAATGACACACAAAGACCAAGAAGTACTTGTACTGTAATGTAGCATATTATTTTCGATGGCGTTATTGTATAATCAGTATGACAGATGAACAGATCGCCACTGGGCTTACAACTAAAGACACAGCCACGCAAAAACAACTTACTCTCGTGTTGTGTTCAAGGAACCTGTCCTTGGCCAGGAAAAACAGGCAGTCGCTTGTTTAATTCTATTGCGGCCTAGATTTCTTTAATTTGTTTTTGCGTGTGTTTATAAATTACCTCGAGGGCCGTGTCAAATGGTCTCGCGGACCGTATACGGCCCGGAGGCCGGAGGTTCCCCACCCCTGATGTAGAATAAGGCATTAATAAGTGTTTTATAATGACTAATAAAGAGCCAATATACTGCTAATATGCATGTTAATTAACAACTAGTTGATGGTTAATTTGTGTACCTTAATATAAAGTGTTACCTAATTTCTATAATTGCAGGTGAAACATATCCTCACATTTTAATGTTACAAATAGGCCTACTGGGAGGATGATGGATTTTAGATTTAATTTGACCTGAACACTGTTTACATAGTTTATGGGGAGCAGTATCGGGTGTGATGTTTCAAATTAGCTATAGCGGATGCTATCTTTTTGTATTTTGCATTTTATGGATGTATCAATAAATGCAGGATATAAACCTGTATGGTCCCTCTGCTGTTGTGCGATGCTGAGACAGAATTTTAATTATTGATTGAAACTATAACCATTTCTTCTAAGACTCACCCCTAAAATGGACCCCTTTTTCTGAGGAAAGCAAACATGATCTGTCTCACATTTTCCTGAGAATTGTAAGTCATGAAAGTGAAAAAGAAAATGTTAATGAAAGGATTGAAACACCTGCTGTGGCTTTGGTGGAACTTTCTCCAGTCTGAGAAAATAACAGCATAACCATGGATCGATTACCAACTTCCAGAATACTGCTTCAATTTGGCATTTCTTTTATTCGCCTTCTATTTTCAGTCCCCCAAATTCACATGCAATACTGAAAACAGTGTTGTAGTCAAGTCACCAATTCACGAGTCCAAGTCACTCTCGAGTCACCACTCTTCGAGTCCGAGTCCAAGTCCGAGTCACCCAAGGAGTGTCCGAGTCGAGTCCGAGTCCGAGTCATCATTACCTGTGTTCGAGTCCGAGTCCAAGTCCGAGTCACCCAAGGAGTGTCCGAGTCGAGTCCGAGTCCGAGTCATCATTACCTGTGTTCGAGTCCGAGTCCGAGTCACCCAAGGAGTGTCCGAGTCGAGTCCGAGTCCGAGTCATCATTACCTGTGTTCGAGTCCGAGTCCAAGTCCGAGTCACCCAAGGAGTGTCCGAGTCGGGTCCGAGTCATCATTACCTGTGTTCGAGTCCGAGTCCAAGTCCGAGTCACCCAAGAAGAGTCCAAGTCAAGTCCGAGTCACAAGTCTTCATGTATTAATCTTCGTGGATATATTTGTTGAAATGTAGCTGCTCCTCTACATTGCTTTTATCCTGTCATGTTATACTAATGTGTCTATTGAACTGCTGGGAAGCCAGTTTGGCTACAATTCTTGTAATAGGTGCTATACAAATATAAAGCTTATTACTAATATTAATTTTATTATTAAAATAGTTCTCTCTCTCTCTAGCTAGCATGCTCGCTAGCTAGCATGCTCACTAGCTAGCATGCTCACTAGCATGCTCACTACCTAGCATGCTCGCTAGCATGCTCACTAGCTAGCATGCTCACTAGCTAGCATGCTCGCTAGCATGCTCACTAGCTAGCATGCTCACTAGCTAGCATGCTCGCTAGCATGCTCACTAGCTAGCATGCTCACTAGCTAGCATGCTCGCTAGCATGCTCACTCGCTAGCATGCTCACTAGCTTGCTCACTAGCTAGCATGCTCACTACAGTGGCGAACCGTGTCTATCACAACTGGACCTTCTGTAGACACACACACCCCCCCGCCGCAGCTGCCCCCCCCCCCCCCCCCCCCCCCCCCCCCGGCGTTATAATGTCCGTCTTAACACTGAATTGTCGTCTTGAAAACGGTACTCACAACAATTCCGCAACAACTTCATCTTCACCTGTTGCACTTGCCATTTCAACGTTAAAAACAATAAACCGGCATGAATTGCTTCATCGCATTCATCTAGATCCTCTGTCTCGAGCCAGTGAACTACCGGGCCTTCTAGAGTACCCTGGAACCGAGGGAAACTCTGAAAGAATACGCCCATTGGCTACAAATCAATATATGATTGGTTGATCAAACTTTCAGTCCAAATGTACGCTCATTCAGTGCAACGGCCAGGGCATTCTATCAAGGATATAGAATACCTTGGTTGAAGGATATTCTACCCAGAGACCCAGAACAAGATCTGATTGGTTGCTTTCTTTTCTAACACAAAACCACTGAAATGCGTAGTGCATGGTCCGAGAAGGACCAACAAATCAACGTAACACTGTAATATTACAGATCAACAACACAGATACGATTCTCATTTATTCATTTTATATACATTTTATTACATTTTATTACATTTTATTTATATAATTAAATCGATTTTTTGTTTGTTTTATCTGAGTGTTCCAGGGTATTCTCTGAATACCTTGAAGGCCCTGACGGTTCGCCACTAGCTAGCATGCTCACTAGCATGCTCACTAGCATGCTCACTAGTGCACCTCCCCCCACCCCCGCGTTCATAAAGTCAAGTACCGCTCAAAAGGTCCGTTTTTTTTCATTTTAAGGATGCGCACCAAGCAACATCTCCAGGTGCTCCTTTGAGAACCTGGGCAAAAAAGATATGTGCACCCCTGACTATAGTGAAGGTTGCTAAGGAGGATCAAGAAAGAGAAAGGAAAAGAGGTTAAAAGACGTCAGATAAATCACCAGAAGAAGGCAGAGAGGAAGTAAACAATAACAGGAACACGGAATGGGCTCTGTATTTTGTTTAGTATATGGCCATGTACAGGCCCGGTTCCAAAACAAAATGACTTGGGGTGCATCTGAGATTGCAGGGGGCGCAGCAGTAGTAGGTTTACATGAGCAATAGTGGTCGGCAACAGCAATGAAAAATATCATTGATGTTATGGTCCCCAATGAACATATTATGGCATTTGTTATGTTTTGAAACCAAGCAAGTGAGAACATTTCAAGTGTGTTAAAAGTGCAATCCTGAAATATTTAATATAGTCCAAAGTGGACTATGGCAAAGAAAAGCACAAAAGCTTCAAAACTGTACTAGAACATATTGTAAATCAAGGCAAATATTATTTGAACAAGCTCATGGTTTGAAATGGCAAACATTGAAATGCAAAAGTATTATTAAAACCATGTACTACATCATCACCTTGGTCCCATCATATACTCTGGGAAGAGAATATTTACTATGCTTGAAAACTGGTATCACATCATCATGTGAGGTTGACTTTGTGACCTGGAGAACATTTCAGCTGCAACATTAGCTTGTTGATAAGCTTGGGATATGAGATATTTTTGTAGCCATTCGTGGTGAAGGCATCTGTGCTATTATATATGCATTCTTTTTGACCCAACATTTCTACAGGCATGGCAGAATATGGCACTATTTTTACATGAATATTCTAGCCATTGTCTATTTTTATACCACGAGCTGCAAAATGACCGCCTTACCCCACTGTGCAGGCGGGTACTTGTTTAGATATACCTGGGCAGGCTCTGTTTTGCCGTGGTATCCTGGCACCAGCGGGCCGCAGAGGGGCGGCGTAGTTTCGGGCGACGAAAACTGCTGCTCCGAGGGCGAGGGCAGCGAGTCAGGCGGGAGTAAGCTAGTGTCCACAACAGAGGGTAACGTGATGTCCCCATCTGACCTGTTGCTATTGTCTGCAGTAGATGCAGTGTTGCTGGCGTTTAGTTATGGTTGCGAACCATTTTCGTATACATGATTATCCACAGATGTGTTAGCACTATGGAAATGATGCACGCGCAGCGGAGCAGGTCACGCGCACCTGACACAATTTGTTGTTTGTATTTTTCGCTCCGTTCTCTTTTTTGAATAGAGGGTGCATAACATTCAACTGGGGGTGCAATGCATGCCTATGCAATCCCGACACGAAGCCTGAAGGGTAAACACCAGGTTTACTAATCTACCCGCACAATTTTTCTCTGGTGTCGGAATGTCTCGCGATGCTGGTACATTCTTAAAAAACAAAACACCATATCATTTCGGGTTAATATGTGTTGTAACTGCGTTACTGAGAATTGTAACGGGTAATATATTACCCATATTTCATTAGTAATGCGTTACATTACTTCGTTACAGCAAAAAGTAATATATTACTGTAACTCCGTTACTTTGGTAACGCGTTACACCCAACACTGATAATGACCAAGCGGGAAACTCTGGGCCAGAGCCGGGAGGCCAATAAGGAAGTGCCACAAACTGCAGTTCATCTATTGGCCGATCGGCGATGACTGCAGAAAGTATGAATTTCCATAGACCCCCATGTTAAAATGCCCAACTTTACAGCAGAAATAAACATGTTTCTACCCCTGGATGCAATAAAAATTATTCGGGATATAGTTAGATTCCACCTTAATGATTATTAATTGTTGAGTGAATAACGCGACCCTTTTATTTATATTAGGTCTTAAAGTTTTTGCATAAATTAGGGCGTGGTCACGTGCCTCACTGTCAGCTAACAGCAACTTGTCCACTCTGTTAGGCTACAACGTTAGCTAGTTGTAGTTACTGTACTTGACCCTTTAGCCGTGTTCGTGGTGATGTGCCTTTTAGCGAATGTTGTTACAAATACCAGACAATTAAAATGTCGTGCTGTGCGGTTGAATGTACTAACAGAACTTCCAAGAAGTCTAAAATTATAATATTATACATGTTAACCCCGTTAGCAGGTGTTTGTGTGCTTGTTAGCTTAGCTTGTTATATAGCTTATTAGCCAGCTAAGGACGTAACCCTTTATACATATATACATATACAGTTTAGTTTATGATTCAGCCTTGGGTAAGACTTTTATAGTCTATGGCTATGACACCCATGATGCTAAACGGGAGCAAATGTTAAAAGGGGACCCAATTATCCCAGTGGTGGCTGCCGGAGCTAACGGAGCCGCAGGGGGCTAGCTCCAGCCGGCGTCCCGGCGGCCGGAGCTAGCCCCCTGCGGCTCCGTTAGCGTCCCGGCGGTGGAGTCCGGCGTTATAACTGGAGATCAAGGAATGCAGCGAAACGCGGACTTGGTTCGCCTGCAGCCCGCTGTAGTATTAGCTAAATAAATTATGTTGAACAAGGCTTATTAAGCTGAACATTGCCACAATTGTTCTGCTATGTATCGGTACTTATTTTATTTTATTAACGTGTGAATGACAAGCATTAAGAATAACAAAACATAGCTAATTCTCTTGCAGATTGTCTCGTTTGATTATGAATGTAACGTTTATATAGTGGAACTACACTGTTTTATCAAAACCAAAGTGCCACGCAGTATGCATGTATTTCATGTTAGCTTAGCTTCTTAGCTTGAGCTAGCTCTGTTACTTCCAGCTCGGTGGCAGCAGGTCCCGCCTCGGCTCTGCCTCTTTGCCCTTATTTGGATCAGGCTGGAGCAAGCGGGAGTTACGGCCCGTCCACACAGCGGCTTTGGAAAAAGCTTGCCGGCGGGCGTGTCTGAAGCTCGACCAACAACCAATCACATGAATCTCCCGCCCCTGACACACAAGCAGCGGTTTGATTGGCTAGAGCTTGTACTGGCATATGATTCGATTGGCTGACGCTTCCACCGAAAGCTTCAGAAGCTTCAAAAGTTGAACATTGCTCAACTTTTGCTGCCTGAAACGCCAGGAAAGCTCCGCTCTGCTTCCCACAATGCAGTTCGGCGAAAAGTGACGTCACCCCATTCAAAGTGAATGGGCAGAAGCGTTGGAAGAAGCTTCCAAAGCCGCTGTGTTCACGGGCCGAGACATTAGTGGCCGACTCCGCCTACTAAGGGCTTCTCGGCAACTCTGCAGAATCCTATGGGTGACGTCACGGACACTACGTCCATTTATATATACAGTCTATGATAATGACCGATAATGACGGATAGATGACGAATAAATGAACATATACTAAATAGTTGCATTCGGTTTTTAGCACCTGGCTGATAAGGGCACAAGCGCTTACGTTGGTAATGATTGTATACAAGCAAGGGTGTGCAATAAACAGATACCATCGGTTAGAGAGTCTGACCATCATTCAGCCGGGGACGCTACAAATATTATAGTGAATGTTGAAATTCTATCAATAAAAATTAAGCCCCAGAAAGCACATGGCTACTTAGCATGCAAAATGACGTCATTCTGCATGTTAAGTAGCCATGTGCTTTCGTGTTATCGGCTGAATCTTTATTTATTTATTAGATCACATTACTCTGATGATAGTGTTCAAGACAGCCTATATGTCTGAACTCAATCCTTAGAGTAATGTGTTACGGAGCCTTCTCTTCAATCTGTTTTTCACATAACGAGCATTTTGCGCTGCTCTTTTCCAATGTGGAAGCAGAATGTGTGAAAGCATACAGCACAATGCGGGGGGTGTCTCTAGACATCTTTAGACTGGAATAGCGGGGCCCAGTACGTGAACTCGCCTCGCAGCCGGTGCACACGCCAGGATAGAGGACATCAGACTCCAGGGAAAAATTCACGAGTCCGAGTCCAAGTCATCGTGCGCGAGAATTCACGAGTCGAGTCGCGAGTCCCGAAAATCGGGTCCGAGTCCAGGACTCGAGTACTCCATCTCTGACTGAAACAACAAGGAAAGATACAATTGCATTGGAAAATGGCATTTAAGTCTTGTACAACAGTGGTACAATCATCTGTGGAGCACCATACACCAAACATTAATTTCACTGAAATTGGTTATATAACTTCACTGTAAACATTTGGCAGGTTTGTGATAGAGCAATTAGAAGTGGAGGACAGGGTCTGTGTCGCACTCACATCCTGCATCTGGCACCGTTTCAATCCTCCCACTCTTGTTTTTCATTCTCCTGTCTGTCATAATCATATGCAAAAACAGCTCCACGTTTACAGACCAAAATATACAGGGCAGAGCATATCAGGCTGCTCTTTGTGTGTTCGTCTATACGTTACATTCAATATTAAATCAAAGGATATCTCTGTTGTCTCTTCTGTTTGGTTCAAGGTCATGGCTGAATTTGACTTTACTGTTTCTGCAGAATGGATGACGCTGAGGCCTGTTTTATTCTGAGCAGTCGTAACGAGGTGGATCGCATGGCAGCGGTAAGAAGAGTTGTCGTTCATTTGTTTACAATTACCAAGTCATTAATGCTGTCAGTCATCAGGACAGTTAGCAATTAATTAGAGGAGATTACTTTAATAATGCATTATCTTTGACTGTTTTCCCTCAGGACCATCAGACCATCCTGAGAGCCTGGGCTGTGAAGGACTTTGCTCCCAATTGCCCCCTTTATGTTCAGATACTCAAACCTGAAAATAAGTTTCATGTGAAATTTGCAGGTAAAAGTTACTTTACTATCAGTTTGATGTTTAAACGTTTTCTAGAAGAGCTGAGATATGAAAATTATACTACTCTAAGCCTACACAGTATATGTACGGTGGGCGACCAGTGCTACATCAGCAAAACAATTACATTAGGAGAAACACGCTGCACTCCAGAAACAATGCAAATATAAAAACACATGCAAATGAACAATCTTCCTCACCAACTTGAAGAATGCAAGAAGCTCTAAACTCAACGCAAACTGTCTCTGTCACAGTTGGCAGAGTTAGTCTGTTTTCATAAATGTTAGATAGCTAGCTTACAGCAGATATGCAACAATATGGAAAGATTGGTGCAATCACATTGTTAAAATAAACCGGGAAAAACCAGATAAAGTATGTTACCAACAACAGTTACAGTTTGCCAAATGTATAATCCCCAAACGTCACTAAGTGGTCAAAAACAGCATGATTAAAGATGAGGCAAGAGCTGAAAGCTCATTAGCTAATTTTAACATAAAGACTGGAAACAGGGAAAATGTTGTGCTAAGTAACTTCTACGTCTTTGCCTTTTTTCAGATCATGTTGTGTGTGAGGAGGAGTTCAAGTACGCCATGCTGGCCCTCAACTGTGTGTGTCCCGCCACCTCCACCCTGGTCACGCTCCTCGTGCACACCTCCCGCGGACGGTCAGCCATCTTAGCTTGGCTTTTTGATTTCTTCTCAGTGTGAAGTTAACATTTCTTCACATGTTTATGTCTGATGAAGTAAAGAGAAGTGTTTATGGAACTGGCACAGAGAGGTGAATAACCCTGTGCAAAACAAAAGGCACGGGAAGTCAAGAGAGATTCAAATGAGGCAAGAAGATAAAACAGACAGTGACTAAATGGATTTCTTTGGATGTGTTCTTTGTAAAACAGTGTGAAAAGCTCTCTGCTGGAAAATGGGTTATTCTTTTTCACAGCATGCAGACAGATCACTTTTAAAAGCTGATGTCAGTGACTAAGTGAAACTGCAACAAAGGGGACTCACTGAGCTGCAGCACTTTCTTTGTTCCTGCCAACTCTTAAGAATAGAAAGCTTGTTGTATTTGTATTCGATAAAGACAAACAGGCTTTGAGATTGCATGAATATTATAGCTTTGTGATTGTGGATTGTGTATGAGGAAGTTAGTTTGTGTTAAGGTGTGGGAATCACCAAAAGACCAACAATACGATATTATTAAATGGAAAGGTCATTACTTAGCTTTACAACATGTTTAAGATACTATGCTGTTTTGAGTTTGCATTGCATGTGTGGACATCCTGGAGTACATGAAATTAAATTAGGGTCATCAAAGAGGTTCATGGTCAATACATTTAAAAGAGTCTAGGAGATATTGATAATAATGAGCAGGCTTTTTTTTGTCTCTTACCTTGTGTTACAGTAGGGAAACCAGTGAGTGTGCCACACGTTGGATAAGTCTTCTTATGTTAATATAAATTACTGCTTAGAAACAAGTACATAAACTCCTACCTCAGGGTTGTTCTGAGCATCTCTCGCAGCCCATCAGACTCAATAAAAGCACTTGAGCCATTACGGTTATTAGCAGAAGTCATTACAACAACATTATTACAGACATGCCGAGTCAGAGAACCCCGGAGACTCAGGAAGGTGTTAGAAAACCCACAGGGTCTTGGGGGATGTGGAACGTTTTTGGAGTAGGATAATGATTTAGCATGACTTCATGAATATGTGTCAAATTGGTTTAACCCTTTAAAAACTACTGGGCTCATTGATCTGTTGTATGTGTGTATGTGTTTTCCCTGTGTCAATGCAGAGAGGGACAGCAGTCTCCGGAGCAGTGGCAGAGGATGTACGGTTGTTGCTCTGGAAACGAGGTGTACCACATCCGAGTGTGTGACAGCAAGTTCTTTGGAGAGTATAATGGCAAAAGCTTTACATACGCCTCCTTTCATGCTCACAAGAAGTGAGTTGACATGTAAGCTAAAGCGTCTTCTTCAGATGCTGAACAGTTGAAAATGTACAGAGACAGTTACATGGCTGTCAGATTATTCTTTTGTATGAATATGTGAGTTATTTGTCTAAAGCGTGATATATTCATCTCAGTGCTGCAACATTTGAATTTAACTCTTTCATAACAAGAAAACCCTTTCTTGTGTCGTTTGAAAAAATAGTTTGAATTTTGAGACTTATTTTTACTTCTTATTTACTTCCTTTGCCCACAGTGACTCCCTTGAGTCTTATTTTCAGATCTCCAGGCAAATATCATTTGAATTATTAACAATAAATAATACTCAATTCGCTTTCGAGCTAATTGAGTATTCAACCAAGCCGTGTAATAAGCTCTTCTAAATTGTGAAGAGGAGGGGTGAAAAGTCAACCTTTAATGGTATTATTAAGTACTCATATCGGTACTCGGTATTGGCAAGTACTCACATGTACTTGTACTTGGTCTGAAAATGTGTGGTATCGGTGCATCCGTATATTATCCTAAAGTATATCATGCTAACAGCGAGTGTGTGTGGTGCAGGTACGGCGTGTGTCTGATCGGGATAAAGAAGGACGACAACAAGAGCATCCTGCTGAACCCCGGCCCCCGCCACATCATGGCCACCACCGACACCTGCTACTACATCAACATCACCAAGGAGGAGAACTCCGCCTTCATCTTCAACCAGGAGCAGAGGAAGGGCCGCCCAGCGGGGGGGCTGTACGACGGACCCTCGCAGCTTCCTGTGCACAGCATCATCGCCAGCATGGGTGAGAGGCACAGGAGCATTACGGGACAAAAGACCCCACATCACCTAAACTGGAGAAATATACACAGACTTAGAAGTTATTGTGCATCTCTTTGTAGTTTTCTGATCATGTATTTGTGTCTTTTTGGTACAGTATGTGTCTGACTTTGTTTAATTGTAATTTGTAATTTGTAATTGTTTTGTTTTTTTTGTAGTTATTTTGTGTCTCCTTGTAGTTGGTCATTTTGCAATTGTCTTCAACTGTTTTGAGTTTTCCTGCGTCTCTATGAAGTGATGTTATGTCTCTTTAAAGTTACTGTACTGTATGTCTTGTTGTATCTTTGTCAAGAAAATGGTTTCTGTATTCATTTTGTATATTCTTATAGTCGATGAATGTCACTTTGTAATTGTTTGTGATCTTTTTGCAATTGTTTTGTGTGTCTTTAATGTCATTTTATGTCTCAATATGTGAGTGGGTGGGTCTTTTTGTAGTGACTTTGCAGCTATTTCTATCGTTTGTAGCCATTTTTGGACCATTTTGGGTCTCTTTGTGGTCATTTTGAGCATCTTTGTATCATTCTGTGTCTCTGTGAGCTCTTTGTGTGCCTTTTTGTCATCTGGCACAGTGAGCTCTGCTGTGTCCCCTCAGGCATTCACTGAGGGATGAGTTGTTCCTTATGTGTGATATAAAGCTGGAGAGAATATCATTTACAGGCACTGTTGCCATGGATCTTCACAACACGAGTCCCCCTGATGGGGGTCAACTGGTCCCGCCCTCAGTAAACGGAGCAGGGGGTCGCCGGCCGAGCATCGCTCCAGTTCAGGAGATCGCCGACTCCTCCTCCATTCTGCCATGTGACCTTCTCAGCGACCAATCAGAAGATGACTCTGTCTTCACAGATGAGAAATCTACTGAGTAAGGTTTCTGTTTGAACATTAATAATCAAACCTTAAAAACAAAATGACAAGGAGCAGATAATGCAGGCTATTAGATAATAACATCGACTTTGAATGCAGAAAGACTAGTTACCTGACGTTGCAGTTAGATTTCTTGTGTTGAAAATTACATTTGTACGTAGTTTCTTCTGATTACTTACAGTAACAGTTATTTTATTATTAATAACCTTTAAGTCATTTTCTTCCAGTGATGAAAACGAACGAGTAGTTTAGAAGTTAAGTAGAAATAGGATGTGCTTGTAACTTGCTTGTTGTTGTTACCTGTACATCTTATATAATCCTGCTTACTAGGGACATACTGAGCTTTATCTACCCTTCATGTGTGCAATAGCTGTAATTATTTGTTACATAGCAGTTTAACATTTTACAAACAACATACAGTAAGATCTGTTTATACAAGTTTGAGTAAAAAATGTGTTATCAATATGTATTATTTTAACATAAAATAGTGTAACCTAGGGGCACATATTTCTGCACAAGTAATCATACTTTTGCTTTTTTAGTTTATGTAAATAAGTTTCACTTGTTTATAGTTCTACACATCAATTAATTAATGCTGTCCCATTTCTGATAGAGCCTAAAATAATTGAAACAACAATCATTTAATATATGCTAAACCTGCAAAATTCAAATCAAATGAATCAATATCTAAATTAATCTTGTTGTGTTTTCCCATTATGCAACCTCTCAGACTATCTTTACAAAGGAGACATTACCTGGTATCTTTCTTTGAATAGTTTGCCCAGCATGCAATAAAACCTGAGTGCACTGACATCTTATTTCTAAAGGTCATATAAATGACTAGGTGAATTCTAGGAAACCAGCTTTTTCTTTTGGTACTGGAAATCCTTTTTTAAACACAGTCTGTTTCCATGCAATGTGTCATTCAAGCTTTTTGGATTTGTTTGCAGGTACGTGAAAGGTTATCCCCCCAACTCTCCGTACATCGGGAGCTCGCCCACCTTGTGCCATCTGTTGGCAGAGAAAGCTCCGTTCTGCTGCCTACGACTGGACCAGGTGGGCAGTCGCTGCTCCAACTTAGTCACTCAATTACTTACTGCCTCCATCATTTCCTATCCTCCTCTCCCTTCTCCTTCACGACTGAAACGCAAACCTAAAATACCTGTTTTTTTGTTTGTTTCTTATGCAGGGTTGCAGGCACAACAGCTTTGAGGATGCTAAGGCTTATGGTTTTAAAAACAAGCTCATCATTGTGTCTGCTGAAACAGCAGGGAACGGTCTTTATAACTTTATCGTTCCTCTCAGAGCTTATTACAGACCCAGGAAAGAACTCAACCCCATTGTCCTGCTGCTGGATAATCCGTGAGTTCACCTTCACACACACACGCACGCACGCACGCACGCACACACACACACACACACACACACACGCACACAGACATACAATTTTTTATTCATTTTAAAGGTCCTCATACCCATAAATGTCCTCACATAATGGGTTGTTTTTCAAAACTTTGTTCCAATGAGTACAGGAAAACAAACACACACTTCTCAATATAATAGGGCAAGTGTCCACCAATGTAAAGTGCCTTAAGGGAATATTGAAGTTTATACAATCAGATTATGGCTTTTATTTGGAACAGTAAAAGATTTGAAGTAACATTTGAAATAATATGATTTTTTATATTTCGTAATATTTTTAATTTTGGTGACGTGATTTTCAATTTCAAGATTTGTTTTAGTTATTACATTATTACATGTCACTTGTTAGACGCTTTTATCCAAAGCGACTTACATACTCAATACTGTGGCCAATCCCCACAGGAGCAATTTAGGGTGAAGTGTCTCAGGGACACAACAACATGCTGACTGCAGTAGGGTTTGAACCCCCTGATCCCAACACCAAGGCTCTATCCACTGCGCCACATGCCTCCTCCAGTTCAGTTTAATGTATTGTTGTTACTTATAAGATCTTGGGACTATAGTGTTTTAGCTTTAACATTGTATCCTTTATAGACTTGTGTTTCTTTGTCTGAAAATGGATAAACACGATCTACCAATCCTTCAATCAATGGCACACACACACAAACACACACAATCTTTTCTCTCAACCTTTCACTCAGGGAAACATCATTTCTCTGAAAGCTTCCGTCGGTGTGGCACAAGACTGTGGAGGTCCATTGTTAGCCCTGATGTGAGGTTACTGCTGCTACTCACAGTAACTTGTGTTTTTGAAGGACAAAGAAAAATAAAACGCTGCACTCTCCAGACAGTAACCATAGCAACTTGCATTGCCTTGAACTGCAATTCTACATATTGCTACAAGCGGAGAAAAAAATAAATAAAAAGATGAAGTAAAATATTTCTTTGGAGAACACCGAGCGGGCTTTCATCGGCAACCCTGATGTGTCCCTTTTGAGCCCCCACATGCGAGCTCTCAGGACTCTCATAGAAACACACAAATAACAATAAACTCTCTGCCCCCCACACATGCAGCTCTCCCTCCCCCCTTCCATCGGTGTCGCACAAATACAAACACCCACACACTTTCTATTCGAGCGCTTACGACAGCCTTGGGTCTCGACAGATGCATGAAGAGTTGTTCTGTGTGTCGGGGGGGGGGGGGCAGGAAGTAATAAAGCAACTAAATCTCTCTGAGTGTGCTCAGCACCAGACGGATCATCGCTTTAGCGTAAACACACACACCAAAATGAAGTTGAGCAGCAGATCAGTTTGCTAAATCTGCTCTACTGATTTACTTGATGATCAAAATTCACAAGTAATTCTTGCATTTGTTTGGCTTTTGGTGCATTAACATTGTTTATTTCTGTTTCCATGCCAAATATTTTGCAGTATCTTGTTTCGTAACTTCTATTCTAGTAACATGTATACAACACCAAAAGTAAAACAGCACCTATTTCATCATTTTTACACAAGTGTTTGTTTATTTTTATATAAGTCTGACATCACAGAAACATAGCACACAAGGACCAGATGCACTGTGGGTAATATTTGTAGCAAAAAAGAAAGAACAACACCTGTCTTCAGCAGGCTTTAAAAAATAAAATATGGATCTATGGTGGTAGTGTGTCTCTTTTAGCCATGACTTAATACTTCTGTTTAAAACATTACAATTGCATTGTATTTTGAATTTAGTTGGTAGTCAATTCCATCATTTTGTTCCAAATAAGGTTTTTGACAGTAATCATTTGTTGAGGGTTATTGTGTGTTTTGCCTTCTGATGTCTTTCAACAAATTCCTTCAGCAGTGAAGGAGCATGACCATGGAAGCATTTGATAATAAGCCTTACATTGGACTAGCCCATGAAGCTAAAAAAGTATATAAATAATATTTATTTTCAAGATGTCACAATTGTGTCTTTTCCTTATTTTACTGTACATGATTTCAAGTTTAAAAAGAAATGCAACAAATAGCATAGGGATTAAAAGAAACGCAGAAAGCCTCAAGTATATACTCATTACAAATCTTTTCTTAATCATGTTTAAGGCTTTCTCTTGTAAGCGGTAAGACTAGAAAAAAGTCAATTTAGTCTTTGTACATCATCAATAAACATGAATAAATTATGTATTAAAAATAAAAAGATGGTCTTTAATTCACTTTTACAAATTCCAATGGAGTTTCCTCATCTCAGATCCAATGGGATCCAGATTTCTGGTGAAATACTTCGAAAAGAAAGGCTTTGGAGGATGTGAGTGTCATTGTTATAAAATGAAAGTCAGTCACTGATGTATGTAGTGGTTACAAGGTTATGTAAAGCCTTGTAAATCATTAAAAGCACTTTCAAATTCATTCTGAAGTGCAGTGATGCCGGCACAGGGGAAATGTGATCCCTTTTTTGTGTTTGTTTCCTGGCCGCAGCGTTCTGAATTAATTGCAATTATTTTCAGGGAGACCAGTAAAAGAGAATTGCAGTAGTCCAAGCGACTAGTAATAAAGAACTGCTCATCACTCCTTATAAAATGAATCTATTTATAAATAAATCTATCATATGTTATTTATTTCCTGCAGGCCGGATAATCACTTCCTGGAGGCCATCTGCTGTTTTCCTATGGTCTACTACATGGCTGGGACCATCGACAAGTAAGACTGTCATATGAGCTTCTGCATTTCATTTCAAATTGCTTTTATATATAACATTCATTCAACATGTTGAAGAAGATTATGTACTCATCTGAGATTTAATTGGATGTGCAGCATGCTCCAGGAAAATTGATGTCCTGATGCGATACTTATTGTTGTGTGTGTGTGTGTGTGTGTGTGTGTGTGTGTGTGTGTGTGTGTGTGTGTGTGTGTGTGTGTGTGTGTGTGTGTGTGTGTGTGTGTGTGTGTGTGTGTGTGTGTGTGTGTGTGTGTGTGTGTGTGTGTGTGTGTGTGTGTGTGTGTGTGTGTGTGTGTGTGTGTGTGTGTGTGTGTGTGTGTGTGTGTGTGTGTGTGTGTGTGTTTCAGTCTGGACAGCCTGCTGCAGTGTGGAATTATCTACGCTGATAATTTGGTGGTTGTGGATAAAGAGAGTACAATGAGTGCCGAAGAAGACTACATGGCTGATGCCAAAACTATTGTCAATGTGCAGACCATGTTCAGGTAATTCTGCAGATTTTATCACAATTATAATTTATCATATATTATGAATGGCATGGTATATTATCACTTTGTTCTTAAACTTGTATAAATCATGTTTGGACGACAGAAGTATTGCTAAAATGATTTCAAAATAAAAGGTTTAGGTGTTATCAGCGAAACAGTTAGAAGAAACAGAAAAACATCATTGTATGAATCTTGTATATGTATTACTAATGTGATGGCCATTTAAAGATTGAATTGCATGATATTTAGAGTCAGTTAAAAGTATTAGGTTGAATAGGGTTTAAACAGAAAGAAACAGGAATACATACCTTACATAATTATGAGGCTAAAAAACTATATTTCTGCATAAAAATTTGATTTCTTTTAAATAGTACCCAAATACTTTTCGGTCAAATGTGTCGATTTGGCTACTAATCATTAAGAACACATCATGAATCTGACGTAGATTTCTCTTAAGACATTTCTTAAGAGCAATTTGAAAATCAAAGTTAGGTAAATATTGGTAAATTATTCAAATATTAAGAGGCTTTGTTGTCATACATGTATGCATACATTTTGGAAATAAGAATACTGTCTTGGAAATGAAAAGTGTAACAGGGAGGCTGTGGCGCGGTGGACTAGTGCGTTGGTGTTCGGATCAGGGGAACACAGGTGGTAACACTTTACAATAAGGGACACAAAATGTGCTTAGTTACTAAGTAGTGAATAAGGAACGACTAGATAGCTAATGGTTACTTAATGAGTCGTTCCTGGGTGACTTTGATTGAAGCAATGGTCCGCTGCAGCAGGGCACTTTTAAACCGGCCATCTTCGGCTGGCTTGGGTCCCACACTGGATCGACTGGTAGAGGGGGATCCGACTCACGTGTTACTACTTAAGTCATCATTACTTACCTTACCATTACTTAGGCAGTTTGGGTATGGTAAACTCAAGTAACGCATACAAAAAGAGTAGTTACCCATTACCTAATGATTACCTTACGTTCCTTAAGCAGTTTGTGTCCCCCAAAGTAAAGTAATGCATCAAAAAGAGTAGTTACCCATTACCTAATGATTACCTTACGTTCCTTAAGCAGTTTGTGTCCCCCAAAGTAAAGTAATGCATCAAAAACAGTAGATACCCATTAACTCATCATTTCTTCACCATTATCTTATCATTAGTTAAGCAGTGTAACAAACACAAACTGTTGATGACAATGACAGATCTACAGCCACTCAAGTTTACATTTGAATTGAAACAACTTTTTAAACGTTTTGAAAAAGTAATATATGATTATATACTGTTTACATGAGGAACATTACAAAGAATGAAAAATGAAAATAAAAACGACCTTTTATAAAATAAACCAAAACCAAAAGCTGCACTCTTCTGCACTTTAATTGTGTAAAATCTATCAAAAAACAAGAGAGCATCAATGTGTTAACGGGTTACAACTGCAGGTGACTCGTTATCAATAGAGTATGTGGAAGAATTGACAGCGAAGCATCTCCTATGTCATCTGGCATTTATTCTGAGGACAACAAACACTCAATGTCCTTTAACATCCACGTTGCACGTCACATCACCACGTCACTGCTCATCACCACGTCACTGCTCACGTCACATCACCACGTCACTGCTCATCACCACGTCACTGCTCACGTCACATCACCACATCGCTGCTCACGTCACATCACCACATCGCTGCTCACGTCACATCACCACATCGCTGCTCACGTCACATCACCACATCACTGCTCACGTCACATCACCACATCACTGCTCACGTCACATCACCACATCACTGCTCACGTCCCTGTTATAGTATATACACATATTACAGAATTGCAGAATAACTATGAAATTGCCAAGATAACATTACCGTATTTTCCGGACTACAAGTCGCACCTGAGTATAAGTCTCTCTTGTCAAAAAACGTGTCGTTAAGAGAAAAAAAACATATAAGTTGCTTCGGTGTATAAGTCGCATTTATCCACTGAAGTCTTCATCCTCTGTGTCGCTGTGAAGGTCTCACTATCACCGAGCTAGCTATCCATCCAGTTAAACACTTTCAAAGAAACTTCGGCACAGACGTCAGCCTTACTGAAGTTTAATGAATTGGTAAAGCGACCTCTGGCGGTTCTAGTGTTAAAGTGTATAGTCCTTTTGAGTTTTTATGTGAACGGAAACTGAACCTTCTAGAAAATTAAACAATGTAACAAACTCGTGTCTGGTGCGCACCAAAGAAGCGGACTATTAGGTGTGAATGTGACCTAATAGTGCAAGTAAGATGCAACAATAACAATATATACATATAAAGCCCAGGTGTTGTGACTTTGGCCATAACCAGAATGCTGTGGCTGTAGTAAGATACGTTTAATACATCGTTTTTTTGTAAATGAACACCCTTCTCTCTTTCTCCAGGTTGTTTCCCAGTGTGAGCATCATCACAGAGCTAACTCATCCCTCCAACATGAGATTCATGCAGTTCAGGGCAAAGGACTGCTACTCACTGGCCCTGTCCAAACTTGAGAAGGTAACACACAACATGGTGAAAGGAGTTGCAGAAGAGAGTGTTTTTCTTTTTGTACCACTGTTTTTTATGTTTGCCACTTCCCTCTGACTTTCTATCAGAAAAGTGACAGACCTTTAAAATCATTGCTGTTTTCAATGTGTCTTGGCTCTCCCACACAGAAAGAGCGTGATAAAGGCTCCAACTTGGCCTTCATGTTTCGCCTACCCTTCGCTGCAGGGCGAGTGTTCAGTATCAGCATGCTGGACACCCTGCTGTATCAGGTCGGTACACACCTACAGCAAACCTCCTCCAATAACACTTTCAATGCCAGGTAAAGAAATGAAATCCTACAGCAGCAGTACTACCTGAAGAAACTGAGAAGCAAAGCAGAATGAAGCAAAAGTGCCCTCTTGTGTTCAGTCATTGGTAGAAAACCAAAATGTTTTGTTTTGTCTGTTAATGTCAAATGTTCTCTGTGATTCCAGTCCTTTGTGAAGGACTACATGATCCTTATTGCAAGGCTGCTGCTGGGGCTGGACACCACTCCAGGATCCGGATACCTCTGTGCTGTGAGTTTAATCAAATAAAAAACATCTCTAAGAAAGAATTAATAATCTAACACAGTGCCATAGTTTACCCCTGTGTTCCTCCTTCCAGATGAAGGTAACAGAGGAAGATCTGTGGATCAGTACTTATGGCAGACTGTTCCAGAAACTCTGCTCCTCGAGTGCCGAAATTCCTATTGGGATCTATCGGACAGAATCCCACATTTTCCCAACTTCTGAGGTGAGATCCTGAGATGATGATGTAAGTCGTAACAAGCTAAACATCCAGCTTTGATGCAATAACACTTTGCTAACTCTGCAAAGGAAGCTTTGAGCTGCAATTATATGACAACTTATAAAGTAGTCCATAGATAGTGGAAAGCTTGATAATAGATACATTTTTTAAATAATTTTTCATGCAAAAATGGTAGACACATTTGTGTAAAGCCTTTAAAATAGGTTTAATATCATGACAACAAAAATATACTGACACAACAAGATATTTTAAGACATCATCATGGACTTTGAGAAAGGTGACCATTTTCCAAAGAGGAACTCATTTAATTTTGGAGCAATTCTGATTTGTGGAGCAGATTGTGCGATGGAGTATTTTCATTCATATAAAACATGTTACTGAAGTAACTAATGAAGTATTATTATCGTAAACACACTTGAAGGTGATGTAAAGGTTACTTCCTGTGTCTCCGCCTCAGTCTCAGGTGTCAGTCAGTGTGGACGAATGTGAGGACACCAAGGAGAAAGGGGAGGAGTCTCGCAGCAACGACCAGTCAGATCACCCCCTGCTGAGGAAGAAGAGCATGCAGTGGGCCCGGCGTCTGAGTAAGAAGAGCGTGAGGTGGCAGGGGTCCAGCCGGGACTCGAGCCGGGACCACGGCCAGCGCATCGCCCAGCAGCGCCTCAACCTGTACCGCCGCTCAGAGAGGGAGGAGCTCTCCGAGCTGGTCCGCAACCGCATGAGGCATCTGGGCCTCCCCACCTCAGGATATGGTGAGGAAGGTCATGAGGCAACTGGTCAGAGCGAGGTTTCATTTTCCAAAAAGTGTAATACTTCTGATTTAAGCAGCTAGAATGGAACCTTTGTATTGATTTTAGCGGCCCCTGTGGACAAAAGCGGCAGTTTTTTCAATGAGCACCACCCCCTCTTGTCATAAAGATCTTAATATGGCTATCTGGACATTTGTTTAGACGCAACTTCTTTATTATACCATTGCAGAGGAGAATTGCCACATTTTTCATGGGCAACCAACATACTCTGCTGCTCATCCCACAAATGCATGTTCCTCACAAATGTCGCACCATTTGAAAGGTAAATATACAGGCTTTCCAACGGTATAAGATGTATTGCCAAGAAGCATTGTTACAACAAAGAAATAATCTACCTAACACAAATGTCCTTACCTTTTGTGTTAAGTTTATTTGTAGTTATTTAACAAAATAACTATGAAAATGAAATGATGAAACAAAGTTGACTTTGTCTTAGCCACCAACGTTAATTCACGCATTTACGTAAAACCACATCATACAATGGATTCTGTAAATAAAATAGACATTACATACCAGTCTCGAAGGAATCCTCTCAAATCCCTAAAGATGTGTAATAGCCGTTCATTTTGAATCTTAATTTTACCCATTATTTTTTCAGTTTTGCTCAGTTTTTCAGTCAATCTTTCCTTATCCTGCCCCAAAATCAGCCAAAACCACAAATATATATTCCCAAAGAAAAACCCCTAAAACAACCGTGAGTAGAACCTTAACCTGTTAAGCCCGAGAGACCCCGGTACCGGGGCACTGCCGCAACATCTTGCAGGAAACAGTGTCTGAGGGCATGTTCATTTAATAAACTATGAATGTTTTATATCCATGTAACGGGAAGAAACTCATCTAACTGATCATTTTTATTTATTTTTTAAAAGAAAACCCACAATGCTAACACTGAGCCTCTGAATTACACCTTACTGCACCGAAAATCACTCACAAAACCTTATTATTTATCTCTTCTCTACATCCATGACATCGTTTCACATCGTGAGGTGACACAGAATCGATGGGTACCCACATTATCACTGAATTATAAGAAATGGCGACGTTATAAGCAAAAACGGACATCAAAACAGGTGACGCTAGGTAGCTAAAAATGCTAACATTTTTACCTTGGCTCTGTAGTCTCTCCAAAGTGGTCTTTCAATGGCATTAAAACGATAAAAACGCTGCTGAAGTTAATCCATAGGTTAATCCAATGTGTCTGTGTCCCTTTGAAATGATTTCCATAATCCATAAGCATTAAAACTGCTTTTCCGTTTCCAGATGTCAAAGCTAGAGATAGGTTCACTCTGATGCAAAATTACATGCGCGAAGCCCCCACCTTTTCTCTTCACAATGAGTGTGTGTGGGGGACTCCCCCTTCGATTCTATTGGCTATAACGGTCAGAAAGAGGTGTCAACCATCAAAATCGACCAAGGGGGGCCAGAGATATGGAAAATCCACCCAAATGACCCCAGAAGTGGTTTCTTTTTGCTAAATCTCTCTAAAAAGGTCAAATTTCACTTGTTTTGCATCAATCTTGATACAGGGTACTTATTATATGTTGTACTTTGGATTCCTAAAGCTTTTAGTCTACCTTACCATCATCCAAGGGTAGTTTTCACTATAAGTAAAAAAGAATTTTTGGACGGACACTATAATTTACAGTTTTTTACTATGTAAAATCTGAATTTTCTTTAAAATAAAAAACATCTATATTGATTCTGACTTTTCTACATCCAACTCACAGGTTTATCATTACTTTGAGAAAAAAGATTATTAATTTAACCCTTTTAGAAGGGAAGATATGGTCATTTGTTCTGGGAATGTCATTTTCGAGCCTGAGACCTGAAAAACAGGCTCAGGGCTTAACAGGTTAAAAAGTCTGTTTCTACTGTGCAGAAGACCTCACTAACCTGACAGCCAGCGACGTCATGAACAGAGTCAACCTGGGATACCTACAAGGTAAAGACATAAATCACAGTCCTTTAGCAATTAGAAATGATATCATAACTGCATAATAGAAACCCAACTAATCCAGTTTTCTGATTGAGGAGATGTTCCTGTTTCAGATGAGCAGAACGATCACCAGAACACCCTGTCTTACGTCCTGATCAACCCCTCTCCTGACACCAGGCTGGAGCTCAATGACGTTGTGTAAGCGTTTCTCTTTTGTGCCGCTCCTGTTGTGTGCGTGGGCGAGTGTGTTGTTTATCAAGAACGGTAATCTGGGGAAATTTGAGTCACCACTGCTTCTGTTTATTTCTCAGCTTTCTCTAAGCTGTCTTATTTGTGGGTGTTCTTGCAAATGTATTATACTGTGTGAATCTTGTCAGAAATTATTCCAAGTGACAATCAAAGCAGAGCTGTTTTTTCAAGGTGAATTTGAAGAAAATCAATAGTGATGTCAAAAAATTAATATTACTTTGTCACTTTAACTTCATTTGACAAATTAGAGTCTCTGTCAAGAATGTTTTCGGTTTGGTGTTGTTTGTTTGTTAGTGCAGTCTCGCGCGAAACTTTGGTGGAAAGGTATAGATTTGGCCATGGGTGGATCCGAATGAAAGATTTAAAGGTGGGGTATGTCATTTTGGAGAAACCAGCTCGAGTGCGCTAGAATTTGAAAATACACAACCGGAAAAAATCTGCCTCTTCCTTCAGACTTCCTTACAGAGCCCCTCCTCCAACACACACGAACGAGCACATGACCAATGGGGGCACGAGATAAGTTTGTGCACAGATGGAAGGCTGACAGGCAGGTAGGCCATCCAATTATTTTAGCCGGGCCGGTCGTGCTTTTTACAGCGCTACGGCTTCCACAGATGAATTTTTTTTAATGTATTTATTGTCAAAGCATTTAATATATTCATTGCTATCGGGATGTTAAGAGCATTCCATGGAATATAACAAAAAGTGTTTCTGAAATAAATTACATACCCCACCTTTAATACACACATTATTTTTCCCTTTCGTTAACATTGCAAAATAAGGCTTTTCTTGTCTCAACAACACAGTCTCACTCCCTGATCGTCCAATAGCGACGCTTGGTCAGGGTCCTTCGGCGTGCAGTTGTGACGCACCGAGTCTCCTTCAGCTTCATAAACGGACGCAAAGAGCTTTCAACTGATTGCAATAGCCGCTTTCACACCAAGTACTTTGCTGTACTTAGTGCCGGCACTTAGTGCCTGGCACTTAGTACCCCCATGGCACTTAGTACAGATCGCGTTCACACCGGAATAAGTTCCCTGAGGGAAGATTACGCAAATGAAGCCGGTGACGTCACTTCTTCTTCTTCTGCTTTGGGTTTACTGGCAGGCCGCAAACCACTTCACGGCGTATACTGCCACCCGAAGTTCCCGGCTGGAAGTCCCCGGAGTTGGGGACTGGCTTCAGTTGAAGCTTTCCGAGTAAATCGCCAGAACGCCGACACCTCCTCATCACTCCACCGCTCCCATGTTTTTTTTTGTGTTGCCATAAGTTATTCTCTCTCCGTTGGTGCGCGGGGCTAATGCTAATGCTAATAATGCTAATGCCAGCAAATACAATGGTGGCTTCAAAAAACAGAGTTTTACGGGGCGTGGTTTGCAATTTGCCCAGCCAATAGAAATTGGTACTTTTTTCTCCCCAGGATAGTACCACCTCTCTTGCAGGCACTAAAAATGGGGGTAAAAGTTCCCGGCACTAAGTACTCTTTTTGGTGTGAACGCAAAATAAGGGGTACTAACGGAACTAAACGGGAAAAGTACGGGGAAAAGTACTCCGGTGCGAACGCTCAGGGGAGCACCGCATCGGTCCCATGATCGGTCCAATGTCGGCGGCAGTTAAAGGCAATGTAAGCGTCCATTCCCATTGGATAACGGAGAATTTTACACCCGGAAGTAAGTACTCCTTACTGTCGATTGATTTTACAGTGATATCTGCACTACTCATCAACTAAAAAACACCAGATTATACTTGTTAATTACACAACATTGATTGGTTTAAATTGTGTACAATGCTTTTGTATTTTTCCCCTTTGATTCGGAGAAACAAATATTTTTTCGGAGTTTAGGATGGCAGAAAACACTACACTACCCATAATCCTCAGCTATCGTTTCGGACTAAACCAGCCGCTTTGCTTGACAAACCCCGTGATTGAGACATGGACCGATGCGGTGCTTCCCTGAGCGTCAAATACCGCCGCCGATGGGAATACATTGCAATCAGTTGAAAGCTCTTTGCGTCCGTTTATGGGGGGGAGATTAAAACCCCCCAACTGGATAGCCCTCGACCTGAACGTACTCCTTAGGCTCTTGGGCACAAAGGAGGGGTTCGGTCTGAGTGTCGCCCCGCTTCGGTCACCCCGGATGTTTAAACAAATCGGGTGCACCGATAAAGCGGTTAACTCAGACACTCTTTTGGCCGACGTTAAGGCAAGTAGCAACGCTGTCTTCCATGACAGTGCTTTTAGGGCAGAGAGCTCCAGAGGCTCAAATGGTCATGTGACCAGAGCCTCGAGCACCAGCGGCAGGTCCCACTGCGGGGCAGAGGCGCGCACCACTGGGCGCAGCCTGCTGACCCCCCGCAAAAACCGCAACATTAGCGGTTGGGCAAAAACTGACGTGCCGCCAAATCCCTCATGGCAGGACGAGATGGCTGCTGCATACACTTTCACTGTGGAATGAGCAAGCCCTCTGTCCACCAACAACTGTAAGTACGACAAAATAGATCCCAATTCACAAGATAGGGGCTCTATTCCCCGCTCCTCACACCACCGCTGGAATCCCAGCCACTTTGGCCTGTAACAGGCTGTGGTGGATCCCGCTCTAGCTGCCTGGATAGACTGAATAACACTATCAGACAATCCATCCTGCCTCAGCCTGTCCCCCTCGGGAGCCAAGCCTGGAGGGGGTGGCCCAGAGTGGGTAACGCCCCGATTGCACCTGCCTCTTGGGAGATCACCCCCCAAACTTGGGGGAGCGCCCAGGGCTGGCCCACCTTCATCTGTGTCATCTCTGCGTACCACGGCGCCCCCACGCGATCCAGTGCTACCAGGATGACTGACAGACGTTCCCGCCTCACTCTCCCCAGGAGACGTAACGGTGGAAAGGCATAAAGCAGTTTATGAGGCCAGATGAATAATCTGGTCCACGGTATGGCTACCGCATACCGCAGCGGTCCGAATAATCACTCCCGTGCTCAGACGGGGGGGGCGGGAGCGTCCTGCTGAGGGGAAATCAGCGACACTCCCAACACACCCAGATTATTGGCCGCCGCCGCCGCCGCCATCTGCGCCCCGAGCCTGAATATCTTATCCAGATAATCAAGCATCTCTCGGTCACGCGGCAGCGGGGGAAGGGGCCTTCTCCCCCCTGCCCACCCAGCTGCCTGCGGAAGCAGATGGGCCGCTAGGCTTTCCTCCAGCGGGGGCACACCGGGACACTCCGTGTCTGAGTGGCCCTCCACCTTGAGGATTCCTGCCCAAGTAGCCACCGTAGCCTTCGTTTTTAGTGGCTGCCGCCACGTGGCCTCCACACACCCGCCAGATGTCCGGCAGGGGGGGGGGCGAAACGAAGGCCGGCTGTGCTGGACGGCCCGGGCCGTAGAAGCCCTGGCGTAGGCGGCTCACCGGCCTCGGAGGTATTGGTGGGGGAAGCGGCAAGCCTGCACGCTCCGCTGCCCTAGCCATTACCGCCGAGAAGTCCTGAAGAGCCGACCTCTGCTGATGGCCTTCCTGGCGGTCAGCAGAAATCCCGGATGACGAGGTGTCATCATCGTCGTCCCCCTCTCCGATGCCCGGACCCGTCCGGGCTGCTGGGATGGCGAAGACGAAGGGCACTCCCTGCTCGAGGTCCTCCATCTCCACCACGTTGAGCTCTGGGTCCTCCACCGGCGAAACGTAGCACCCCTCGAACACCGCCACTCTGTGCAGGTAGCTGGATCGAGTCAGGTTAGCCGCCGCGTGGTCAGACCCCAGGCACTCGATACACCGAGTATGGGGATCGTCACCCTCGATAGAACCCGGACACGAAGGACACGGGCGCTCCGCAGGTGAGTCCATAGTTGTTCGTTTTTAAAGAAAATCTTCTCTTTCTTGCTTTTCTGTCCGTCTCTCTTCACTCAGTTACTCTATGCTGCTTAGCTGAAGAGAAAGGGATAGCAGTGAGGGGGCGAGGCCGCCTCTTATGCAATGGGTGCGCGCGCATTCAGGTAGGCCCGCCCAGGGGCCGGCTATGGAAGTCTCAGTGAAGGAATGCGTGCATGAATAGGATACATGGGAGTACCCATAGAGTCCAGTAGAGGGCGGAGCCTGTGAGAGATATTACAGCATTTTGGCTTCATGCCGCATTGAGCAAATTTTACAGGATTGAACGGAATCCCGCCTTCAACGCTGTATCCAGTTCTCTTTATACATCCATGAACATCACCCTTTTGTTGGAGTTATTCATCCCCGTAATCGCAAACTAGCAAGAGGTGCAAACGCCACCAACAAAACTGGAGCATTCCCACTCACATGCTTGCTATATGTACATTCTGCATGATGCACACAGACATCCTCTTAAAGCCTAGTGGACATCTAGTTCAGAACGAGCCTTTCATCAGCATTGTGTGAACTCATTTGTTAAGGGCTTGCATGCAACAAACCTTCAATTATATGTAAAAGTCCCTGACTCCAGCTCTTAATATTCCTCTTCAAAAGAACGGTCCCTGACAATTCTGCAGCCTATTATTTTGGAAATAATAGACAATTACAGGGAAAATATGAATTTCAGCTCATGTGACTTGTGCTCTTAAGGGGATTCAGAAAGCAGCTGAATCCCACATGGCGACTCTTTCAAATTGATGCACAGTTTCTCCTATCTTTATCTGTCCTCTTTGTTCTCTCTCAGGTATTTGATTCGTTCGGACCCTCTGGCTCACGTCCCAGAGGAGCCTCCTCTCCACAGAAGCAGCCTGAAAGAGAGACACGAGTCTGAAACAGAGCCCAGAGAGGACACCCAACTCTGAGGAACACGCTGACCTCCACTGATACTCCCTTTCAACACCCCCTTCAGCTTTTCACGGGGGTCTGGTTGCATCCATGCAGTCTGAAAGAGGACAATCTGTGCTTCGATGTTCCAGCACTGCAGTCTGCAACCGTGTTTTGAGTGCCTACTGTTAGCAGGTGGTATTTCACCGTCTCCTGCTGTGAAAGCTCTCTCAGATGAGCATTCAGGGACAAGCTTAACAAACAAAAAGGAAGATTTGAATCAGGTCCATCAAACCTGCTTGATTAGTGTGAGTTTCACTGACCACTGTCTGGAGTTGTTTAATATTGCTCATGCTCTTTTGGGTTGTGGCTCCCCTAAAAAAAGAGTTTAGAGACTTTGGCCCAGGATTGATCTGTCTTTTCTTTACTTTTTTGTTCAGATGCATTTATTGTGTCTGGTCTGTCACTTACCTATTCACCTTCAATCACATCAAATAAAACACAACACTCAACACTATGTGACTTAAATATAATATGTGCATTAAAGCTTTCCTTTAAAGCTTATTCGTAGCTGAATCATAGAAGTAGTTGCTAACGGAGCCCGGCAGTAGAGAAAGAAAGGACACTATTCACATTTGTGAGCACAAGATATACTTCATTTCATGAAATCATTACCAGATTTTGTTTTTGTGTCCACAAATTAAATCTTTAATAATTTAAGCCGTGGACAAGGCCAAGTCATTCATTCCAGTCCTTCGTTTATAGAGAGATGTGAATACATACTCTTTAATGAAGCTTTACTTTAGCTCTGGGAGGAGTTATCTTGACGTGTTTACAAGACGGTTACCAGCCTACACACGTGTAAAGCTTGGTTCTGTGTCAAATATACTGAATAACACCATTATTGGTGAAAGGAGAGGAGATAGAAGCAAAGAAACAGGGTTGAAACGATGAGATGATGTGAAAAAGGAAGGTAGGAGACGCTGAGTGACTAACAGGTGAGTCACATCTCCAGCAATCAGGATATAACTGAGGTCTGATCAGGCCACTCAAGAGTTTGACACCCCTGTGGGTGTGGGCATTCCCCACAGGAGTAATTCTGGGTGAAACGCCAATTTGATGTTTACTTTACACAATTACTTTATACTGTCTTTGTTTTTTTTAACCCAGCTCATAAAATAACTGGGCCCAAGCCTGGCAATATATGAATACCTGGTCATCATGCTTTAAACAAATTGGAGGCAGCTTTTCACCTACCCCAGATCTGATCATCTTCATGTGCAGAGTCTATAGACTCATATTTTTCAGTTTAGTTGCAATACAAATATGTTTGTTAAATAGCCAACGTTACGAGTAACTTACCGGTCCAGAAGACAAGTTGCAAGTTCAGCACCAAACCTCCTCTCTACACTCCACCAGAGCGGATGTTTTGCTCCTTTCCCTTATTGTTGAACTTTGTTGCCAAGGGCTTCAGACGAATTCAGGTGTGCTTCTAACTTCAACCACCTTAATGTGATTATTAACAAGCCCTCAGGACAGCTGGACTTCCTCTAAGTAAGACATCTCGAGTTGGACTGAGGTCTGATCAACAAACGGTGGCTCATTATCGCCCCTAGAGGAAAGAGTGTTATTACAAGAGAAGATGGGCCGAGGCTAGCTGTTCAACATGCTCATTTCAGTAGATATCTCAGCAACACAATACATACTGTATAGACATATTGATTTCATTACTTTTTCTTAATAGTGTTAGTTAACTTTGAATGTTTAAAACTAAATATCTCACCATGTCTCATACTGCTGCTTTAAAGAAAGATGTCAACATTTTGGGAGATACTGTATATTTAATGACTTCCTTGCAAATGTTCTTGTAATTAGCATGACATCTTGCAGAGAGCGGCTTTCACGTTAAACAGTACAGTACATGTAACATGTAAATGTGTCACTTTAGGGGTGATATTTCCCATGAATCGCAAAGGTCCTTGAAATCTAAAACATTTGTGAATGTAAGGTTAACTAACCAAGGCCTTAAACATTTTTGAAAATAGACATGGGTCCTTAAAAAGGGCTTGGATTTAGATATATTTTATTTGCAAGGATATAAATTGGAGTTACTGAAATTGTGAATACATATTTTTCTCTGCTGCAATGTATTGTTTTGCTGTGTTGTGTTAGAGAAATCAACTGTTGTATGAAAGCTTCTGTTGTAACTGTGTCCTAAACTATGCTGTATTAGGTCCTTGAATCTGACTTGGGTGTGAGAACCCAAGTTAGAGCTGTGCTTTTTCTTGAAAAAATATGATTGTGACAATGGCCAGAGTTAAACAGGCTTACAAACGTTTTATACACACTACTTTTCCTCCACCACACCAAGAAGAGAAAGTAGGAATAAAGCAGCAGTAAAGAAATAGAGACAGATTGGATATGAAAGAGGAGAGTGAAGCAGGAAGGCAGGTAGTCAAAGTAAGAAAGCTTTAAGGAACAATTGCACCTACTGTATATACATAATAATGCACACAGACTTAAGCAAGCACACACACTTCATCAGAAAACATAGCTAGTAGCATTTTATTATATCTCTTCAAAATAAATAAACATACAGTGTAACACACTTAAAATAAGACTCATTACATCTCTGAAAGCCTGTAACAGAATAAACCTCAAAATAGTGCCTGCTTTTTAGTAAACATAACTTGTACGTAACGTACAAAAAATACTACTCAAACGTGTACAAAATGCAGCAAACAAATATCAAGTATTGTGCAGTTCCCCCCCACATAACACCAGCCGCTGACAGTCAGTCATTAGAGGGAAGTTACTCGTGTTGAGCGCCAGAGGCTACGTCGTACAGGAGGAGGAATGTAAGAATGAAGTTAATATAATATAATGCACTACTGAGAGTATGGAAGCCCTGAGAGGCAAGTGGGAAAACATTTTATGATTCTAAATAGTTTTTCTCTCCTGTGTTTATGACTGAAGAACAGGTGAACATTTGTTTCAAGATATCTGTAAAACAGGTGGAGAAAAAAAAGTTTGGCTAGTTAAAAAGAAAATTCCGAACATATTTTTTCTAAATGTCTTTTTTTGTATCTGTAAAAATACGGGGGATTGCCTTGTTGTTGTCAAAATGAAGTGTCTGTTGTTGTGATAATAATCTGGGAAGATTTTAAACTAAAACATTAACATGAATGCTTTTGCTCTTACTGGAACATAGAGTTGTGATACACTTCGGTCTCTTGTGGTCTCAAACATGTTCACCTGTTTTCAGATATAAAAGAAGGACCTGAGAAAGATCGTCCTAACAAAGCTCTTTCATGTGTTCTTAGGATATAAACACAGAAAAGAAAACAATTTAGAAAAACTCACTTGCATCTCATGGCTACTGCAGAAAAGTATAATGCACCGTCTGAAAAGGGCTCGTGTTTGTAATACAAGTACAATTTCCCCTTCTGTATAAACATCATTTCTCTTCCATTTCTGTAACAGCAGCTTCGAAACTAAAAACAAATAAAATGTTGGTACTTTGCTCCGTAGTTCCATTGTAGTATTAAAGCATAATTGAAGAGAACACATTCAGAGCATTCAGCTCAAACACAAATACACACACTTCCCAAACACACTAAATATAAAACAATACTGGACATGATCACTCACTAACATCCACTCCATACTTACATAAAAAAAGTTAGTTCCTTCTCCGTAAAAGCACTGACCAGTCGGAGTGACTGATGAATAATAGTTTCCAGGAATAATCACAGCAGTAGGGTATTTTTTTGCCAAGCTGAAGTTGTAGTTGCACTTGGTATCGTACACTAGTTGGTGCCGTAAGTAGATCCATTAGTATTCAACTTTAAGGTCCATCTCCTCCTTACTGCTACATTATAATCAATCCGCCGTTAATACTGCCTAATAATGTAGGACAAATTAAAAGTGTGACATGCAGAATAAACGAGACGAAAAGAAAACATTCAGTTGGCAGCGGTTCTTTTTCTCACGCTGCCACAGTCTGATTTAACTGTCTAAAGACCTGTCACATGATCACATGTCAATCACCTCGGAGATTATTGGGTCCTGCCCAACGTTAGTTAGATAGAAACTAAAACAAGAGTGGTGTGTGTCACTTTCTGCGTGCGCTGCCCGGTCTCTTGACCTGCCACAGGTGGTTGTGGATGGTGAGCGCGTCCACGGTGGCCGACACTGACTTGGCGGGGATGACGTTGAACTGCTTGCGGTCCGAGCTGTATTTGTACAGTTTGTCGATCATCTTCCGGCCGATGGAGCGGGGCCCGGTGCCGGTGAACTTCAGGATCTCTTCTGTTTCCGGAGAGAATGAGTAAATGCCTCGGTACTGGCACCCGCCGTCACGGAAGAGGACGATCAGGTGATTGGACTCGCACTTTTCCAGCTCCTGTGATCAGAGACATTGACAAAAGAATAGTTAGTAAATATGAAAAGATAAGTATGAGAGTAACAACATAGATGTTTCAAAAAGTTCTTAAGTGATAACACTGACCTCCAGGATAACATTCTTCTGGCTCTCGTTGACTTTTCCAGCCAGGCAGCAGTGAGCGATGGCGTTGCTGATGATTGGCTTGTTGGACTTAGAACTTGGCTCCTTGAAGAGTTTAGGACCTTTAACAAATGTCAAAAATTGATAATTAAGGTAAATGCATAATCCCTAAAGAGTCTAATGTGTAATGAAATCCTTTTGGGAACATAAGCACACTAAGAGCGTATTCCATGGCATTTTTTATTTGGATTAATTAGAGATAATTAAGAAACTTCTGGCTATGTGTTCTCGATCATCTCATCTAACTCTCGCAAAAAAGTAAATAAGCCAGTTCATAAAAGTTTAAACTATTTCTCTACAGAAAGTGACAACATCAGAAATACTTTTTATCCACGTTTAAAAAAATGTTTGCATTTTTGATTTGTTCAATTCAATATACAGCGCTAACCATGCGTGTATACTGCAACCCTAACAATAACAATAGGGTTTATGTATTTGAAAAATTCAGTTTAGTTTTGAGGGAATTTAGCAGGCAAAGCTGGTTTCTGCTCACCATTGTACTCCATAGAAGTGATTGAAGAGGCAATGGAGCCGTTCTCCCAGTCCCGCTCCATGTTCCTGCTGGACGCTCTGCTCAGCATGGGGAACGACTCCATGGAGCACACAGATCCAGCCCTGAGAACACACGTGAAGGTCAGTCAAAGAACAAGATGGGAATAGATAATATCCTCTGATCTAAAACACAAGACAGGAAGTCTCACCTCTGTGACTCCGCCCCTCCGGAGATAACGCTGTCGGCCTCCGTCGCCAGAGAGAGCGTCGACCCTCGATGACTGCAGCTCAGATCAGCTGAAAATGAGACAGAATGATTACATGTTGGTTACTTTACTGAACAAAATGAAGCACTAAAAGTTAATAAACCATGAGATTCAAACAATGGTAGTAGCTGCATGACAGGCAAGGCAACAAAATCATAAATTGATCATACTAAGTCATTTCTAAAAAGATTAATGGATGAGTATAACTTATTTTGGGTTTGTAACAAATGATTTTAAATGTAGTCTAGTTGCCAGCATAGTGGACCTGGAAATGTTAAGTACACCAAGTGTTATGTTAGCAATGTATAGTAGGGTCCCCAGCACATAGAAACTGCTGGATGCTAACTTGCATATGATGGGCAATTTGCAAAATTAGCATAAGTTGTATTCATTGAAATTAAAATGAACTACATTATATCCCCGATATGTCAGTTTTAACCAGAACGTTTTTTCAAATAAATAGGCAATCTGTCCAATCCAAATTATCCAGAGTCCCCTATATCTTCCAAATCGACCCAAAATGTATCAAAATCAGTCCACGAGAGTACAAATATTGGCACTTTCTGGTTAAACTGCCATTTTTGATCCTGAAAATGTCATAAATTGATTCAGCATCCTCAATAACCCCAAGAACCACTGAAAAACTGCCCAAATATGCCAAGCCATTTTGTCACTATTGTCCACATAGGCTATAATGCTAATTATTGCTAATGAACAATTAACCAATTTATGCAAATGTTGCAAATTGCCTATGCAAGTTAGCATCTGGCAGTGTCTATGTGTTTGGGACCCGTACAATACATTTCTAACATAAAACTTTGGGGTCCTCATTATTCCGGGTTCACAGTAGGACTCTAAGAGCTGGCAGACAGACTAATAGGCTGTGTGTGTAAATATAAATCTGGTCATGCAGAGCAGTGAAGAGGTTCACCTCCCCTGCAGCCTGCTGCTGAGCTCTGGGCTTTGATCAACAAGGACGTCTTCAGAGAATGTCCTGCACAACACACACGTACACACTCAGAGGATGACAGATGTACACATGTGAACTCAGTGATGGTGATAGCTTTTGAATGTAGTGAGTACCCACAGGCGGAGATTAGCAAAACCACATTACTACTTTTACTCTGTTTTACAAATCAGGATATTCTTTTAAATGTTATGATGAAATTAACACTTTGTAATATACATTATTAAATCTTTTTTTAATGTATTAAATAGTAACATTTCAAATGGGATTCAAACCAAATGTTACTAAGCTACTGTATACATCTAATAGAAACATGCTTTTGCAACAAGCTTATTGTTTTTTCCATGACTTTTCACACGGATTTGATGTTCCCAATGTCGCATTTCTAGAAAGGTGCATCTTTTAGGATTTCGATCCATCTGAGATGCAGGATGTGTATCTAACAACTTCACTGTTAACTAGATTGAACAATCATGAGCACATTCAGAATGAAGATGAACACCGCTATGAGCTGACAACAGACAATGTAAAGACAACATTGAGCAGACAGAAAGTAACCGCTTCAGGAAAGGTCTTCTTACGTGTGGCGCATCCTTTGGAGAGGCTGCTGGCCTCCTCTCGGTGCAGGGATCTGGGTCTGCTCCTCCGGGACTTCATCCGTGGGCGGGGCTTCACCAGACCCTGCTCCTCCATCAACACCTGCTGCTTCCTCTGCAGGTACTCCTGCTTAATGATCTCTCGCCTGGCCTTCTCCTCCTCCTTGCGAATACGGTCCTCTTCTGCCTTACGCCTGGAGGTTAGGTCAGGTAGGATTTAATTGCAAGATAAAGATTGCAAGATAAAGTTTTACCCTGCCCCCATGACTGCAGACTCTTACATTTTCTATTTAAAAGAGCGGGGTAGGCCTCATCAACATTGTCAAAAACAGTTGAATATTCAGCTCTGCTCACTTTACTCCAACACAACAAACTCTTTCCGGCATTCCATTCTCCAAATATCACATTTCCACTGTTGTCTTTCCTCCAAAAGTCACCATTTACGAGACTTCTCTCCATAACAAGAAAACAATATTAAGAACTTTTTTTTATTTCTCCTTTCCAAAATGTTGTCAGTCTCTTATATTAACAATCTGCGTCAGTCAGTGGCAAAAACGAGCACTTTCAATGGTTGACATTTGTGTTGTCTCCATACTGGACCAATTCCAAAACATTGTTGTCCCCATTAATCATTTAGACACAAAAACATGGCTACATAGGGAACCTTTACCCTTTGATTGAGTGAGTGTGTTTAATTAACACCTACCTGGTCTCATCCCGTTTCAGCTCGCTCTCCACTTCCTGATGCTGTTTGCGTAGCCTCGCCTCTTCAGTTTTACGCTGCCGTTTGAGAAGGAAGGCAGCGCGGCGTTTCTCCAGTTCATCCTCTGCTTTCTCCTCATCCTGCAGGACGGAAGAATGCTTATTATGCTTCCCTGACTGCTCACTTAATATCCCAAAGTATTTCAGATGTATTATGATCCATATTAGCTGAAGAACCTAAGCTAGCCTTCCTGGGGTCCACACAAAACATAAAAGCATATGACATGACGCCTACAGGCAAACAACGATTCTTTCCTGTAAATATACCAAACATGTTGTTATTCAAATCGTATGCACATATTTAACACACAACCATTGTAAAGAAACATGTCTAGTATAATCCAGAAACCCAATATTACCTTGAAGAAGTAACCGAGCATATTCTTCTGCTCTCCCTCTGCAGTGCACTCTGTGACGTCTGCACTGACGTCCTGCAGCCGATCCTTAAGCTCAGATAGGTCCACCTCCATCAGCTGACCTTTGACCCTGGTGGCCTCCTCCCTATCTGCTGCCTCTTTCCCTGAGTTGGTGACTTTGCTCTCTAGTTCTGGTGAGGGAAACGTTGAGGAACAGTCAAAGAAGCAGTTATTGTCCTCCTCGCTGCTGCGCGGCTCGGGGTCATCGCCCACTCTGAAGGTTTTGTTTCTCCGGATGCTTCTCTCCGGCCTGGTTTTCTCCTCAACACTCTTCTCCTGGAGTCTCCCTGAATCTTCTCTGCCTCCCGGGGGCTGTGTAATAGGCTTGACAGAAGCCGCCTTGCTGTTCTCTCGGATTTGTTTTTGCTCCGAGGCTTTGCTGCGCTGGCTTGAGCTGAGTTTAGGCGGCCGGCGGGACGGAGTGGAGCTGCTGCCACTGATCTCTACGAAGTGAACTGCAAAAGACCTGGGGTCCGAGGCAGAGGGCGTGGATTGTGTCGTGGTGGGGGTCGTGGTGGGGGTCGTGATGGGGGTCGTGATGGGGGTTGTGCTAGTGCTCGATTCTTCCTGTTCTGCAGGCGAGGAGGCGTGTTTCCTCAGCGGCTCTGGAGGAGAAACTGCACGCTTCATTGGTTTTTCTGCAGGTGACACCACGCGCTTCATCAGCAGGTTCTGCTGCAGAGACAGCTGCATCATCTGCTGCTGGATGGAGCTGATGGCGTCGTTGAGGAGATCTATGGAGTGGGAGCACTCATTCAGGTCCGGTTCTGCCACGTTATCCTGGGACAGGGTGTTCAAGCGGTTCTTTCTCATCTGTCCTCCCTGTGTTTCCCTCGCCTTCAGAGCATCAAGACAGGAGTCGTCCTTACACAACAGGGGTTTCATTTTACCCCTGTCAGCTGATTCTGAGGATTGTTTTAGGGGCAGAGGAAGTGTGTCGCTCTTCTCTCCTCCCTTCTTAACGATGTTCAAGAATGCAGCCTTCCCGAGCTTCAGCCGTTGCCGCGCCGACAGCGTCTCCATCTTCTTCTTCTGGTGCTCGATGGCTCGCCTCTGCTCCTCCAGCTGCATGTGAAGCTGCAGCAGCTCTGAAGGCACTACGGAGGGACTCAACGCCAGGTTCTTTCCCAGCAAAGATCTGGGCTCCTTGGCGAGCCAGCCGGAGGTGTAGTCGCTCCTCAGTTGCCAGGGGGGGCAAGGCATGAACTCAGACCCGTCCGGGGTGGTCTTCTGAGAGCTGCTGGTGCTCGAGAATTCCTCGCGGAGCCCCAGTTTGAGGAGCTTCCTCTCGGCGAAGCTGGTCATCTTGACGCTGGCGCTGCCTGACGCGCTGCTGGCCCAGGACGCGGTGCTGAGGCAGGGGCTGGAGCGCCCGCTGCCCCCCTCCTTATCGTCCCGCTCGCTCACCTTCGAGTCCTCTCTCAGCTTGGCCGACTCACACTCTAACTCCCTAAACTTACACACCTCTCCCTCCTGCAAGTACATCCCCTGTGCTCTCTTCACCACCTCTTTAGTCAGATCCTCGTCCTCCTCGTCTTCCTCCAGGTCTGCGATGTCAGAGTCCGAGTCGTCTGTGACATCCAGCGCAGAGGGGAGAGGGCAGTGGGGGTCTGGCTCTCCTGACATGTGAAGGAAAAAGCCTGGGGAGAGTTTCTTCTCAGACAGAGGGGTGACTGCAGACCCCTCTGTGGGCGGCCTGATTCTCCCTGACTCTGCCAGCTGTATGGGTGTGAAGCTGCCTCTGTTGGACTCAGGCGTTGGGGTTTTCCTCTGTGGAATGCTGCTTGCTTCTTTCCTAGCAGCTCTGAAGCGACTCTCCCCGCTCTCCTCCTCTTTATTCAGACTGATGCTCTTCTCTTTGGCTGGCTTAGGGGTGGTCGGCATCAAAGGCTCCAGATAGTAACTGTCTGTCGGGCGCTCGGGTGTAAAGGGAGAACAACGAGTATTCAAAACACTGGAGGTGGACGCTGCACTCGGGATCTCCAGCTCGTCCTGCTCCATGTCACTCCCAAGGCGACGGCGAGACAATGCAGAAGGGTGGATGACAGCAACCAGCTCTCCCTCATCTATTTCCTCCTCTTCGTCCTCTATGCGCATGTGGCTGAGCAGGCTTTGGCCGCTGAGTCTGTGTTGGGGGCCCAGCATGTGTTTGGGGGTGCTCAGGATGTTGGAGGCCAGGCTGTCTTTGCTGATGGAGCGGGCGAGGCTGATGCTGTCAGCGTCTTCCTCCAGAGGGTAGTGCAGGGCGTAGGGAGCCTGCACGGAGAGAGGCCTGCAGGGAGAGCATAGTGTGAATAATGTGACATTTCATGAAGATAGATAGAGATCATCCCAAATTGTTGAAAATGAAGTTACAAATATTTAAAAGATAGATAGAATAAGATACATATATAACAAATACAAATTAACATTAACCGCAAATATATACATATTCACAGTAGAAAATACATTTACATCACAGTGCTGCCAGCACTGTGAACCCGGAAATGTTGAGTACCCCAAAGTTTTATGATATACATGTATAGTAGGGTCCCCAGCACATAGAAACTGCCGGATGCTCACTTGCTTTTGTTGGGCAATTTGCACAATTAGCATAAGTTGCATTAATTAAAATGAATGGCAATATAACACATGTAAACAACAGTTTATAAGTGACAAGTCCGATTTTTACAATGTTGGATTAGTTTTGGGGGTTATTGAGGATGCTGAATACATTTCCGACATTTTCAGGATCAAAAATGGCAGTTTTAACCAGAAAGTGGCCATATTTGTACTTTCAGTGGGCTGATTGTGACTACCATGACTAGTGTTGATGATTACCTCTACTGTGGACAATTCTTTTTCAAATAAATAGGCATTTTACAATTTCACCAAGCAACAGAAATAGAAATATACTACAGAAACATGAAGCATGAAACAATTTTCTGTTATATCTGTACCTGCTATAAATTGAAATAAGTATTTTTAAAACGTTGTAATGACACCCCTCACCTCCCCCTCCTGTCGGGCCAGGCCAGGATGGAGCCCTGGTTCTGCCCGTCCGGTGTCAGAGAGTTGGACCTGTTTCTCAGCACTGTTCAAAGACAAGATGATGCAGATTACAACCAAAAACTCCAAAAACATGTAACATTCATTGTGGACAAAGTTTGATCATCTACACCTGGGACAATCTGATATATATGATGTGTATTAGGGCCATTGTAGGTGCAAAAGAAAAAAAGTATTAGAGAGCACAGGCAGGGGATTATTATTTAGAAAAATAACCCTTTGTTTTTCTTTTAGTTTAATTTGAAATTGTACAGAAAAGATACTGCGATATTCTCTTGAATAACAGTTGTACATTTAAAAGAAAAAAGTGGATATTCTCTGAGATAACAGTCATATATTTAAAAATAAAATGTTTATATTCTCTGAGATTAAAGTGTCAGGTTTAGGACCAAAACATTATATTTGTTGAGATTGTATGAGAAACTCTTCGGTGCTATGAGGTTGATCATTAATGTCTTTACTCACACATGTCTATCTCAATACCCAAGACTTTCTTATAGAAAAATTACGACTTTAATTGGGTAAATTCTGAGGACTTTTCTGAATTTTAGCCCCTTTCTTGGCTGCTTTTTAAATTTATTTAATTTTTTACAACTACAATAGACCTAATACACCATTGTAGATTAAAAATAAATGTACTAGTTTGGCATGTTACAACTCTTTTTATTGTTGATTCAATGAAATGGTTTAATTAACTACTCATCAAGCCCCTTGTTTTTTGTTTGTTAGATAAGGACATTCAAATAAGGAAGGATAAAAGAACACAGCTTGGGTTCCTTTCACCTTCAAATCACAATCACACTCTTCCTGCTCTCTATCTTCCCGCTCCCTTTTCTCTGTTTGAAGAAGTTCCTTTGTGACTAGAGGCGGTAAATAAATATGTATTTAATTACCTGAAGAGCTCTCGTCAGCCACCTTCTGTTGTCTCTGTCTCAGGGGCAGGAGACAGTGAGACGGGCTTAGGGATGTTGGTTTAGTGCTGGAAGGGAAATAAAGAGAGGGTTGGGGTTTATTAATGTTGCTTCTAAAAAACATTTCAGTATCAAGAAAAAGACAAAACTCTGATGGTGTGTATCCAAAGCTAATGGTAGTCTGATTTATATAATAATACAAATATTAAGAAATATGCTACTATGTACTTTAAGGGCAGAGGCGTGATCTGTGCTAATGTACTCTTTATTTGGCCAAAATGTTTTTGTCTTAGAGTAAGAAAATTGCGAAAATAACTTTTTTTACGGATTTTAATGTACATCACAAGCAAAGATTGTTCAAGGCTGTGACTTTTACCATATTAAGTTGTGGAGTATGCATTAAATCCTTTAAAGTACACCTATCATGCTATTTTTAGGCAATAGCATAGGTCTCAGGAATATAAAAATATATAAAAAACATGTCTATGAAGTGTTTTGCTCAAAATACCAAACAGATCACCCATTCTAGCCATGCCTCATATCCCTCTATTTCACTTCCTGTTTCAAAAGTGCTGATTTGGGGTATAAAGCTTTAAAAAAAAAGAAGAAAATTATAAAAGAAAAGGGAGGGGGCTGAGCTCATGCGGGACATTCTACCGGCAGATTCTGCCGTGATGAAACGCCATATCATGGGTTATCAAGGATTCTTTCTGAAACAGTATGGAGCTCAAAGGCTTTCTCTCTTGCCGGTTATACCACAAGGTGAGTTCCTTTTTATTTCCTGCTTCTTCACACACATGCTCTCTGCACTACAGGTTAGCTCTGAGTGTTAGCGATGCTAATAGGCGCGTTCACACCGCAGTACTTTTCCCACTTTAGTTCCGATATAGTTCCGAAATGTCGCGTTCACACCAAACAGAGCCGGAACTGAAATTAGTTCATGAGAACCTTTTTGCCCAGTTTTTACCCCCTTTTCCGTCCCTGCTAGAGAGCAGAGACTTTCGTGGGAGAAAAAGGTTCCTATGTCTGATTGGCTGGGCGGATTGCAAACCACGCCCCGTAAAACTCCCAAAAGGTTTTGTGAAGCCGCCATTTTATTATCCTCGCATTAACATTATTAGCATTAGCATTAGCCCAGCACAGAAACGGAGAGAGACTAACTTATGGCAACACAAAAGAAAACATGGGAGCGGTGGAGATGAGGAGGTGTCGGCGTTCTGGCGATTTACTCGGAAGGCTTCAGCTGCTTCTACTGAAGCCAGTCCCCAACTCCGGGGACTTCCGGCCGGGGACTTTGGGTGGCAGTATACGCTGTGAAGTTGTTTGCGGCCTGCCAGTAAACCCAAAGCAGAAGAAGAAGAAGTGACGTCAGCGGCTTCATTTGCCTAATCCTCCCTCAGGGACTTATTCCGGTGTGAACGCGATCTGTACTTAGTTCATGAGAACTAAAGAGTTCTGATGAACTAAAGTGGGAAAAGTACTGCGGTGTGAAAGCGCCTATTGTAACATGCACATGCGGGCATTGTTTCTGATAGCAACGTTTCTGATTGGGCCGTGGGTGTAAAGCCAGCCTACATTTCCGATATTACGTCATATCGGACGCAAATCTGGATCAGCTCCGTTGTAGCCCCGTTTTTAGAGATTTGGGTACGGAGGAAAAAAGAGAGGGTTTTATTTTCTGACGCTGCGTGAGTTCCCTGACACACCGGGGACACATATTTATGTATAAAAGACATCAAAAAATGCATTTTGCATGATAGGTCCACATTAAGTACTGTGTTCTATCATATGTTTTAAATTATAACCATGAGATTGACACAGTCTGTGGGTGTTACCTGAGGTCGGGGCTCGGGGACGTGGTCAACATGTCGGCAGAGTTCGATGTTGTCAGGAAACTACGTTTGGTGACGTTAGAGATGGGAATATTAGATCTTGAACTCTTGGGCTGCAGGAGCAATCGCACTGGAAAATAATAGCAAGGGAACCGTTAGAAAAAGACCTATAACATTCGATGCAATCTTTAACACTAGAACCGCCAACGGGTACATTTTACCCGCAGCTGTTTCTTGATTGTATGTAACTTTTTTTCAATAAAATATTCAAGTCTCCCAGTCCGTGACTTTTCCTGAAAGTGTGTTATGTAGCACCCTCTGTTGTTAAAAATGGTCAATATGAAGTCAGATTGAAAAAATGGCCAACAAGAATTGCCATCAGCGCCAGTGGGTAATATTTTACCTTATAGAAAATGCAGTGATTCTCGCGCTATTGATCTCGCATAAACATAAACATGACGTGTTGCTATAGCAACGCCTGTTGTTTACTGCGGTTCCTTATAGATAGAGAGATAGAGAGAGATAGAGATAGAGAGAGATAGAGAGAGAGAGAGAGAGATAGATAGATAGATAGATAGATAGATAGATAGATAGATAGATAGATAGATAGATAGATAGATAGATAGATAGATAGAGAGATAGATAGATAGAGAGAGAGAGATAGAGAGAGAGACACTTTTAGCGATATGTTATACTTCATGCTATCTATTGGTATAAGTTTCATCACTGTGCGATCAAAACTCACTGTTAACCCTGTGTTCTAGTATGATAAATAAAAGAACATTGTACCTTGAAAATCAATGCATTCTAATAGCGGGTACATTTTGCCCGTTGGCGGTTTTAGGTATACAGCGACCCCTGGCGGTTCTAGTGTTAAAAGAGCCAGTAGCAGTTTGATGAATAAGAAACCGGTATATGGAAGTAGAGCGTGTGTTATACCGTCTCTGAACTCATGAAGGTCTCTAGGCTGTACAAAGTCTGGCTTCACACTCTCAAACCACCAGAAGAGCTCAGCGATGAAGACCATCACGTTGTTCTGCAATGCACAGAGATCACATTAGCAAGAAATAAAAGAAACCTGCTTTTATTTGTTGTTCATTTTCTTTGGGCTCACCTTTAGCACTGGTGGAGAATACAGCATGTCCTCAGGCTTCAGATAGAAGCACCTGTTCAGGTACTCGTTAGAGAACTCCTGCAGCAGCTGGATGTTGTACACACTGTCTGCTATGGAGGGGACCTCCTTCAGACAGATATCTGCACACAGGACAACAATGGTACATAGTCCCAGGCTCAAACTATATCATGTTAAAGTTAAATGCTATATCAAGACTTTTTAAAACCTATTTCTTATGTGAGATGCTTAACATTTTTTTGATAAGATAAGACTAAGAGCACTCATATGTGTATGCTAAATATGAAAAAAAATAGCTTTATCTTAGAAGAACTACAATAAATGTACTCAAAGTGTGTTAATAAGTTAATCTTAAAGGTGTCAATCGGCTGTTAACTTAAAGGGGACCTATCATGCAAAATGCATTTTTTGATGTCTTTTATACATAAATATGTGTCCCCGGTGTGTCAGGGAACTCGCGTAGCATCAGAAAATAAAACCCTCTCTTTTTTCCTCCGTACCCAAATCTCTAAAAACGGGGGTACAACGGAGCTGATCCAGATTTGCGTCCGATATGACGTAATATCGGAAATGTGGACCCACGGCACTATGTCCCGCATGAGCTCAGCCCCCTCCTTTTTTATTTTTTATCAATTATTTTTATTTTTTAAAGCTTTATACCCAAAATCAGCACTTTTGAAACAGGAAGTGAAATTGAGGGATATGAGGCATGGCTAGAATGGGCGATCTGTTTGGTATTTTGAGCAAAACACTTCATAGACATGTTTTTTATATATTTTTATATATCTGAGACCTATGCTATTCCCTAAAAATAGCATGATAGGTGACCTTTAAGACTTTGAGTAACCCAGGCTTCCAGTCTTAAAGCTTACATTCTCCTGGATCTAGCTTTTGACATTTAAGTGGTATCTGTTCTACAGTCACTTGCACAGATTAGAGTGTAGAACGGCAGAGCTACTCTCTGCCGTTCTACACTGTCAGCAGTCAGTGTTTTCCAGCATGTCCAAATATATTAAAACGAAAAGTTTCCAACCTGGGGGTCATTTTGCAAAAACAAGGTTGCAAAAACTTCATTTTTCCACTTAAGGAACATTGCCAGGATGATTTTGAACTCAGAATGCTGCTGAAATGGTTTTACATGCTTTTAATAAAAGTCGCTTGAACTACTGGAACTTTCTTTTTACTGGTGTCCCGGAAAAATCTTTAAATAAATTGCAATTAATTCAGAATGCTGTGGCCAGGATTTTAAAAAACACAAAAAAGGGATCACATTTCCCCTGTGCATAATTTATTTTAAAGTGCTTTTAAAAATGTACAAGACTTTACATAAGAAATACTGAACGTATTAAACAGCAGGCTGCTTTCTGTTTTTATGGCCCCAAAATTGGGGTTATTTTGACTTGTATTACTGTTCATGTTTTATTGTTTTATGGTTCTGTTATCTAACTCTTGCTGTTTATTTATAACTTGTTTTGAATTATGTTCCTCACTTTTTGTTACAGATGTTTGTATCTGTAAAGCACTTGGGCTGCATCTTGCATGAAAGGTGCTATATAAATAAAGTTTATTAATATTATTAGTGAATGAAAACTACCATATAGACGAGAAAGGTCTGAAATCAAGACAAAAAAACAACACAAAGAGACACAAAACACCTCAAAAGAAAAAACAACAGCCAAAAAGCAACCGAATAATGACAAAGAGATGCAAAGGTTCTTTTTGTATTCCAAAATTGAGATTAATAAAGTATATCTTATCTAATATCTGATCTATAAAGCTTCCAAAGAGACGCAAAACATCTTCAAAGGGAAACAAAACAACCAAGAAAAGCTACCAAAAAAGACAGAATGAGCAGAAAGCAGTTTTTTGCTCATTGTCTCATATCTCCACAGTGCAGTGTCACCTTCCAGCCTGAGGAGCTCCGGGCAGTAGAAGTGGACGACGGACAGCAGCGCCGTGCCGTCACTCACGTCCTTCAGCAGGTCATCCAGCAAGGGGAAGTGCTGCAGGGTCCGCCCCGACAGGTGGTCTCTACGGTAACGCACCTGCACCAGAGGAGAGCATTTTTATCCAGGTGCACAGATACATCTAATCAGGACTCACGTGCTCACACATCAACACAACATCCATCACAAATCATCCACTGGCTCTCAAGGGTCTCTTCGGTATTTTTTTCCCCATCATTTCCCATGTCTTTCAGTCTAAGTGAGCAATGGGGAGGACAATTTATGAAATTGGTCCAGTATCGAGCGGGAGTGCTGAAGCTGGGAGCTTCTGGAGGGGCTGTGATGTCGCAACGTCAACAGGCTCAGATTATTATTTAAACTTTCAAATTCATTTCAATTGTAAAGCATCTGACAACATTATAGAAGGAACCTTAAGTGAAATAAAATGTTTTCATTGAACTTTTCCTGCTACTTTTTTTACATGCTACTGTTGTTATTCTAGCTGCTACTACAGTCAGCTGTTATCATTGGTATGTGCAACAAATACATTCTATACAATCTCAATAGCTTTTTATTTCACCTACCTTTTAAAAATCTGCTACTTATGTGTGTATACTTAATTGTCTTTATTTTTATTAGCGTTTGCTTGCTTTAACTTACTCTTTTTATTTTTGCCTTTTGCCTTTTTCTTCACCTTTGCTGTAATGCTGTTTGTGGGGACAAATAAAGGATTTCTGATTCTGGTTTTAATTTGATCCAATCTACTTAAATTGTCCCGTAACATGTTGACGGAAGACAAAAGTGGAAACATCTCAAAGATCTTCAATTGTCGTGGCTGAATATTTAGAAGATTTTTTTTACAATGTGGATGTAATGCCAGATTTCAGAATGAGCAACACATGGTTAATAAAATAAAACAGTGCTTTCAGGCTAAAGGTAAAGAAACATCCCTTCCATAATGTTGTCCGACACTTATACAAATCTAAGCCTTTGAGTGGCAAAAACAAGAACTTTTATTGGTTTTACATTATTGGTGAGGAAAGGCTGCAGTGGTCTCTGTCAACAACTCTGGGGAAACAGGGTGCAGGTGGAGCAATATGGACTTCTTTAACGTACACTGTGGAGTAGGTCTCTGTAACTGAAATCTGCAAAAATATTTGAGAGGATCACATTGTGCATCACCCTGTCATCACTCATAAGGGATGACCACCATCAAGTATGATCACTTAGACTAAGGAGGGTTCAGTAGCTGGTGCATGTGATGCGTGATTACACAAGGGGAAATAATGAAGGTGAGGATTAATTAAAGGAAAGGTTCGATGGTGAGTACATTACCATTTCAGAGAACTCCACGGGCTCATATAAGCTGCTGGCCAGAGCATGCAATATATCAGGCTGGGGAGGGAGAGAAATGAATGGGAGGAAGTTAATGAAGTGATGCAAGAAAGAATGAAATGATGCGAGCTGTGTGGATGATGGGACTCCAGGCATTATGTAACAATGCCCGGTGTGCCTATTGTTGCCACCAAGGGGCACTGTTGGCTCCTTTTTGCTTGGTCTGATTTAACACACACACACCTCCTACACACATACGTACACTCACACAGGCAGTTTTTTAAGCGGTTGCACTTACAGGTACAAGCTTCCAGTACCATTTGGAGGGAGACTAGTATCCAGGAGGCAGGAAGGAAAGGAGAGTTTGGGGAGACAAAAACAGGAAGAGCAGCAGACAGGTCAAGGGTCAGAAACAGTGACAAGGGCTGCATCTCACTTCGGTTAAATTAAATCCTTGCGTCCCTCACTTGCGTCGTTTCCCTGCGTCTAGTCCCTCCCACCAGGGAAGCATGGAGAGACGCAAGGAAACCACGAGAAGCAGGGAAATGAGTTTTAAGAGCAATGGGACGTCCTTTCCTCCGGAGCGTCACGTGAAGTGACGTCTGTTTGTGATGACGCTGCACAGCTGATCGTCTGACAGCAGCTCTGTCCCCGTTGTTTTTCACAAACACCCCCGCCACACATTTACCGACATAAACATTTGTATCATGTGTTTTAGACCCAAATAAATAAAATAAAATAAGAACTAATTCTCAAAAAAGATAAACGCCATTCTTAAAATGTATAAACGAACATTAGTTTGATTAATATTGATTAGAGTGCACAATATAAATAAAACAATTGAGAGAAGAAAAAGAGATATGTTATCTCTCAAAACCCAGTTAGATTAACATTCATTGGATTGCACACTTTGTTTGTTTGTGTGGATATGTAGCAAATTAACATTTTAAATCAGGCATGGGCAAACTAAGGCCCGCGGGCCATATACGGCCCGTTGGGCTTTTGAATCCGGCCGAATATTGGTACAAAATTGTCCAAATTATAGTAAAGACCGCATTCATTTGGCCTTTTTCTTGCAATACCCGGCATTTCAGATGATCCCACTAGATGGCGCACTCTAGACACAATTGACCTTTGCTGGAGTCTGGTCTATTCTCTCAACTGGCCCCACTCGGCAACCCGGTGTTTGGCAAGATCCAAGAACCAAATACGTCACTACATTGGATGGGGTCGAGATTAACCTGAGCAATAACAGTTCATGGCGAGTACGGCGAATACAAGTTGTAACAGTAGCGCTGAGCAAAGTGACTAGAACGCAACCACACACTTATAAAAAACACTTATATAAAGGCAGGCAACACTAACCAGGCTGAGTGTGATTCTGTTTATTTTACCTTACTTTAATAACCATCCGTTCGCTGTTATTGACCATTGTGAAGAGGCAGACGTTTTCCTGTTGTATTATTGCAGCTATCGGATGGAATCAATACATGGGCTACATGTGGCCATCACAAGTCAAATCATAACGAAAACTACGTAAAATATGCGTGTAGAAAATGGCTTATGCCACAATATGATAGCAACAAGTAGTCAAGATAGTCTGATTAGCTTCGGTTGCTATGCTAACATCACCTGTAGAATGCCAGAGAAACTTTCATAACAGCGTTGTGATGCCAAACAGCTTTCAGACTGAAACACATTCACTTATGGGGATGGGGGATATTTATCAGCTGCTTGTGTGACAGTAAGACAGTGAAAACTTTACAGCGGCCGCTGCCGGGAGAATAAACTCCGGTAGACGAGCAGCACTGCAGCGGGCAGTAATGCCGCTGAACCACATTCATAAACAATGCACCACAGCTCTCAGGAGAAAGGTATAAGGTTGGAGAAGTAGTTATTTAATTTAATCTGGCTTCGTATGATTAAAAAACGACCCGACGCAGTCCTCTATTGATGTTGTCGTGAGCGGTGTTGCGGAGAAAATCAGCGACGTAAAACGGCGTGTTGTCATAAGAAGGCACGTAAACGGTTACGTCATGACGCAAACGATGACGCAATGACGCAATAACTCACCTTTGAACCTAATTCACCTTTGAACCTGCATCTGTAACAATGAGTGGACCAAAGAAAAGAAAAGTCGACATTGAGTGCCGAGTGTTTAATGAGGAGTGGACAGCTAAATATTTTTTCACCGATCTGCTTACTGGCCCGGCCCGTCTGTTACATAAAACTCATAGTGGCCCCCGAGCCAAAACGTTTGCCCACCCCGGTTTTAAATAGTACTTCATGACTGACTGAATGGAAATGACAATAAATGAAAATGTAAAACGAAAAAAGCGATCTATCGATATATCACATATATGTAACTGAATGATACATTAATTGAAACAAAACACAGTATAAACTGAGGAGTGAGTCCCGTGAGTTTCATGTGTTTTCTTCACTCCGCTGGGAAACTGCTCTCATGTCAAGAAGCAACAGATCAGTGCATGCGCTGCATCGTCCAATCAGTGAGCGATACACAGTAAGGGGGCGGGGCGAGTGTCTGAGGATTTCACCGGAGGATTGTCTTGTAGTTCCTCGATTATCGCTCCTCCATTATCGATCCTCGATCCTCTGGCACAAATAAGGCCACTGGGACGCTACTCAAGATGGCGCAGACAAATCAACTTCCTGTGATACCGAAAGAGGAGCGAGGAAATGAAAAATAACCGAAGTGAGACGCAGCCAAGGAATCAGATGTTCTCCTGTTAACGTGGAGACACATCTGATTTGAAAGACAACTGGAAAGGGTTAGACAGATAAGAGGAAAATGATTGGATGCATTAGAGTTCATTGTAAGCAAATAAGCATTATGGCACTTTAATTATTACACTGAAATGAATTAACTGTTGGTCTATGAAATGTCTGAAAATACTGATGAATGTAAATCCCAAAGCCAAGTTAATGTCTTTAAATGCATTGATTTGTAAGTCCAAGACCCAAAGAAATTCACTTTAAAATGATATGATAGAGAGAAAATAACATCTCTATGTTTTATAGCCTGAAAATAGCATTTTCTGTCATATCTGCATTACAAATGACGCTAACAAATAGTGATCAACACAATTGACAAAGTATTTCTGCCGATCAACTTATTGATAGTCGACTAATCATTGCTGCTCTCTCCATGGCAACATTTTACTTTACTTACATCCCCAAAGCCCCCATATTATGGGAACTGTACAGTATCTACAACTACAGTTCAGTACAGTAACATCAAACTAAAGTGTTACAAAAAATACAATTGAAATGTGTTCTGTGATCAGATTGTGATGTGAGGTGCTCATCCTAAACCAGCTGGATCCAATGAATAAACCTCCTCATGCAAACAGCGAGGACAGGATGCATGCATGTAGAATCCAGACAGACAATAAACAAAAGCACCAAAGAAATACACAATTGAACAGAAGAAGCTGAAAACACAAGCAGGTACCTTCTGGTGACTGGGCGACTCCATCAAATGTTGCTTCATCTTCAGCTCCTTCTCCAGGATCTCCCTCATCTTGATGTTGACCTGCAGCCACAGGTAGATCAGCACAGATAAAGAAAGCACAGATCCAACTCATTAGAAACCAGCTCTGCTCTCACCTTGTTGATCCAGAACAACATGGCGTCCTCCAGGTCGAACGGCAGCTCCTTGGAGGCACTGACGTTGGAGAAGCGTCTGACGCTGGACACCACCTTCTCCACGCTGATCATCTCCAGGATGTAGGCCATCATCAGGGCATCGATGAGGTGGATGTGGGAGCTCTGGAAGAATGACCATCACAAGAATTATACTGCATGTAAATATGAGTAAATACTAATGTTGTGCCAAATACTTGCAGCTTCATCCATACTGTTAAATGTTTTCATTCTTGAACAAAATGTGAATGCTGCATAGCTTTTTTTAACCTGGTGCTGGTCCTGGTACACTGTTTCAATATTATTAGTATATTTGTAGGGGTAGATTGCAGTATTGCTGTCCATTATTCTTTACACATTTTGTATAACTCCAGAGCATTGTTAAGTCCAAAAGTCAAAACTTTTTGAGGATAATGTGATCATTTTCCAAATAAAAAATCGAATTAATGTTTTTATCTGAAAAAAAATGCTTATTCATATTCTGCTTCAAACTAAATTGTAAACAGTTTCTTTTTTATTGCAGAGGGCAGTCAGCAGAAATCTATCACCATAAATCACATTCATATATGGCAATACAAAAGTTAATATGTACTGGAATGGCTGTACTGTTCAAGGTTTTCCTTTATTTCACTGTAATAATCTCATAGAACTGCTTTAGAGAACCTCAAGCCTAGCCTCGAATAAAAATTATAAATATATATATATATATATATATTTTGCACAGCCATTCTACATACAGTGTGTGTTTTTCTATTGAAGACAAAACTGATTTTACAATATCATGAGGTAAAATATGCTCCATTGCTGAGTTGCCATGGAAACAGGCAGAACTTCCTGTCTGAAACGGGCAGATTTCTAAAGGCAGAATCCTCGTCAGCCTACACCTGAGACAATCTCTGCTCTGTGTGTTATCTACACTCATCATACAAAAAAACAGGGTGAGCTGAACAAAAGGAAAGTGTGTGTGTGTGTGTGTGTGTGTGTGTGTGTGTGTGTGTGTGTGTGTGTGTGTGTGTGTGTGTGTGTGTGTGTGTGTGTGTGTGTGTGTGTGTGTGTGTGTGTGTGTGTGTGTGTTCTTTTGCAAGTTTCAACTGATTCTCACAAAAAATATCATTATTAAATGTGATGATTAAAGGGCAAAGATGACTCTCACTAGCCTACAGTACGTATTGCCTTTAGTTTATCTTACACCTGTAGGATGTGGCTACCCCACAACAGTGGTTTCATATTACATGAAAAATGTTGGTTCATTTTGATTCATGAATATTTTAGTTTCACACCCTAAAACCTGCAAAACATCTACTGGTGAATTATTAATTTCAACACTCAGCTCTGGAAAGCAAAGTCACTGTAGCTTGTTGCCAGACAGAAAGGATGCGCCCTCATTTACATTACAGGAAACATTTTTCAGATTTTGAACGATCTAATGATTCTTTAAGCATTATGAATCGAGGAGGAGTGGAGCAGGCTGTAACTCAACATCCACATACTATCATTGAAAGTTTTTTTATGGTAAATGTTTAGGCACACAGTACGTCAGGAGTTGTGTATCTGATCACCTAATAAATGCCAATGTGTACTCTTTTTTAGTTTTGTTCCAGCCTACTCTTACTCTTGAAGGAATTAGCTATTACTATTTTAATTATTCACTATGTTCAAAAAGGTATGCATTACAGCAGACCACAAGAGCATATTTTTATATTTTCACAGGAAACTACAAAACAAATCCTGAATAGGCCTTCTGCCTCCAGACTGTTATGTAATTACATTTTCATTTAGTTTTACTTATAAAACAAACTGTGAGATGTGGTTTTTTAGTCAATATATGAATTTATGGTGGTGGTTAAAGCAAAGCTAGCTTAAAAAATTGCTAACCTTAGTCGAATGAATGCTAATGTTGGCTGCATTTATCAAGCAAAAGCTTTGTGTGATTTTGAGCATGATAACCAACAAACAGCATACAGAGAGCAGCAGTCACTAAGGGATCACTCTTTTACTTGCTTCCAAAACAAATGCAGGTCTTCGCTAAATCAAAACCTCACAACACAAAGTGACAGGGAAAATCACAAAATGAAAGCTCCTTCTTCAGGGGTCTCCAAATTGCGGCCCAGGGGCCAAATGTGGCCCTGGGTAAATGTTTATCAATCAATCAATTAATCACATTTATTTATAAAGCATATTTAAAAACAACCCATGTTGACCAAAGTGCTGTACAGAACAGAGCAGGTAGCTGACACGACCTTTAGATAAATAGATAAGTAAGTAAAAACAAAAAAGGAACAACGACATAAACATACATACAGAAAGGTCATATGCACAACAAACATAGGCCCAGGCACAATCAGCCAGATATGGAGGAGTCAAACGATAGAGAGTAAAAGTGTGTTTTTAACCTGGATTTAAAACAGTCAATGGAGGGGGCCGATCTGATAGGGAGGGGGATGCTGTTCCACAGTCTTGGGGCTGCAATAGAAAAGACTCGGTCGCCCCTGAGTTTACGCTTGGAGCGTGGGACAACCAGGAGCCCCAGGTTAGTCGACCTGAGGGGCCTGGAGCTAGAATATGGGATAAGAAGGTCTGCAACATAGGAGGGGCCCTGCCCATTTAGGGCTTTATACACAAATAAGAGAAGTTTAAAGTCAATTCGGAGCCGTACTGGCAGCCAGTGGAGAGAGGCCAGAATGGGGGTAATATGGACCCTCTTCCGGCTACCTGTGAGGAGCCTGGCTGCGGCATTCTGGACCAGTTGCAGGCGGGACAGGGATGACTGACAGATCCCAGTATACAGGGAGTTGCAGTAGTCTAAGCGGGATGAAATGAAGGCATGGATGACTTTCTCTAGATCTTTAGAAGACAGAAATGGCCTTATTTTGGCGATGGTTCGAAGCTGGAAAAAAACTGGCTTTAACTACTGCATTGACCTGTTTGTCAAACTTAAAGGCAGAGTCAAATATAACACCAAGGTTTTTGACATGGGGTTTGACAAGGGCGGACAGGTTGCCAAGACTGTTATGGCGCATTTCCACTACACGGCCTCACTCGGCCTCGCTCGGTATGGCTAGGCCTCGTTAGGACTGGCTCACTTTATGGCGCATTTCCATTACAGTTTAGGAACTGGGGTAGTATCTATAGTAACGCAGTGTAGGCGGAGCCGTGACGTCATCTTCAATGAGAACCCCAGAAAAACAACAAAGCCATTAGCTTTTAGCACTCAGAGCTCACAGCTCCTCATATCTGTTCAGAGACTAGACAAAAGTTAAACAACAATTCGGGGGGGCCGAAAAGGACAACTTCCGACTTGCTTTCATTTAGCTGCAAGTAGTTTTGTGCCACCCAACCCTTAATTTCCTCAAGGCAGTTCATGAGGTTCTTAATATTGGACTGATCGTTTGTTTTCAGCTGTGTGTCATCCGCATAACAGTGGAAGGAAATATTATATTTTTGCATGATTTTGCCGAGAGGAAGCATGTAAATAGAGAACAGAATAGGACCTAGGATGGAGCCTTGTGGGACACCGCAGGGGAGACTAGCCGGGGGGGGGAAGAAAAATTGCCCATGTTGACGGAGAAGCTTCTGTTTTTGAGGTAAGATGTGAACCAGTCTAAGGCCCCGCTCACACGGGACCGTTTGCATTTATGCACAGTATGCGTATTCAAAAAAGTCTTCCGTTCACATGCATTCGTTTCATTTAACGTGTCTGTTCAAACGAGGCCGCTGGAAACGCTGTAGTACATATGCCGGGACTGTAAGTGGCGCTGTAACTTCCGCCAAAATACACCAAAAGCCGCGAAGAAGAGCAGCCCGAGCAGCCCCGCCGCAATGTTGCCATGGCTACCCTTCTGTTTAAGCCCCGCGGTGTATTTAGCAACATGTAGTTCATGTAATTCTCCATGTCCACTTGTTGCTGATGGTTGTGGTAGAGGAGCTGTAGATTTTGCACTAATATCTGTAGCATGGTCAGTAGCAGTAGCACTAGCAGTAGCTACTGACAGGAGGAAGTGTGTGTGGCGATTGCTGGTATTCAGCGGGATATAGTCATTTCCTCAGCATATGGATAAATGCAACGGGGAAGTTAACTGAAAGAAACCAAGAAGCACGTCTCTGTGGAGAGGACGGCTCAGAAAGAGAGATATTCTCTACAAACACCGGGTGAGATCGCACCTTTGTCAATATAATGGATCAATGCATGACATCTGACTCTGTTTATTTTGTTTAAGGAGTATATTGGGCGTTAACTATTCTGGTTTGCCTTTTATAATATTATTTCATTCAAGAACCCCTTGTGCGTTTAATTAACACAGCTATTTTTGATAGTTGCTACAGCAGTGAGCAGGAGAGGTGGGGCTATCGCTATTTTTTCAGGAAATATTCGTATAGAGGTGATTACACGGACTCGGTTGACCCCCCAGAGCGTTTTGTTTGCAAATCTATCCACCTTGGGACCCGTTATCGTTTGTGGGGTCAGTTTCTATCGGCCTCGTGTAAATAATAGGGCTATACGCACGCGAAACTATGCAGATACAAGCAGTTTTCTCCTCGTGTAAACGGCGCCTAAGGCAGTGCCATCAACTCCCACCGTTTCATTGGCCCTCAGTTAATTGTTAAAGTATAATGGAATATGGCCCACACCTGAGACTTGCGCTTGACTTATAATGTTCTTCTTACTTACCTAGTTATTTTACATTTTTAATATGAAGGTCTATTCTCTTCAATTTATCTGAACTATACTTCTGCTGCTTTAATAATATAAATGTCCCCGTTGTGGGACAAATAAAGGAATTCTGATTCTGATTAAATAATGTAAAAAATATATTACACAGTATTCATGTGTTAATAAGACCACTTTTCAATAAATTCAGCCATATATAACATATTACAAAAACATCTTAGTTGATAAAAGAATCCCAATAACTTATTTGATTAACAAGAATGAAATAGATCCTGAAAACAGTTTGGCCCCCCCCCCATGTCCTTATTGTTGCTTTAATGTTCTTCTATAATCTGTTCAGTACCCACCATCTTGATGGGGGAGGAGCTGAGGTCCAGGTCAGAGACAGGACTGTTTCCTGCCTCCAGGACGTAGACGCCCCTCCTGCTGAGCGCCTGCAGGACGGAGAGGTGTGTGTGCAGCGCGGCCGCCTGCCCCCCCGGCAGGATCAGAGCACACACCCGGCAGGACAGCTCCCCCGACAGCAGCAGCCGCAGGATGGGGGGCTTGATGTGCTCCTGGTCATACTGGTCCGTGTAGAAGGGGTCCCGCAGGTCTGCAGGGATGTGATCTGCAACAAAACACAAGCATACCATCATCAAACTATCACATTTAATTTATGTTGCCCAATACCACAAATGGTGAATGTCAAAAAGTAGTTTAGTGCTACTTTGACATTCTTGTAATTGACTTGATTATTACATAAACCTCAACTCAAAAACATTTTGGACGCAAATCTGACTCATTTATTTGACACGTATTGTTACTTTTCACATATAAAAACACATATGATAGTGTGATATGATGCAGTACTGTACTATTAATCAACCAAGTATTTTAAGAAGTAACTAAGGTTGGCAAACTACAATTTTAAAATTATAGATTACATTTATTTTTTGGTGATAAAAACATAATAATAATATTCTATAGAAAATGCAATGAATAATTGTACTGGTAATGGGGTATTTTAAGACCATAGTATGTATACTTGTACTTAAGTTAAGCATCTCAGTATTTCCTCCATCTATGCAAATCATACATTTCTCTCAGCGGGCTTTACAGCAGCCCAAAGACTCTCCAAAGATGGGGGAAATGGAAGAAAACTCAGAGAGAGCAATAGAGGTGGGATCCCTCTGAAGGACGGACAGACATGCGATGGTTTTATGTAAACAACATAATAAAATCACAAAATGGACATTCTAAATGACAATGATAATGTGTGATTATGTGGAATTGGAATGTTAAAAAGCCAACAGATGCTGCCAGAAAATAATGCATCCATAATAAGGCTGCAATATTTGGAAATATTACTAATAGCGATTATTATGAATGATATGTTAATTGATATATGTTTTACACAAGGGATTGATCACTTTTTCATCATTATTCTCATTATCACTGAAAAATATATTAAAAAGATTAAGAGATAATTTCTGTAACAAAAGCATTTAGTTTAGTTAGTCTCCAGTAAGTATCTTATATCTAAAAAGTTATGAAAAGTCACAAATCATTTCCACACGTGTGCCTCAGCATGTAGCAGAGCTTCTCCCAGGACTCCAGGCATTAGACTGTCTCAGTCAACCAGCACAGAGACACAGAGGTCCAGAGGCTGTAAGCTAACAGGTTTTAGTGGGGGGGGTAATCTGCTGGTGTTGTCCCAGCCAGCGGGGGGGTTCTCCTGCTCATGGACACAGACATGGGGCAGCTATTTATATATATCCTTGGACGTGTTAATCCAGAGTTAACGCCTGAAGCACTCACCAAATTGAGCTTCCAGCACTTTCTAGGCAGGAATAAACAAGATAGCAACTGGTATGGTAACGCATATGTTGAGGAATAGGAAGAAAAGAGGAGAGCAATTAGAAATAAAAGGCAGGGATGCAAACTCATCAGGTATGAAAAAGGTGACAAGGATCCGAGCCCCCCAACCCCACGGAATATCGGCTTTAAAATGAGGAATAACAGAGGATTTTAGCAGTCAGAACAACTAAAGCAGCAGTTAATAATAACAGAAACGCCAAAGAGTCACATCTAATAGAAATGTATAAAAGCATTTATTTTAATTGTGTAGCAGTCAGTTTATAATTTTGGCAGCACTGTTGAGCATTTTGAAAATGTATTTTCATGCCTCTGTGCAAGGCTTAGTCTTTCTATATGTATAGCCACTGGTGTAAAATAACTAAGTTCATAAACTCAACAAGTACTATACTTTGGTACAATTTTGAGATACTTGTACTTTATTTATGTATTTCAATGTTTTGCTACTTTGTTCTTCTTCTCCACTACAGTTCAGATGTAAATGGTGTACTTTTACTCCACTACATGTATTTAATACCTTTAGTTACTTTACAGATCTGGATGAATGATGTGAAATATAATCAAGTGTTAAATCAGACTTTAGTTCCACCATAAAATTCACAAGCTACCCTGCAGTATACAAAGTCATTCAGACTAGCTGCACCTTTACCAGCTTTGAGAACACTTTCATGATCAATCATTATAAAACATATCATATATATTATTCTGAAATGGACCAATCTGCACAATCACTACTTTTGCTGTCGCTACTTTCACTATATTTTGATGAGAATACTTTTCTACTTTCACTTGAGGAACATTTTGAATGCAGGACTTTTACTGTAACAGAGTATTCCTACACTCTGGTACTTCTACTTTTACTCAAGTACAAGACCTGAGTACTTCTACTTTTACTCAAGTACAAGATCTGAGTACTTCTACTTTTACTGTAGCTACTTTAACTATATTTTGATGATAATACTTTTGTACTTTTATTTGAGGAACATTTTGATTGCAGGATTGTTCCTACACTCTGGTACTTCTACTTTTACTCAAACCTGAGTACAAGTACAAGATTTGAGTACTTTTACTTTTACTCAAGTACAAGATCTGAGTACTTCTACTTTTACTCAAGTACAAGATCTATACTTATACCACCTCCGTTTATAGCCTATGAAAAAAACTATTAGAAAACGAAGGCTAAAGCTAACGTTAGCAGATAGTGACAATGTATGCTAGTTAGCTAGCTCAACGATAATATTGCGACAGAAAAACTTTTCAGTGCACATCACGCTCTGCCGCACCGACAGGGAGCTCTGCTCTGAACACCTGAACGGCCCGTTCTAACAGCTGTTCACCAGCGGTCCAGTCTGTGCCACAGTGACTCCGGACCGCACAGTTAATATTAACGAACGCACCGTAGGTAATGTAGCTAATTAAGCTAGACCATCATAGCGGAGTGGCAGAGTCTTATTATACATCCATGAGCAGAGCCGACAGGCAGGAAGACTCGAGCACACAGCTAGCGCTGCATTATAATATATAAAAAAAGAACACCATGCGTGTCATGATGGCACATAACAGCTCGCGGCCGCAGATTACTCCGGGTCCCAGACCCCCCCCATACCCCGAAAATATTTTTATTGCAAATCTACATGAATCACACAAACGACCTATTTTGGATTCAAAACGGCGAATTTCGCCGAAAGGTGACAAGTTTGCATCCCTGAAAAGGGGTTCAGGAATATTTCTTAAATTATTAATTAACTTGGAGTTTTAATCAATAACCCTATGTAATGAAGAATAATACCTCCTTCAAAGGCATATTTGTATTCATTTAAAAAAGGGTCTTATTTGAGTCGTTTTCCCATCAGTTTAAAGAAGGCTGAGGATTACCAAAGGGGCCCTATTCTGCTTTGTGGGGTTTTCCTTCTCATGTCGTGTGTTCTGGAGGGTTTTTGTACATGTAAATGTTCTGCAAAGGCTAACATCCTAAAGTTGAACCTTTTTGAACATTAAAGCATGGACACGTGTCACAGTAAAGGCACACAATAGAAATATGAACCTGACAATGAGCCTCTAATAGGGCCTCTTTAACATTATGTTTAAACATGTACTGTTACAATCAGCTCTACTTAAGATCTAAATGGATAAATATCAATGCATACAGGAGGAAAAACATGTTTTATAGATATGGGGGTGAACTGTCTCTTTAACAACAGTTTATTTTTGTCATTTAGTTTCTCATTAAAAAGCGGCTGACTGTGATGAACAGACACATTGAGGCATCCATCAGTGGAAAACACACGCACACACACACGCACCTGCTCAGATCAGAGCTACAGCACAGTGTGAAAACCTTTGCTGTTGTTCACAGAGTCCTCAGTACCCGTCTCACTGTGTGCGGCTCTGTGGAGCTGCCATGTGTGACCAGGATCCAGAACAGGTCAGGAAACTCTTCACACACCTCCAGGCTCACACCTCTTATTTATGTTTCTCTCAACAAGAGCCAATCTTGCACGTCTTCCTCTGTACATTTCCAAACACATCTCTCTTTGCCCTGCCTCTCAGATATCCCAGCATGCACTCTCATCCTCCCCGGTTGCTGTGGAGATGAATGGATGCCAACTTGTCTAAAGGCGGGGGCTGGGTGGCCATCACATCACACCCCCCCACCAAGGCATGCTCACTCAATCGTTTTATTGCCCCTGACATCAGGGATCTGTGTGTGTGTGTGTGTGTGTGTGTGTGTGTGTGTGTGTGTGTGTGTGTGTGTGTGTGTGTGTGTGTGTGTGTGTGTGTGTGTGTGTGCTCTCCTAGTCCCAGATGCTAATGCTCCTTAGATAGTTACCATCCACCTGATCCAAGCGTTAAACTCCACCCTGGCGTGTGTGTGTGTGTGTGTGTGTGTGTGTGTGTGTGTGTGTGTGTGTATCTAGAGGAGGGGGTGCAGGGAAAGCCTTTGTTCCTATTCTTTCAGACACAAGGTCAGATTGATCAGCAGAGATGTGCTGACATGGCAGACTGAGGGTCTGAAGGGGGGCACTGAACTGTCCTCTCCAAAAATAAAGAAATAAAGGCAGACAGTATGCCTCTCAGCTTTAGTTATATAGAAACAGTCTGACTCTGCAGAACAAAAGGACATGTATCCTTTATATTTGACTGTTATAAAACTGTCAAGAGTCAAAACAAACAGGCTGTGTTGGACAAAGAAACATTCTTCAGGTCCAATCCCATTAAACACTTAAACATGTGACACACACACACACACACACACACACACACACACACACACACACACACACACACACACACACACACACACACACACACACACACACACACACACACACACACACACACACACACACACACACACACACACACACACACACACCACACACACACACACACACACACACACACACACACACACACACACACACACACACACACACACACACACACACACACACACACACACACACACACACACACACACACACACACACACACACCGCGCTGTGGGTCTAATCTAATAAACAGACTGTCACTGAGCAGAGATCACAGATCACAGGTCTCACTGTGCATCAACAACACATCATTGACAGATGTGGGGCTGGTTATTCTAAATATAATTAAATAATTAAATGGGAGTAAAGCATGCTAATGATTTTTAAGAAGTTAGAAAATGGGATTCTGGATTTGGGAGGTTTAAGTGGGACTAGGGCATTTTATTGAAACTGCAATATGGACTGGTGCAATAACCAAATCACAATATTTGATAAAGGCTACATTTGTGAAATATCTGAATGAAGTATTATGGAGCTACAGAGAAATACAGGTCTACAAACAGTATTCTACAGACTTCAATACAAATCCTTGTTTGGTACAGACCCTTCTAAAAAACTAAAATCACACCATTATTTAAAATGATCATTTCTTAATTTCAGTCAATTATCATTTTTATTTTGCAGCCCTAAGTGGGACCTTTGCGCAAATGCTGCTAAAATTCACCATTATGATACCAAGAACAGATGGCCTGTAATATGTTCTTAAGCTCCAGTGAGTGGGGTTTTTTGCGGTACCATAACCTGCCAATTAAAACATTTGATTCAGCCTAGACCTGAATCCAACCCCAGCTTTGGCGCTGCATCATTGTGATGGTATCAGTGAATTAATCAGCAAGACGTGAGAGACCAACAGCCAAACACAAACTGAGCGGCATCTCAACGGTAGAGAAACAGGTATCAGCCATGACCAATCAGATTAAAGGAGCAGCAGAAAGCCTGACGGGGGAAAGGTGAGGCTCTGCTGTTTATTACAGGCGTCTGAACTCTGCCCTGTTTAGTAACAGAGTGGTAAAGCTTTAAAGGGATAGTTGGGATTTTGTAGAAGAGTGATGAGGTACTTATGCATACTCAGAATGACAGTCGGGACACCCACAGTTCAGAGGAGAAGTCTGTAGTGGTAGCGCAGATATATAGAAATGTACTGCAGCATTAAAACAAATGTAAGCCACCTAAAAAGTTCAATATGACTTTAATTGTGTGCTAGAACATTTTCACCGCTTTAACTTGGTGTCAGACATTACTTTCCGACGAGGAACTAAACCCATTATCGGCGCTTTCACACCGCAGTACTTTTCCCACTTTAGTTCCGATATAGTTCCGAAATGTCGCGTTCACACCAAAAAAATCCGGAACTAAAATAAGTTCATGAGAACCTTTTTTACCCCCTTTTCCGTCCCTGCTAGAGAGCCAACCCAGTCTCACGGCATTTCGTGTTATTAGTCACGAAATTAATTTAATCTATTGATTCGTGTTCACCAACACGATTTTCACCTTTTTTTCAGAACGATTTTAAATGCAATGTATTTCTATTGGTAGTATGTTTCGTGCCTGCAACACGTCTTTTTGTCCGGTCGGGTCTTGGAAGACCGGAAGCTGTGTGGTTCATAAAAACATGTTCTTACTCAATATCTTACCCTAAGCCTAACCCTATCCCTTTTATTTGAAATTGTATAATGTCTGAGTTTTTTTGCCGTCAGTGAGGAAAATAAATGACTCAGAGCCTCAGAATACTGACATCTGTATTTTATGTCATCTTTTTTTCCTTCTAATTTGTTATTATTTGGTGCAGGCACGAAACATACTACCAATATAAATACATTGCTTCTAAAATCGTTCTGTGTCAGAATACTGAAATCTGTATTTTTTTAAATGTCTTTTTCCTTCTAATTTGTTATTATTTACATTGCTTTTAAAATCGTTCTGTGTGACACGAAAAAAATGGGAAAATCGTGTTGGTGAACACGAATCAATAGATTAATTTCGTGACTATAACACGAAATGCCGTGAGACTGTGTTGAGAGAGCAGAGACTTTCGTGGGAGACAAAGGTTCCTATGTCTGATTGGCTGGGCGGATTGCAAACCACGCCCCGTAAAACTCCAAAAAAGTTTTGTGAAGCCGCCATTTTATTATCCTCGCATTAGCATTATTAGCATTAGCATTAGCTCAGCGCAGAAAAGCAGAGAGACTAACTTATGGCAACTCAAAAGAAAACATGGGAGCGGTGGAGATGAGGAGGTGTCGGCGTTCTGGTGATTTACTCTAAAGGCTTCAGTAGAAGCTGCTGGGAGTCCCAGCAGCTTCTACTGAAGCCAGTCCCCAACTCCGGGGACTTCCGGCCGGGGACTTCGAGTGGCAGTATACGCTGTGAAGTTGTTTGCGGCCTGCCAGTAAATCCAAAGCAGAAGAAGAAGAAGTGACGTCAGCGGCTTCATTTGCCTAATCCTCCCTCAGGGACTTATTCCGGTGTGAACGCGATCTGTACTTAGTTCATGAGAACTAAAGAGTTCTCATGAACTAAGTTCTGATGAACCTTTGTGGGAAAAGTACTGCGGTGTGTTTGTTTCACATGGTCTATGGTGTAGTGCCGAGAGATAGGAGTCGGAGGCGGTGCATCGAAGGTGCAAAAGGTTACTTTATTGAGAAGCAGAAAAGCACATGTTGCTGGCTTGCAGTCTGAGTAGAGAAGAGAAAGAGAAAGGAAGGAGGACACAGTATATACCCCAGAGGTACAGTAAGCATAAGTGTCTGTGCGGAACAATACCCCCAACCTGTAGTTCCATGAGTGAATTATGTAACATGAGTAAATTAGTGATCACTACAATGGTCTCTTTATAGTCACCAGACTCCATTGACAAAAACTGTATTTCACTTAGCAGAACACAGTTCTAATTACTAATCTACAGTGACATACGTTTGTTTGTGTTATTGTGTGACTTTGTGTTTTAAATGTCTGGTTCGGATTCACAAAAGTTACACAACTAGGATAAGTACCTCCTACAATCCCGGTTTATAAAATCACAACTTTCTCTTTCCCCAGCAGGACAGAACTCATAATACTGCCATTGGCTCTAAGCATCCAAATCCTCCAGTTGTTTGCAGATGAATGTGATATCAATCATGCTGATGGTTATTTTCTACTTTTACTTGAGTGACATTTTGAATGCAGGACTTGTACTTGTACTTGTAACAGAATAATCCTACACTCTGGTACGTCTACTTTTACTCTTAAGTACAAGATCTGTACTTCTCCACCTCTGCATAAGATGACTTCACATGTCAAGCTTTGACCTGTAGGCATCTGTTCCCTCTAAAATATACTGAGTCATCCACTGCAAAACAGGAGACAGCTTACTACTGTAGGCATGGCTCATACAATGGATTTGATGATGAAGGCTACTTCTTAAAGTGGACCTATCATGCTATATTTGAATAATATAGTATAGGACCATACCTATATAAGGCATATTTATACTTTTTTTTTTTCCAAAATACCAAACAGATCATGCATTTTAGCCATGCCTCATTTCGCTCAATTTGAAAAATGTTAGGTCTGTTTTTGCAAGGGCAGATTCAGTGAGAACAGCACCATCTACAGGCCTGGCATATGTACTACAGCGTCTCCTGCGCTTTCGAACGGCAATGGCCGTGGCTGTCTCCTCCTGATTGGTGGAGTTGGCCCAATAGCCGTAGCGCCACCGTCCTGACGTCAGGACAGTGTTCAAATCTGGATCAGTTTTGATCAGATCCGTTGCAGCCCCTTTTTTAGAGATTTGGGTATGGAGGAAAATAGAGAGGGTTGTGTTTTCTGACACTTGGTGAGTTCCCTGGAACACCGGGGACACATATTCATGTAGAAAAGACGTACAAAAGTGCATTTTGCATGATAGGTCCCCTTTAACTGAATGACTTCCAAATGCCTCACTGTGAACTCCTAATAAAATGACAGGGATAGTCACAGCTGACCCTCTGCTCACTCTGATGAGCGAGTGACACAAACCCCCACATTCAGAGTCTTCTTCAGACATGTACTGGGACATGTAGAGCAGTCATTTTGAATGTTTGAGTAGAGCGAGGTTAGTGGCCCGTGTATAAAGGACTCTGGCTGATGATGTCAGCTTCACTCCATAACATGAAGCTCTGCTCTGTTGCAACGCTGCTGACTTTTACTCAGGAAGAATGGTTACATGTATTATTGTAAAAATAACCAGACAACAAAGCAATGCAAAGCTAAATGATTCTCAATAAACACTGCAAAAACACTATATTTGTCACATTTCTAGTCAGAATATGTCTTTACACTACATATAGGACATAATAAATGAAGAAGTAACACTGTTGAGATATAGGGTGTTGTTTTTAGACAATGCATCTTCCCTTATGCTGTAACTATGTAAATGTCCCCTCTGTGGGACGAATAAAGGTATTCTGATTCTGATTTACTATCTTTTTAAGTCAAAGACTCTTGAAAACGTCTTATTTGAGTTGGATCTCAGATAAAACAAGTTGTTATTTGACATGTCACAAGGTTTTTAAACTGCTATGGTATTTGTAAAAGAGGGGTCACCTTGTTTCAAGGAATACATTGTGCTTGATTTTAGAAAACACATCCTGGTAATATAGTTCAAAATAAGTTTCCCCAGCTAATTACAAGATCTCATTTATGGCATTTATCTAAATCTCCCATCATATTTCAAGAAATCTTACCAAGCAACGTTTCATTTGTTGTATTGGCAGATTTTTTGTAACTTATTACAAGCGAAAACAACTTGTTCTCATTACTTTTGTTACTTTGTTTCCAGTGCACAGCTAATAGGAAGGTTGTCATCACCTGAATACAGGAGTCACTAAGAGGGACATGTAGATACACTGTAGTCAGGCTCTCTTTTTGGACTGAATGCTGTCCAATGTCCATCCTCATTTCTTTAGGCCCTAAGTGATGTCTTGTCTTGTCAATCGAAATCCACAAAGACATTCACTAGAATATGAAAAAACTGAGTAAGGCAAGAAATATCCAAATCTGAGAGGCTAACAGCAGCATGAGAAAAGGATCCAAATAGTTGGTGAGAGTACTCTGTTCGTGGACAATAACAACTCTATTTCCAAATCCATTTATGCATAGTCACAGTTCATTTCACTGCATCATCCAAGCATACTGCAATCGATTCCTGGAGTGTTTTATTGCGGAGGTGGGCGCCACCTCGCCTTAAGAGAAAGAGCACTACATCCACAGCAAACAGTCCTCAACTTCACCACATGCACTTTACCAGCCAATAAAACAACCAAAAGCAGCAAATGCCCATATCTGAGACAATATTGCAAGGTACTGTTTGTCATTTTTGGTGTAGAGGATTAATGTGGATCAAAATGGTTGTTTATTTTCTCTCAGCTCATGAATTGTTTCAGCTCTACAAGTATAACTGCAATGTTTCTGACCGGCGAGGTTTGATGCATATCACACCCTTTACTATTCTGAACTTCCAATAAAAGCAAAAAGCTCAAGTAAAACGTGTAAGCCTTTATTTCTAAATACTCTTCTAGTTAATGCATGGCTACTTATTGTACTGTATTTGTCCTCTTGTTAATACCAGGTTTATACAATATCAGCTTATAATACAAGTGCTGTAACCCCTAAGCAGCTTTTTCACAGTGATTTGTTCAAAACACTGATGTTATTATGTCCCTGGCTTAAAATGATGTGTTGGTTTTGTTGCTCTCCAAGAAAGCATGCCAGGAAAGGAACTGATGCAATTGGTTTGAACATGATTTGCGTTGAGCAATGGTAAATCATAGGTACAGTCTATTTGACTGCGTGTGGTGCAGTGGGTTGTGTGTTGGTTTTCGGATCAGGTGGTCACAGGTTCAAACCCCACTGCAATCAGCATGTCATTGTGTCCCTGAGACACTTCACCTCAAATTGCTCCTGTGGGGATTGGTCACAGTATTGAGTATGTAAGTCGCTTTGGATCGTCTAACAAGTAACATGTCATGTCATGTAATGTAAAACAAACACCATGTAGAACACCACATGTGCAGCTGCTGATATGAATTAGAATACACATAAGGGAACAACTCCTTGGCTACATAGCAAGAGCAAAGTGTTAAAGGACAATCGATATGTTCCAGCCGAGCCCAGTGTGGGTCAGAGCTGAACCGTGAGCAGGGAGTAAAGCCTTACCTTTACCGTAAGCTTTGGCAAACAGCCAGCGGAGATTTGCTTCTATTTTGGCTCTGGCAGAGTCGTAGAGCTCCAGCGGAACGACCTGAGCCTCCATGCTTCCTCGTCCTCCCACATCCTCCGCTGCTGCCCGCCTCCAGCTGCTGTCCCTGCCAGAGCTGCCCTCCACATCCATCCTGCAGCACACACAACCCTTATTATTGACTTATTCAAAGGTTCAAGAAAAAGGAGTTACATAAGGGTAATAATAAAAGTCATAATTATAATGGTAATGATTTAAAAAAAACATTATAATAATAGTAGTAAGATTTAGAATAATTATAATAATAAAGATAAGATAGTAGTAATAATAATAATAATAATAATAATAATAATAATAATAATAATAATAATAATAATAATAACGATAATAATAAAATAATCATAGTAAAATAAGAATAAGAATGATAGTAATAAGAATAAAAACAATAAGAATAACAATTTACAAAACAATACTATAAACAATAAAATGATGATAATTAATATAATAATGATTAATAAAGAATAAATAAATAGATTAATTTTATTCAAATGATATACATAAATGGAATGTAAATGTTAATTAGTTTAATAAAATCATATAAACAAATAATAAACACTATTAAATACATTTAAAAATAAATGTAAGCTAGTGACTTGCATTTATTTTTATTACAAATTTCCGGCACTCAAAAAAGCATTCAATTTGAGTTCAAAACAGAAAAATAGCTTCATGAAAAGGGAATTTATTTTATAGGATTGTTGTATTGTATTAGTATATTAACAGTTTATAATCACGTTTCAAGTTAGTGATAGTATTTGTTACCATCAATACTAATTATATGTGTTATGTTGCACATATATAATAATCAAAGTCTTTCCAAAATGTAATATTATACAACCTTAAAACTGATTATTAATTATACTATTGTGCTCTTGCATGCAGAAGGTACTGTTTGTTGGATATATATTTGATATATTTTCGGATGTATTTGTTCTAGTGTTGGCTGTGATGCTGAACCTTAAAGGAACAGGCCATACCCTGCACCAGGTAGTCTACCAAATCACACAATATTTACAAACTGGTGCTATTTTCCCAACATTAAAGAAACATTTCTGAATATAAGACAGAAACATTGTTACTCCCAGTATCAGCCCATCGCATTACATCATCGATATGATATGAAGAACAACAAGCAGGGCCTGCAGCCCCCCCGACAGCACCTGCTCTGATCATCATGTTTTTTATGAAATACTACACATAGATCCACCTGATTTACCCTGCTGCTACTGTCTGGGCTGTCAATCAACATGATGTTGTACAATGACCATTTATGTATTCATTCAAGACAAAACACCTTTTATCTGCACAGCTGATGATCAGCTGATGGTGTGTAGGGTTGGAATGGAAGCAAAGCAGCACTATTAGACACACATTACAGCTGCTTTATGCTTATTACCTATACAAAAATAATAAAATATACACAATTGTGACTGATAATGCATTTTCCAGGTAGTCGAGGCTGCACTCTGTGATGACCAATGAATGACCTGAAGCTAGCACCATTCAGAGCCTGGTATTAGCCGTATTAGCTTCCTAAACTGCGCACACACTCGGGAAATAAAAGCTGGAACACACAACAGAGACTCACCTTTAATAGTGCATTGGCTCGCTTTGTGTTTGCTGTTAAATCGCCGACATGCTGGCTTGGTTTTAGCTCGGCTAGCGGTGAAACACAGGACTCCTCCCTGCACGCACTGTTGGTCGGTAATCCAATAATAAAAAATCTGATTGGCAACCATCCGGAAGTCTGATTTCAAGGGAAATGTTAATGTCCCAAAGCCGGCTGCTTCACATTGAGGCTGTCATGGTTTCAGAGAGCATACGGGTCCTTTTGGCTGCCTGTCTCTCTGTCTCTCTGTCTCTATGGGGACCTGCTCTCTCTGTCCTCTGCAGTGCTCAACCTCACCAGCAGAGGGCGCTGCAGGCACAATGTTGTATACATGTTTTTATTATTTAGCTAGATCATCTGTACCATGTTTACTTTTTATAATGAATACTGTTATTTTTTGGCTGCTTGTTCACTGCCTAAGACTGTAACAACACTTTTATAAAATAGCTGCGATCAATATATATATATATATATATATATATTTTTTTTCCACAATTTATTAATGTCCGATATCAGGTTCAGGTTATTTGTTTGTACACGTAGGAAGATTTGGTTTGCAGATAAAGAAGACAAGGGATCCATTCCACATACATCCACTAGTACTAATGAGCAATCCAGAGAGTCGATTAATGAACAGGCATTACTTCCATAGCTTCTGGTTGACACTGCTACAACAATATATGTTTTACAATTTAATAATGGTATTACTAGTTGAATAAGTTCATATGTTAAATTACTTTTATAATGCTGCTACTTATTTCTTGACCTTTCGTGTGTTCTTAAATATGACTTATATTTGATTATGTTGTGCTTGTCTCTTTCTTGAATCTGTCTTCTCTTATTATCTGCACACGGCCCCTCTGCTGTAGAAAATCTATATATACAATAAATAATTATATGCCTGATTATGTAAACCTGTGTAAGTTTATATGTTATGTTGTGTTGTGTTAATATGAATGTTGTATACATTTTGTATATGCATATGAAATTCATTCATATTTATTTAACCTAAATAACTTTTTATTATATTTGTTTTAATTCTTTGTCTATATAAGACTTAGGTAGAGAAGTAGAGCACATATTGTTAAAAAACGGTGTTTTAGCACTGGTAGAGCTGTGTTTGATACGGCAATACTTGCTTCAAGAAGTACAGAAAGAAGGTACTTTAAAATAAAGAAATCATTTAGTATATTTTTGGTCAATATTTAGGGGGTTGCTCTGAATAGACATAAGACTCTTCAAATTTAATTTCAGCTGTTAATAAATGTTTTTCATGCTAAATATTTCCCTTAATGGCTTTAATCCATAGATAATAACACAACTCTAGACAGGAATGAAATCTATTCCAGGTTACATGATAATGTCCAATGTAGAGAAATGAGCATGCACGGATATTAATTACTGCTCGTTCATGTGTGGATTGATTCCGATTTTGAATTTATTATTTTTCTAATCAGGCTGAGCTAGCCACTTCTCTTTTCCAAGCATCCAGCACACATTTAGAACGATTACATGTGTAGTATAATATGTTCATAGGGGATAGTACAGCCTGTTACTGGTAAGTGTTTCTACGATGGCAGCCACATTTATCCAAGACTAAAGTACTGAAGTACTCAGATGTTGTACTTGAGTAAAAGTAGAAGTAGAAGAAGTACCAGAGTGTAGGAATACTCTGTTAGAAGTAAAAGTCCTGCATTCATAATATTACTCAAGTAAACGTAGAAAAAGATAGTTAAAGTATCAAAAGTAAAAGTAGTCATGTGCAGATTGGTCCATTTCAGAATAATATATATGATATGTTTTATAATGATTGATCATGAAAGTGTTCTCAAAGCTGGTAAAGGTGCAGCTAGTTTGAATGACTTTGTATACTGCAGGGTAGCTTGTGGATTTACTCCAGGTGGAACTAAAGTCTGATTTGACACTTGATTATATTTCACATCATTCATCCACATCTGTAAAGTAACTAAAGGTACATGTAGTGGAGTAAAAGTAGACTATTTACCTCTGAATTGTAGCCAAGTAGAAGTAAAAAGTAGCATAACATTGAAATACTGAAGTAAAGCACAATTATCACAGTGGTGTCACTTCCTGTGGTAGTGTCAGACTGTCGCCACCAGAGGGCGCCAGACTCCTGGGCTCGCTGTATAAAGTGAATGTCTCTCTTTATGGTAAAATATGTTCAGCTCAGATACCCTCACAGGAGGGGGGGGCTACAGTCAGCTCAGATAGGAGGGGGGGGGGGGCTACAGTCAGCTACAGTCAGCTCAGATACCTCACAGGAGGGGGGGGCTACAGTCAGCTCAGATACCTCACAGGAGGGGGGGGGCTACAGTCAGCTCAGATACCTCACAGGAGGGGGGGGGGGGCAGCCACATAGTACAGCAAAGAGAGACTAAACAGGAAATGAAGCCATATTTTAAAGCTTAACAGCAACTTTTATTGAATCAAGACCATTTTTACAAACATTTTTAAATCAGGAAATACTTCTTTGCAAACTACAACTTTGCATGAACATTGATTTTGAATTACATCTTTTCTTAAAAACATCTTTCGTATCTCTGAATTAGTTTATAAAACGTGACATCTAGACACCTTAAACCACACAAAGTGCAGGTGGTGTGTTCAAACACACAAACAAAGGTCCCCATTTCTTTCACAAACTATGTTCTTCACTTCGAAGACGTTTTTCTTTTCAAGAAATCTCACAAATATGTTGCTTCTCTTAGGAAAAACTCAATCACACTGGCACTATTTTAAACTGTGGCAAATGTAACATGTTCTACGACAGGTCTGCAATTGAACACTTTACAGGTTAAACATGGCAACCATTATCACTGATTTGAAATACAATATGAAATAAAGAAACGCTCCTTGCATCATACATTATTACAAATCAATAACTCAGCACCCGCCAACACCATCACTTCATCGGACATAGGCTCAGGTTGATTAAGATGCATTTTTAACTCTTTTCGAAAAAGCATCTCTCAACTCATAAGGGATATTTGTTCTGTGCTTTAAGGTCTCTCTTCGCTCAGTCACTCTGTGAGAGCGAGCGACATCATGAAAGGCCACACTTTAAATATATATTTTATCATCCAACGCGGACTCAGTGATAAGACTTAGTGAAATGTAGTTCAGTAACATAACCTGTGTCATTTCAAAACACAAAGTAGGTTAAAATATAATTAATTAATACTGAACATTTTAAAATAATCTATAGAAAGTTGGGAGAAAAAAATCTGTACAAACATAAAGCAATGCAAATCCCAAAAATAAAACATTTGTGAAGACTGAAAGATACAAATAGATCCAGTGAACAGAGCAACACGAGACACAAATAAATAGCCAGTGTACAGGAGTCTTTTTTCTTATGATATACACTCCTTTTAAAACAGTTTCTAATCTTCCCATACATAACAAATACAAATACAAATAAAAAAGCATAAATATAAAAGCATCTTCTTTATATTTAAAAAAAAAAGCATATAAATAAATACAACATTTCTAAAACTGTTCTTATCGTTAGTATAAAAACTGATAATAAAAAAGGTCTTTAGATAGGTTTGTCACTCTCTTTCTTTATTTCTTTGAATTTTTTCCCACTGTCCATTTTTAAAAGTCTCTACTTAAACTGGTCCGGGATCAGGTTCATCTGCGAATGGATACTCGTGGGTGGGCTCGAGATGCCTTCCGACCAATCAGACATGTTGGAATGTGGGGACGAGCTAGACCATTGGTCGGGGGAGCCGGGGGAAGGGGTGAGGAAGGGGTGATCGGGCACCTGTAGCTGGTGGTTGGGGGTGTGGTCCATGGGGCCAGAGTAGCTGTGTTGGGAGGGGGGGGTGAGGAACTGAGTGCCGAGGATCTGGGTCTCCTGCGGCATGACGGTGAGGATGGGCATGGAGCGCCCGTCGTTCAGATCCACGCTGGGGAAGCTCTGGTTGAGCCCCCCCGTGGTGGAGCTGGAGTTCTGGTGCTGGAGCTGCCGCGAGTGCTGCTGCTGCTGCATCACCAGGTGGCTGGTCTGCATGTTCTGGTAGCCCATGATCTGAGACAGCGTGGCCGTGCTGACCCCGTGCAGAGCCCCCATCATGTTGTGGGAGATGGGCTGGCTGTAGCCCCCCTGCTGGCCCACACCCGGGTGCATCCTTGAGATCCAGTCGCACTGACCTCCCCCTCTGCCCTGACTGTTGGGGCTGGAGACGGGCATGTGGGAGAGACGTGGGGGGTCGAAAGACATGCAGCTCATATCTTTACCCATCATCTGGCCCATGTGATCCCCATTGCCTTGGAGGTGATTTAGAGACATGGGAGGCGACTGCTGGAAGGGGGATGTCATGGGAGGAGAAGCTACGTCGGAGAGGTATCCGTGAGGAGACTCGAGAGAATCGACTGGGGAGAGGACGCCTGTCGAATCGAGCAGATTCCCCTTTCCATCCAGCGACTTCTTCTTCTTCATCCTGTTATCTTTACCTCCATCTTTTCCTCCTTTCCCGGCACTCACTTTACGGACCTTCTTTACAGAGAGGTTGGGTTTGAGGTTGCTGAGATAGTCATTGGGGGAGCAGAGGGGGGGGGAGAGGCTGGAGGTGCTCAGGGGCCCGCTGTGGAGCCCGGGGCTCCGGACCACGTTGTACTCATCCAGCAGGCGCACGATGTCGTGGTGCATGCGCTCCTGGGCGATGTCTCGGGGCAGCTGGTCCAGGTGGTCCGTGATCTCGCGGTTGGCAAAATGTTCCAGGAGAACTTTAGCTGTCTCGAAGCTTCCTTCACGGGCGGCAAGGAAGGTAGGCGTCTCCTCCTGTAATGAGAACAACAAAATAACGGTTAAACGCACAATATTTCATTTTCTGATACTAGGAGTCTCTCAATGAAAACAATTACAAAAGATGGAGTTTGGTGGCGGCATAGAGTTGGGGATAATGGGAGTTTGTGGGATCAGCTTCTTCTAACTAATGGCGCTTTTCCACTGCAGGACCTAGCAGGCTTAGTACGGTATGGTTAGGCCTTGGTAGGCCAGGCTCACTTTATGCTGCGTTTCCATTACAGTTTAGTAACAGGGGTAGTAACTATAGTAACGCAGTGTAGGCGGGGCGATCGGCTGTTCGGCGGGCGGTGCGACGCTGCATAAAACTGCCGTGACGTCATCTTCAATGCGAACCACAAAACCAAAACATCAGCCGTTAGCTGTTAGCACTCAGAGCTCACAGCTCCTCATATCTGTTCAGAAACTAGACAAAAGTTAAATAAGTACAAACCACAGACTGCCTGTGTCATGGCGAATACAGTCGCTGGTTTATTTATGTCTGTAGGCCGTTGTTGTGAGTGTGGACGGTCGGAGTATATACTGCGTTAGCTTAACTTGATCGATCCGATCTCCATTCAGAAAACACGCATTTTAAAAGGTTTTTCGCCTGCCGTCTGTCTGCAGACTTGTCAAAGCATTAATTCATGGTTTTTACTAACCGGTATCAGTATGTTGTTACTTCGGCATCATTTTGAAACGTGTATTACAATTAAATCACGGTCAAATATGTTCATTTTGTTGTAGTTGTAGCCCCCTTGCCAGCAATTCTCTCCGACCATTCAGCAGTCGAGAGTGTTTACGTCACTAGTTTAGCATACTCAGCCCGGTTGTTGGCCCGGTAAGAACCTCGTTTTTGGAGGGCCAGAAAAAAGGTGAAAAAGTAGCCCTGAGTCGGAACTACACCTAGTGGAAAAGCAAAAAAAAGCGGGCCTGGTTTGGCCCGGCCCGCTTAAACCGTGCTACGTGCTGCAGTGGAAAAGCGCCATAAGATTACTGTTAGCCAGATTATCTGCAGAGCTATCCTCCTCCAAAACAAATACATCAGGGGGTTACCGCCAGTAAAAACTGAAAAAAGTGATCAGTTCAGTAAGGCAGATGCTTTCTCAGCTTGTTTCTCTGATGAATTAAGATACAGATGTTTTGATGACCTTCGTCCGGTTCAAATATACAGTTAAAACAACAAAGATCTAGGAAGAATATGGTTCAAATGTGGCCTAAACCTGAATAAAAGTAAATGTTTGATGTTTTCTGGTTTACAAAAACAGCAAAGAAGCACATAATGCCATTGCAAGCGACCAAATGAAATTTGAAATACATTTTTGTTTAAAATCCTTGGAATAATTTGGGATAATGCAGTAAACTCATAAAAAGGTCTGTTTTGATTTTTTTAATAAAAAAAAAAAGATATGAACGACTGTGAACGTATGGAGCTTCTGACAGTGCATTGACTTCACACACCTTGTTGTCCTGCATGTCTTTGTTGGCTCCGTTCTTCAGCAGCACCATGGCGGCCTCCACGTTGTTCACCGCCGCGGCCCAGTGCAGAGCAGACTTTCCTGCAGAGAGAGGAGGAAGGTGAGGGATGATTATCAAACAGCTCGGCATACTGGGAGGCCTCTTTATGAACGGTGGAGAGGATTATATGATGATAGCATCTTAGTTAGCGTACCAGAGTCGTCGGTGGCGTTAGCGTCGGCGTGGCAGTTGATAAGCTCCTCCACCATCCCCTCCACAGCCAATCGCGCGGCGAGGATCAGCGGTGTTGTTCCGTCGTGCATGCGGGCGTCAAGATCAGTGGCGCGGTTTCGGATTAAAATCTGCAAAGACACATGGGTGTTTAGTTAAATGCTTTTAAGGTGCTGGGAAATGTTGAACAAGCACAACCATGAAGTCTGAGTCTTTAAACTCAGAGATGGAACTCGGTCAAAAACCGCTTGCTTGCTTGTTTTGTTCTCTGTGTGTTATAAAGGTCTTCTGTTTTATGTGTAAGCACTATTTGCATAAACAAATAAAGTTTATTATTATGATTCTTATGATTAAAAGCAATCTATTCAATACTATATCTGATAAAGTAACCCTCTTCTGTAGATTCATACACATGTTTTTTATTTGACTCTTCAAGCATTCTTGTCACTATTTCAATGTTTTATTATATTTTAGAATTATAATTATTCATGTTTTATGACCTTCTATTTATTTTGTGTTTTAAAAAGTTTTAAGAAGTGTTGACGAAAAGTTTACTGTTTTTTGTTGGTTTTTATGTGAAAGCACTTTTAGTTTATTACGTTCTTTTTTTTATTGAAATTGGAATATATTCAATACTAATATAATGTCTGTATATCTGTAAGTGAATTAATATGCGTGTATGCAGGTGAAGGAGAGCATGAACAGCCTTTAACTAGATACATGTGTGAATGGTAGCATCCAACATGTATTAAAGTCTCAACTGAAAACCCCAGCAGGTTGATAAGACTCTTTACCTGGAAGACTCCCTGAGCGTCCGCAGCCACAGCAGCGTGCAGCGGGGTGCGTCCCATGTTGTCCTGGACGTTAGCGTCGGCGCTGGACTCCAGGAGGCGTTTGGCAGCATCGGAGCGGGCGTAGCGAGCGGCCAGGTGGAGGGCCGTCTCCCCGGTGCGATCCGTCTGGTTGTGGAGGTTGGCGCCTTGGTAAATAAAGTCGGAGATGATTTCCGCCGAGGGATCCTCTTCCTCTTCGCTGTTGCCCGTCTCCAGCCCTCCACCGCTGCAGGAGGCGATCATAAGGGGGGTGAAACCATCTGCAAACCAGGAAAAGGGATTATAATCAGCTCACAGTCACTTGTTTGTCAGAACCTTTTTTCCAACAACAGCTGTACAAACCTGGTCCTCTGACGTTCACATCCATGCAGTCGTTTTCCATCTCTCCCTGAGGAGGAGTCGGTGCTATGGAGGCAGTGCGCAGGTCAGCTGCATCGAGATGCTGCTGTGTCCACTTCCTGTGGTCTGTACGGTCACGCAGGTCCAACATGGCCTGCTCCTCCAACTGAGAGACATAGACCCTCACAACATGAGCATCGACAGCATGTAGAGAAATGTTTGCGAGAGTGATAAAAGTTATTTCAGAGAAAAGGAGGTTTTTCCGTACCCTGAAGCGCCTGCATTCTGGATCCTCATCATCCCATTCGTTTTGATTGTCATCCATAAGATTGATGTCAGAGTTTTTCATAGGCCTGTTGAAAAGAGGAGGCAGGTTAGACTAGATGCTTTAAATCAAATACAAAAGGTGAAGACAATACCGAGCCGCATGTAGATTTGATCCATTCTCAAAGTGTCCGTACCTCAACCCAACAGAGTCCTCTCCCAGAGGCTCTCTGCGCTTCTTTTTGGTGGGCTCTGAAGCTTTGAATCCTTCAGGGAACCAGAGCTGGCCGTGCTCGCGTCGCCTCTTACGGGACACCAGAACACCGAGGCACACGAAACCCAGAGCGGCCAGGCCCAGGAAGACCACGTACATGGGGTAGAGCTCTGAGCCGGAGGGGGCAGGTCTCACACCTGGAGGGAAAACATCTGATGTTACTTGGGATTTAAGGATATTACTTCTGCCTTTTTACTGTTGCTGCTAAGACACCTGCATTTCCCTACGGTGAAGGCTCATCTTAACTTATCTTAACTTGGTGACCATATAACAGGCAGAGATGCAAGAAGTACTTAGTACCCTTTATTTAAGAAAATATACTAATACAACACTGTTAAAGGTAAATATATATAAATATATTTAATACAAAAACTTAATTCTAAATAAATTACTTGAAGGTGTATAAATGATCATGTATTCCTCAAAATCTCTCAAAAAGTTGTAATATAAAAGCTTGGCTAGTTTAACTTTGTAAAAAGTTAAATATTTCTCTTTGAATTGCAGTGAAGTGCAGTAAAGAAAAAACTCAACTAAAGTAAAAGTCAATTTTGCATTTAGTACAAAACTTGATTAAATGTATTGAGTTACATTGCCCCACTGATTACACGTTGAATATATAGATATTTGTAGAAAAAGGCTTTAGAGACTTACTGGTGACAGCCTCGATGTAGGGGACGTTCAGGTTCCCGCTGGTGGCCAGCGCTCCGAGGAACGCCGCTACATCTGTGGCGCTCTGGAAGCATTCAGTGGACTGCTGGTAACACTGACGGTTATCAATCTCCAGGTACACAATCGACCTGCAGCGGGGGGGAGGACATATTAACACTATAATACAGCTCAGTGAAACAAAAAAATAGAATACAATATGAAAATGTTAAATAAAATCTAAATATCATTAAAAAAAATAATATAGATTATTATTATTATTTGTATTTGAATCTTGCGTCCTCTATAACATTGTGGATTTCTGGGTGGAGGTTTTAAAAAAGCCCAGTGGGTTTTTCTGCCCCTTCCTGTACTGTACATCATGTCTTCATTGTTCAAAAAGACGATACACTGAAACTAATCTGCTAATAAAACCAAAGAAGAAGTAGTATAGTGATTTCTCTGTGGTCCTACCCTTTGATCTGAACAGGGTCCAGCTCTCTGCGTCTGCGGGGGCTGACCATGGCGGACACGCTCTCCTGGACCTGACCCAGGACGGAGGCGGGCCTGGCGGCCCACTCCGGCCAGCCGTCTGCGGAGCGCTTCAGCACGTTGTGTTTCACCAGGTCCTGCTCGTTTCCGTAGTACGGGAAGATCATGGGTTCTCCTTTGGCGTCACGACGGAACACCACGTTGGTGTGGAGCACGCTGCTGATCTCTCTGAGGAACGTTGAGGAGCGGTTCTTCAGCTGCTCGGGGGGGATGTGGACCACCAGGACCAGGTGCCCGTCTGCCAGCTTCTCCGGCATGTTCTCTGCACAGTCCAGCCCGTCCCACTCACACTCAGCGTTGTTGCAGCCCTGGTCACAGTGACCGTCAGCATAGTGGTCCTTACAGTACTGGTCATACAGCGGGCTGCAGAACACAAGGAGCTTTGGTTAGCGTTAAATTAAGGCATGTCTTTCACTTCAAGATTAACTATTTTAATTTTGTATTCTTATTTGTTAGTATTATGTTTGTTTAAATACGTAATATTTAATTAATTAATTTGGGATGCACTGTACTAAATAACAGTAAATGTTATGATGGCAAAAATATGAATGATAACAATACGTTCTTGATATCTCATAAATAAAATAATGATGGTATCAGTCAAACTCATTTATAACCTTTTTTTTATGTGTTTTGTTCCTTTTTTGGGAATTACAAACAATTAAAACTGCGAGTACAGAGAGGTGGTTTGTACACAATTATTATTATTTATAATTATTATAATACCACTTTTAACACCAATACCGGTATATCACAGCACCCCTACTGACAAATACATGACAAATCCCAAACATATTTGCTTGCCAAACATTCCTTTTTCTTCAGTTTCACACTCACTTGCAGGTCCCCTCCTGCCCCTGGCAGTCGAAGCCGTCGTACAGACACCCCGGGCTGTTGCACTGAGCGTCACACTTCCCATCGTTAAAGTAGCGCCAGCACTGCAGCGCGGCCGAACAGTTCTGCCACGGGTCGTCGAAGTTCAGCGAGCAGTCCCCCCCGTCCCAGCCGCAGGCGTGGTTGTTGCACAGAGAGTTGCAGATGTGGTTCCCGGCCCACTCGTCACACTGAGGAATCTCGCAGCTCACCTCCACCTCCGGCGGGGGGATGATGTCCCGGCCGAAGCCCCCCACGAAGGAGTAGTCCAGGATGTGGCACAGCAGGCCGTTGAAGTTAATCGGGCAGCTGCACTTGAAGAAGGGCGCGTCAGGGGTGGTCTGGCACGTGCCACCGTTGTAGCAGGGGTTGGAGATGCAGAGACTGTCGGTGGGGGTCTGGCACTCGGGCCCAGTGAAGGTGGGGGGGCAGAGGCAGCGGGGGCCCAGGTGGCCCGACACACAGGTACCGCCATTTCTGCAATTCAGACCCCCGCAGGAGCGAGAGTCGTACTCACAGGAAGAGCCGGTGAAGCCCTGAGGACAGACGAGAGACAGATGATCATTGAGCTACACAAAACATTTCTATTGTTCTTTATGTTTTTACATACTTTTATCAAATCTGTTTTGAATAACTGTGTTGTTTTTTATTTCCTGTCTTGAGCAGCATGTTATATTATGAAAAGTGCTAAATGAATACATATAAAGTTCAGGCTCAAAACAGTTTTATTGCTTTGCTTGTTTTTCTGATTATGACTTTGTTATGAAAGTGGACAACTTGAGATAAGAAAGGGATTGGAAAAGTATGTCTTCAATTATAACAACAGATGAAACCACGAGGAGTGTTTTATATAACTTTTATTTTACTTCTTAATATCAGTTTTTTGTATGCATTAATGATTTGCCTGTCTTGAACATCACTTAATAAAATCGCAATAAAATCAATAAAAGTGTATAATATTATTTCTTGAGATACATCTGTAAAGTGTATTGAGTTGTACTCACAGGAGGACATTTGCAGATGAAGCCGTGAGGTGTGTTACTGGCAACAGCACAAGACCCTCCATTTTTGCAGGGTCTTCCTTTACAGCCGTCGAACACTTTGTCACAGCGCTGACCTGGAGAACAGAACATATATGTTTGAACACCTGTACACTATTCCCACACAGGGATCCTGCGGCAGCTCTCTTCATACCTGTGTATCCCGTGCGGCACTCGCAGCGGTAGCTGTTGGTGAGCTGGACACAGTTGTAGGAGCCCTGGGGGTCGCAGGGGTCCGACAGACACTCGTTGACGTCGCCTTCGCAGCGCTCTCCTACATATCCCGCTGGACACACACACTGATAGCCTCCGATGCGGTCCACACACTTCCCGTTGTTGAAGCACTTTGGCTCGTTGGTCAGGGGGTCGCTGGAGGGGGTGCAGTCATCCAGATTCATCTCACAGTGCACGCCTACAGGAGAGAGGAAGGTAGAAATGAAATTGTATTTTGGGGACTTGTTGCCAATGTATGCCTGTGGATGTGTGGTGCAGCTGTGTACCTTGTGTTCCTCGGGGGCAGGAGCACTTGTACGTGTTGATCAGGTCGATGCACGTGCCTCCGTTCTGACAGGGCTGCGACTGACACTCATTGATCTCTTTGGAGCAGTTTACACCATGATATCCAGGTAGACACTGAGGGAAATAAGTCGATCATTATAGGAAATGTTTTTCAGGGTTCCTACACTTCTTCTAGTCAAATTCCAGCACTTTTCAAGCATTTAAGCACCTTCCAGCTGGGATGGTATCGTGCATGCATTTAACTCATTATTTCACTTTTTGTATCAAATATAATCAGATGTTATAATGCTATAAACAGTGTTTGGAGCATTGCTCGAATATTAGGAGATCCCCTAATGCAGGACCTGGATTAAGCAAAGCAATAAGAATCTATCCAATTGTCTCAATGGTCCAATTATCTCTCATCATATCTAAAGATTATTATTATTATTTATTTAATCCTGGTCTCATTTGAACTCACCTCGCAGCTGTAGCCTCCCAGGTAATCGGTGCATGCCGCTCCGTTCTGGCAGGGGTTGGGGGAGCACTCGTCCACCTGCTCCTGGCAGTAGCTCCCGGTGTACCCGGCCTGGCAGCGGCAGTAGTGAGTGTTTCCAGCATCCAGACACTGGCCTGAGTTCCTGCACAGGTGAGCAACCTCCACCCCTGAAAACAGATAGGAAGGAGTTACAAAATGGACAAATCTCACACGAAACTTGTAGATGTAAAAAGCTTTATCACGTGAGGGATCATAACTTTAGGCAGGTCATCTTACCTTGCTGTTTGGCTGCGACCTCACAGGACACACTGGGAATGTCACAGTAGAGACCGGTCCACCCAGTCTGACACTGGCAGGTGTACGAGGCCCCCTGCTGCCAGCATGTTCCTCCGTTTTTACAGGGGGACGAATCACACCAGCGCACCAGATTCTAAGGAGATAATATAGTAGTTAGGTCTCTGAGAGGAAGCCCCTTCCCAGTGGTTCAGTTGCACAGTTGAACACTCAAAGGCTAAAATGAAGCACCCACACAGATTTTCACCAATTTATTCTCACGTGGTGGCCAAAACGTAATCATCTTTGTTTGACAATGAAAATGGTGAAATTGAGATTAGTCCTTTCTGTCCTGAAGATCTGTGTGTGGCAGCTTTTTACTTGAGTGTTCAAAGATGATAACAACCAAACAATATTTCCTAAAAGAAAAATGACTGCTAGCTTGAACTGCTCTCTGTCCTAGTTTCTTTTGCTTTTTTTATCCATTTCATCGCATCTTGTTTTTTTCTTTTTGTAGGCATGTTTGTTTGTATGCTTGTATGAAATGTTTTTAAATTGAAAAGTCTCTTTGAGTATTAAAAAGCACTACAAAAAGCTATTATTATTATTATTATTGTGATTCTCACCTGACAGTTGATTCCTGTGTAGCCATGAGGACAGGTGCACTTGTATGTGCCGTAACTGTCCAGGCAGGACCCCCCGTTGAGGCACGGCTTGGAGTCACACTCGTTGATGTCATACTGGCAGTAGCTGCTGGTGAACCCAGGCAGACACAGGCAGGTGAACGCATTGATGCCGTCCACACAGGTGCCCCCGTTAAAGCAGGAGCTGAAGAGACACAAGGACAACATGTTAAACCCTCATAAGACATGCTGGTTAAATAAGTAGAGAGAATATTTTTAAAGAGTGAGCTACCTGTCGGTGCAGTCGTTGGTGTTGATCTCACAGTTGATGCCGCTGAAGCCCGGCCGGCAGGTGCAGGTGTAGCTGTTCACACAATCAGTGCAGTTTGCCCCATTCCTACAGGGGTTACTCTCACACTCGTTTATGTCCTGCTCACATCGGCCGCCACGAAACCCGGGCAGACAGGTGCAGGTGAAAGAGTTGATACTGTCGCGGCACAGACCTCCGTTACTGCAGGGGTCTGAAACACAGAGAGAGGGGATGCAATAAAGAACCATTCTCTAGTTTTTAGGTTGAGAAACTTGAGAACTTGCATCTGTTCCTTACTTGGTTTGCAGTCGTCAGTGTCGGTCTCACACTTCTGGCCGGTGTAACCTGGCTGGCACATGCACTGGTAGCCCCCCATGGTGTTATGGCACATAGCACCGTTGCGGCACGGGCTCTTCACGCATTCGTTGATATCTATCTCACATGTTTGACCTTAATAGGATGGAAAAGATAGTTAAAAAAAAAGTTGCCAAATTGAAGACGTAAAAACCATGGTCCACAGATTAATAGGACAACAAAGTGACTTTGTCCACTTCTTATATACATTTCAAGGTAGAAATGATAGATACCTTGCCATCCTTCGGGGCAGATGCAGGAGAAGCTTTGGTAATCTTCAGACTCTTTACAAACACCCCCGTTTTTACAGGGTCTGGGGCTGCAGGGCGCCAGCAGGGTCTCACAGTTATCACCTGTTAGCAGGGGGAAAACATCAGTGATTGCAGGGCGCTGGATATATGGAGCAACTTCTTCATACTTCAATATTTAAAAGTCGTAAAATAAATGAATAAAAGATTACAGGAGGAGTGACATACATTTCTAAATCCCAGTTTCTATCCCATTTCCATGACAACTTAGCCAAACAGGAAGGGCCTTCCTGTTTCCTGCTATTGTGTGATCACAGACAGGAAACAGGACGTGAAGGAAGTGGGAATAGGCACCAGTTATCCGGCTTATATTAGCCGCTGTGGCCACACACACACACACACACACACACACACACACACACACACACACACACACACACACACACACACACACACACACACACACACACACACACACACACCACACACACACACACACACACACACACACAAACACACCACACACACACACACACACACACACACACACACACACACACACACACACACACACACACACACACACACACACACACACACACACCACACACACACACACACACACACACACACACACACACACACACACACACACACACACACACACACACACACACACACACACACACACACACACACACACACACACACACACACACACACACACACACACACACACACACACCACACACACACACACACACACACACACACACACACACACACACACACACACACACACACACACACACACACCACTGTTTGTGTGGTGTTTTCTCAAACAACACAATGATAAGCCTTCTGCGTGGGAGCCGGAAGACTGTCTTTACATTTTCAGACCTGTGCAAACAGCTAAGTAAATCAACCTGTTGATAGTGTGAAAGATGAGCAGCCACATGTCGTACCGGTGTAGGGCAGCAGACAGTTGCACTTATATCCGGCCACGTCGTCGATGCAGGAGCCCTGGTTCAGGCAGGGGTTGGAGGCACACTCGTTGATGTTAGTCTGGCAGTTAGGTCCTACAGATTAGAGAACACACTCTGTTAGATGTAGGCTCACAGGAGACACACTCAATGAAGGAATGGTGAAATGATGAGTTGTCACTGACCAGTGAAGCCCGCCCTGCAGGTGCAGTGGTACCCGCTGGTCATGTCCTTGCAGGTCCCCCCGTTCATGCACGGGTTGGACTCACACTCGTTGTTGTTGATGTCACAGTTGGGCCCGCTCCAGCCAGAGTCACAGGTACATTTGTAGCTGTAATGCCAAGGATATATCAGGTAAATCATGTTGTGTCACTTTAAGCTGCTTATACATCTTTTAAGGAACAGTGTAGCACTAAATCCAAATAGATACTTCTCCTCTTGCCTGTAGTGATATTTTATCCATCTAGAGTATTAGAGATAACGGTCATGGAGAAGGATAACTAGAGAATGCTGTATGCATTGCTGAGACCTGACACTATAATTTAATGCTAGCTTAGATGTGTAATATTAAATGTTACTTATAAGACGCTGTACCCAAACTGCTATAGTACATTGTTGATGAATTATGGTTAATATTTCTAGAATGATGAAAGTTATGAACGTCCGGGGTAATAGCACTCGTGTCCTAATTGAGATGAGTTCGGTGCTCACCCGTTGACGAGGTCCTGGCAGTGTCCATGGATGCAGGGGTTGCTGCCACACTCGTCCACCTGGGACAGGCAGGTGGCGTCGTTGTAGCCCTCCGGACACAGGCAGGTGAAGCTGTTGGTGCCGTCCACACACGTGCCCCCGTTGTGACACGGGTTAATGGCACACTCATCGATGTTGATGTTGCACATTGATCCTGAAAGACAAAGAGAAACGATTTTGAGAAATAGGAAATATCTACTCTGATCATTATGGAGTTTGGACAGCTTTAAGTCAACTTCTGCCGTTTGCTGGGGTATTCTGTGAGCCTTTATCAGAGCCAAAATGAAGTTTATTGCCAGGTGCGTTTACACACACCAGGGATCTGCTTTGGTGTATGGTGTTGCAAACGTAAACAATAAGAAAATAAGTTGCAATAGTAGGTCAAAAATATAACGATTATAAAAAGAAAATACATTTTTAAGTAACTATTAAGCATTAAAAAAGAATTAAGACAAGTATTTACATCACTGTAAATATACAAAAGAAACTTAAAACACTTAGTATAATGAATATATGACCAAACTGCAGTGTATTACATTTGGAAAAGGAGGTTGTTTTTTTGTTTTTTACTAATGTGGGCTTTTCTTTTTTATCATTGCTTGCCTTTTTTTGACTGCCATGCCACTTTTACTGAAAGACTGAAGCTAAAGAATTTCTGTTTTAGAGAAATGTGTGCAGAAATGTGCAAAAAATACTTGGAGAGATGAACAGCTGCTAGCTGAGTTTCTTTTGCACAATAAAGACTTTCTAAGCATTAAACAGGCAGACGCTGGGGCCGCTCCAGTGTGTCTCTGGAGGCCCTTTGCCTCGCTCCCATTGATCAAATGGGGCCCTGTTGAATAGGCAGAAGGAGGATTTCAGCTGGATCTGGCGAGGGGGGGGTGGGGGGGGGGGTGTCCTGCCAGGAGGTGAGGAGGAGGAGGTGGGGGGGGGCTGTAGCTACTATCCCTATTCACACACATACCACCCCCCATCCAGGGAGAGCTAACCTCACCCAGGGCTGTTTACAGGGGACAGAAGGCCAGAGCCATTTCACAGACGACAGAATAACAATTAAACCCCCCCCCCCGATCCCCTCACCCACCCTGCTCTTCATCAATCAGGAGGGGAGGGCCCAACTGCCTGATCTGCACTCACAATGGTCCTCTGTCCCTCTCCGTCCCGCCATGCCCTCCACACTCACCCCGTCAGCACACAAAGGTGGAGGAGGAGGAGGAGGAGGAGGAGGAGGAGGAGGAGGAGGAGGAGGAGGAGGGTGAACAGAAGCCTGCACACTTGTTCCTGCTCCCCTCATGTTATTTCTTCTTGTTATTGCATGTTTATTCTTATTTTATTTTTTATTTTATTTTTCATTATTTTATCTCTTATCTTTATCATCAAAGGTCCATTTTAGATTTACTCAAGTACTGTACTTAAGTACAATTTTTAGATACTTGTACCACTTGAGTATTTCAATTTGTTTCCAACTCCAGCTAATCCTTGTTAATCCTTACAGTTCAGATTGCACAGTGGTGTAAAGTAACTAAGTACTTTTATGGTACTTGTACTTTACTTCAGTATTTCAATGTTTTGCAACTTTGTACTTCTTCTCCTCTACAGTTCAGAGGTAAATGGTGTACTTTTATTTCACTACATTTATTTAATACCTTTACCTAATAAACTTTACAGATCTGGATGAATGATGTGAAATATAATCAAGTGTTAAATCAGACTTTAGTTCCACCTGGAGTAAATTCACAAGCTACCCTGCAGTATACAAAGTCATTCAAACTAGCTGCACCTTTACCAGCTTTGATAACACTTTCATGATCAATCATTATAAAACATATCATATATATTATTCTGAAATGGACCAATCTGCACAATCACTACTTTTACTGTCGCTACTTTAACTATATTTTGATGATCATACTTTTCTACTTTTAGTTGAGTAACATTTTGAATGCAGGACTTTTACTGTAACAGAGTATTCCTACACTGTGGTACTTCTACTTAAGTGGAAGATCTGAGTACTTCTCCCCCTGAGGTGAATTAAGTGTTGCTTCACTCTGAGATATGAATTGGATTTGCAGTGCTGTTACACACTGCTAAACTTCAGACATGTGATTAAAGGCCAAGCTCTCTTCCTTTTAAAGTATCACCTTACTCCAGGCTCCACGTCAGAACCTTTTCAAATGGCACACAAAGTAAGCGCTTTGTGTGTGTGTGCGTTGTTTTGTGTGTGTATCAGGTATGGGACTGTGTTCCTTTCTCTCCAACCCAGGATATCTGACACCATTGTTTCGCAGCAGTGGACCCGCCAGCCACCTGTCCTACCTGCCCCTCCCAAAGCTCAGGGGCCACCCCCCCCCCATCTGTACCTCCTTCCAGTGCTCACCTGTGTAGCCCGGCTCGCATGCACACTCGTAGCCGTTGATTTTGTCGATGCAGCGGCCGTAGTCGCAGGGTTTGCTCTTACAGTCGTCCAAGTTCACCTCACAGTGGAAACCTGGAGATTTGAAAATAAGTTAGCAAATGATATTAGGGAAAATCTCATTATATCGCAATAGTCTGTTGAATTAAATGTGACGAACCTTAGTTGATAAAAAAAAGAGCCAAATTACTTATTTGCATAACTAGCATATACCCTTCCTATTTCGCCTTAACCCCCCCCTCAACACCTTTTTGTAACAAAATAAATGGAAAGGTGTGATGTATGCATATTCAAGTAGCAAGCATCATTTACCTACATTTGATTGATTGTGCTAACTCATAACTTCACTTATGAGACAATATACCTCCCCTGTAGTGAGGGGCCCAGCCCTTTGTATATTTCTCTGTTAGTGGCCCTGTTCTAAAGTCTTGCCTGCGGTTCCTTGGGGACAGGCGCAGATATACGTGTTCTCCCGGTCCTGGCAGGTGCCTCCGTTCCTGCAGGGCTGGCTCAGACACTCGTTGATGTTGGTCTCACACAGGCGGCCGGTGTAGCCCGGGCGGCAGTAGCAGGTGAAGGAGGCCAGGCCGTCCTTACAGGTGCCGTAGTGGCAGGGGTCCGAGTAACACTCGTTGATGTCCGTCTCACAGTGCTGCCCTGTGTAACCTGCACAAGAGAGGAAGGAGTGTTTATTTGGAGAGGAATTACAACAAAATGCAAGACATTTCAGAAAAAAGAGTTTGTTTACCTTCAGCACATTCGCAGGTGTACTTGTTGGGACCATCAGTACATTTAGCTCCGTTCTTGCAGGGGGTGCTGGCACACTCGTCAATGTCCACCTGACAAAGACTCCCTGAAAAACCTGCAAATGTATTGAGGAAAACACAGGATTAAGCTTCAGGTATTTGCTTGAATGTTTGCAATTAAAAGTTATATTGTGTATGTCATGGCTAGAAGCTAATTAGCATCTGAAGTAGGTATGCAGGACACTAAAGGTCCAAACAAACCATCCATAACACACCCCACCCCCCCCCACTCCTTCCTTGGCTCTTACTGTGCAGGGAAATCTTTCTTTCAAACCCAAACACAATGGCCTCCAGCTCACCGGCCATATACCAATCCCTGCCCCCAATTTTGGCGCTAAGCTCTTACACAAACCCGCCAAAAATGCAAATGTTTCTGCAACCTGACCCAATGTGTCCTGTTCACCCGAAACACTTTCACTTACATTATTAGAGGAAATGAATCATTTACATTTGATCTGTGGCATGCTATACTCATTTACAGCTGAGTTAATACTTTACTATTTAATAGCCACTTATATTGTCTGAACAAAAAGGGGTGAAAGGAGACCTGATGGATTAACTTCCTCATCTTTCAATTTCACTCATTATTTCTCACCTTTGGCGCACTCGCAGTGGAAGGAGTTGATCTTGTCCACACACTTGCCGTTGTTGAGACAAGGTTGGCTCCCACACTCATCTGTGTTGACGTGGCAGAACACACCCTCGTATCCTGAATTCACACACATGAGTTATTGGTTATTAGACAAATCCCAGGAGTTAGAAAATGCAATATTACGGAGATCCACGCATTAACTCCCCACGTTCTCTTCCGATATAAATCCATGCTGTTACCTGGCATGCAGATGCAGTGGAAGCCTCCGATCTGGTCCAGGCAGGTGGCATCGTTGTGGCAGGGGTTAGACATGCACTCATTGACGTCCATCTCACAGCGAGGGCCCTCATATCCCTGGAGACACTTGCACTGGAACGAACCTTTGGTGTTGAGGCAGCGCCCGCCATGCTCACAGGGGTTGGCACCTAACACAAGAGATACAGGTTGTCATGCATATGTGGTCATTTATGCAAATATAACTGGGTATAACAGTATTTTTAGATTTTTCAGATACCATACACTTTATTGATCCTAATTTGGGATTTTTTTTGTCAAGCTCCATGTAAACAAGGCATTGCACTCAATGTGAAGATGAAAAGGACTACAAAATAAACAAACATAAGCATCAAATATAAACACCTCAAAATACAAATAAAAACAGAACTTAAACCTTAAGAAGATATACAGTATACCAGAAGACTGTCATATATACACTATAAAGGGCCAATTACAGATAGCAAAATAAATATATTAACATGGAGTTTGCAAAAAATACCATATTCAATTAAATACACTACATACAGATGGACGCATTATGATTTTTGGATGTAAAAATGTGTGATGTGAGTTCTCTGAAGGGGATTTGTTGGACAGAGTGATTGCAGAAAGCAGGAATGTTTTAGTTAAGTTTCGTCACTTACCGAGGGAGCACTCGTCGATGTCCAGGTTGCAGGCGGAGCCGGTGTACCCGGGGGGGCAGGTGCAGATGGCCTTGCCATTGACGGGGTTGGTGTCACAGTTGGAGCCTTTCTGACACGGGTTGCTGATGCAGGCGTCATCGAGGTGGCACAGCAAACCTGAAGGCATCACAAGATAAGACGGAATCGAACTGTGTCATTGGATTTGATCACTTTGTTACAGGAATACTTCACACACAAGAAGAGGATAAGTATATCAGACTTTCACCCTGTGTTACCTTAGTAAAGTAATAGATTTTTCTCACATTCCTCTACTGTGAATGAAGGATTCTCAGATTCTTTATTCACCATAGAGGCATTTCTTATAGAATTCAATGAGAGTAGTTCATGTATAAAAAAAAATGTTGTGGTTGAAATAAAGTGTTGTCCTGCAGGTAGAGTATGTGTGGGAAAGCCAATGTAGACGTACCTGTGCGACCATGAGGACACTCGCAGAAGAAGGAGGCCACACGATCGTGGCAGGTGGCGCCATGGTAACAGGCGGCGCTGGCACAGTCGTCGATGTTTTCGCTGCAGTCGTCGCCCGTCCAGCCGTTGACGCAGACGCAGTGGTAGCTGCCGTGAGTGTCGTGGCACGTCCCTCCATTCTGGCAAGCGTTGGGCATCAACTCACACTCATCCACGTTTTCTGTGCAGTATTGACCTGCAAGAGTTCACAAAAACGAGAGGAACGTTTACAAATGTCTTCTTTACAGGTTTGACCTTGAAGTTGTATTTATTCTTAAAGCAAAACGTCACCTGTGTAATGAGGAGGGCACTGGCAGTTGTAGGTGTTCACACCGTCCACACACATGCCGCCATTCTGGCAGTTGTGGCCCGGACAGTCGTCGATGTTATGCTCACAGTGCGGACCATTGAAGCCTGAAGAGAGAGACAAGAAGAGTGGTGAAAAACTGTGGAGGATTCATAAAGAGATGAAGCAACATTAGTAAAGATAAGGCCTCTTTTTCCTCTCCATATCGCTGTGAACTTAAAGACAGATAACGTTCAGCTCTCTGCAGGCCGTCGTGCAGCTCCGCTCTCTCAATGCATTCCTGCACGGACCCCCGCGAGACACACAGCGTGGGTTCAACTTTAACACACAATATCTCTCGGTCATCTGCATATACAAACAACTCATTCTGTGCACTCAATAATACAAGCTGCTAAAAGCTTGTATTATTGCCACATTAAATCTTTCTGAGAAATAGAAATGTGGCTGGTTTTCTACCTTGCTAATGTACCTAAAGGTTATTATACACAAAATACTGTTCATAATAACATAAATAATGGAGAAGATACATTTAGCTAAAAGTGTGATTGTTGTAAACATTAAGGATAAATGTCTCATTGTTGGACCTCCCTCTGTTTTATGCATTGTGAACTCTACCTTTTATTTAATTATCTTTCTTAATTTGTACTGATTGTGCTTTATTGTCCAAGTCCTCAACCAATCCATGTTTGAGAAAATGCTTCGTACAAAGTGTTCTTCTCAGGGGAGAGATTCCTCACAGCTGCAGGCCTGCCCTAACAGCAGTCACCACAGTAGCTCAAAATGAACCAAAGTTTTACACAACACTGCAGCGGCTTTAAGGGGCCAACACAATGAAGAGACGCCAACCAGACCGGGGCTGCATCTAGCTGGAAAACAAGATAGGTTTGTGTGACCTCATTAACAGGGCGTGTTTATCTATACGTTTATGTGTGTACCCCTGGTGTTGTGGGACATTATCAGAAGGAAACGTCTGTACGACTGCATCCTGCCAGGGGAGGCTGGCAGAGAGGGGGGGGAGAGAAAAGCAGGGACCACTCGTCCACTCAATCAGATTTTACTATAACAACAAGCTGTTTTTTTCGGTCGACTGATGTAATAGGAAAAGAAAAAGTGTTTGTGATGTTGCTGCACAAGCCATACAGTATGCAACTCCATATGTCAACAAAAAACGATTGTTCTGATTGTTTACTCATGCGCTGCAACATAAATGTATTTAAACGTTACCCTAAGGAGCCGTTTGTGAGAATGCAAGTGCTCAAATCAAGTGGATCAGGCATATAATGAGGTGCTTTCACACCGGATTACTTTTCCCAGGAATAGTTCAGATAGTTCCTGGGATTTTGGGTTCACACCAAATAAATCTGGAACTAGAACTTAGTTCTCGGGAACCTTTTCACCCCCTTTTCAGTCCCTGCTAGAGAGGTGGTACTTTCCTGGGGAGGAAATGGTTCCAATTTCTGATTGGCTGGGCGAATTGCAAACCACGCCCCGTAAAACTCAGAAAGGTTTTGTGAAGCCGCCATTTTATTTGCTCGCATTGCCATTATTAGCATTAGCATTAGCCCAGCGCACCAACGGAGAGAGACTAACTTATGGCAACACAAAATAAAACGTGGGAGCGGTGGAGTGATGAGGAGGTGTCGGCGCTACTGGCGATTTACCCGGGACTTCGGGTGGCGATTTACTGCCACCCGAAGTCCCAGAGTCCGGGGGGCTACGGGACTTCCGGTGGCAGTATACGCCGTGAAGTTGTTTGCGGCCTGCCAGTAAACCCAAAGCAGAAGAAGAAGAAGTGACGTCAGCGTAGGGCTGCTCAATTAATCGTATTTTAATCGCAATTACGATTATGGCTTGCAACGATTACGAAAACAACGTAATCGAAATAAAACGATTATTTTTTTATTATTATTATTACTTTTCTTTTCTTTTTTTTTATTACATTTTTTTTTAAATTGGTTTTTCAGTTGAATTATACTTAAAGTTCAGGGTAATCAACTGTTAAAAACATACTGTTCAAAAAAATATTCTCCAATAAATTGATGTTTTCAAAGTAAATGGATAATCGTTTTTAATAATCGTGATATCAATTATTGACCCAAATAATCGAGATTATGATTTTTGCCATAATCGAGCAGCCCTACGTCAGCGGCTTCATTTGCGTAATCCTCCCTCAGGGACTTATTCCGGTGTGAACGCGATCTACTAGATAGTTCAGGAATTAAAGAGTTCCTGGTAACTAAGTTCCGGGAACTATTCCTGGGAAAAGTACTTGGTGTGAAAGCGCCTATGGACTTGCAAGCTCCAGACAATACGTTTGTGTAATGTACGATTCAGCGTGAAAACAGCTGCTAATTGAAGGCAAGTGAGAGGGCATGTTGCTGGTGCGAAAGCGTCAGAAAACAAACAACCGAGGTTGAAGAAGAGGAAAAATAAGAACATCTACACAAAAATGGCAACAACAAAAAAGGTTTGGGAACTTCTGTCTGCAAGGCTGATGTTTAAATTGTCAATGCATTCAAGGAACGGCCAAAACTGTGGTTTATGACCAAATTCAAACTGGTTTCCTGCCTCTTGCTCTGAAAAGAGTTTTGAAGTGAGCATCTAAAATGGACAATCTCCTGTTGGTTGCTACATGTTTAAAAAGGAAAACTCCAGCAGATGTGCAGCCCTGATTTTTTCTGGAT